>NC_090289.1:43147500-43835000 GCF_037392515.1 Haliotis asinina
AAGGTCGATCTTGGATCATCTTTGAGGCTTTCTCTTTCCTTCTTGAACTCCCCTGCTAAACTCGTCATACGCAAGCATGGTGGAATTTTATGGCAAACATGGGTTGCTGAAGGCCTATTTTTCACCGGACCTTCACGGATCTTGGTACAGACAGACCACACATATATCAGTATGTGGAAAGAGCATTTGATAGATGACTAGAACACAAAGAGTTTTCCTTTTCACGGTTTATCATCTAGCTTCTCTTGTATTTCATCCACCTTCTCTTGTACTAGTGAAGGTCGATCTTGGATCATCTTTGAGGCTTTCTCTTTCCTTCTTGAACTCCCCTGCTAAACTCGTCATACGCAAGCATGGTGGAATTTTATGGCAAACATGGGTTGCTGAAGGCCTATTTTTCACCGGACCTTCACGGGTCTTGGTACAGACAGACCACACATATATCAGTATGTGGAAAGAGCATTTGATAGATGACTAGAACACAAAGAATTTTCCTTTTCCAAGTTGATACTCTTGTACACAGATAAAGAAAACTGAACAAATCGATGCCAACTTTACAGTTTAAGATGCTTTGGAAATTGCTAACAACCGCATATGTACATCTGTTTCTCTGATGAGGAAAAAGTATGTCATATATCAACTACACTACTAATTGACACTAAAGTTCTATAATGATGGTAAGTAACTAAAACCAAGGAGCCTTGTTAAAAATGAATACACAGTATTACTAAATATCAGAGGACTTATCATAAAATAGACGATACTGAAATAGGAAACAGACCAAAACATAGCACTAACCCTTGTCCAAAAGTTGTGTTTTGTGTCGCCTGTAACAAGTATCCCACAAGGGACACCGTAAATGGGCGAACAAATGGGCTTCACGATTTAACCTCCACTCCACCCGACCGGAGAACACCCCCACTTTCGTATATATATCAAGCGCCATAGATCGACCTAAACACACACGAGGAACTGTGGCAGTGTAATAGTAAAGTGCGCAAATCAACTTGTCTTGTGAACAACAGAACACGGAAGTAGAATTAAACAGACCTCTGAAGAATCTAACCATAGACAAAACCAGACAGACAATAAAGGACTGATGTGAGATGCTTCTGCTGTGTTTGGAAAACTGTAAAAGTCGATTTTGCCACAAACAAGAACATCATGAAAGCTGAATGACTTTCAAGCTGCGAATGTTTTAAGACCCTAACTAGACTCATATATAATTTAAGATTGTGGTTGCGTTTGCCTTTCATAATAGTTATTACACATTCATGCATGTAATATTATATCGATGCAGTTTTTTACTCGAGATCTCGAATTGTTGACTGTAGTCGAATGAATAGGTATTAGCAGCATGTCTTTTTGAAGAAGCCATAATGGCGGCGAATCTTGGTGTCAGATTGCGATGATATCCTTCTGTCTGTGGGACTGATATTATATCATGATATCCTTCTGTCTGTGGGACTGATATTACATCATGATATTCTTCTGTCTGTGGGACTGATATTATATCATGGTATTCTTCTGTCTCTGGAACTGATATTATATCATGATATCATTCTGTCTGTATGACTGATATTATATCATGATATCCTTCTGTCTGTGGGGCTGATATTATATCATGATATCCTTCTGTCTGTATGACTGATGTTATATCATGATATCCTTCTGTCTGTGGAACTGATATTATATAATGATATCCTTCTGTCTGTATGACTGATGTTATATCATGATATCCATCTGTCTGTATGACTGATATTATCTTATGATATCCATCTGTCTGTAGGACTGATATTATATCATGATATCCTTCTGTCTGTAGGACTGATATTATATCATGATATCCTTCTGTCTGTAGGACTGAGCAACTCCATCTCCACATATGTATATCGTGAATATACAGGAAGTTATTCCTCATCCATATTCACTTCTGAAACGAGCATGATGTTTTCCATGAAAACATTCTCTAAAGTAAAATCAAATTTCGAGCAACTGATCGTACAGGGCTAAGAGAATCAAATAACGTCATTTGATTGCGGGATCAAATATTGCCGCATGTACAAATACAGCTTACAATATTCCGGTTCAAATGTAGGACTAACCCTTGATCAATATACGATATATTTCGGTCAGTGAACATTAATTCTCAATCATTTAGCACAAACATAACTCAAACGTGGACGAAACGCCAACATCTTAGGGGAAATTCACTGATGCCATTCTACAGTTACAATACGGTTACATTGTACCGTTACAATGTAAGAAGAAAGGCGCAAGCAAACAACGCCCTGACAGAGATTACATTTGGGAGAGGGAGCATGTGACTGCGTACCTTGATCCCTGAGACATTATCTGATAGCCATGGCGCAAATACTAGGAATTAGATGATTCACATGACTATTGTGCTCTTTGTCAGTAACTATTATCATAATTTCAAGACATTGTGGTGTTAAGTCGTGTCTGATCAATTTCGTTGAGGCATAAGTAAAGGTTTAATGTTTCATGGTAGCAACGAGGAGGACATTTCTAATTCGTGACAATGCTTTCTCCAGATGCGATTTCCTGTGTTTACGTGTAACATATTTTTGCATATCATTTGCTTGTAACAGATGCAAGACAGTTTCGTGAACAACCGGTGTCATCTCAATTTAAAACAGATCTCCAAACAAGTATTCATGCAGGAATCATAATCGCAGAACCTTCTAACGACTTTGGAACTGGTTGTGTCGCTTATATTTTACTAAGGGTTACAGACTTCAAACTTTTATTATCAAAATACATTATGTGTTGTCTAAAACATTTCTAGATCTGATACCCGTCATGAAGGTTAGAAGTGGTGTTCAGCTACCATCCACCAATCGGCTGACGTGATCGGGTGGTATTACAACCAGCAAGGTTATGTAACCAAGTTACATTAAGGGGTTGGAGTTAAACGTTCTTGCAATTCATGTATTCAAGGCGACTTATCAGGTTATCAGAATCCCTGATTTGGTTGACACATGTCATCGTATCCCAACTGATTAGAGTCCCGCTCAAGCGGGTGATAACTGGAATGTCTGGTCCAAACAATTTACAGACTGCCGCCATATTAGCTTGAATATTGCTGAGTGCGGCGTTAAACAACAAAATAACTAACTAAATTCGATGCATCACTGAGTATAACTATGTCCAGAGTTGTTTCGTGTAGTCACTTTTGGAAGATGTTGTGTAGGTTGACTTCCCTTTGCAAGTTTGTGATGGATATGTCATCGGCGTAGCAGAATACATTACCCTTTTTAGGACACTTTTTATTACTTACAATTCATCAGTGATTAACAAAGTATGTGATGATGACATAGTCGGATTCGGCAGTTTTATCTCCAGTATGTGACGTTGTTTGAGATCGCCACGAGATGATTAAATAGAAATATGCAACATCAAGTTAGAAACGGATTCGGGATTCGAGATTCGATCTCCAAGTGATTGTTTGAATCTTACTCCAATCTTTTCAAGATATTAAAACATCTGTCGCCATACACTTACTACAGGTTGTAATGTGTCAGATTCTTTTATCAGTATCATAAAACTATTAAGAGTTTGAAACTTTTAAGCTATTTCCAGATATCTTGTGCATTTAGTTTATCTTTGGAATTTATTTCTCCAATGATTTTCTTATGGCATAATGTGATACATTGTTGACAAGTACTTTAATCAATGGATGTTAAAAATCAATACTTCTAAATTCAGTCTAGAGCTACCGTTCACATTATCGCCGAGACTGAGACCACGAACACTGGCAGTACATTAATATACAGTGTATTGAAATACAGTAGGCTTAAGACTGTGGGCTATGCCACTTTCGGGTCAGATGTATTGCTTTAATTAAGAGCGAATAAACCTCCAGGCTAAGGAAAGAATATACTTCGACCTTAGTGGTTTTAAACAAACCTAGACGTTATCACAATCTGAAGGAAACTGGAAACTGATGAATATTGTAAATTGCTTCAACTAGGATACTGATGAATATTGTAAATTGCTTCAACTAGGATACTGATGAATATTGTAAATTGCTTCAACTATACCCATATCGAACACATAACTAGCAAATCTTGGTTGTTCATTTGTAGTCACGATTAAACGTGGGAGTATTTATTTCTTTTGTATGGCAGTTCAGGAATGTAGTTTTACGTACACAAGTAGACTCATCTGAGACGTACGAGTGGTTCTTTCGTTTAAGACGCGACAAATCGCTGTTACAATTCCTTTGATTTAGTCCTACCGGAAACGCATGGTCGTTGGTTGTAATTCAAGATTTATCTCGTCATTTTTCCAGCCTTGTTGTACTCCACACCACTGCTGAGGGTTTACCAAGTGTTTC
Organism: Haliotis asinina; assembly: GCF_037392515.1. Lineage (NCBI taxonomy): Eukaryota > Metazoa > Mollusca > Gastropoda > Lepetellida > Haliotidae > Haliotis > Haliotis asinina. Next base: position 43,151,861 of record NC_090289.1, read on the forward strand.
TCTCACATTAAGCTGAGACTCTTTGATATAACTGAATTACCGTTAAATGCGACTTTAGGGCAGACATACTCACTCACTCCGACGCAGCTGTGTTCTGTAGACCTACATTCAAACAAGTGGGCGTATTGACGCTTCCTGGGTTGTCTTTGAAATCGAGAGACAAGTGTAGTAAGGAAGCAGGTGTATCGCCTCCTTGGTACAAGGAAGTGCATGAACTAAAAACACTTCTTGCTTACCTTCCGGATAAGTTCCGAATCTTGAGGGTTTCCGTGTCTGTCCACTTCACTCTACATCAGGAAAAGTACATCTAGCTACATCACACTTAAAAAGCAATTTTACCGACAAATAGAAGAAAATCTGTTTCGTCTCAAACATAAAGGTTGTGATTGTCTCAAATAATCCGTTACTGCGTATGAGTCATCTTGTAAGTCATACAGAAGTACACAATAGTATGACGAGTAAGACATGACCTGGGTATAAATACTACACACCTACAGACTTATGCAATTTCAGTTCGTTTATAACGTCAAATTAAGTAGGTATCTTGTCTTTACAAGACCGTTAAATCGTAATTTTCAAGAACATCGTGTAACGTCATCCGCCTTCTAAATTATACATAAGTAATGAGGTGATTCCTTGTTGAAACGTAGATATATTGATATCTTGAAATCGGTGAATAAAAGTCCATTTATATGACGCTCTTGCCCTGACACATTGCCTGCTCGCGGCGCTACCTACAATACTATCTCTGGTCACAGGACCCTATCGTACTTTCCGATACTTTTTCAACTCCCTGGGGACCATAGAGCCATGCTGCCTGTTGACGCAATGAACTAAATACTCACATTGCCAGCACATCCTCACGGGTACCCATTTTACAGGTGAACTGAGACAATGTGGACCGAAATACCTTGTCCCACGAAAATGTGCCCACCTTGGGACCCGAACCTGGGTACCTGCACCCGAGATCGAACCTGGGGTTTCAGTGTGATAGGCATTACCACGGCACTACTGTGCTCTACAATTTAGATAACCACAGAAGAATGATGAATAGTGAAGAAAATTATTCTGAAATTCAGGATTCAGTATAGAATCACTCAAGGCAACACAGTCAGGTATGTTACAACACACACGAACGGCAGCCCCATTTCCTAAGTCAGTGCACTCACGAATGTACAGAATTTGTGAATGTCGTGGAGTCTGAATGAGACATTTGTGGGACAGCCAGGGGTGTAGAAACTACCTAACCTCGCGAACCAGCCTGGAGGTCGTTGTCAGTCCAGGAAAGTAATCAGCGTACGCAAACAAGCTCCTCACAGAGGCACTGTCCACACTGGGACGATAACGACGGTCTTAAGCGTTGGAAAAGAGCTTGAACTGCAAAGAACCAAGGGAAGTCACTCTCATACAGACCATGATCTGGTCGAGCAGAACACATGATATTTTATGAGCGTTTTTTATGCTGCAACTGGCAATAGAAGGCATACTTACGGTGTATAGTGATACACACCAGAGCGTGGAAAAAGTGGAAAACAGAGAGATTGCTTAGCAATTGTACAAGCGTGCTCATGTTTGGAGGAATATATATGAAATGTACAAAGGGTGGTTTCACACCACCGGAAGTATTGACCACACCACTTCAGATAAAATACTGCATCCGCGTTTTTGTATGTAACTTCGATCTTTGTGACACCATGCCAAAGAGTGGTATCCGAAACATCCTGCCTGTGTGGATGCTAGACGTTTAGTAATACGGGTGTCCGAAATTGATGACAAGCCAGATACCTCACCAGAGTGTTTCCTTATATATAGTTTATTATTAACATCGCAGTCCAAATACTCCAGTTCTTCTTTACTGGGACAATGGTCACATGAACATTCCTGACATGCATCAACCTACTGAGCCAACCTGACTATGCGATCCCGTTAGTGTGTGGTGTGTGGTTACTTAAAGAGATGACTGTGAGAAATTCATAAAATATATATTATTCTGTCGCCAATAAGGGACTTTATTTTTATGGTAATCTGCTTCTGTTTGACTGAGAAAATACGATCGTTGCATATTCAGCGTTCTGAATGTCTGAAAATTTGCAAACACCACAATCAGGCAGATTGTACTTAATCCGCTATGTGTTTTTATCTGACGAAAGAGAACTTGAACTCTTATTCTACATCGAAGCACCTCGAACTTCCCGCTGCACGCAGTCTATGAACTTTATATTTCTCAACTGGAAGGTTGAACGGAGTATGGTAAAGAGAATCGATTTTCATGTATGAATTCCAAGCATTGACTGTCTGTCACATTTATGTCCAGGCTACGTTGCAACGATGGACACAATTACCAGGCCAATCCCTGATAATATTGCAACTTATATCAGTTACGGCAGCACTTCTTATTCAACGGAAATTGATAACGTGCTTTACGTGATCTGGAGTCAAGTACATTAAAGCGTCGAAAAGTCATTATCACTCACTCACTCACCTGTCGACTCACTCACTCACTCACTCACACACACAATGATTTACGTTAAGCCGACTCAACTTCAGAGATTGTGATCACTGCAAATGAGGCGATGACGTGTGAGGTGTGCGATGTCAGAGAAACATGTAGCAGATCAATTTCCTCCCACCTGTGTCCTATATTGAGTTGACAGTATCCAATTTTGACGACAACTTCTTGAATTACACCTCTTGATATCATAATTACAGAGTAAACGCTCCAAGTACAGCTAGAGTTGTTTTTACGTTATATTACACCAGTTATTCACCTTACTTCAGAACACTACCATCTGATATCGACACTCTCGCCACAAACCAAAATGTCAGTATCCTCTCTGTTAGAGTACTACAGCATTGTGTCAAGATAATTTTCAGGGGATTTTAGACATTCCGCTTAATTACCATCCTAACGGTTACATGACCTCGTGACATGAACACTTTAACAGTACCTAAGGACTGGAAGAGCAATTTTTCAATTTGAGAATGCAAGAAATTAGAAAGGTGTGGCCAATTAAAATGTGAAGTTATGAATAAATATGATAATATGTGTAATTACATTTTACCAGTCAAATCTCAAACAAATAACAGAGTGTGCACTGAGTGTACCCTGGATTTCACAGCTTTTTGATACGGTTGATATGCATGCATTTCATATTTGGAACGTTTATTTTTCTCTATATTAATCACATTCTTGACACTGCGTTCTATTTCCTGATAATGAACATAGCAACCATCTTCGAACATGGGCTTACCTTTTGTAGCATACTGTTACGTGACGAAAATACTCAACGCAATGTTATACTACACACACGTATCTATTTCATTGTTCTGCCATATGAAGGATGCATGTCGAGCCTGATATCGAAGGCAATCCATTCTGCAGAGTTGCGTCTCTTTGGCGGGTGAGATTTTAGGGATAATTTCTGGTGTTGCCATATGTGTTTAAGACCATTGGCAAGAAACCGTTCATGACATTCCAGACAATGGTCATGGCTGTACACCAGTGTTTTCCGTTACAAAACCTGCAACTTGTGGGCGGGAATTCTTCTGCAGCAACGTGATTTTTCATTCCTGCTTTTGTACAAGCGGAAGAATCTGTAACAGTGTATCGAAAGGTGACAACCTTGAGTTGCATGGTCTTTGTTGTTGCCCCTGTGCATGACTCACTGAGCTGAGTTTAGCTGTCCAAACGAAACTTGAACAGTGTGTAGTCTTTCTTTCAGGAGCCTTAAAAATGGCTTTCTTTGAACTTGACCCGCGAAGGTATCGGGGTAGAATAGGCCTTCAGCAACCCATGTTTGCTATAAAAGGCGTCTATGCTTGTCGTAAGAGGCGACTAACGGGATCGGGTGGTCAGGCTTGCTGACTTGGTTGACACATGTCATCGGTTCCCAGTTGTGCAGATGGATGCTCATGTTATTGATCACTGGATTGTCTGGTCCAGACTCGATTATTTACAGACCGCCGCCATATAGCTGGAATATTGATGAATGAAACTAAACTCACTCACTCACTCACTCTTTGGAGGTCTGAGCCAGATATTGTGTTCCCTCAGTTGCATACTGTTACGCCACTAATTGGTTTCAACATCGGAGCTGCCAGAGCTGCCAATGTGATATCAATTTCGAAGCTGCAACAACCGAATATATCTGTCCAGTTGACGTGATGTCACGTGAGGTCGACCGGCCTGTGGAAAGTTAGGAATGTTGTTATTTTAATGACGATGAGCTACCAAACAGCATATGCTGTTTGGTGATTTTTCCATGATTACTATAATGTCTGGTACTGAGGTTTGTCCCACTGCAGCATATTCACATGCCGTCGACGTTGATTTTCAGGACTCTGCTGCACTTACTGCAATAACGTACAAATGTGTTGCTATGGGCACCTGATAGCGTCGTTGTGTGCAGTTCACATTCACAATCCACTTGTGCAAACGTCATGCTCCATACATTCACTCAAACATTCAAACTATGGGCCGTGAATGAACATGCACGTGCAATGCGGTGAAACACAACGGTCGCGTCCAGGAATTGCTTCATAAATATTTGTGAAAAGATACATTATATGATTTCAGAATTACAACTAAGGAAATCCTTTGTGATGAACTCATTTGAGGAGGAATTGTAATTTCCTTATATTGTCATAGAATAAACATTTGTGACAAAACTCTCAGGAAATCTAGTTCGTTAAACAAGTATGCGTTCATTAATCACTATCAAACAGTCACAATATCTGTGTATCAACAGGTGTGTGCATCCTACCCCAAGGTATGCACCCGTAATATACAAAAGGGGGCATCTAGTTCAAATCATTGTAATGAATTCCATCGGTCATATGTTTGCGATTGACGCATGAAGAGTGAGTGAGTTAAATTGTAAGGTTAGATTGGCGTTATTTTGACTAATACAGCACGAAGAGACATACGACACTGTTTATACGGAGCATGCATCTTAAAGTGTTTCGATCTGAAACATACAGAAGAATAATATTCGTTCCATGTCATTAACTTGTGAATTTTATCTCTTGGTGTTCGCGTGCCAAAACATATTATGAGAGAGGGAGAGAAAGATATACAATATGATATGTTAAATCTCTTGCCTCCCAGTTATTATTGTATTTTTATTTCTTTATAATATTATGCACGTGGGCAGTTGTCGGGCATTCACGAGATCAACCATCGCGTCATGCCACAATTTGAACTTAACAAAAATAAAAACCCATAGAAAGTTCATCAAGCCATGCTTTATTGTTTGAATTCATATCATCGACGTACAACTTTGAGTCTTAGAACCAGGCCGGAACATATCCTAACTATACCTCGAAGACTTCCATGTTTCGCTATGAGGAGGTCTTCAGATTAAACAATTCAAGTGTAGCGAGAAATCTTGTGCTGAAATAAACAGGCGTAAGGTTCTCAAGCCGAAAGGTACATTAACGAATTGGTTACATAACATCAAAAACCTATTCAAAAATGACTTCCACAGGGGTAGTTGTGCATGATATTTCAGTGATTTAAACACATCGTGACAATCTGTAAAACAATACTCCACATTAAGCAAATCCTACAAAAGCCGTTCTGGATTCTGAATAGTAGCAATACAAAGGAAGACAACACGTTTGAGACTCGGGAGATTAGACGAAACTGAAGGACAGAAGACTTTGTTAAGAGCAATGTCATACCATGCGAAATGTAATAATTTCTTAACTTTACAGACAATTCACAACTCCTTTATGTCAAACTTGGAAGTACAAGATAACCCAAACTACGTGTCTGTGGTGAAGATTGTAAAAATAGGGAGGACCGCCGAAAGCTTCTTGTTTCAGATTTGAAATTGCGGTAACATGTAAAACAGAACCAATTGCATCTGAAAGCAAATCGAACTTTTTCATCCATGAAAGTAGAGTCCTTTGAATTATTCCGATCATAACGAAAGTATGTTGAATTACCATGCAACAGTGATAAGGCCTTTTAAGAATGATATCATCGATTCATTAATGCAGGTGAGATCGTCAGTAAAAGCTTTTGAGTTAAATTTTGCAATTTTGCTGTGTTGAGAAAACTACTTCAACAAAGAAACTCAATGTATATAAGTATTTCATGTTTATGCCAGTGACCCCTGACTTATTCAGTAAAGTGCATACTGTTCCTTCTTTGTTTACCATTTGTGCCATATTGATCCACCCCGTTACAGTTCCCTTTCACAGTTTCTAAAACCAAGCCTTGATTGAATGAGAGGAATGTCAATACAACAGTTCTGTACCTGTAGAATATTTTATCAAGAAATAGTTTATTAAGCAAACTAAAGTCCATGGATACCCAACAGCTAACAATAAACATCTACGTCCTTGTAGCAACGACGATTGGCGTGAGAACAGACTTTTGTCTACTTGTAACCGTCAACGGTGTCCTGTCTACAATGGTGTGCCGTGTCGCCGTGTCGCGGCGTCGTCGCAGTATGGAGGTTTGACTGTCGTGTAAAGATGCAGTGTTCTCAAGCAGATACGTGGGTGCATAGAGTACCTTACAATAACATTATGACTTCAAGGTTGTTTCCTTCAAACGCATTCCATTAGGTTTCAACCATTCATGGTCTGGTCCTGAAGCATAAACATATCATGATTATCACACTTCTAATGACTTACCTGCTTGACGCTATATACGTACTGTATTGTATCCATGTCATCATATAATAATAATCATATCTGGATATTTCTCTGCGTCATTGTCCACCCAGAACATAATCAAAACATACAATAGTCACTACAGTTCATGGGATTAATATGCCAGTTCGTCAAACTGTCCATGAGGATTTTTGGCAGTTACAGGTTGTAGGTCTTTTTGAGTCCCGATTTGAATGCTTCTAAGGATGAAGCAGTTTCGATGGGAGCTGAAGACTGATGTATTCCTGTTATATCACGACGTGTGTGCTGGATGTGAGGGTTATACAGCCTTACATTTGTCACTTTTACATGCACAAATCTGGAAACATAATCGTGTAATCGTGGCGGTAGGTATATTCGAACACACGATCTTAGGACAAACCCGTATTTTGTGGCAAACCTGTATACAAAGGTTACCTACTTTCGCTTGTTGGTAATTTATATCTCGTGTTGGTGTTGCATAGATAGTATGAACGTTTTAAAATTACAAACCACATGTACTTTCATTTCTTGATAATGATCTTTTGGTGTATTTTATTATCTTTCGGTAGAAGGTATTTATGATCATTACCATGTATTTGGAATTTGTTGTAGTCACGATATGGCTAAAATATTGCCGTGTCACTTTAGATGTTAACTTACTCACCGGACACTGCTGAAATGAGGTATATACAGTGTATTAAGCAGTCACTCTTCTGAAGGACAGGCTGGTTATAACACATATCAAAACGCACACATCAGACAACACGAACATGTACATTGATAGGCCAGGTGAAAAACAGGTAGAACCGGATTCCATCCACAATCTTATGATTATGGCACACTATTGTACAGAGAACAATATTCTTTTGACATATATGGCCAACATCGACAACATGGATTTTTCCGCAAGCAAAAGGGTCAATTATTTACCTTAACCGCGGGACCCATGGAAGCCAAAGTGGGGCTTTCGTTTCTCCTTGGCAAACAACCCTGTAAAGTATAAGACCGTAAATATGTAACGATATATCTATCAAGTGCATCTTAAAAGTTATGATTGTTATTTTCACCTTTTAAAGGTACCTATATGTAATCACCAACATGTATTTGGTTTCATTGATTATTTGCTACTTTCACGGACTCCACAACAGAGCAACTGCCATATCTGTGTGATTTCGTTAAAATTTGATTCACCATTATGTCGAATGTCATTATAAGATTTGGTTTGAACACTTAATGATTACAATCTATATAACTATTTGGTACTAGCATTCACGGACGGTGCCTGTCAGGTAAATAATGGATATGTTATTGGGGATGGCTTTCGAGAGCAGGTTCTGACAGAATACTGATTTCTGACATTACTCGATTGTGTTTTCATCCAAACTGAAATAAACACGTCATGCATTTAATCATATGTTCAAGGTTATGAACTGATAAAGCAAACAGTTTGATGACAGCTTTGAGCTGCATAATACTTTCAACATAATTTATCACCCCGTAACCTTAAAATTCAGTCAAGGCCTAGATTTCCGAAGCTCGCCTAGCGCTAATATACTCGTGAGTCCCATACATTAACCTTTGACGATCTCAGCGTTAAGAGAGCTTCGAAAATGAAGGCCCAGGTCACTTTCTAAGCAGTACAAATGATTTTGCGAAGAAAAAGCAGATTGTGTGTGTCACTATTTGCCTCTTGGAAAAGACTTACTTAAGGATTTAATGCGATTATTGTGTTCCTCTACTTGAACAAGTAATGGCCCCGGTAATATGCAGATTGTACGTAGATCAGATGTCAACATAGGACTTCAAAACAATTACCATTCCCCTGCGAATGCGAATTCACCAATGGTTCTAGCAGTTGCAATACATACATACGTACATACATACATACATACATACATACATACACACACACACACATACATACATACATACATACATACATACATACATACATACATACATACATACATACATACATACATACATACATACATACATACATACATACATACATACATACATACATACATGCATCCATGCATGCATGCTAAAATTCTTTCATAAAACTGGTAATCTCTTTATTTTATAGAGATATTGTTCCAGAAAAAGCCTGCCCTGACATCCACATCCACAAGATATTATAAACAGACTGTCGGCTCCTAAGCAATTCAAGATTATTGATTTTGGTATGAGCCCCATGCTTAAGACTGGAAATTCATCATCATTGATAACCGACTGGAATGGAATCATGGGCGTATGTGATGTAATAACATACACACTTTAACAGAGCAATATAGTAAACTCGGACCTTGAATTCTTATTGAATACTTAAACAAGTCTACTTGTTTCATTCTTCTTCCTTTCTTGTGTTACAATATGAATTGACGATTCAATATACTGGCCTCCACATATACTGAACAGCAAAAGAAGCGCAACATGACATAAACATGAACGCTTACTTTGATGACTTTGATTTCATTGTTTCGAAACTTGCGTTCCTTTAGCTGTTCAGTATATTAATGTAGGTATCCAGGACTGTCAAATATGTTCTGTCTTTGTGAGAAGGAGGGTCATTATTAAGGAGTTCATTACATTAACGTCTCAAAACAATATCACATGTGTTCTTGAAAGCAAGAACAAACTTCCAACTTCAGAGACTATACAATCATCCATTATCACAACCCCGTACAACTGAAGACTGTATTCAAAGAATGCGTGAAAATGTATGTAGTCTATACAACTAGTAAAACGTCTATTAGGTACCTGGTATGATTTCTGCCAGTGCATTAATGGTGGGCACTCCCAACATTCCATAATCTAATAATACCACTGACTTTTGGCGTAGGGTTTTGGTGACATCAACACAAGTGGCTGAATTAGTTCGAATTAGTTCATTTCATCTTGCCTTTGCTCGTGCTTGAAAACAAAACGATGCAATGTTTAGATAATCAATTATCTTATGTAAACATCTGTTCGGATTCATTAGTAATAAAATACAGAATGAAATAGTATTACACACTGATCGGCATTTCAATCCTGGAAAATTCGGCATCTTAGTAGACTTCCTTACTTACATAAAATACATGTGAATGTGTTATTTGACCCTCATAAGGGATGAGTAGAAGATGTCAATACATATGTCTTATGATGTGTCGTAACACGTGTATTTCTGTGAAATGTGCATACCCTATTAGTTTGGAGTTATTCATGTACATGATGAACTTTGACAAAATAGTACAAAATAAACCTGTTCATAATTGCCTCTGTAGTTTGAGGATATCGACTTAGAAATGTATGCTTCGAAAGCCTGGTGTTATCCTTCGAGACAATGTACATACAGATTGTTCTCTGGTAAATAAACGATTATCATTGGTTTCAAGGACTGATGATCATAAACAGTTTCATACATATCGGAACCACACGCCAATCCAGCCACTGCATACATTTTCTACTCTCTGTTTACGTGTTTTCATTTTGAATGATTTTGGGTCCCGTGTTGGGCATACGACCATGAATGCCGCATCTTACCTTGCACAATAGTTCCGTAGAACAATCTTTAATAGGTTCATTATTTGATATCGACCAATCAGGGGACTTGTACATTTAATTTGTATAGTTTGTATAGTCCCTGAGTTGTTGAATTGAAAGAAAAATCGGTTAAATGACATGTTGGTTATGACCACTAAAAGACCATTAACCCGTAAACAGGTAACAGGTGGTCGTTATTGAGAGGCATTCGGATTATTCGGGGTGAGGAGTATCTACACTAGTTCTCAGCATGGATTTAATCAACATATCCCAAATTGAAAGAAAAACAAATTATGAATAATCATTAAAAACGGGTGCAATAATAAAGAATTTACAGACAGCAAAGGATAGTTACTCTATATGCCCGAATTCTTTTAATACGTATCATTACAACAAAGGAGATATGTAATTCAACCATTAATGTTGAAAAATAATATTTTTACATTATGGATTGCGGGCGTGCTCTTAATGGAATGTTTTTCACATAAAGATTTAACATATAACCATTAATGTAAAAGAAATTAGAGTAAGAGTATATTTTACATTAAGGGTTGTAACAAAGCTTTATCAAAGACAAGACCAAAAACAAAAACTATAATTGGCAAATTACATGACATTAAACGAATCTGGCAAACCTCAACATAAAGAGACAAAATCGATCGTCCGTTTTTCAAGTAGCATATTCTAATCGGCGTTGTTTTCATGCTTACAATTTCCTTTTATCTTCTGTCAACATCGCGATCGAAGGCCAATTTCTAAATCGTGACATTTTTAAATTGTCATAGTTTTTTATCGGAGGCACAAATTTGTCTCCGTTCAGAAACTTAAGACGATCTGGAGTCGTTGCCATGGCAGGGTATTAATACGTTTACGTTTTGAGTTATCTCTCGGTAAAATCATCTAACAACCTTATATTAAACTTTATCCCGTGGAAAATCGCGTTTAATGCTGTACTGAGTAAATTTTGCTGTTTGTGAGGGAATTATAGCTCCGGTCTGTTAAATATGCGCAAATTAAGTAATAAAATTTGTTGGGAATTTGCCTTGAAATCGTGTCAATATGTGCAAATGTACATAAAACAAGTGTGCTGATCCTTACAGTTGATCGCTTGAATATCTGATTGGACGGTGATCCAACCTATGGTGATTTTAGTTGTGCAGTCAATACGATTTCGATCTGTAGCATCCAGTCAAACATGTTATATGCATTATCTCGCTTTGGTGCTGTATTCACAGCTATGCCGAGATCATGTGATCACTAATACGTAATGTAAAGATTCGCATGTTTTTAGTTAACAGAGCGCCCATTATTACACTGCAGATAATTTTTTAATCCTGTTAAATGCATGACAGACAATTGTGTTTTGTTGGGTTGTTTTCTGGTTTAATGGTACTTTTCATTTCAGCCAGGGATGAAGTAACATCCCCGAGGACTGCTGAAATGTCCTCAGTGTGAGTGAATATTGTTTTACGCCGTTTGCATGGATATTCAACGATTCGGGTTACCTCATCAACTCGACTTTTATTTCAAAATCAAAGTTGGGCATTAGAAGAATAACGATTTGGTTTAGAATAACGGATCATCTGTTCCGAGTGAATCCATGACAAAAACTCTGGGCCACTCTCTCAACATTGCCACGCCGTTGTGGTTCCCTTTATAGTCCATTACGAGTCTCCAAGCCTGACCAACACATTCTACTGCTGGTCAAGATCTGGTTGCGGTGTACAAGCGATCTTGGCGCTGTGCGGACCGTAACTCCCATGCCGTAACATAGACTTAAGGTCGTCTTCGATCTAAGGTTGTTTTGAACTACAACACCCTCATCATGTTTATCTTTTTTCTTTCTCTTGAGCATCGAACTATCCGACGAAACAAAAGGTTTAGATGACAAAAAACGATCCACTGAAATGATACGTCTCTCATTCTGATCTACTTATAAAACGGGAATATTGTTGACTTCAGCCTTAACGCTGATGATTAATGATTGAGATGTGTTCAATGTTTGGTCATTCGACGGATTTAGGGTCTTTTGGGGTCTTTTGGGGTTAGTCAAACACCAGAGCCATCACATCGATTACTTGTGTGTAATATGCATTTGATGACCAGTGTATTCATCTCCAAATACGCAAGTGATATTTCATAAAACAGCTAGTAGCAGCTTCCCCCCAATGACATTGTGATATGTAATTAAAAGTAAAAGAGCGCGGTGGAACAAAATCATATTAGAGAACATTTGTCGTTTTCTCTTTAAATGAAGTGTTCATGTGTTGTGACCTGCAAAGTTTACATTAGGACTGGTGACTTTGCCATGTCAAGTTTTCAGTTTCAAACAGTGTGTGAGCATGCTATTTCACAAGAAGTGAGCAATATCCTTCTTGAAATAAAGAGATTATGTGGCAATCACAGCAAACTGCGAATGGTACACTAAGATACACTACACCGGCGTTAAGACAAGCATAAGCTGTGCAGTGCCGGAGGAAGGTGATGCCTTCTCAGCCTTGTCGTATTGGATGCACACAGGAAACATCTGTCATTATCGTCGACGAGAGGTTTCAATTAATGACTGACGATTACAAAAGATGACCAAAGCTATAAATAAGTGCAGCATATCATTTCGGGAATTAGGATGTGACGTATTAATTACAAGTCTGTAACACCCGATTGGCAAAATTCATTTAGTTGACACAACACTTTGTAATTGCTTTGACATAGACAAATAGCCAGAAGTTGTCCTATAAATGAGAAATGTCTTGCGTTCTCATTACAAAGCAGGAGCAATTACGCACACAAAAGAAAACAAGCAACCTTAAAGTGGGTTGACTACAAAAGTGGGAAGACATTTGGTCATCTAAAGGGAAATTAATTTCCAAATGAATGTCTTGAACACAAGCTTAAGGATTCCACTTTCTCAATAACGACTTTAACAATGCTTTCTTTATCCCATACATCAAATAAGCTCAAGGCAACAAAACAATACTCTAAGACCAGTAGTTGTCAGTATAGTTTGCCCTTGAGAATTGCTATCATCAATCAAGATCTTTCTTATTTCCGAATTTACTCGTGAATTTCAAGGCTGGCTGACTAAAGAACACTGACAAGGAAGTTTTAGGGACATTACCTTCGTCTCGGTTCTCAAGGAGCATCCGGAGACGTGCGCTGTTGCTCATCGGTCGTCGCACTGGGAATAGTTCCTCGGACACGGAATTTGCTGACGTCTTTCCTCGTCGGCCTCTACTCCCCACGAACCCAAAGTGCCTGGCACGTTTCTTTAGTTCATTATCATTCGTGCTCAAGGGTAACCGGTATCCTAACACGGAGTCCATAAAGTCAACAGGATCCTCCTGAGGGTTTTGGGCTTGGGGAGGAATGGATGTTACACTGCTGCCTTCTGTATCGTTCTTTGAACCTTGGTGCTGAAAATGTCATGAAGCATAAGTCGTGATAAGCTATTCTACACTGTGTTTTTTCTATGCTTCATATCTCTGCAACCAAAATTTTTAAAAAACCCTAAATTTTAATATATTACCTGTCGAAAACGTTTTGAATTTTGCACTTTGTTAGCCATATTCGAGCCATATGGCGGCTTTCTGTAAATAATCGAGTCTGAACCACACACTCCAGTGATCAACGCCGTGAGCATCGATCTATGCATGGGATGCGATGACATGTGTCAGCTAAGTCAGCGAAGCAGACCACTTGATCCCGCATGGGGTTCTGAAGACCAATTTTAATCTTCACGGGTGAACTGATGGAATGATGCAATGATGATAATAAAATGAATTGCACCAGATTCAAATACTACTCACATTAAGTGTCTCTAAGGTATCACATTTTATTCAGGAGTAGATTTCTGCAAAAACTGTTTTTGAAAGAATCGTCATATCAAAATACGTCACGTCAACTACTGACGACGTTAAAACGATTTGTTTCATTTTATAATTAGTGTTAACCTCCCGTCGGCTTGTCAAGTACCAATAATGAGTCAGCATCTCTAATAAAGAAAAATCATTGAAAATATCGACAGGTAAAACATACTCCCACCTTTCCCCAAAGACTGATAATAATGCCGAATTTCACTAAAGCAATTAATGTCGAAATGCTGTCGCTTAAAGGCTACTTCGCAGCAATCACAGATAGAACATTTAATACTTTCCTGATTTCCTTATTACCTGTTATTGACAGAGCAATGAATCGGTCATACGCACCACCTACGTATCCTTGGCTGAGCGTAATAAAGGTTAACGGGATAAATTGCTCTGAAGGCAATGGTAACGGGCGGTCCTCCATTACACTGTTATGGTATTACGGCTTTGACTTTGAAAGACATGCTTGCAACTACAAACGTTTAATATCTTACCAAATGGGCGGCTGAAGGTCACACTAACTCAGTGCTTTGCGTGCTGTTTATCTGAAGATTTTTTCAACAAAATTGATCAATAATGTTTTTAGTGTCATTTGTGTGAACGATCTGCAGATAACATGCCGCTTCATCTGATAACTATGTTTTTGTTCCCGTGTATAAAGTTCGCTATCGCTTGTCAACACCTACATTCTGTGATACCCGTGAAGATCCGAATGAGAATTGATCTTCAGTAACCCATGCCAGTCGTCCGAAGAGACTAACGGGATCATATGGTCAGATTCACAGACTTGATTGACACATTCATTGCGACTGCGTAAGTCGATGTTCATGCTGTTGATCACTTGGTTGTCTAGTCCAGCCTCGATTATTTACAGAATTTACAACTGAAATAATGCTGAGAATCAGCCTACACCTCTTCAATTCTGTGGTAGGTTTAAATTCTGTGGTAGGTTTCTGTGTACATGGCCAACCAGCCCTTGTTATATGCAAGTGAAACACTCGGGACAGTCAAAACCCGACTTTTAACTAACCTAAATGAAGCTTGAATTATAACGCTCTTTCGAAATGTCCAAAGGCTATCTTTGACATTGGGTCGAAAAATGAAGAGATTTCGTTTGTGTTTCTCAATGAATGAAAGTAAAAGGACATCTGCACGTTCACACGCAAAATGTAATCAAATCAAACGTTTTTTATCGTTTTCAGTTTCCACGAAATCAGTAAACGCGTGTCACCGGGTTAGCTGGTCCACTTTTACAAGTTGTCTAGTCGGGCACTGTTACCCTATTCGCGAGCACACGGCGGTTTATTCTAGCACTCTGTGTGGGATTTGTTTCAACAAACAATCGAGATTCTAAGATTCTGTCTTTGATGACTGATATTTTCATATCTTTTGGTGTGTCTGTCAGTTTACTGTAGCCGACAAAACACCCAGCAGTGATGCTGATACGGCTTAAAGCAGCATTTACGTTTTCACCTTATTATCGTTAGGGTAATCTACTGTCAAAAGCGTTCGCACGCCACGCCACGCCACGCCACGCCACGCCACGCCACGCCACGCCACGCCACGCCACGCCACGCCACGCCACGCCACGCCAACACCCGGGTTCGATTCCCCACATGGGTATCAATGTATGAAGCCCATTTGTGGTGTCCCCGCCTTGATATTGCTGGAATATGGCTAAAGGCGGCGTAAAACTAAACTCACTCTCTACTTATTACGCGTACAAGTGAAGATAGTACGTGCGCTTACTACTGGTAGCGAGGGGATGATCATGATTATGCGCCAGTTGATTTCACTGACGGTACCTTTTTGAATTTCTACTCATTTCTTTCATCAGTACATTTCAAAAGCACTTTGAAAAGTGTGAGTATGTGCTTTCATCGTGTTTGGTAAGATTCCAAAAATACCAAGGCTGAGGACACCAGTTCAGAAATTGTAGGCGCATGGGCAATCGAACCCAGACCTTCAGCAAGAAGAAAGAAGCGTTAACCACATGTATACAGATATCCCGTATAAACAAACGGGTCAAAGAAAAAAAAACAGGTGAAAATTGGATCGTAAATTATTTGTGTGAAATTTTTAAAAACTATATCACTTATAAAATTTCTAAAAGAATTTTGGGGTGCAGATCGATCGATCGGTTTGGAGTTTTTCACTTCAAGATGAAGAAGGTCAAGCTGACCTGTGTTTTGTGTCAGTCTGCTTTAGTGAGAGTTTTTCTACCATACCAGACATTTCCACAGATGGTGGGAAAAAATGAGACAAAAAAACATTTTTTATTTGACGTCGGATTGAAAACATAGGGCGGGAGAAAACACAGAAAATGAATAAGCACAACCTCTTACTGATATCCTTTTTTTATAACATTAAGATACTGAATGACATACAAATACGTATATGTATTGAATTATATTTCCTTATGGCTATACTATGATATGCTCTCTATTTGGCATTGATTATGACCACAAACTGTGTTCCTTACATTTATGACATCGACTCAACTCAAACTTGACAATAACAATTTCCGGAATAAATATCTGTCCGTTCATGAATTCGAATATGTCATTATTGCGTTGTCAAACTATCTAGTATGTGCTCTATACATGTGCACGAAATAACGTGAATCATATGATCTCATAGTATGTGTTTATGAAGACACAGAACATCACTTATGCGTTTATTGTGTATTAATGCCAGCAAAATATAATGTGTGTTTATATAGTGCCTATGCGTGACAAGCTCATGGCAAAAGAGTTTATGTTATGCTACATCACAAACAAACACTTATTTGGTTTTGACGCTTCTGTGAATGGCGGATGGCACTGAGTGACTGGTAGAGCCGGACAAGATTTTCCTTGGTGTCGCTTCTTTATAATTTTATCCATTCATTTCATTTGCAACATTGTTTTGGGCCTTTAAATGGGACTTGTGAAGATCCGGGACAGAATTAGTCTGTTTGTCGAAAGAGGCGACTGATCAGGATCAGATGATCATACTTGGTTGACGCATGTCATCATATCCCAATAGCGAATGTTGATGTTCATGCTATTGATCATTCGGTTGTCTAGTTCAGACTCGATTATTTTCAGACCGCCGCCAAATATTCTTACGCCCGGCGTTACACAACCAACCAACCAAATTAAGCACGATGGGAACCGCTTCTATAAAAACTCGCAAATAATTTGAAGCAACTGATTCAGTACCGTTTCTCACAATTGCAGACATTGTCCTTGACATCAAATGAAACGTCATTTCATCATGTATCAATTCTTTAAAAAAGATACTCACCTTATCAGGTTCATCGTTTGTTTGTTTCCCAGCCTGTGTGCCCACAACCCCGAAGACAAGCACAATATATAGAGTCCACACTTTCCACATCTCCACGCGGGGTCGGCCCTCGGCAACCTGAACATAAAGACAAGTGAGTGGATGAACAAGCTTATCTAATGTTGATTGAACAGTTGTTCAATTATATCATTGTTGTATTCTTGGTGTGATAAGTGCCTGAAGTGTGTCTTTAGACCTTAGCACCTTCGAAGTTACCATCCAGGAGCATGGGCATGTTGCTAACAAATTGAGACACAAAATGACGAGATTCAAACTCCTGCCACGCCAAAGGGACGCAACTGTGTATAGTGAATGCATGCGTCCCTGACGGGGTAACTACGATCCCGAAGCTATTGGCTACTTATGCTACCTGAGACGACTAGGGGCATATATATCAGTCGGCACAGAGATAGCTACTTTCAACTGAAAGACTTTGAACCAGTAATCGATAGCATAGGTGCGGTTTTCACTTAAGTGATCTCTGTCGTCCCCCAGAAACGTCGTTTTGGAAGGTCGATTGGCGCTTGTTTTTATTTTTATTATTATTTTTTTTTTATTTATTTATTTATTTATTTTTTTTTGGGGGGGGGGGTGTTTGTGTGTGGAGGGGAGGGGGGTTGTTTGTTTATTTTTATTGTTGTGGGGGGTTTGGGGGAAAAGAACTGTCGAACTGTCGAACTGTCGAACTGTCGAACTTACCTTTTCTATGCGCACTTTGTAAATAGGACTCCTCTCATCAAGTATATAAGAACAAATCACACAAACCTTTCATTGCTTATGAAGACTAGAAATGAAGTCCATGTATCGAAATTGCATATCTCTACCCTGGTGTTAAAGCCCGTTGGCATACCGTTATATACAGGTAGGTATCTTTGTAGCAAATGCAAAGGATCGAACATTTTTAGTTTGATATGAACGTAGTTCGTTTAAACGCATTTCAAATAAACGACACAGTACGCCATCGGGACAAAAACAGTTCGTTATATCACTTGGTTCGTTATGAACGTAGTATACTGTGGAGCTGGATCCAAACCCAACTCACGTGCATTTATCATATACAGTTCATAACATAATCAGTCTTTCTGTTACCATAGGAAACTCTTCCCAATCTAGTCATATTAGCAAAATGTTGGAATTTTACTCGTGAAGATCCGAAGTACAAACATTCATTGTGTTATCAAGTGGCCTGAAGGTCACACTTACTTTATGTTTTGGGGGTGCTTATCTTAATATGATTTTGCAACAAAATATATTGTTGTATTTCATGTAACTCCTGGTACGCCTTTGTTCCTAAGTATATCGTTCGCAATTGCTCGTCAACACCTATAGTACCCGTTAAAACCCAGGTTAGAACTGATCTCCAGCAATCCACCCTTGCTCGTTAGAGGCGACTAAAGGGATCGGGTGGTCAGGCTCATTGGTTGACACACGTCATTGTATTCCAGTTGTGCAGATCGATGCTCATGCTGTTGATCACTGGATTGCTTCTTCCAGATTAAACTATTTACAAACTGCCGTCATATAGCAGGTATATTGTTGTGAGCGGCGTTATCTCCCTCAAACCACAGAGAGCAGAGATGCCTAGTGATAAAATAATCCATAATTATAAATGTGTTGAGCGAATTTGACGCTCAGAAATAATGTGTAGGTCAACTACATTTGGTATCAACAGAACTCTGCACTCTGCAATGACCCTTTCGGTCAATCACATCCGCCAATATTTGTTTTCATTCAGATAGACACCTTCGACCAATATAGGATGTTGAAAGGTCTCGTAAAAGGTCAGCTAAAATCAGCTCACCTTGTGATGATTAAAGTGCACTCAACTTGTCTAAGTCTGGCCTTGGATGACTGAGTAAGGGCATATGTACCTGAATGTGGGGAGTCCATGCTGTCAGATCACGTTCGACTGTCAGTTAAATAGGTCAATAATATAATCAGTCATTTTCCCCTTTACACAACATTTGTCCGGTCTGTTTTCGTTACGACAACGTCAATTTAAGTAGTATAAACAGCAAAAAAAAGTTAGAAACTACTTTTCTGCTCATACATTTTCTTGTACTAAGCGGTAGATGTTTAGAGGAGGAGACTTTGGGGCGCGAAAACGTTGTGTCGCTTTCAACATAGAACTCCGGTCAGTATTTGAATACTTTACGTCATAAATTTAAGTATTTTGATCCTCTGTTAACCTTTGTTTTCCGATCAAAATATTTAACTTGAAAAGTGTCTTTCAACTTATGCACTACATTAGTAAATTTTCTGATGTGAATTTAACTATTATCAAGGTTGTCCAAACTGCCAATCGTTTGCTGGTTCACAGTCGAACATGAATTAACGATTCTGCGTACCTGAATCCAGTATGCTTGAAATGTGTGTCTGGTATCAGATTCCGTGAAATATAAACATATCCATTTTCAGCCATATTTTACTTAGATCTAAAGAGAGGTATTGTTTCAAGAATACCGACTGTTTAGGAATGTGAACACTTGAATGTGAACACCTGTATGAGTTTCAAATGTGTATGATGTTGCTGAAGCTGAGGTTAATTATAAATGATACGCCATGTACACTGAAAATGCCCTATCAATTACAGCTGTCAGCCATATTTGTCTAAGAGGTCATAGGTCAGGTGACACTGATTAAAACTGACTTGATAAAATCGTCGATATGTTTTACATCTATTAAATATGAAGCAAACGACGCTTAGCTATTTAAAGCTCTGGGTTTATCACATCCAAATCGGCCTGTATGAATATTAATAAGTGCTTGACAATGGACATGGCAATCAATGACTATTTTTAAATAAAATGTCAAATAAATAATGTCGACATTTTGACATTTTGTAGAATAAAGACATGTACTAATCGTCTCCTAATGGCGTTAACTCTGTAAGAAGGTCAATGGTACAATGCGTACGTTATATTAATCTCAGACTGATGCGTCTTCAGCCGGTAGCTCATCCTTTCCTCGAACACGTGTTTAAGTCATTTGGTAGCCCTTTAATATCCGGACTAAGAATTGTTCTTCAGCAGCCTATGCTTGTAAAAGACGACAAACGGGATCGGGTGGTCAGACTCACTGACTTGGTTAACACATGTAACATATTCCAATCGCTGCTTAAGATTTTGATAACTGGGTTGTGTGATCCAAATTCGATTATTTCCCGACTACCACCATTAAATTGGAATATTGCTGAGTGTTGCGTTAAACTACATACCAGGCATCCCTTTAATAAATATATATAAAATATATATAAATATATACATATGCCAATTATCGATGCATTGTAACTGAATTCAGTGTGTCCAAACTGTACGTATAAACATAGATGATTAACTCTACCTTTATTCCGAAGATCAAAAGAATATATGGTAAAGACTAATACTTTCCTATTGTAAATATATGTATAGAAATAGATGTTGGTTTTGTCAACATTTCCTTACAAATGAATAGCATGGTCGAACACAAGTGATATTCGCCAAATGGAATGTATTTGTCAGAATACCATGTGCGTGACTGAGTAATGAAATATTCTTGAATTGTAGATGATTTTGAATGTTTTGTTGGCTGTTTAACTGCGTACTCAATAATAAGTCCGTTATATTGACACTGTATCAAGTCGGATGATGAATACGATGGAGTCTGACCCAAAATTTCAGTATTGGTATTGACAGCAACGAGCATTCTTCTAACACCGGCCTCATGTGCCCGTTTTTATGCAACACGTTCATGTCTCAATACATTATAACTGGCCCCTGGGGAACTCGAAACGAGTGCCTTTGATGATGATGCTCGCGAATGTTCGTGAATGCCGGTGCATGTCCACAAATGTCAGTGTATTCCTACGTCACAAAACCTCAACGTGATCGTAACGCTATGACGATTTTAGCTCCGATACTTCAATACTTATGACTATCTTAGTGCTGCGGTCGCTTTGACTAACTGGTTTCTGGCCTTTGTCGTGTTACAAGGTGAACTTTCTGGCGTTGTATATTGAAGGCCACTAAACTTGTAGTTACAATGCACAAGCTGCTAACAGAATTAAAATGTTGTCTGTGTTTCCCAGTGTAATGGTTTGAGCTTAAGCGAACAGACTCGTCAAAATCTAGATTGGTCTTCAGTAACGCACGCATGGCGTAAAATACGATCAACAGGAACGATTGGTTATGCTAACTGACTTGGTTTACACATGTTATCGTATCCCAACAGCACAAACAGATGTTCATGCTGCTGATCACTGGATTGTGTGGCCCTGGCTCAGTTATTTACAGACAGGCGCCATATGGCTTGAGGTGCTGTGGGTAGTTTAGTGGTTTCGATTCCCCACATGGGTGCAATGTGTGAAACACATCTTGGTGCCACCTGTAGTGGTATTTTGATATTGCTAAAGGCGTCGTAAAACTAAACTCACTGATTCAGTGGAGAACACAAGTGATGCACGACTGGAATGACAAGAAGGAACAAGATCATCGTCTACTCTTAGTAAGTATGTTTAGTTTAGCTTTTACTTTTAGCAATACTCCAGCAATAACACACCGGAGGCACCTGGAATCGGCTTCACACATTGTGAAAAATCTTCAAAGCTGAACATTCTTGTGAAACATTCTTAATAGAAATGATGACAAATAGAATACATACTTGTAACTTATCAACGGTATATGAGAGTGTGAGTTCTGTATACGGAAGTTGATTATAAATTTTGTAAAGCCGCGATCGTTCAACCGTTCGGGGATCTTTATCTCGTTCGTAAGGAGTTCAGAATTTAGACAGGTGGTGTTTTGTTCCAGTGTTAAATCTGCGTAATGACAAAATGGTCGTGGGAAGCAGATTTTGTTCACGACAGTTTAAATCACAAATGTCTTGTTTAATCCAAAACGATACTGATAAAAGAGAGTGGTCGGGATATATTGTGTTTGGGAGATGATCTGAAATCGATGAAGTAATGTCAGGATAGTAGCATTCAAACCAGAGTTCATTTTCAGTGATAATTTACACTCAAGCTTTTAAAACCTTTGCACAATCAGAAACAACGAGGAAACACTAAACACATGAAAATGTTAAAGACTCACAGGTTTGGTGACAACATAAGCATTACTTTGGCGTGATACATAAGTACGTGACATTCTGTCAGGGGAACGTATGTTTATGTGTAGTCCTGTAGCTTTGACTACATGAGACCAGCGGTTTAGATATGATGTCATTGTATGTTTCGAATATTGATTCCTGCTAAATAAAAGGGTTATTTGGGTTATGGATGAGGGGGTTGTATGATGCATACACAAGTTTGCTGTTATTGCATTAGTGATGCGGAAAAGGTTTTGTCACCCAACTCCTAACTCGGAGTTGTGCTGATGGCTTGTTCTACCATTTATCTCACTTGGCATTTTACTAGTTCCTGTCCTGTCACGTATTCTTGAACACGAACAGAAAACATCATTTGGAAACTGTTCAAAATCAGTAGTGTTAGGGAGGTGATACGTGTCACTATATAATGTGTATTTCTGTCTCTGATTATGTTATGTAAGTTGCAATATTATTGTGGTCCGCATGTAATATTTCCGAAATTCAAATTTAAAATTCGTAAATACATGTACCATAAACGTAACCTCAAAGGCATAATTAACCATGAGATCATGTTCGAAATATGCCAGACATGATTTATTTTAAAACAAATATTCACCCATACTCAAATTCTGTCGAACAATGTTTGCGGTATTTTAACAAATGAAGGTGGAAATGTTCAATAATTCTCATTTCATGAATGTTTAAATGGTGCGAGATTGATTACATGCTGAACGTTCTTCTTACCCATAAATGGCGTAGAAGACGCATTTATGAACTCAAGTCTGTCGTCACAAGAGGTTTGTTGAGGACAGAGCCAAAGACTTGTTTGCGGTTTAACCCCTAATCAGCATACTCCATCTAGTCACATCTGGACCAGTGGTCAACATCATGAGCATCGATCCATGCAACTGGTACATAATGACATGCAGCAACCAAGTCAGCCAGCATAATCACCCGACTCCTATAGTTGCCAGTTACGACAAGCATGGGTTGCTGAAGACGTTGGCTGACGGGTCTGTACAAGTAAGAGTGTCCATATGTCATTGTAGTGATTGCAGTTATATAGTACATTTTAGCTGGCTTGTCTTTGCATTTTGCAAAGCAGTCAACATACATGTATATTATGTACAGCGCTTTGTTTCTCACTGTGACAAGTTTCCTTAAAGAACATGCAGAGTGCTTATTTAGACATATGTATCTTAGACATCAAACACGCCGTGTATACATGCGCTGGTTCGAAACGTATCTAAAGAATACAGACACAAGTGCACACCATGACTCAGTGTAAATTGTTCACATATCATGTGCCTATGTTCCAACGCGATGTGTTTAATGACTTGTAAAGAGGTGTTTATAATTATGACATGCAATTACTAGTAGAGGTATATTTGGGGATGTGGCGTAGCCAAGTGGTTAAAGCGTTCACTCGGGTTCGTCTTAACACATGGGTATAATGCGTGATGTCCATTTATGGCCCCCTGCCGTGATATTGTTGTAATGTTGCTAAAAAGCGGATCAGACCATGCCATAAACATATCAAGTCTTCATTCTTTCTAAAACCCCTTTACTGTAACCTTTACCAATGAGTGCCCGTTGCATTACAGCGTAACAAACATCAGGTATGAACAAGGAGGTGAACGATTTTGTTTAATATGCGGAACTAAATTCATCATGAGGAGGATGAAAACTTCGATATCCAGATAAACACAATATTATTCCTCGACAATGATATGGCTAATCAATAGAACTTTTACTTTAAACGAATGTTTCTGTGATAATGTTTCTTAAATTAGAGTTGATACGTGTGATCATTGTATTCAACACGCAAAGGATTTCCTGCGATCAGCGTACAATCCAGAACACATAAGGTAGAAATACCCGAGTCTTAGCCTTATCGAGTCACTCTGAAGTAAGATCACTCAGTGCCCAAATGTAGCATTACAAGAAAAATATTCTAATAAATAGGAAAGTTTACGTTTCATTAACCAAACATGTTTTTGAGAGATGTTATTTATGGAATATCGATGTCGACATTCTGAGGGCCAGGCGTAGTGATGAAGGCATCGCAGTTTTATTTAGTGTCGCAGACACAAATTAAAAGCACTTCCGTCTGTACATGCATGATATTGGGAAATAAAGCAGACTGTTGATGGAATGTTTGTCTTTTACTTGAAGCGGTTTTAGCTGAACTGCGATCGTTCACAAAGATTCGCGTCACGGTGTTAGGTGCAACTACTCCCAGAGCTGTCTATCAATTCTTATAACGGGAAAATTTCGATTCGTTATCATACCAAATTAATGAAACATATGAGCTCGTCTTGACAACAGACACTGGGGTAGCCTAGTGATTAAAGCGTTTGCTTGTCTCGCCGAAGACCATGGCTAGCTTTCCTTACCATACTACATTAATAGAACATACGTGTTCATCTTGAAAACGGGCGCAGGGGTAGCCAAGCAGTTAAACCACTTGCTCGTCACACCGAAGACCCGGGTTTGATTTGCTAAATTGGTACAATGTTCGAAGCCCATTTCTGGCGTCCCCCAGATTGAATGTCACCAAAAGCGGCGTAAAACCAAACTCACTCGCTCGATTGATAGAGCTGAACAGGTGACTGCTGTACAGTTTCAACAGTTTCCATATGAACTGGTAACAGTTTCACAATTTATTTAGCAAAATATTCCCACATACATTTCCTGGATGTGACACTTCACCGTTATGTACAGCTGATCTCGCCAGTCTCTCATTCTCTCCTGCTCCTATATTTCACGATGTTTGCGAATGATTTGACATTTCATTGCCTGCACGTATTTGTTTGCAATGATTACAAAAGGTGACAGAGGACTCATATTATTCGTTGTATATAATACCATGAAGAGCTTTGTGCGCGTTGCCTAAATTGCTGTTTCAGAGCTGGAATCACATTTTAGTGTTTATAATTAGACTTTGATAAGATGCACGATTTTGAGTATAACGCTGGCAAAGTAAATACTATATTATACTGTTATTCGAAACCACAACCCGGCAAGATTAAAAGAGGCAATTTAGTCTACTGAGCCAGGAGGGTCTTTTTAATAAAGAATCATTGATATATTAATTGTTTTAAAGATATTGTTATTGTGTCTAATTCAGGCCAGTCACCGTCCAAATATTTCTAAAAACCAAAACCTATGCAGCCAGACATATGAGACCTGTTTGTTATTACTTAATCTGTCTTGTTAATCTTCAATCACTACCGCAGAGTACATTGTCTTGTCAGCCAAATTGTTCCTCTTTGTCAGTTTCACTAATTACTGTATCTGTTCATTGTTGTCAAAAAACGGTATAGATACGTCTATGTTGAAAAGGGTGAGTGTGGCACTCAGACTGCCTGGGCGGGGACTACCACGAGCAGCATAATGCCGTTCATAGGAAACGCCCTAGGACTGACCTGGAACTCCCCATTCAAGTACACTTGTTTGTAAGCAACTAAAGAAGTCGTCTTCATTAAAATGTTGTTCATCTTAATCATGAGTGAATTTCTCAGTTGACGCAGCATATGTAAGCGTTGCAAATATCTTGAATTAAATTGAAGATGTCTTGAAATAAATTGAAGATGTATCGATTAGCGATAATTATAGATGTCTGCAATATAATCTATGATATGGAGACATGAAATTTGTATATGACGAAGCATATAAATGATATCTTGAAAAGAATTGCTGATATCGGGAATAAATTATTGAAAATGGGATATCTTGAATGAATTACATATTTTTTTAAAAAATGTTTTGGTCGTTCTTTCCTGTTAGATTATATGTATTATTATATATACTATAGTGTGTATCACTATCCTCAAAAGTATTTCTGATATCTGTAAGTTGATTTTAGATATCAGTACCAACCAGAGTTGCACATATATATGACTGAATTAAACAGGTCTCTAATTGAATGAAAAGTTTCGATAATGCGTTTGTGTATAAGTATGTGTAAATTATTTCAAGATACCTTAAATTGAATTGATGATATTTTCAATTAATTTGTACTCTTTGGTTGTAATTGGTTCATTGATATGTGGGACACAGTTTGAGATATCTGATATCTCAATGATATCTCAAGATATCAGCAATTCTAATTAGGATATCAGAAAATTAGTAAAACTATCTTCAATTATTTGCAGATATCTTTAAAACATTCTTGATATCTTTATGTGGAATATGGATATCTTTACAACAACTCAAAACATCGTGCGTTTCTTATTAAATGTGAAACGGCTTGCGATAGTGCCGTCCACACCGTCATGACACTTCTACAGTGCTATAAGGTTTGGATAAACATACAGTTTTGGGAAGCATTTGTGTAAAGTTTGTTATACGAAACATACTTTATATTGCGTACAAGGGTAGGTATTGAAAATGACTTCCGAACAGACTCACGTGCCAGAATATTCGCAAACTGTCAGCTATATCTGAATGATTTTGCTAAGCGTTCGGCGATCCTTATAATCACAGAATTCGATTTTAGTCTCTGCTCCTGTTTTTGCAATGTACCCATAATCTCGTATTTTTCTCTATTGTTTTATAATGCTGAGTGCGGCGTGTAACTAAACTGACTCACTTATTATTGTGTTACAATAACTTTTATTTATGTTTTCTCACCAAGGAAACGTCAAAGAATCCGGAGTTTAAACCGGAATGACGTTTGGTTTTACCACAATAAAGAGGGACTGGTCGACAAGTATTTAGCTAATTGTGCATGAGATCCGATTAAATGCACATGCATATCTCACTGTACATGCAATAATCTTGAAAGCGCTGTTAACGCCCTCCTTCCCCTCACTTCACCTTTAAGTAGCACGTCACGTTATCTTTTTACACTGAAGTATCATGTACGGTCAAAATGTATAAATGATCATTTGTCTTCTGTGTACCATTGTGTCGACTGTGTGATAACACGTGCAACAGCAGTAGATGCTGTTCCGAGAGAAAATCACAGTGGGAGAAGTTAGAAGGATACCGTCAGCCCATGTTAGCGTCGCCTACCAACGCAAGCTTATTGATTCAATATCAGCGTAGCCTTGGTGTTCTGCGGGAATCCTTTGACGTTTGGACATAAAGGCTTTACTGAAAGTATTCGAGCCCAATGAATTGAGAAATCAGACGCTAACAAGTTGTTAAATGTTCGCCGCCCTTTTAATATGTATTCAAGGGACCATGAGGGACGCAGTGGGTACCAACGGTGCAGTCCAGTGCCATGGGGTGTAATTACTTGCAAGAAGTAATCATTATATTCCTCTATATTTAAGCCATTCCTTAGGCAGGGAAGCTGTGGTTGAATAATTCCGATATGTTCCAGACACTAAGAGGACGAATGATTAACTCATGCAAAAGTTAATTTATTTCAAACCGTCAACGACTAAAGTTAACCAACATTCAACACCCACAGAAACCGATTTCGTAAGGCAAAAAAAAGCTAAAGAGTGATTAAAACTACAGGAATATTGATCAATAACTCTTATAACACCAGGTGTTGGGGGAAGGAAATATGTATTGTACCCGAATCACATGAATATATGTAAATTGTGGATAGGTTTGATCATAATTTGTGCAGGTGGGTCTTACATGCTTGCCTTTTTTGCACCTGTTGTCATCACGAATTTTCAGTGATCCATTCAATACTTTTCACAACTGTTCTTCCCTTTACACCAAAAGGAATTCTGAGTATAGTCAAGATTGTCACCGGTAATTTTCAGTTATCCGTGTCTAATTTGCCATTTTACACCCATGTGGAATTTTACACTATCATGTGTTCTGGTAGCGTAGTTGTTAAAAGGTTCGTCACGATGAATGCACAGGTTCTGTTTCTCACATGGATCCAATGCGTAAATACTGTTTCTGGTGTCCCCACCACAGGTGACATATTTCTAAAAGACGCGTAAAACAAATCACACATTCACTCAGAATTTAGTTTGACCGGTATCTGCGAATACATTGCGTTATTTGCACTAATGGTAGCGTGATGTTCCCCTCATCACAACGGACTTTCTGTGATTGAACAACCGCTGTAAATTTGTCCTATCCAATCTATTTCATTATTAACTATGTGAGTGACTCTTTGTCTCATTGTGATTTGTGTGTGCCTGTGGGTCTCAAGGGCGGAATGTGACCTGAGATCATAAAACAGCTTATACATCAGACAGAATTGCCCCACGGGGCATAACATTGCTCAATGTCCACTACAACCAATTACAGACCTGTCCAATATTAGCTTTATTTTTCTCATAGTGTCTATTCATCAGGAATCTGATGACCGACAGCAATTCCGCTGAGACTACATCGATCAACACATTTCTTTTTGTTATGATTGCCCGTTAGCAGATTAGTTCTGTTTATTACAGTTTACCTTACATGTTTGATCTACTCCATATTTCAGATTCAAATATTTTCATTTCCGACTTAAAATGAATTTCTTTATGTGAATGTGATCCATTACCCTTAATCATTTCAGTTAAATATTGTGTTTCCGCTTTTTTAAGATCATGGTCACTGTCAAGAAAATAAGGGGATACAACTGATGAGCATCTACAAGTGCTCATTGCCGCATTAATTTATTTACTTATCCTGTGAAGCGAGATAAGAACAAATTCCGTGTCAACAAGCAAATGACCTTCCTATTATTACTCAGTCTGCAGA
The DNA here is from genome assembly GCF_037392515.1 of Haliotis asinina. Taxonomy (NCBI): domain Eukaryota; kingdom Metazoa; phylum Mollusca; class Gastropoda; order Lepetellida; family Haliotidae; genus Haliotis; species Haliotis asinina. Next base: position 43,180,957 of record NC_090289.1, read on the forward strand.
AATAGTTATTGTTTTTATTTTCTATTGTACCATATGCAAAATTAACAAAACGTACGTTAAAGCATTCAGTCGGTGTCCATCTTCATCAAAAATGTTCACAGTGCATCAAATAGATATAGGACATTATCATGCCTTGCCATGCCAAACTTACACTATACAGATTCCACAAAGAAAATAGGGTCACATGAAATTCCGTGCTTGCACAAAATGTAAATGATGTACATACATATAACATATGTGTGTGTGCGTGCGTGCGTGTGTGTTGTGTGTTTTCTTGAACCGTCATAGGTAATCAGGGTCACAATATGTAATTTGGGTCGCTTCATTTTTTATTGTACAAGGCTATTCCTCAGTTCCTCCAGTTCTGCGGTGTTATCTGGATCGGATTAAAATATGGAGGGACTGATGCTGACGTGGGTGTAAGGTTGCATTCACAAAATTACTTAACACTATGGAGGATAAAACAAGGGCTTGTCACCTCAGAAACAGAAAGCTGTGTTTAAGTCACGTATCATCGAGTTGTGATATGGTATCTCAGTGAGCCAGCAGTACTAAACAGAACTAGTGTACTAGTGTACACACTCACTCACTCACTCACTCATTCACTCACTCACTCACTCACTCAAACGTCACTATGAAAGAGTCGATATTCTTTAAGCCGACATTCAGCCCTATTTCACCTCATCTCGGTTGTGCAAAATCATTGTTTGGCATCACGCACAACCCTATACGATTTTCAAATCCCTTTTATCTCAGACACTATTGAAATCTTCACTGCCAGCATCTAAATTTCCGGACAGCTTGTTAACCACATCATAAGCAGACCGTAAACTCCAGCTGATGGTGGGTGAACACCAACGGGCATCAAAGGGCAACAATTTTCTTTTTAAAGGAGAAATTTAAAACCAAAAATATATGAGTATACTTCAAACGTTTTAACCAGTGTTTCAACTCATTAACACAGGTGGAGGCTAAGCAAAGAGCTTGCACCTACAGCTTATCATGTTTTGTTTCTACTTAAACATCTTTGGAGACCGACGTCATTCTTTGATGAACAGTAACCTTAATGGCCAAGTTGACTTATCAAAGGGGCTTTCCATTGGCCGTGCTTAGTTGATTCAAGTATTACAAATCAAGAGGTAATACGTTTGCGTGGCATTAGGTAGCGGTTTGATGTATTAACTGTCATTTAATCGATCTGTAAATATTTCTTCAGGGCACCTTAAGCATCCCGATTATGGTGACATCAACCTCATGAAGAGCGAATGATTTAAACTAAATGCACCAGAAAAACTTCTTAAACTAGCGGACACTGTAGCTCACCTAATCATGGAATATTGCATTTAGTTGTTATGAAGATGTGATTTGATGTTACCCTGCCTGGAGCTGGATATTATAGGAATAACACAAGGATTGGTCGACTTGGAGTCTCAGAGATGTTTGAGAGCTGCGTCAGTGTTAAGCTGTGCAATGGTATCCCTGGTGCCTACCTTTATGAACTCCACCATAAGTAAATCAGCCATGCATACTTCTCGTGCTTATTGTAGTATGGGTGGAAGCATTACCATGTCACTTCAACTGACCTAACTTAATCTTTCATGGCAATGCTTGATGTGTATTCATGATGATATGGAGATTTCAATGCATACAAAATGTTAATACCCACACATTGGTTTGTTTACATAATAGTTGATACAATGCTTGGTGTGTATTTATGATATGAAGATTTCAATACATACAAAATGTTAATACCTGAGAGGGTACGTAAGTCCAAAAACATTCTCAGTAAATTTAAGTCTACCAGGTTTTTAATCGTAGTATTCATGTTATTTCAATTTTGGCTAACTTTTCGTACAATCGCCAGCAACTGAAGGGATGGTGAAAATCCATGTAGGTAGCAAAGGTACTGTAAGTCCCCATGGTCCCTAGTGTGGAGATCTACCTTCTGTTGTTGGCGATCTATAGTCTGTTTTTATATTGTATTGTCTAAATAGTGATATTAGTTTTAACTTTCCATGCTAGTTTTAATTGAAATTGTGATATTCTAGTTGTTTTACTGTCCATCGTTGAGAGATTTTACTACATGGGTATATTTCATTTAAATTCTCGTTACGATATGGCTGAGATATTGCCGATGTGACGTTAAATTTTAACTCACTCACTCACTCACTAATTAATAGTTGATTTTTGATACAATGTGTGATGTGTATTTATGATGATATGAAGATTTCAATGCGTAAATAATATTTATAGCATACCTCAGTTAGTTTATATTATAGTTCATACAGTTTGATACATGTTTCTCTTGGCCGCACCACGCTAACGTTACCTGATTTACAGGAGCTATAACATGGAAGACATTATTCACAATATCTTTGCTGAAGTCAAAAGCGGATAACGATATTTTCTTGAATCTTCTCGAACGACTTGTCCTATACAGGCATCATCTGGTGTTCAGACTCTAATGCATTCAATAAGTGCCATAAATCGTGCATAACAACGGCTTCTCTAACATTATGAAGACTGAATTAAAGCGCAAAGTGCTTTTGTGGCATTCAATCATTCGTTATCATGCTCTCACTTTTAACGTGTATGGACACAGTGAAAGTGTCCCCACGTCGGTTGTAGTGACTGGATGTGACAATGCCGCTATTACGCACGTGAACCGAGAGTGAGGAATAGACACTGGCCCGTTATCTCGTGGCCAGTAAAAATCCAGTCCGGCCAGCAAATCTTCACTGTCATTAGCCCGACTGGGTAGTGAGTTTTCATGGGGTCATTTTGTAAAGATATCAATATTTGCGACTTGTTACGTTATGATTCACTTTTAAATCATGCAAGATTATGACCAGACAAAAATGTTCTTCATATTAGCAGGTAATCCTGAAACCCATGTCATGCCGATTATGCCTTTTGCTTAGTCTCTAAATTCAGATTTCGAGCTAGTGGGTTATTTTGTGGGTTATTTTGATGGCTAGTAACTTTCTGACATTGCCCGACTGGCTAGCAACATTTGGAAACTATTTCGCTCACCAACAGTTCATAGACGAAAATTACAATGTCTGTAAAGAGAAAGGTTACTGGCTCAGAATTTGATCACAGCACCAAAGAAGGTGTGTTTGTTTTTCATTCGTATCCAAAGTGTATGATCATTGCTAAATGTTTATAGAGTTGATAGTTCCATCAGATCAGGTTTGTCCCTATTTCTCTCAAGAATATTTTAGCTCTATAACGACGGTCTGTAAATTATTCAGTGACTGATATCATGAGCAACGACCTATTCAGCTGCGATATGAAAACATGCTTCAACCATGTGAACAAGCCTGATCAGTCGATCCAGTCATAAACTAGCGACCAAATTAGATATACACCCATTTGTAATGTTGACAAAAATATAATAAACAAAACATATGTTAACGATATTCGATGGCGATGTTTGTTTTTATACAGGTATCATGTTTGCGCTTCGGAAATAAAGACTGTTGTATTTCGGCTGCTGTTTTAATACCAGTCAAATCCAATCGTTACGAGTTAACTATCTTTTGCACGGTAGTGTAGTTTTTGCTGTCGTGATGAATGTACTGGTGCATTTTGTCTCCTTTTCGCCTTCTCCGTAAGATGTCTTCAGTATTCTACTGGGTGTTTTTTCTTAATGAATGCCAGGAAATACTGGGCATCGAAACAGGTGCCTGTAGAAACCGGCACTGCTCCAGATAACGTTCAAATCAATGCATTTTCTTTTCACTTCTTTTCCACACATGTACGTCACCATAAAACACGTTTCCTGCATTAAGTAGTTTTTGCTCGAGGAATTTTTTTATATTATATACAAAAGTTGAAAGAAAACGAGTGACTCTCTGCCTAATTCAATGAAGTTTGTGAAATCTTTTTCAGCGTAAAAAATTAAGAAGCTTCACAAAATTAGGTCAATCCTTCTTAAATTTTCATCCCGCTCTCATATTCATTAATGTATTCCTCTCAGATTCCTTTTGTTAAAGGGTTCTGTGCATGACAAAATGGATTATGTTTCGTGAATACATGCATATTGTCGGCAACACTGAAATACCGTCAGGTGAGAAGTAAGTATAATCCAGACTTAATATTTCGCGATGACGTCATTCATTACCGAATGGGTCGAACTTCTTCCTGGTCCTAAATCCATCATGAGCTCAGTAATGATAACTAAGTTGCTTGATTTAAGTCTTAATTGGAACACTATATCAATAAATCTATGATGACCGCGTATATATAGATAGATAGATTTGTGCAGGGTACTAAATTTATATAGGTCATTACTTTAGGGGACTCATATGTAGCCAAATGGTCAAAGTTTTTGCAAGTCACGAAGAGGATTCAGGTTCGAGTCCCAACACTGATGACGCATGTGAAGTCTATTTCTGGTGCTTCTGTCTACGCTATAGCTGGATTATAAACGGTAACGGTGATTCCCTGATGATTCACAACGGAAAAGCTTTGATCCAGCACAACATAAAAAAAGAGTCGATACTCTATCGGTCAATTAACTGATTATGCACAGTGTATGGGTCAGAATCAACCATAAGCAACCAGTAACGGTAATCAGAGTTCAGTTCATCCTCTACACGACTATAAACATCCTTTGCAATGTGACCTGAAAGTCCATAGGTGAAATCGTAAAGTGTCTCGTGCCACGAGAAGCACATTATGCTGACAACCATTGCATTGCACAGGCTGGTTGTTGTTTAACGTCGCACAAAACAACAGTCCAGCTGTGTGACGATGGTCTGTAAATAACCGAGTCTGGACCAAACAACCCAGTGGTCAACGTTAACATCTTTCGCATCGATCTAGGCAACTGGAATCCAATGACTTGTGTCAACCATGTCAGCGACGCGGGACTCCTCATCACGTCGCCTTTCTCAACCAACATGGGCTGCTTAAGACCAATTCTAATCCGTGTAACCATCAACATTAAGATATGGAACATGTAGTATTAAACTGGATTTCTATAGGGAAACACAACCGTATATGTTGATGCTCCAGGAAAATCTAACATGAAACGAACGTTATTCTGAACAGTACCTAACACACAAATGTTTTGGAATGCGTGGGATCCGCCAAGGTCTGGTTTAGAATTGATTTGCTTGTCGTAAATGAATTGTGTGGCACAGACCATGGAATGCTAATTGCGTAGATAGATGCTGTTGATGTTAATCAGTGAATTAACTTATCCGTACTAGATTATTTACAGACCACCATCTTATAGATGGAACATTCAGTGACAAAAATGGACCTAGATGCAATTTCATATATGTTTGTATTATTTACCACATTCCGGTGTTTTTTCCCTCTCTGAGAATATAGAACCAAGCGCCTACATTATCAGAAGTGTTATCGTAAGGGTACACACCCAAAGCCACTCAAGGGCATCGGGAGGTACCAAAGCTAAGGCACTGGGAACACTTGGAGAATTTTTCAACTTGGTACTTACTGCTTTGCCTGAATCTAATCGACTTCATCCAAACCAAGGACTCTGCAGTTGCTGCTTAACTCAACACCCAACTCTATGCATTAGTTGTTCAGAGAGCCTCTCTCGGAATATTTAGGCGCATAATAAAGATACGTCATACCAACCAGCTCCAACATCAGAAATGGTGTGGTAAATTCATGCAGTCCTTCGATTGCACTACTACTACTACTACTACTAGTAGTAGTAGTAGTAGTAGTAGTAGTAGTAGTAGTAGTTGCGCATATTTTGTATTTTCACGGCAATGATGTGCGTTTACTTCTTTTCGTAGATTTGTATGACATTTCTCGCTGTTTAAGACTGAAACCAAAGTATGTGGAACATCCTGTGCGCACAGAGTTCTGTTTTGTCCTAGACAGGCAAGTGTTGTGATTGTACCCGGGAGACTAATTATGTCGTTCTTGAACTGGCACTAAATCTTCATAGAGATCAGTTTGACCATTACATGGTCAGACGTCCACATGAGATCCTCGTCCCAGTGGCCAAGATTAGCAGATATTAACCCCTGTTCTAGCGTAGATTTTGTGCATAGATGGTCTGACGGACGTGAGCTCAGAAATGCACAGGCCGAGGTTCAAGATTCCCAAGGAATCTTTCACCGAATAAGTGACTTTATCTTAGATACACCAATCGTAGAGAGCACGGACGGAACACGTTGTGTCAGGTAAACCAACATCAATCTTGGTAGTCGCAGTTGTTTCATGTCTGTGCATGGAACTTCCTTGTGCGACTTTGATGTCATGTTTTATAATGCCTCAAAGAGAGACCTGCCAATCACAGAGAGGGTTACTGGCACCATATGAACCCGTAAACCGTCAGCAAAAGGTCAAACTGAGTTTATTGGAGTTCATTAGTAACAACTAAATCCCACTTAACGTTTGACCTGTGATCTGTGTCTTTATTGTCAACTTCCTAATTCTAGAGTTGTTCCCAGCATTCTTCAACGTGCTGTTAATAGCACTAATTTGCATGTTTAATAATGGCTGTCAAATGCTTGCATATACTTACTGCTCCTGCAATTTATGCCGATTGTTACAAGTTGCATTTTTGGCAACGTCTTTTTTTATCCCCGGATACCTGGTTTGTGTAATTCCTGCATAGATATGTTGACCTGGTTTGTGTAATTCCTGCATAGATATGTTGCTTGTAGGTGGACTGGATGTAAAAGTGTTTAAAATAGCGCTTGCAAACTGTTGGACAGGGTCAGAAATTTTCGGTCACAACTCTCGTGAAAGATATGAAGTGCCCCGGGAACGGGCGATGAAGTCCCACCATTTCACTCTCTATGACTGGAAGCCAAAACATTAAAAAGATCAGGAACAATATGCGGCGGGTATAATGAGGAAAATATTCATAGGTTCTACAATGAACTGTAGACAAAACGTAGCTTACAGTTTAACTACGTGTATAAATGGGGTCATTAATGTCTGGGATGCCTTTTGTAGCTTCTTCAGTAATCCTATATTCATGTTGAAATAACGATCGATTAGCTACTTATATTAATTATTTTCTGTTGCAATATTGGAAATCACCATAGACATCATGAAATTAATACTAACTTTACTTTCCACCCACATACCAGTCCAACCAGCCAGAGTTCATATGAGCTACTAGTCATTACAAAATCGACCAGATCATTTTCCTGAAAGTAGTTTGATTTAATTGTGTATCGTTGTAGTTATCATATCATATATACTATACTACCAATGAACCGTGTATCCGGTAATTACCTTGTATGGTAAGAATTCATATTTGGCCACTTGAAAGAGTTACCAGCTGGTTCTGATCCTATCGTTTGCATCATGGTTCTTATTCCAGACATGTTCCGAGGGAAGATGTCTGGGATATGGTCTTGACACCAATGTTCCGCTCCCTAATCCGTAGCCTTGGCTTCTCCGTTAATAGTGTACTGTTCTAGTCAGATGCAGTAGGATACACGACAAATCCCTGGACGGCTGGTCGGCTGGTGACCTTCCTTAGAAGCTCTGTTCCGAAACTGATTGGTCACAACCCATTATAACGAGGACGTTTGTTATCGATTCAGTAAATGCACTAACCGAACATTGTTGTGGCACGTTGACAACAGGTCATGAGTGTTTTCCTGTTTACATGATGTCCCCAAAGAAATGATAATCTTAGGTATTTTGTGTTAGAACCTGTAAAAACTAACTTTCTTATTATAAATAACACACAACTTTCACAAAGATTGCTAAATATGTAATCATTCCACCGTTAATACCCAGAAGTTTCTTTTATCATACCATGTGCTTTGGAAATGTATGACACTGAGCCAAAACTATAGTCACTCTCGCATATTCCCCGAAACATACTCCATGGGACGTGAAACAAAAACTATCGGCAAAATTTACCATAAGACTGGGCGTAAGTAGTTATTTAGTATACTACAGTTCGGTTGAACGCAATTTCACTGTAATCCATTCATTTATTTGTGGGCGTATATAAACACGATGATCATTAATGCGTAATATATAGCCAGAAACCTCTTTAATCGAACACTTCCTCTTACGACTAGAACATTCTGATTGGTACTAACGTTGACCAGTGTTAATTGCTATTTGATCAGTGCAAAGAGATCAATGTATCTGAGGAGAAGGCGTTTAGCGAATAGGGAATGATTCGGGAATACCTAGGTGATAGAAATAAATGCGTTAAAATCCTTTCTACATCTATAAGAAATCTCTGCTGAAAGCTGAGTCGATTGTAAGATTCCAACCATATTATGCCCGTGTGTTTAGAAATCGTAAAGAAACAGTGGTAATATCAGGTGTCTGTGAAAAGGATGAGACCTGTCGTAAACACATGGAGACTAAACAATTCTTCATCTGAAATAATATGGGATCGTGTGATGCAACTCAAAATAGGTAGTTGCTTCGAACATAATATTTGTCACCATAAACCTTGCTGAGAGGCTTTACTTATGAATTAAATGATGTATTTGATCAAACAACTTCTGAACAAGAGCCCTTTGATGATTTTTATAATCTTGATAAAATGGTCATGTGCGATTGCAATCCCAACAACAGATGTAGCTGTTGATGTTTTCAGCAAAGATGGTAATTGGAATTTTGGAAAGGTGAAGTCTTTTCTCCTGTCATGGAGCTTTGTGGAGAGATGTTAGTCATTCTGAATCATTCTGCATGGAGAGACAAGAAGTAAGCGACATCAACCAACCATCTGGAACCTTCAAGAACTAACTGGATCTGCTGATGAACAGTAGACTACATTTATGTCATTTACTACAGGTTGCATACTGACACGAGGGTGACATGTCCCCTGATATGATCAAAGCACAGTGTAGTTGCACAAGCTATTGATGAAAATAGAGCACAGATGAGGAGTGCAGAGACGTTACAGAAACGAGTATCAGAGCGGTTTCTATTACATCGATCATGACATAATTCTTCCTACGAACCTTGCGTGACGCCGAATCCAGACAGATTCCAATCAAGGGTGCTAGGTACGATCTGATCGCATTGAAGCAGATATGAATGAAATGGCAGGTATGTCGATTAACTAGTAATTAAGTACGTTCAGTTTACGTACATGCATCCTAATAATGTCGATTTTAATTTCTCGGTACACATCTCAGCAACAACAAAAATAGTTTCTTCATCTGCAACGTCATCGTTGGTACTTACTACAAAACCTGATTAATTTTAGGATACGATGGGGAAATAAAGATGAAATGGACTGTATGTTGCTCTAAAGAGCACAGTCATTGACTGAACGGTAAAGTTAAACTTTATTACTTGCCGGTAAGCAGGTTGATTGTAAAGAACCATTCGCATGCAAGTGTAATTTATATAAAACCATAAGAACGATGTGAAACTGATCGAGTAGACACAGTGATATTTAAAGATTTTTCACAAAATTATGATAACTATGAGTCAGAAACGCGTTTCTGTTAGCACCTGAGGTTTAAAAGTAGAGTTCATTGTGCCAGTCCAATTATCGTAAGCATGCGAATGTGAATCACTATCAAATTGTGATGATAGCAGATACTCTCGAAAGGAAACTCGGTATTTGAGGACACTGAAATTAATCTGTATTCGTAACAGTAATAATAACAGGCACCAATGATGTCATCATCAGATGAGTGGGGAAACAATATCTATTTGCAGCAAAACGCTCTTCGCATGCATGGTGAGAACAGATCCTAGTTGTGATTAGTCTAAGCCAAATTCCCATTATACTTGACCAAACATGTTGCTAAACATTCACAGTATACGTGTATTAACAAATGTGGATTGGATTGACCATTCGTGAATACTGACTTTGCAATCATTGTTTGCAATCAATGCCTATACATGGCTGTAGCAGAAATTTCACCTGAAACAGTGCAGTTGTGCCAACTGGTTGAAAGATTCTGTCTTAGAACATTTCTGATAAAAGATTTTCAGTTTTATCTTTGTGAAGAGGAATTATTATCAATACATCTTCAAAATGTATAGACTCTTGCTATTGTGGTCATGGGGTTGAAGACTTGGGCATTTGACAGACATCTCTTTGCACAGAAAGCAGAACTTGTGCTTCCTGAAAGTGTAAAACTAAGGGTAAATGTCATCACATTTGAAATGTCATTCATGACACTGTTGTTCGTACATTTACTGCCTATTAAGACAAAATGGTGGTCACAAAACTGGATCATTACGCCTCCGATGACTATCCCGAGTATGACTTGCCATCATCAGCCAATGAACGAGCATTAAGACAACTGTTCAGAATCATTTCAGCATCGGCCCACAGTGTTCTTTTGTACGCAAACTCTCAGTATTATCAGTTTTGATACTGATTTATAAACATGCTTATAATTTAGGAGAAATAGTACAAAAGGACTTTACCTTTGACAGAAACGTCTTGTGATCATGGGCATGTTTTGTGGCTTTCATTAAGTCGAAAAGAGGCCTTACATTTCAGAGCTGCCAGCAGAAATTCACATCAAATTAAGACATCATGCGTAACTGTTCGTGACACAACCAAATTGATTCCACCGATTGCATAAGCGATGGCGCGACAGTGATTAACATTTTCAGGGGATACTTAACCTTTTCCCAGGTGTATTAATGCTATTACACATGGTCCAATCACTAGCCTCTATCCTGATAGGAGTTCCATATGCACACGTTTACATGTTTAACTTACGGCAAACATTTCGCCCAATCAGAATCAAATGTTCGTTTGCATTAATCAACGTCCAAAGCACCATTGAAATTCAGGAATAATAATTTCAAAAGAAATATATTTTCATGAATTCATATGCTTCATTAGGATATAATCACAGCACGACTCATTATTTTGAACTTCAATGTTTGTAAATGTATGGAATGAATCACTGAAGAGCTTATATCCGCAACTAGCCTGATGTATGCCTGTGATTAAAATGCAAGAGCATGTGAGCAATAAGGATTACATGAGACTAAACTTCGAAACAGTGTGTCGGTTTCTATCATGGTGTGGAAGAAGGATAAAATGACGCTCACAACTGAGATAGTCAAGTTGCCCGAATACGTGGACAAACCATGAACTATACTCAGGTGTTGGGGAGTAAGGGATTTGAAAATTGCATTGTTATATCCTTTAAGATTTATGTTCGTTCGTAAGTGATCGCAGTGAATATGCAGCAGAAGTCGATGATGGTCCGATGATGGGCAAATCCAAACAGACCTTTACCACAAAACAAGCCATTTTCCGATTTGACATATCACTAAAAGTATTATATCCGATTCACTTTCCCACCACTTGTAACAAGACTTCTTGATGATTTCTTTTCAAGTGACATGCCTCTGCATGAGTTTGTGGCAGGTGCCACCGGTGGTGCAGGATGCCTAGTACCATCGCCATTTCAAAGTGGTTCATGTGCACCTGCTCATGATAAAGTCGGAATCTACAGTCGGTTTTTTGTGATGATGGAAATGGTTCGGTTGCTTTTATCTATTGTTGTACGTGTTTTTTGTTTTGTTTTGTTTTTGTCACAGTTGGAAGTCAGCTGGAAACGCAAGACAAATTTAAAAGCACGCCTGGAACCTGTGGCCCTTTCGTATTATGTTGATTTCTTTGATAACCGCTGGTGTCATATCTGGATGTAGATATACACAGTTCAACATATGATAAAAATAATAACGCCCTATATGATTTAGGAACTAAAACACTATGGTGTTTTTCAGAAAGAAAAATTAAATATAACCGCCTTCATTATAGACTTTGAGGTTTAGCTTTTCTTTTCGACACATGAAGATACGGTTTGAATTGATCTTCAGTAACCCATGCTTGTCGTGAGTGGCGAATAACGATCGCTGATTTGGTTGACACGTCATCGCATGCCATGTGCGTAGATTGATGCTCATGCTGTTGATCACCTGATTGTCTGCTCCAGATTCGATTTACAGACCGTCGCTATAAAGCTGAAATATTGATGAGTGCGGCGTAAAACGCCCAACCAAAATTGGTTTGATTTTCAATTTGGCAGAAACTGATTATTCCCTGGGGTGTCGTATATCTGCACTGAGATGATATTTCACAGAAACACTCCTAATGAAATTTGTCAGTCTGTTGTAATTTGAGAACGTCATAATACACAACATCAAAAGATAAACATCCAAAGAAAATACATTTGCCATCGGCATGTTACAGCATCGCGGTATTAAGTGAACATATGTGATTTCACAAACTTCCAATTATATACTGGCTAAACGAAATTGAGTAACATGAGCAATGACACTTAACGCATCGATAATTATGCTGAAATATACGTGAAGGTAAATGTCAGGTGGTGACATGTCTACGGACTAAATTATTTCATACATCACGTTGTGTCACCCACCCCTCTTACCCCAAAGTACAGGTATCTCTGCCAGAACGCAAGGAATACTTTCTGCAAGTTTCAATAGTTCACGCGACTGTCGTACCACACAATACAGCCTGACGGCATCAGTTATCCGTCACGGAAAGCTTATATTCAAGATCAACAGTCATGTTAAGATCAGGCTAGCGTGTCTTGTGTTGTACTAATCATTTTGTATCACTGCAATAGCACATTGTATCAATGAGTGCATAATATGCGGACTTCGCCTTTGAAATATTTTGTTTGAATCCCAAGTACACTGTCATCAGACTTCCCATTTTTTATGGTGACTTTGGTTTGGTACCTCCTGGTCTGGTGCAGATCAGGAGAGTACCCGGGTTCTCCACCGGGAGCACAGCCCTTCTGACACTCTGGGTAATGCAGACGGTTGCAGTGTTGGAACGTATACGTATTCTCCGGAAAGCTCTTGGCGGGTTTGACTAGGCAGCCTGGGAGACGTCCCGCTCGCTGTTTGGGCTGCGTGTAGAGGGGACAAAGGCCCTGAGCTGATGATGAGCCTTACCAGTCCAAGAGATAGTGCCAAGATCACCTGAACCCTTAATGATGCATACTACTTTTGATCTGTAAAACATATCATGGCACTTTTTATATTGCGCCATATCCACGCCATGAAGGTACCCTCAAGGCGCAATGGCTCAAACGATGGTAACAGAGGTAGTTGCCTACTTCACAATGGTGTGAGTTTAGGTTTTTTTCTTTTAAATTATAAAGCTTGAAAAGGTGGGATCTAAGACTGGATTTAACAAATTTCTAATATGGAATCAACTTCAGTGATTCGGGTAGAGAGTTTCACAGAGTACAGGCTGAGATAGAAGGATCTGGAGCCGAAAGTTTTAAGTTTATCCACTGTTATATCACTTTCTGTCACTACGCTTCATGAATTGATTGTAAGGTACTCGCAATCCACGGAATATTGCAAGTGGACCCGTTTCTGTTATCTAGCTCTCAAGACAGCAGTTGCTGTGAGTAGGGTTTATCGCCACTTATAACAGAATTCCATCTTGGAGTTGTCTTAGCCTGATGTGGGGGAAGGGTGAGAGTGATTTTAGTCATGGACATTTGCCAATATGATGAAACCCACGTGTTATAATAAACACTAACAGGGATTCGAACCCTGGACAAAAGTTCAAATACGTTCGAACAGCTCGGTGACTTGGTCATATTCACAGTTGCAGCTACAGATGAGTTCACCTTCGCTACCATCGATATGTGAGTGGAAGTCCTGGGTCGTCCAGCATTGTGAAGTTTACCTTACTCCGCTGCACGGCTGCTTAACCCCCGGGGAATCTCGCGTTAAAATGAGTAGTCCCCAGCAACCCATACATGTATTCGTGATAAGATTAACGTGATTAAGTTTGTGAATAGCATAATCAACTTTTGTAGCAGGGATTTCTAGTTGATGTGGGTATGGTTTTGCCTCTTTTAGTTATTGTGACTGAGCAAATTTAGTTTTACGCCGCGTTTAGCACTATTCCAGGGATCATGACACTAAAATGTATGACGATGACTTTCGTTTTGTATGTCGTTTTCTTTTTGCTGGTAAATTCCAAACGTTGAAAGAAACATTTCTTCACAGCTTCCCAGTATTTCCACAGTTGCTAGTGTTTTAGGTATGATTCAAATCAGTTCAGACGTTGTGAACTAATAGAAAAGTACAGTTAAATGGATCTCCTTATAATAAAGTCATGTTTGTCAATCTAGAAGAGACTAGTCAAAAACTCACACAGAATATGACAAATAAAATATTAACACTTATCAACAATGATTGTCTATTGCGTAGCTTCTGAATATGTGCGCTACTGAATTAGAGAATTCAGAAAGATCGCGTTTCTAAATATATACACCTATTCATGGCTCCTGTCCGTCTCTAAAATTTCATCGTTGTATTGTTTATCATGGATGCATATCGGAAATGATGATTCGAGATTAAAGCATTCGTTCGTCACATCCGATGCCTGTTTCGACAGATACATCTGTAGACAACTCTATAACGGTGTCCTTAAACCACGCACCTCACGTCAAAGACCCTATTTCAATTCCCCATAAAGGTATAATGCATTGGAACCTTTTCCAGAACACCCTTATTTGTTATCCAGTGATAACATGTGACCCATTCAGTAAGTGGAATGGTCGCAATCGGAAATTTGATGCCACATTTCAGTATACACCTTGGATGAGAATCAAACTGAGCCGCGGATTGAATGTAATGACAACAAACTGCCTTCTAAAATATTCCAACGCGTGACAGTTTGTCTAAGACTGGTCACGTACACGAATTAACCTGCACGTCTCAAGTGTTTATGGGATCCTTGTCAGAAGCCTATTTCGTGGTTGCCGGTATCTCTGGGGAACGCTCAAACGGTGTCAGACAGGCAGAAATACAGGGCGATTTTACTCCTTCCGAAGTGGAGACAAACTATATATTGCATACCAAACCGTCAACAAACGTTAAAGCGCATGTAACGCCAAAGTTTGAAAATGCGCAGATTGGCATGCAGTGTCGAACAGGAGACTAGGTTATAATCGCATGCAGTGTCGAAGAGGGGACTAGGTTATAATCGCATGCAGTGTCGAACAGGAGACTAGGTTTTAATCGCATGCAGTGTCGAACAGGAGACTAGGTTTTAATCGCATGCAGTGTCGAACAGGAGACTAGGTTATAATCGCATGCAGTGTCGAACAGGAGACTAGGTTATAATCGCATGCTGTGTCGAACAGGAGACTAGGTGATAATTGCATGCTGTGTCGAATAGGAAATAAAGAGATTAGGTTTTATCTGTGGTTACTCAATGTAATCGTAAAATCAGACATAATAATCCTTGTTTCGGAATGTAACATTTTAACAAATAACTGATCATGAGCAATGGTTTATTCTATATATCACTCATGACTAACAGACACAACGCCAAGAGAACATACGAACATTCAGTTTGCTTCCTAATACATCAAAGGGGCGTAACTCTAGAATATCAATTTTCTGAGTCATATCGAAGAGTTAGTAAGGTACTATGGATGACAAAACAACTATGAACCAACTGATACCCAAATTTTCGATATAGTTTACTTCATCGCTGCACAAGGCAATGCGTTTCGTTCAAAGATGATTCTGTCCACTGCCCTATTACCACATCTTCAAACTGCAACTTCAAATGTCGTCCACATATGCATGTCTACTATGATATTCTTAGAAATATTCAGGTGCCTTGAGTGCTGTTTGAACCCTTATCAAACATTATTTATCAAGAATCGTCTCAAAATATGTGGAAGTGCAACGTATACCATTATCCATCAGACAGGAAGGAAATGATTCATCAGAACGCACAACAACATCACAGTTATTTCCAACATAGGAGGTCACAAGACTAAATGTTGGGAGCTGTCAAGTGGATTCTGGTATTCTAACCAATAAACGATCATTCAAGGAGGGGTGATGTAACTTAGTGGTTGAAGAGTTCACTTGTCACACATAATACCCAGGTTCGATTGCCTGTATGAATACTAAAGTCATTCTTGGTGCCCCTTGCACGGACCACTATAATGCTAAAACGGCCTCAAAGCCCAACTCACTCAAGCCAAGTCTCCAAAGGCAATAGTATGTATGTTTCAGGAAATCATATTTGTCTGGAAAAATTTCTATTAGGTTTGATTTGGACTGTCACTACGAGATATATGAAGTGGCATAAGATCATTTCGCGTAAAGCCTTTTCACTCCGTTTTCAGTATGTAGGTTACAGGCGTCAAATGGTGTCACATCGAAGCTAGTTCTTTGCTTAACAACCTTGTCACCTGTATGTCTTACATTGTTACTTAACAGTGATTGGAGAGTGGGAGTCACCTAGGCCGTCTAGTGATACTATATTCCACTTCACAGCTCATCGAAACCATCCAAGAACATCTGCTTCTGGGGCTGTGTAATTGCCAGCTGTGTTCTCCAGCGCGAGTAACACACATTGAAAGCAAAGTCGGTTAAAATTTACCTAATTGGCATCACCAGGAGTCTTGAGACTTTGGGTTTTGTAGGTCGCTGGCTCTGAGATGGAGGTTCTCTTGGAAAACGGTGCCCTTACCAATTAGGTATGATAAGAAACTTTAGCTTTTGAAGAAAGAGTGTTCAACTGAAGCTTAGTGACCTATTTAAGATTTTACTGTAATGCTGCTAACCATCTGCAAAGTCGCATTTGAAGTAAACATGGCAGTGAGTCATGGCGTTTTATAACCAAAGCAGACGACATGGATAAGGTGACCCTATATTGTTAAGAGCAAGATTAACATCAGAGGAAAACGAGCTAGAACATCAAATATGTTCCTTTGTAATATACTGGCAGCAGATAAGGAGGCAAAGAGGTCATGGGGAGAATGTTGTGAAAGGCCATCAAGCCGTCAACTAACACTTCTGCTACTGGGCACTCACATAATTCCACATACAATACCTCTGATCGTACATGGGGACTGTTTAATATGTCATTTCCATAAGCATTTAACGTTGCCATTTCAAAGAGTTTTATTATCCTGCTTCAGACAATCAGAAAATGAATACTATACTGTCCAGACAGACTACATGAATCGCTAAATATCTTATCTTTAAACACGTGAAGTTGATGTTCTACGCATCAGAATTGACTGCAGTCATATAGTAAATCGTGACATTTCTTTACAGATTGTATGACTCATTCATCATTGTCTTTGTTCTGGAGCTTACTCTTCATATGGCTAACTGGACCTCGCAACCATTGTCCATGTGACTTCAGTAATATGACGTCACCAATTCATTGTTTCGAGGTATCGAATATTTGGGAATATATTTTAAATTACCATCGATGTTTGGGGTAGTTTTTAAAATATGAATTCATTACTTTATCCATAGATCGATAAATTTAACTTGTTACATGAATATTCATTCCAGAGAGAATTCGTATCTTCATGTAAAGGGCACAGCTCAAACACTTTCATTGAAGTATATCAGGATTTCGGTATACTCAAAGGTTAGAACATTCTGAAAGAAACGTATTTGGGGTTTGCCAAGTTGTTCAGATTAACTACATGTGTTGATCCCAAGGGTTTGTACTGGGTTAAAGCCTTGGATTAGGTTAACACCCACGATGGTGTAGATACTCCAGCATAAATGCAGCTGCTCCTGTCAATATATGACTGTCACTGAGAGTGTAAAGTCCAGATGCACGCGTAACCTGTAGAGAGTTCCTCAAAATGGAGCGTGATAGTTTTTAGTGCTTCGTACTTCCATTCCCTACAATTACACGTCAGAAACTACAGTATAGGGATATCGAAATGAAACACTTAAATCCCTATACATAAAACTTGAAAGCAAACTTAATTTCTGTTTGTTTGGTTTTTTTACGTCCTTTGATACCAAGCTAAATTTGTTTGTGTTTGCAGAAACATTTCAATTGTACTCAGGACATATTTACAAGTGGACGTCTACATATCATTACTAAAAATGACAAATGATAAGGGTTCAGTATGAATTACGTTTTTTTAATATATTAGTTGGTGTGGTGTGGAGACGCTTTCGTTAAATTATCACTTGTTTCAATCAGAGATGGTTATTGTGATCAGAACCTTCTGACTGACAATTAGGTTTTTAGAAATATTTACATTTTGCCTCTTGATTTTTCAGAGGATAACATTCTAACGTATGTCTTTCTATAAAAAGGTGGATTAACTATGCAATTATAAATACATTGTGTATCATGTGTTTAACATTCTCTGTTCCCCTGTTTAATGTTGAAGTTAACTCGACCTGCCGTGTGTGCTATTGGACCTCCCCGGTCATGAATATGTACAATAGCCCAGGCAAAGCTGAAGAAGCTGTACGTAAACGTCTGTAAACGTTACAGAAATTCTCATTTTGGAAAGTATATGCTCTGTTAATAAACAACTTCAGAAGTAAATCATGTCTTCATACTTAAATTTATAAAGGAAATACACTGGTTCATCTTTCCGTCCAATCTGTAATCCCGGAATCACACCACAAGGGAGGAAATGAAATCAAAGAAGAGTCCTTTCATGTGTGGAAAGACACCCAAATGATACTTCCATTCCTTAAGTAAATGCACGTGTACTCATCTCAGATTACACAGCCGCCAATTCAAACAAATCTGTCATATATTTATTCACATTTTGATGCATGTAATCAATTTCCATTTAGTCACTCGCTGCCCAGTCGGTCAAGTGGACAGTAGAATGTCCATTACACTCAATGTATTTAGCACTCGATTCCTGCCAAGTTGAAGAGCATTGATTTCAGCAAATGCTGCTGACAGTGCTGTTTCAATTGGAATCATGTCTCACACACAAAACATGCGATGTACCTTTGCAGATTCACGTGTTTTACGTGTTTAACTTGATATCTCATACCGGGTATGTCGCTGGGAAAAGTGATGATTTCGATTGACACAGAAAATTGAAAATCCTCCAATCTCACTGTCTGATTGTTCCTTCAGATTCTCTTTGTCTAACATCTTGTACACCTTACACTTGATATGTAATCATTCGCAAGACATTCCACAATCGCAGTGATGCCGTTAATGATCACTGGCGTCATCACAGAAGGTCACTTAGTCCGTTTACAATTATTATACAAATTCGATTTGTAGTAAGAGGCATAAGGACACGGCACCATATCACATTTTATTAGCGACATTAACAGTTCATCTTGAATTACAACTACTTATGTCTTTTACCATTAATATATAGAAATCGTATAGGAATGAAAGAATGTTCACTTGCAGAAGCATCTAAAATGGTTTCTTGTGCTTCTACGGATAGAGACAAACACGAAGACTGAGAAAAACGAGCAACATGAGCAACGTCCATTACGACTGTCTACAACGCCGCTACAGTCTTAATATATCACACTAACGACATCTACTACGATCGGTGTTTGATAGCAGTCGCGATGTACAGAACATACACTGAAATCTAAGACGATATTGTCCTGATCGGTATTGTTGCTGATTAATGACAGACATACAGCAGATGATGGTGACAACACTTACAACTGCGTAGCTCTAACCTGCTAGGGACTTCATGGAATCAATTACTATCTATCATCCGCCGGCTGTAATGTGTCTGATACCCGGTGTTTATGATACAGACAAAATTGCTTCCTGCTTCAGCGCTGCATCATAATCCGTAGTTATAGCTCACATAAATATGGCCATGCTGAATGTAATACACACCTTGGGGTGGTCTAGTCTTCCACATTAAATGATAAAGGTCAACCTTGTTATAGAGGAAACCTCATACTATGGTCCTCTCATTCCCAGATGCGTACCTGATTAAGGACATTCTATTTCCGCGTGTTTGGCATTGAGTGGTGTAATATGACACAAAATAATAGAACTTGGTAAGTCATCGTTACAACTGCAGTTCAGCTTTTAGAAGAAGTGATATATTTAAGATGTTTCAAATCATTCTGATGATACCACTGCATCAAAGCCCCCCTAAAAGACTTCCTGGAGATCGAAATCAGGAGGGCATTTAACCTTAATTGTTGGATGTTTGTTTTTTCTGTTTGGATGTCCAGAAATGAGATTATAGATAATTATCCTGATCACAAATTGAGA
This sequence comes from Haliotis asinina, assembly GCF_037392515.1. Classification (NCBI taxonomy): domain Eukaryota; kingdom Metazoa; phylum Mollusca; class Gastropoda; order Lepetellida; family Haliotidae; genus Haliotis; species Haliotis asinina. Next base: position 43,200,932 of record NC_090289.1, read on the forward strand.
CAAACGTTCCCGATCGATAGGGGAGGGGAAGTACCCTAGAGGTCAAAGTGTTCGCAAAATTAAATCATGTGTGAAGACCATTTCTGGAGTCACCGTCGTGGTTCTGCAGGAGTATTGCTTAAAGCGGAGTAACACCACTCTCACTCACTCACCTTCTGCGTTGCGAAACGATCTTACATTTTCTTTTCTTATAAGCGAATGAATCGGCGTATAGTGAATTCAGATTAACGTCTTGTTTGGGGTTTTAACAAATCAGAATCGTGTCGTTTCATTGTCTGGTTTCTTTACTGTTTTCGCGTGTCATGCGAACAAACAAGATTAACTACCTAACACTTTGTTCATCATGCAAGCTGTATGATTGCTAGTTACGCCTGATAAAACAGGACATGCTTATTCATTTTGTGGAGTTTGAAAGATTCCATGTTGTTTTCACCCTTTTTTAGTCTTCTACGCAAAGTGAAGTCTGTATCGGGTATTCGAGACTGTTTATTGTCTGACTTGTGGTAGGTTTTAATAAAAGATGTTTTACACTCTATTTGCGGTGAATAAATAACATCTGGAAACAGTTTATTGTTCAAACCCACACAATTGTTCAAATTATTTTAATGTCATAACATGATGCACATTACTATGTTTATTTACAACTTGTTCTACTCTCAGCATATTTCATTGTTTTCCAATTTACGCAATCCAGTGTAATGTATCTTTACTACCTCGTACTGCAGAAAAACACATTTCGTCATCAAACGATTGGCAGACATCATGCACAAAAATGCGACATCTACGGTAATTTAGACATGAAATTTATATATACTTTTTATATATTGACAAATGCTCTTTACAAAAATGCGATATTGTCCCCCAGGAAAATAGTAAAAGAACATGTAAAGTGAAGGGAGATGACATTTGATTTTATGATAAGGGGTAGGTGTATTATTGCGCAATACACATTTTCTGCATCAAGTACGTATTTTCGATCTCAAGTGACGCACAGTAGGAAATGCTTATTTGAAATGGCAGGTATATCGCAGTCAATAAAATAATCAGTCTCACGTACAACCAGCAAAAACATCTTTAGATTCCCGTGGACATGGCCATGTTGTGTAAAGAAATGTGATTACACTATTTCTGTGCAGACAATGCATCCCGAAATAAACATGACATTCACCTGGACTGTCTAAACGTCATTTCGCGAGCGAACAAAGCCATTTACAAGACCCATATAGTCGTACTCTTTGTGATACGGCTAATGACATTCGTCAGATACATTTACCATAGTACGTGATAAATGCAGCATAGGTATAATTAATTGAAGCTAATGTTTTCTGTGTTTGGAAGAAGGATGTTGTCTGGGTCTTTGTGCTCATCAAAATCGGTAGATTCAATGAATATGTCATTAAATGTAACATAGGTACAATTACTCTTTCAAATCAGTTTTTTTTTTCTTCAAATCAATAAACAACACTTTTGCCTTGTGAAATAAATCAAGGTTCGAAGAAGACATTTAGGTAAGTAACACAATTCCATTTCCAATGGAAGATTTATTTATCATTTGATTGCTTTTTGACTGTTATCATTCATATGTTTTCTCATTTAGGAGCGCTAGAAGCATATTGCCACTCAATTATGCAAGTTTCGTCCCTTACATGCATCCAGGTTATATGTGTTCAAGATAACTGAAACGTCTCCAAATTGATGCACGATACATTTCTCTGGCTCGGTTGCTTTGGTGGTGTGTTTGCTTTTCAACGCTCACTCAGCATATTAGAGATGGCGGTAGTCTGTAAATAATCGAGTCTAGGTCAAATAATCCGCTGAGTAACACCATGAGCATCGTTATATGCAATTGGGATCCGATGACACGTGTCATTCATGTCACGGAGCCTGTCGTCCTATCCTATCCTACAATCATTGGTTTCTGAAGACCAATTCTCCATCATACTTTGTAACATATGTGTCAACTGATTTGCCTTTGCATGTGTTTCTGAATTGTGCCACCGGTGTATTAGGATATGCTTATTTGTTCTAGAACAAACTGTACGATACAAGGTTTGTGATGAAACCTGGGAAAAATAAAAGAAAACTTGTCCTCTCATGTGTCCCCTTATTTTCCCCTCAGTATATTTCAAATGATTATCAAAAACAAAATGTCTCTTTTAGTTTCAGTATTCACCAAAGTACCTTTCAACTGAAGTCTGCACACAGGACAATCTAGTAATGTTCTTCAAACTTTGTTTTGCTGCCAACTTTATATTGTTTATTGTCTCAGTTCTGATTAACTACAGTTGCGTAGTAAGGAAACTTTATAAACAAACATTTCTCTGTTTCTTTAACCAGATTAAATTTTTTGCCAAAAGCTCTACGCACGATTAGGACTAGTGATGGTAAATAATTTCTTTTCAATCTATTACGGATATCAGATAACCATCAGAACGAAACCAAGATCATCTGATTACAGAGCATAAACGAATGTACCTCCGGTAACCCTTCAATAATTATCATGTTCGGCCTTCTGCTGTGTTGTAATATACGTTCAGCTATGTAATAGGAAAATCAAATAATTCTGGTCGCGGAGAAAACATAAATTCGATTTATCATTACCACATGTATGCTGCCTTTTCTTGCGATTTGTTTAGTGAACAAATGTGGATACAATGGATCCCAATTATCTTTTGATTGTCGCTTTGGGCGTTTTGATAACAATTAGCAGTCATCTATAAGCAGTGATAATTAGTAACTTTACGTACATGAAAAAAGACTTCTGCTGAACAGAAAACAATTCAGAAATGATCACATATTTTTAAAGCAATGACAGGTATTATTCATTTCGATCAGATATTTCTCAATATGTCGATTTATTCTTCGTCCGACGGTATTAACTATGGCAATTTCTGTTTGCTAACATAGCACTCCTTGATGTGAATGGTCTCGGTCGCAATCTTTCAACAAAGGTCAAAGGACGTTGCTTGTTTTTAAACGTGAATGAGTGAGTGAGTATGGGTTTATGCCGCCTGTAGCAATATTCGAGCAACACCCGAAAACAGGCAGGCCTGAAATTAGCTCCACACATTGTACCCTTGTCGAGAATCGAACCCGGGTCTTCGGAATGACGAGCAAACGTTTTAACCATTAGACTACCCCCACCGCCCCTAAAAACAAAACGATGCGTTACAGTCGTGTTTTATCTTCATCTGACCAACACAATATCCTCACGTTAGTTTGTAAACAATCCTCATCGACGCCTTTATTCCATTTCAGGTCACCCCGGTGGGGCTACCACGGACATACATTTTTTTTTCTTGGTGTTTAATGCTTTATTTAACACTATGCACCCTGTGTGATGCGTCTGGTTTTCACAATCCGTTGATCAATAGCATGAGTAGCGAATTACACCACTGCGGTATGAACTCACGAATAAGTCACCCAACTTGACCATTTGCAACTCGATCCTGTCGCGTCTTAAACAAAGAAAGGTTGCTGGTCACTGGTAATCTAGGTTCTACGAGAAGACGTAGTTTACTCATTTTAGTAAAGTTTAATCAATGAACGTATGTACATTTGACGCCTAGTCCTGTAACTACTTATCGAAGGCAAAGCACAGAAATAGATACAAATTCCATATTCCAACAACCATTTTCCCCATGGGTTGATTAGAATATATGTACGATGTGACATAGAGAAAAAGCAACGATAATAGACGTAAAATACGATCATTCAAATGAGCAAATAAATTTAAACCCGTTCAAGACTGAAATCCATCCCAGTTTATCTAAATACGTCATAATATGATCTTAATTAGATCCAATACGTTCCTTTAAAAATACTGTCTCGTGATTTATGGGAATGTTTGTACAAGCCATGTGGTTGTTACAATCTCCTTGTCCCTAAAACAGTAAACTTGAGATGTGAAACATTTTCAAACATGAAAGGATCATCTCCAAAGCACTTAGTTTGTTTGGCTTATTGCTGCTGGGGATCTGGGAATGTGTGTTTACCCGGCGTTTCCCTAGTGCCTAACAAAACCTGCACTTGCAACCACTTGACGTCCAGTCACGTACCCGGAAAACATAGCGCACGGAAGATGGTTGGTATTGGTTTCCATAGAATAATGAGAAGATAACGTCGATCGGTGGACTAGAATTACAGCTTCCTTGGCAGGCGTTTAAGTTGGCTTTCATCTTATCAAATGTGTTTTGTCATTACTGTAGATCTCGCTGTGAATGGAGCTGCTTGCCCATATCAAAACAACCGATCTGTTTCCTGAAACTGCCAAAGATGAAGTATTGGCCCTGTTAAGAGATTTGCTTCAACTGATGTCACTAAGTGCTTCTTGATGTGCCCTACTTACCAAATTAGATAATTGCCCCTCTGTCCTTCAAATAATGGACGCTAAATGTCCTTCTACTGTACTGTCTGAGGCCATCTCCTATGAACCAGGTTTAGACATATTTTCATTGTACACGAGGGACATGGAAATAAAGGCTATTATTAAGGAAAGTCCGTGTTGACAATTTGCGAGTGTTATTGAACAATTGATGCTTGAGAATTACAACAGTCGTTATTGGTAACTGGCTGCATGGTATAATCAAATGGTGAAGACACACCTAATTATACATGTCATACATGTGGTACCTTGGAGCCTTAGTTATACTGATTTCGACAAGGCAACAAGTCAAAGAAGGCAAACCACGCACTCACGATCAAAGGCCACAACAGACCATATTCTTCATACAATCTGAAATACATGCAGATAAACACTACTAGCAAAATGAGAACTTATGATAAGGTTTAAACAAACCACTCGAAAATGCAATATAGTTGGAAATAATCGAGCCCCGTTCAAACATCTGAAAGTAGCTTTTACCCTGCTTTGTGTGATATTCTTGACCTATCATGGCGAAGACTCATCTAGAGAATCGAACCGTGTGCACCAGGACTGGCGTCATGTTCAGTAAGGAGCTGACTGACTATTAAGTCCAGATTCCATATCTGCCAAGCAAGACTAGAATTTCGAAGCTGGATCTTGCCTGACGAATCACAGTATAGTCTCATCAAAATCGGGTAATGAAATCGATAATTTCGAAAATCGAAATATGACGACTGCGCAATTTGCATAGCATGCGTAAAAGCGTTTTCCTAATCTTTTCATGCATCTCTTCAAGGTACATACGACCTTTCATCACGGGACAGGGCCGTTTTATGTTATCACAAAATAAACATTCCGATTACCGATCGTCGAGACGATGTAAGAATCTGAGTGGTCTGCTCTAATGAGCACAGTTGGCTCGGCAACATGATGTATAAAACCCATTGTTTTCGCATCTAGAGTACCCTTCCTCCCTTTTATTTGTATTACACATGTATCCGATGTGACGTTACTGCATGGTTGATGAAGCAAATTCAACCTCAAGTTAATGCATAACTATGATTGATAATCGGCATTATAAAGCCAAGCGACATATTTTTAACCAGTTACAGAATCAAACCCACTTTGCGTGCGTGATGACATTTGCTGTTAATTTTATATTAATCCAACATTGCCCAAGACTATTGTACTGATGTAGGTAGGAATAGATATCCACAACCACATGTCAACATACTCAGTTCCATAACGTCATCTACGCTGTATACCCCAATCAATGCCATACATACTCGCGCCATTCGGATACGAGTATAATTATTACATTTCCTCTGCATATGCTTTACGTATTCACAAAAGCATCAATATGTTACGAAACTTCATTTTTTCCCTGTTATTATTAGATCATTAATGCATTGATCTTTCCTTCTAATGCAAGAAAGAAAACTGCAGCAGAGTAATCATTACAGCTGAAGTTTGGAAACCCCTCCGAAAGTTTGGGCGGGTGAAACCTCGAATCATTACGTAACAACCACGAGAATGTGATAATGAACCGAAATGGACAAGCGAGGATCAAAGTTGCTTGCGAAAAGGCTACTTGTTGTTGTTCGATGGGGAAGCCGAAATGAAAAACACATGCAAGGGCAAGCCAAGGTGTTCATCTAAACATGATACCAGCCAAATCTGGGATTTCTCCCCTTTGTGTGTCTGTGTGTAGTGTGTGCGTGTGTAGTTAGTGGATCAGTATGTGTTCCTGTGTGTAGCCAATGTCTCATTGCATGCTGATATCGATATCCGTCAACCAAAGTCTTTGATGCGAATAATGTTGTTACACTAAGCAGCGGGAGCCGGAAAGGTTTTGCTCTTTATGGGGAAATTATGTCCCCTAGGTCCATCAGAAGATTCAATGGGTAAGATGAATTTCTGACATCGTCACACCTAGATCCAGCTCATTAAAACTGTCGTTAACGGATTTTTCTGAGATGGCAATTTTTGTATTCCCCGAAAGTACCTTGACTGGTGGGAATAGGCTGCGATCGATAGAGTGGAGGAAAGCATTTTTGTATCCTGTAATGGAAGATTAAATTTGATAATCCCCACAAAATTAATTTTAAATATCCATAAATTGAAACGCCAGAAAATAAGACTGGTATTAGATTACTTCGCGCGGAATCAAAAAAGGCTTGAAACACATTACAATACATCACCAGTTTTGTTTTAGCTTTCGTTTTCTTCAAAAGCCGTTTATATCCACAAAATGTTTTGTACAATTGAACAGGCATTTCGTGTGAATGTTATGTACCTCACTCAGTGTCTTATATATTGTATTTGTCTTGGTCATTCTTTGATGTGAATAACATACTCTCCAGAAATTTACAAATGAGTGAGTATGGTTTTACGCCGCTCTTAGTACTATTTCACTAATATCACGGTTGTGAACACCAAAAAAACCTGGGTCTTCGCCGTGACAAGTGGACGCCTTAACTGTTAGTCTACCCCACCGCGCCAACACTCAAGAGGAACTGATCATGATACATGTCGACGCTTAACTTATATTTGTGTATATTTGTATTTGGGCTACCACTGGACCAGAATTGGTAATCGTATTAACACTTCGCATTTACACCATTTGACCCTAAAAATAGACACAGGCCATCGTTCAATCGACATTGGTTCTCGAAGGAATTTAACATGTTGATGAATCGGTTTTGTCGCCATACCGAAACTTGAGTCTCATTAACCTATTCAGACGATGACCTACTTTCAGCCGATCACCAACAACCCTGGGTACACTTGATTCCAATTTCTTGTTTCATAAGAAAATGTTATTTACAAATGAATATTAATTTTAAACGTTAGTAACACCGTATGTCTGTGTTTTATGGCGAGGTGTAGGCAGTATGACCTCATAACTAAGATCAGATCGGAAAATGATTCACAATGCATCTGGTTCACTGGTTCCACCTGTTATGTTTTTGCGCTTATTCAGTGTAGTTCTGTATCGTGCTATGAGACATATATTACATCAATTCCGTAGCAGACAGAGCCTCGTTTTGACATTTCGATTATTTCCAGATTTCCGTTTGTCAGAGCTCGGTTCACGACGTATTTGCAAGGTATAGAAGGAGTTTTGGAATGTACAAGTACATGGATGTATCAAATCATACTGATTAATATTTACGTATCCAGTTGAATGAATTAGTCAAAACAAACGTGGTCTGGTCATTGTACGAAGTTGCCGAATATTAACGGAACCCAGTCAGCAGGAAACGAGACCGCATTAATGAATGTTTTGACTTGTTTTACGTACAGATATATAGAGCGATGAATTTAACTAAAACGATATAGTCCGATTTCTTACTATTATCCCAAGTCTCCCGTCAAAACCTAAAAGATGGAGAGGCCCCTATTATGTATCGGTGTTGTCCTATTCGTCCAATGCCAATCTTGAGAAGGATCTGCAGCGTCTTTTCATATGACACATCACGCGATTTGAGGGTTATATTCAGCCTCAAAGGGATGGGGATGAAGTTACAAATACTTGTAAATTTAGCCGAAGTAAAACTTGCGGTATCAGCGGTTGTGGTTCTCAGAGCTAACCACCCAAGTCTTTTAGTTGTCCAGTATGAGCACGGCTTGATGGAGCCTCTATTCCGACTCGGAGCGCTGAAGTCAGTACAGTGAATGAATTCAGCATAAGTCCAGCATACACATACACTAATATAACACAAAATATAAAACGAAACGAGTAGCCAGATTTAACTATATTTTCATATAAGAAGTTAATTTAAAGAAGTCAATTAATGGCATCGGATTATAAAGATCAAAGATATATTTATCAGTTTTCTTTCAAAGTGTTTGGGAACTGTTCTTCCGGTGTGAGAGATGGCAGACGTTATCGTAACACTGTCACCTTCAACTGCATAACCTGAACGCAGTTTGCACCCAGCATTCCATCCTCTGTCATCTGAACTTTGAAGACTGGGCACAACAATCATCTGTCGAGGCGGCACCTGATGCTTTTTGCATAACTGACGTCGAACTGCCAGAAAAAAGCCGGTCGTGTGCTGAGTAATATATATCGTTTCTTTTTATACCCTTTGTCTTACACCGACAGCCAGATACTTGTTTTATGACATGAAATGTATAAATTGTAGATGAATTGATATATAAAGTTTTACTTCACCGTTCTTTGTTTGAACTGTAACATGCCACAAAATGTGACTCTGCTTATCGTAAGAGACGATTAACAGGATGGGGTGGTCCGGCTCCCTGACTTGGTTGACACATGTCATCGGTTCCCATTTGGGCTGATCGATGTTCATGCTGTTGATTACTGGATTGTCTGGGCCACACTCGTTCGATTATTCACAGACCGCCTCCCTACAGCTGGACTATTGCATAGCTACAGTCACCCACCCACTCATATGAAACAGCCTCGCCTTTCTTCGTGCACCCGAAAGGCAATGAATGTATTCAAATCAAAATGTTACGAAACTAATTTACAAACAGCAGGGCTTTTTGAAATTCGCCATAAAAGAAAGATGCCATGAATAGTACAAGATACTCTGCAGTATCGTAATAAATATATACTCTATTTTACAATATCATTGTGCTCAGACAAATCGCAACGAAATGTCTTCAGCTTCTGTGATGAATACCATAATGTTTCTTTGAATTCAGGATTACCCTAGACAACAAAGGTTAAGGTTACTAGTCCACGCCGCTGGCATTAGACGGTCACCGATTCAGAGACAACGTCTTTGTTTGATGGAATCTGTACCACATTATTACTGAATAAATATTGCAGACATCAGCAAAAATGGTTGTTTTGTCAGTAAATAGGTGGGTCAGTGTGTCACTGACTGTTCACTGGACCAAAGGAGATTGTGCTCTTGAGGCCAGCGTTTGAACAAGTTGATGGTAAGTGTTGGCACTAATTTGCCAGAAAAGCATTGACTCTCATCAAAATCAGGACTTGTCGGGACGTTTGAGCAATGAAGTCAATAATATATGAGACCAGATATTACAAACAAACAAATCGGTCTGTGGCTGACATTTGAAACCATCGTCAAATATTGCAACAACAGACTAAACGATACATTGTGTGTTTGCATTTGTCTCATAATGGTTACTATGCATTAAGGTTGTATGCTTATAGACCCTAGCAAGAGACATAGAATGTATTGTGTTGTATTGTCGGAACATTATCGGTTATTGAATTAAACATACATCTCTGTTGCCTACTGGCCCCGTTGAACTTACAGCGGCATTGATTTAAGGTGCGGTTCCAATATTTAATTACATTAGTTGGGTGTGGAATATTTCACGTATAATTAATACGCATAAAAACCATTAGTATTTGTCTAAACGGAAATGATTAGTGGATTGCTACGAAAGGGTAGAGAGTATGAATTTGCGGACACTTGCTGACTGAAATATCAGATTGCACAAACGTTTACCACAAACAAAACGTCATGATTTGTAGAAAGCACTAAGTGACCAGAGGGACAAGGCATGATAAGGTTTTGGTCTATGGGAAATGCATAATTCAAATCAAAAGGTATTTTTATGTGAGTGAGTGAGATTCAGGCCTGTTGGTGACTAATTACTACTTTAATACTTGTGTAGGTGTGACTAGACTGCATCAAGTGCTTATATATGAGGTTTCGCGGAAGCGTTTTTAAATGTTGCACTTAAACATAACAGAGTCTTTGAAAAGTGACGGTGTGACGTTTACGCCTCTTGTACGTATTCAGCTATATATTGCTATCCTTCCTTACTGCTCCAACTTCTGAATATACTCAAAACAGTACAAAATACTCACTTTGGTCTGAACTGATTTTGAGGGGTGCCAATACATTTTTGATCATAGTTAAGGGCCCTTGAGGATACGGAAAAGGATTGATCTTCAGCAGCCAATATTTGTCGCAGGTTGCAACCTACGGGATCGGATGCTCAGGCTCGCTAACTTTGATGACACATGTCATCTTATCCCAAATGAATAGATAAGTGCTCTTGCTGTCGGTCATTGGATTTTTTCCGCAGACTCGATCATTGCCACAACGTTAAACAACATATAGACTAAGCTAATCACGATGAAGAATGCATTTCGGTCATAAAGTCCTAGTAATCGATCTTTTCACTCATTTCAGCCATGTTTATTGTATTTCATCCAGGTTTAATGAACCATTTACAATAAAATGACAATAATACTTTGGATGGTAGCAACTTCAATATGTCAGTTGTGTGCAAGATGTGACATGAGGTTGGTGGTTGAAACGTTTTTCGATTTGATTTCACATTGGAAATGTTCTATTCCACCTTGTTATCATGTCTAAAGCCCTCTGTATAGAACGAAAGATGCACTCAACTTATCACTCACTCACTCACCAATCCATTCACTGACTCACCACCAGCAATAACAAAACTTATTAATGGATGAGGTAAAATGGATTTTATTCGGGCTTCATGCTTGAGGCAGTGAATCTATAAATGTCTGCGCTTCAATACATATAGATCTTTCTCTCTCAAACAAGGAGGCTAAAGTATTTGGACCAACAAATAATCTATTTTGTAAAATCAGCATATTCTTTGTAGTAAGACATGGTGATAAATTATATTTCCGAGTCGAGCCGATAACGCTTACATGTTGCCGGGACTTCCTGAACGTGCAGTTTTGATGACATTCAAGTAGGTTAGGTTAGATTGAGGTTTTTGACTCGTGCAGTTGCTGTGATAAAAACGTGCGCTTTTTAAGCTTTATATTTCAGTTCTGTGGAAAGTATTAATCTTTCAACAAATGATAGAACTAACCAAACATTAATTTCACTAAACACCTGAAATAGAAAGCCACGATATCAACTGGCGTTTATTTAACTCCAAGCTGCAAAACAAACGCACGTGACAAAAACAACAGTTGGTCGAAATGGTCTTTACGTAACTGAACAATTAAGGCTTAGTCGACAAAATGACCAATTGTGGAGCAAAAAGATATTTTTAACCTCAACCGAAATGTCTCTTTCAAGATTCTATCTGAGGACATTGACTTTTGAGTGCCCTTTTAATCCTAGTTGACTTAACATTGACTCTATTAAACGAGTAGCTAAGCGCCCAATGTCAAACTGACGACACACCACCTAAAAACTAATCTCAGCACAGATAGGCCCCTAGCGGAAGAAATAGTGCCATCGAGTCCGTTTAATCCTTGACAATTGAACGTACCAAGTGAACGTTTCCATGAACCATATCTGTTCTGATATGTTTTCTTTCTTGTTCTCTGGGATTTGAATCTGTGACGAAGGATCTTATGAAATATTGCTTAGTTAACTTGAAACACAGGGACACAATTAGTATGCGTGGTTCTTTAAAATAGAGACATACTATTGTGTGGTTTGATATGTGAGTGGATACATGCAATGGAGAAATAGTGGTCGTGTATGTGAATACGTCATGTAGTAAATTACTAGGTGGGCGTTTATGGGTGACACACTATTTAAGTGTGTGGATGCGTCAATGTATAGGTCGTGTGGGGAGTACGTCATATTATGACATACTAATCGTGGGTGTATACGCCACATACAGGTTGTGTGTGGGGTACGTCATATAATCACATACTAGTCTTGTGTGGATACATCCAATTACTGGTCGCTGTCATAAAGTGGTTGTCATAACGTCAAGTGCAAGTTGTGTGTGTGCAAGTTGTGTGTAATCACATATGAAGTCGTGGATACGTCACATACTCACATACTAGTCACGTGTGTGGGTACGCCACATTGTCACATACTAGTCGTTGTTCTGGATACGTGATGTAGTCACATACTAGTCATGTGTGTGGATACATGAATGATACATACTAGTCGTGTGTTGATACGCCACATCGTCTCATATGTCGAATAGTCACATAATAGTCATGTGTGTGTGGATACATCACTTTGTAACATACTAGTCGTGTTTGTTTCTGGATACGCCACATAGTCACATATTAGTGTATTACATATGTACGTCAGATAGTGCCATACTATTCGTGTGTGTGGAGTCATATGATATAGTCACACGCACGCGCGATATTGTCACATACTAGTCATGTGGGTGAATACGCCACACAGTCACATGCTAGTCGCTTGTGGATACGTGATATAGCCAAGCACTAATCGTGTGTGGATACAAATGTTGGAATACTAGTGGTATGTGTGGATACGACAAATCGCCCTATACTAGTCGTATGTGTGGATGGGTGAAATAGTCGTGTGTTTGGATACATCAAACTGTGACACACAAATCATCTATACCAAGAAAACTTTTATATTTGTCGCGTACCCTGATGCGCTCAGAGGCATGTAGAAGTAGTATTTCATATCTATAAGAAATATCCTTCCAATTATCCATTCACATGCTTTCACTGCTTGTTTAGCATGTAGTTAGATAACGGAGACTGGTTACTGTCCGCCGTTGACAGTTTATATCTACGCTTTTCGAGAAACGAACCCAGAAGAGCGATCACGTTATCAACGCTGCCAGTAGAACCGTCATAAATACTACGTCATTAAGATCAATACCAGATTGGACAAAGTGTGAACTGCTCCCACTTAAGAACCCCTGCAGTCGTCTTAATGGAAATCGTCATTGATATCATTCATAGACTCTCTAGAATCACCCATTTGGAGATTTAAACAATTAAAGGCATTTTATTGTAAATTCAGCAAGGTTTCTGTATGATATTACTGGAATTATCTGTGTACATTTTCTTCAGTATCTTGAATTATTAAAAATATACAAACAAAAGACCTTTCTGAGTACTCGCTTTTCAAACGTGATATATTATATTACAAGGAAAGTTATAAGTGCTAATGACGTAGAACTTTCTATGTATAAATCACTAATCTAGATATCATAGTTTCAAAGATAACAATAAGACAAGACGTACGTTTGCAAGTTTGCTAAACACTGTCAGTGTAACATTCCATCATTTATCTATAGCTTTTAACTCTCAAATATTTTCTTTTGGAAGTTGACCTAGTAACTGAAGAAAACGTAAACTTCCCAGTGAAAATGAACGCCGAAATTAAACATACAAGCAGTGCTAAGTGCTTTCTGCAAACACAAACGTTGTATCATTCACCTAAAGTAAAACATAACAGAACATTTACTTAAAACAGGAAATAAAATCTTGACTCCAACTAGTAAACTACAGCATAAATATACGAACAAGTGGCAACTAAAATATTTACTTACCGTCAATAGGAATAGAACTCACTCTTCAAGTTAAGCTTATCCCAGTAATATTGTGCTACTGTCCTGGCGCAAAGTTCCAACTAGAAAGACCGATGCGCCCTCTGTTAGGAGAGATTCGTGTCACCTTCGCTTACTATTAGAGTATCCAACCAGTTCGATCTGTGGTCTCACGGATCACCTCTCCAGTGATAATGCTGATCGAACTAGGAGCTGGGGCTATGCTGTTATTCAGTCGGCTTCCCTATTTTATATAGGATTATGGGCGAGAGGGAAACCCGCATAGGATAGTCATTAACGGGAACCTTTATTGGTTCTTTGCAAAATCAGGAGAGTTCCAACATAGCTGTTAATGTGATTTTATAAGTCTCTGTGCCCATTTTAAATATGAATGTCTGTTTGTTAATGGAGACTGGGGTTTGAAGTCATATCAGAAAACTTGCCTTCACTCCAACAAAATGATGAGGGAATCAACTTTGTCTGAATTTGTATATTTCGGTTTTCATAGAGACAATGTATCTGTGTTTTATCGCCTAATATGATTAATTGTACTGTGTAAACTGACGGAAAAGTTAACTTAAAACAAAAGATATTTTCGTCAGCCAAACTTCTTACATAACTCCACATGAATGTGACTAATATCAGAACGCAATCGATACGTCAGAAACCTGCATGCACGATGTGTATCGATCTGGAAATTGGAGTCAATTGGCAACCCAAATCAATTCATATTTCAACAAACAAGCACGGCCATTCACTGTAACGTTTAGGCGCAACACTGAAAATCGTTCACTTCATATCTTGTTTGAGTTTCAAATTTCACGGAACATATTTATCACAGTTTATTCGACACGGTGGGTTGTCAAATGTGGAAAAGTTAAAATCGTTTTCATGCTACTTTAATAGATAGATCAAGACTTTTATGGATAGATCAAACTGTTCTCTCGGCGATTCAATATAACCGTCCCTCGACTTTTAAATCTTTGTGATGACATAAAAGACGACAAGGTGCTGTTCCATGAATCCGTGGGCGGTTATGAGAGAGTTGAGTGCTGTAAATCTAAGACATTCTCGATGTTACATTTGACATATCACAAAATACAGGCTTTAAGCGAAAAATACATGTGTATGCGGAGACATCGCTTTCCGAAGGATTTGGGAAAGGTTAGTTAATTCATTAATTCATTATATGACTACCATCCATCACTTCCAACGACATCAGCGATTGTGGAGTTTGAGCGATATCTCAGGCCTTGGTGACAGATTAACTTGATAGAAGACGTGTTTTGTCGTTCCAGTCCCTGTACACGATAATATGAGGACGCCAGTTGACGACACGCATACTGGGCTGACTCAAACTGGTTTGTTTATTCATGATATGAGGTTCAGTCTCCCATGCGTACTAACCTGTTATCGTTATCAAAGACACCATATATACTTCAAAGAACGTTAAAGCACACGTCGAGACTTTAGTTCAGGTTGCAGCACACGTATTTAAGGAATTAAGAAATAATGAAGACAGGTATAATGTTTAAATCTTCTGCTAGCTGGTACCAAGAGGATTTCAATGCCTGCGTGCAGGTCGTGGGCGTATGAATCTTTTTAACGTCTACAAATGAATGAGTGAGGAAACTGTGTCAAACATCACGCCTTCTATACGCAAATTCCGACCAGGGGACTCGAGAGATAGAAGAGATGACTTATTGTGTGAACAGGGATTAGCAAAACTTTTGAAGTAAACCATTCATGACAACGTTCATTAAAAAATCATTCGTGAAGGGTTGCTGTGTGTGCAGGGATTTGAAGATTTCCTTTTAAAGAAAAATAATCATGTTAATAGTAATACAATCGAACACAACTATATCATCTGGTGGCGTGTTTTCCAGAGCAAATAACAACCAACTGAGTTGTCTCTTACTTCTATTCCAAAATAATTCCCCAATGAATTATTTGAATTGACGTTATCTTTTTTAAAGATTTTGTTTTTCTTTTACTTCTTCAAGACACAATTTTCAAACTATTGATAGATACGATAGATTTTATTCACAATATCAAACATGTAGAGTGAACATTTGGTCGTTTCCAGAGTTCCAGTTTCATAAGAATTATTTTCTAAAAGTATTGTCAGGTGTGCCATTCTCAACACAGGAGACCCTGCGAGCAATGGTCACTATTAGATAGTACCCCACCGATTGTATCCATCAAAACACATGCACAGGCAAGAGAAATGTTCACCTATTCCCATTATGGTGAGAGATATATAATCCTCTTCCCACCATACACTCTTCAGGAATATCCTTCGGTGAGACTTTTACCCGTGGGGATTTTGAGTCAAGAAAATAGGCAACAGTTACTCATGTTTGTCATAAAGCCTTTAATATGTTATTTTGTGGTTTCGGATTCGTTTCAATAAAAGGAAGGTGGAAATAAGTAAATTGGAAAGCCGTTTATTTTACATCTATGAACTGTCAGTGGGGCAGATGACAGGCAATCAGCGCCGGCTACAAGGTCTGTCCACCCAATCCAGTTTAATAGCCTCAAACAACAAGCGCCAGTTTATGTGGAATGAAGTCCAAGAAGAGCGTCAACTACCAGAGCAGACATAGAGCTCCTTCCCATACAGGATGCCAATGCTAAAAGCACAACCGGGTGACATAAGTGATAATTAAATTTGATAAAGGGTTCCCTGGTTGAAAGGTTTGGATAAAATATCCCTAGTGACCTGTTTTCATTTTACTTCAAACGAAAGAGGCTCGGATCGATGACCACTCTGTCAGTTATGGTTCGTCATCTGTTATACCACTGAGTGGTTGAGTTACAACTGAAAGCCTCATGAAAGACCAACGACTACCGGTCAGTCTTCATACATGTGTCACCGGAAGCATCAATCAACATCACTCCTGTAATCAAACCCTCCGAATGTTAGATTTATGAAGGACAAGCTCGGAGCCCATTTGAACCCCAAAATCTGCATACTTTAAGAAATTTGCAAAACGATAAGACATTTTTCGGAAAGTTGTCAGAAGCGTTTTCATATGAAACAGATCAGGACTTTCTTCATTTCTACAGTTTCATATTAGGGACTAGCATTGTTTTTAGGAAGAAAGTTTTAGATTTTTTCACATACAGTCTTTTTTCCTGAATGATCTGAGTGGCATTTCACAATACACTAACATCTGGTAAGTTTCCTAACACAAGGCGAGCGAAGACAAACAATGCATTCAAGTACAGAGGGTTACTTTAATAGTCATCTAAAAGGTATTTGTACGAGTTAGAAAATGACTTGTTTCACAACCTTGGCAACATAAATTGCAGAGACATGTAATATGGATTAAACCGAAATATGTCTCAATTTTGCTTTGTTACATTTTGACCCTGTGACAAAGAGGATCGGATTGGAAAAATTAACGCATTGAAGCTTTATTTGCAATGCTGATAAATGTATTGGGTACTTCAGAGGGTTCTGCTGGGTATTCAATGCATCGAATACTTCAAAACAACAACAACAAAAATTCCCGATTTAGCATGATCTGTCATAAATATTGAGTTTTCAATATTTCCAGCGTATTTTGTTTAATTAGAATCATTCACTGGGGCATCAGAACCTGTCTGAACAAATACTCGTTGCTAGGCTAATCATGCTAAGTAAGTCAATGAATGGGTGTGTTGAGTTTGTGCTGGTTTGGTCCTTATTTCAGTTGTGTCACAGCGTGATAGGTTATTGTTTAGAATAAATGTATCCCGTGACGCCAACGTTTCACATCAGATGCTAACCAGGATGTTACATATACATCAAGACGCATATCCATGTATCGAGGTGACACAGTATAGCCAACCACAAGGCCACATACCAACCGAGAAACGTAAACAAGCACAAGACCACAAATAAAGGTAGAAGCATACCCAACCTCGAGGCCACATATCAACCGAGAAACGTAAACAAGCACAAGACCACAAATAAAGGTAGAAGCATACCCAACCTCGAGACCACATATCAACCGAGAAACTTAAACAAGCACGAGGCCACATGTATACATAGAACACATAACCAACCACGAGGCCACGTACCAACAGAGCAACATAACCAACCACAAGACCATAAATAAAGGTAGAAGCATACCCAACCACGAGACCACATACCAACCGAGAAACCTAAACAGCCACGAGGCCACATGTATACATAGAAACATAACCAACCACGAGGTTGTATATAAACACAAAAACATAACCAACCACGAGGACACATAAAAACCTGAAAACATAAGCATCCAAGAGGCAACATAGAACCCTAGAAGCATAGCCAGCCACAAGACCACGTGTAAACTTGAAAACATGACCAACCAAAAAGCAACATGGAAACTTAGAAACATAATCAACCACGAGACAACATATAAACCTAGAAACTTAACCAACCAGGACGCTACATACACAACTAGACGCCAACATAACCAACCACAAAACAGTTGATTAATCCATTAATCCACCAAGACACATTTTAATCCGGAAACATCACCACAACCGAAGCTTTTAAATCTACCCACATCAGGCACCGTGTAGGGACCATATGCAGAGAAAGTATGGGAATTGTTCTCTCGTGCACATCAGCACTAAGAACTGTATAGCTTCGGTCGACCAAATTCCTTCTTTACATATTGAAAGACTGATATCCTTTCCACAAATCTCGCCGACCTCGGTTTCCTAGAGTTTCTCATGATATTATACTGAGATGTCCAGATTTGTACCAATTATTTTCACCAATATACCAAGGAAGATAATGAACATGAAGCCGCCTTTGTTCGTCTCAGCTCCCGGAATGCTTCCTGCTGATGTGGGCCACTTTAAGACGATCAAGGCTACAACAACTACAAACACTCTCATTAAAAACACATATATTATAGATGCTAACATTTTAAAATGCTCGTGTCACAATCAAAACCTGCCATCAAACGAGACCCGGATTAAGAAAAAATATAGCCCGCACTTCACAGGAACATGAATGGGAAATAACTCCTACAGGCAATACTTCTTACGTTAGGCTGGTTGTTTCACAGGCAAATTGTAGCGCAAAAGGGTTGCGCAGCACAGAGAAAATGACTAGTCTTCTCACATGCGAGCGAAGCGAGCAAAGGTTGGCAACGTACTTTCCTCGCTTCAGTTCAAAAAATACTTTTTATGTCAAAATGAAATAGTGCCACCATCAAAGGTATACATTCATTTATTCATGGGGTTGTGCTCTCACATCGCCAACCCCATGTTGAACAATAACTCACGTGAAATATGTTTTAGTGCAACTCAATTTTTAGCGTATCTCAGACAGTTCTTCGCCTCCATTCCCCCTTCCAGCTTCCGGGTCAAGGGAGTGAAGGAACAGGAGGGTATCTTCCATATGGAATACGTACAATTACCTCCCCTGCTTCATTTTCCCATTACGCCAGTAGTGTTTTCATGTAGAATAAACGTTACGAAAATTAATAAGATTAATTCTAACGCAGATCACTACGGGTCAACCCTCACATAAACTGTCAGACAAAGGAAAATGCACGTTCACCTGAAAATGAAACAAAGGGGAAACGGTTAATATATGGTGATATTTTTAAGGGGGGTATCATGATTGTATTTTTGGACCTGAAATCTGCTGTATTTCGGCGTGTCTTCTGACTAATAGCGATAAGCGATGTTCTAGTGTCTGGAAATACCAAGTACGGGAGTCTAACCGTCTGATTTTAATAGTTGCCACAAACCCACACGACAGGCAAACACAGTACCAAACATAGTAAGAACGTAATACGGTATGTTTAATATCTTTGTACGTATAATTAAAGACTTCCTGTCTGATTCCCTTTTATTGCTAAAATTTTAGGATCCAATTATCGTTTACATATTGGCTGATTTCGTGGATGAATTAAAGCATAAGTATCGCACAACGTGACAAATGGCTAAAGACCACTAAATCGACTTTTAGTCAACATTTGGTTATGTTATCTTATCAAAAGATATCCTGTTATCCAGTCAAGGTAATGTTAGTTAGGGTTATTTGTTCTTGACACTCAGTGATATTGAACAAAACCATCAGCTGTTAAGGTTGACGTCCCTCATTGTGACATGCCCACTCAGTGATCTTATCCCCGTTAACACTGACCCATTTCACCGACTGATCATTGGACGTGGGACTGTTTGATGGTGAAATCCTGCTATGTTTACATTGTACAGAGCCTGGATCATACTACCGTCCGGGTTTACCAGACTGCTCTTTGACTGATCTCCTGTCGGGATTGGCTCCCGGGTTGGTCATAGAAAGAACTTAATGAAAAACGTTTCTCACTCGGTGTCCCGATTACGGGGATCGTGCCGTGTACCAGGTCGTTGCTCATATTATTCATCACTGGGTTTTTGTGTTCAGATTCAGTTATTTACTTATAACTACCTACTAATATCTTGCGTAGAATATTCGACGGACATTGCATGAGCGTTGAATAACGTAAATGCTGTAATATTTGATCGGACGGTTCAACACAATTTTCAGATCACAAAATAGAATGCCCCTGAATAGAATGAACAACAGACGTTAAGAAGAAAGTAGACTGGTTTATACATAAGTTAGCATGAGCAAAACCAGTCCTCAGAAACAGTTTCAATTTGGTGTAACATAAAGGGTAAGATACTAGTACGTGTGAACATTATAATAGTCTACTAAAAATCAGCGATGACACCGGGTGTTTTCAAAAAACATTGAGCATGTACCACTCGAAAAGATACACAACCGGCGAAGAAACAGGTAACAGGATACAATGCTATGCTTCAGCCAAGCCAGGGACCACCCGAACGCGAAAGTTGCCTCCTACGACGATTTCTTTAGACTAATCCTAAACCAGAAGACAGTGGGAATGTTAACATCTAAAATAACAAGAGCCAGTCCACGCTTTGATTTCGCCACGGGGAGTTCGGTATACCAGTTTTAATACTTATCCATCTATCTCTGATCATGTTTTCATTCCGATTAGGTTTCTATTTCTGGAACACAGTAATTACGAGGCACATGTTTCGTCCCTAAATGATTGTTTTAAAAGTTTGTGGTCAGTAGTGTGGCTATCATATGTCCTTGAGACATATATTTACTTCTCTCCAGGAAAAAAACATCGATCAGATCTTATTCAAAATGGTTATACTTAGTACAAGAAGCTACTCAGGTGAATAGTCGAGTGACAGTCTGATTAATGAACATTCTCTCAGGTACAGACAACACAGGCTTAAGCTTTACACTAAAAGCCTTGCAACCACTATTAGATGGAGTATATTCCTTTCATGTGACATATGACGATGTTTTAGCCCTGTCATAGAGTTAGTGTTTCTATAATCGACTGTTTGAGTCGTCTCACAAATACATGTCTTTGCCATGTGTTACGGTAGACACATATGCTGCCAGCCTTGAAAAGTATCGGGAATGTGACGTAATGTAACGGCGTAAGTGGGAGGGTAGCATTATTTGACGACGTAATCAGCAATATCCATAATATTCAGGAAATATGTGACCGAAAATAATCACTACACACATGTGCGATCAAGTCCCATGTCACAGTTTCAGCCAAGCAGCCAGATCAAAATATGTGTTCTTCAACTCAGTGCTAGTTTGGTAATATGTGATATAGCGGATACCAGGAACCTATTGATTTTCAACCTCCCCATCAGGATACATATTTGTTTGAAAACACGATTAGGAAAACCAGGGAGATTGTTTCTCAAGTGGAATAAAACTGGATCACATCAAATTATTCAATTATTATTTCATGGTCCTCAAAAACAATGTCAAATTGAATGCCATTATTTTGTAGCCTCTGATAATACCTTACTTAACCTTTAAACTTACATTGATAGTCTCCCTTTGTATATCAAGAGTCTTCTCAATTCATAACGTTCTTGTCAGTTCAAGATAATAAACTGAAATGCCTTCATTTTTTGAATTTCAACATTTTATCTTGCATCTCTTTCAACATGCAGTGGTACACGTCTCAACATTAGAATTTGGCATTTTCAAGTAAAAATACAAATGGCACTTAGAAGCTTTCAATTTCTAGCCTCACGCATCATCACCGTTTGAAATCAAACCCATGTAGCTTCCGTAACGAGATTTGAATTCATCCCCTGGGTGATCTGGTGATTCAGGAGGAAGCATTTAATAAACAAATGACAAAACACATAGCTGAGTGCAGAGCTGTTCTATTCTAAGACAAGGTAACCACTTTACACTTTGAATGACAATAAAGCTATTACGTTAACTTTGTTTTACATCACCTATACTGCTTTGATACTTGAAACTCTGTTCACAACCTGCTGCACGGATCATGCTATAAAGTGAAAAGATTTAATTCTAACTTAAGACAGGTACACACTTTAAGATTACGAAACTATTTAAACTTTAGGAAGCAATTATGTAGGATACGCTATGTATTCTGTGTAATGCAATGTACCCTGACCGTGAATAAAAACCATTTCATTTCGTGCATACGTACTTCAGTCTGACAGAGAACGACTTGCCTTATCTCAAGAACTCACTGGGCATCCGAAAGGAAGCTCACTTCTCATCGGTTTTTCGAGAAGGGAATTCGCTTTTCCCATTAGGTGTCTATGGTCGTATTCCTTGTCCGTTTTCACTAGAGTGGGTTTGTTTTTAAGAAAAAAATAATCCAACAATTTCCCTGAAAAACAAATTCTTACGTTCAGGAGAACTGGAGCGGAGATTTCTCTTTCAGTGACATCTGTGTTGGAGCAAATTGCGAGTTTTCCAACGCACACACGTTTACCAGTATTTCAAAGTCTCAAAAAACTCAACGACGCACTCAGCAATATAAAAAGTTAAAACAGAACAAAGTTTCCATGGGGTTGGCTAGAGACGGTCGTAATCAGATATCAAAGTAAAAGTTGGATTTATTCATTTCCTTTTGCCATTGGCAGACCGGCATCAATTCTATACACTTCAAGTTTCGTGTTTATCTTTAAAGAATATATCCGATGTGGCTGCAAGTGATAACCTTGCTGGATTACTTACTTCACGCAATAAACAAGACCTTGAACAACTTTAATGTGATTTGTTTGACGTAACTGATACCTGACGGCTTTCCCTATTTTGATTTTAACAATGTTTCATCGTAGTTGACTTGCCTTTGAATGTGTTTGTGAACGTCCTATGGTGAGGTAGATAGGGCAGGTTCGCCATTTTGCGAATATCTGGTATGATCACTATTATTCTTTGATAATGATTCATAAAGATTAAACAAAAAACAGAAATACTATACTTTAAAGAAGCAAGTCTAGATAGGAGGAACTCTAAGGACGCCAGTCTGTCACAGGAATATTCTATATTGTTTATAGATAATCATTCAAACTATTGATTCTTACCCTAGAGACTTTTGTGCACGTCTAGATCAAATTCAACAATGTATTCTTCCTTTAGCGGGTTTGTTATGATTACAGAAAATGTTCTGTCGCTTTTATTTACTGACATAGGATTTGTGATGGTCGAAAGAAAGGAACGTGTGCATTGATGTCATTTTGGTGAAGTCGAAACCCTTGAGAGTGAGAGTATTATTGATGTCACTTGAAGCTTCTTGGATAATTCATACTGTAGCAATTAGTGTTCTCACCATGCACCACGTATGGTCAGAGAAACGTTCGTTATTAGTTATCTCTTATATTGCTCGTAAGCGTTTAAACTATGCATTCACGTTATACCACTAGAAGCATTACAGGTTGGTACAGGAGTGCTGGAGTCACAAAGGTTATAAACTGTGTATTCCATCAGTAGTTGTAGTTGTTTATCAAGTAGTTATATTATACGTTATTGAGTCCGCTTTCATTTTAGGATTCGACGAATCTACACGTCCAAGCAGGAAGGAAAAGGTGTCTTAAAGATAAGAGTGTTAAGTACTGAATGCCTTAACCGACAGTTTGCTTTTTATCGCCACGCTTATCGAAGCTTATAGACTTCAGTACCCGCGTGCACTTCTAAAATTACACATAATAAATGGTATCACCCCTGTTCAGATGATAGCATGAATATAAACTCAGTATTATATGACTAGCACGAACAGGTTCCAATGTCTTGCTTTTGATTTGATCTTTAAATAACACACCTAAACGAGATTAGTCAGTGAGTTAAAATTTAACGTCACATCGGCAATATCTCAGCCATATCGTGACGAGAGCGATTAGTTACAAAACTACACATTGAGTAATGGCACGTTATAAGGATCTGTCAACGAAGGACAGTAAAATCACAGAGAATGTAAAAGTAGTAATTAGATCTAAAACAGTTCAAACTATAGAGGACAATACAATATAAAAATGGGCTATAGATTGCCAACAACTGAAGGTAAATCACCTCACTAGGGACCATGGGGACGTTACTTTTGCTACCTACATGGACCCAAGCTGGATACGAACTGGAGAATATGTTGAGCTGACATCATTGGTCAGGAATTCAAACATTGACCGATCACAGGGCTCGTTGAAACTGAATAGTATGGGTTAGATAGAGGTTGTTCGGCTTGCAAAAGAAATCGGAAATATTTTTGAGTGGACCTCAGCTTTCTTGATTTTTTCAAGCATATATTTGGAGCAATTTCCAAACAAACACCAAGAAATACTGAAGTATATGCACACCATTCGAATGGCGTCTCTTCGTAGTACAGAATGGAGAAACTATATCTGACAAACACCACAATACACGTAGCTAAATTGTGTAGTGAACTGGCACACTACCCTGATCATGAGGACGCACAACTTCTTGCAGTGGGTTTCACAAAGGGTTTCAGCCTACAATATGAAGGTACTCAGCGTGCTAGGGAATCTGTAAATTTATTGTCAGCCAGGGATCCCAATTTTGAAATTATTATTCAAGAGAAATTGGACAAAGAGATAAGTTTGGGCGGGATGTCAGGGCCATTTGACTCCCCACCTTAAGAAAATTTGATCGTTTGACCCACCGGCATAATTCCGTAGGTGAAAGCTGTAGGTGAGTTCAAACTAATTCATCATTTATCTCATCCTGAGGGTGAATCAGTTAATGACTTCATTGACCCAAACATCTGTTCTGTACAGTATTCATCAATAGAAGATGCAATCTCTACCTACATGGCTAAGGCAGATATTAAAAATGCCGTCGAAGTCCGATAAAGCCATGTGCCCTGTTGTAGCAAAAATGAGATGTTTCCTGGCACTTCGGCCAAAGATTCATTCATATCTTTTTGTTCACTTGGATGGCATGTCGGTTACAAGATACCAATTTACAGCAGTGTTGAGCAAAGCATTGATGTTCTTGAACCTGCCAGAATCAAAGATGAAATCACATTCCTTCAGAATAGGGGCAGCAACATACGCAGCTTTGAAAGGAATATTCCACGACAGCATTTGCAAGTGGGGGCGATGGAAGTCCCAAGCCTACACACGCTACATACGCCTTTCAGTGTAACCATGGGTAACCAATACCATTCCTGAATGTTACTGAATATTAATGTTTGTAGTAAAATGACAAGAGTTCGTTTTCGGGGATCTGTTTTGTTTCTGTTTCTGTTTTTGTTTTTGTTTTTGTTTTTGTTTGGTTTTTTTTGGAGGGGGGGTGGGTGGGGGGTGGGGGTTATTTGCAGAATGTTTATTCAGGTAACCCTGATTTGTGTTCACGGGTTTGTACAAAGTTTATTCCCATTCTGATTGAATTATGTTTTCTCTATCCCATCTAAAAATCAATTAAGTCATTCAGTGATATGGATGATGGGTTCATCCCTTGTATACTGGGCGCATAGAAGAGCAGTAACAAGACCAATAGGTATGCACTTGGGGTTAAAACAGCATGGGGTATCAGTCAGATGGCATGGTCGAAGAGGGATGCAATGGGATAACCTGATACCTAGAGTGGTACAGCAATTGTGGAGACAGCCACCGCCAAATATTCTACTGATCCATCTCGGCTCAAATGACCTGACCCGCATGCCAATTAAAAAACTCTTGAAATACATTCATCAGGACTTGCTCAAGCTAGAAAGTTTATTACCAAGTGAAACACTGATGGTATGAGACAAGAGACAAATCCAGACAAGAATAAGTACCACTTGCAGGATGGAGATATGTACTTAAGTCATTATTAAATATGCACAGATCATTACTGGAAATAAAATCTTCAAGTATTTTGCCTTTAGTATTAATATTAGTTCTGTCCCAGTGTGGGTCGTGACCGTTTAGATCACCCATAATAATTCGGGATTTGATCATACAGTGATTGAAGATCAGTCTGTTGAAGTGCAGATGAAGTTGGAATGTAGAAAGAGCATAATGTAAATGCAACACCGAGAGTAAGTCGCACTGCCACAGCTTGGAGATGGGTTTTAGTATGAAAGGACTGTGAATAACATCTCTTCGTACAAGTATAGAAGATCATCCAGTGGCCCTATCACCAAGAGGGGAAAAACAATGATAGGCTTAAACTGGCGCAAAGTAAAATTATCCGTCTGTTTTAGACACGTTTCCTGCAGACAGATTGCCGATGGCATTAGATCCTGGACTAATAGCTGTAGTTCATTAAAATTAGTTCTAAGACCTCTACAATTCCACTGTACAATAGTAGAAGGTTGGCTTATCGTTTTGGTGGATTGATAGGGGATCTACCCCTCACTTTCATCGAGGGCGACAAGCTATGTGCCCTGGGACAGGAGTTTTCTGACACTTCCATGTCCTCTAGTGAAACGTATTTGTTATATATCTTGATTGGATTTTCTGAACCTTTGGGGGTCTGCCACTTTTTTCCAATGATTCTGTTCTTGCTTATGAATACTTTGACATGTGTTTTGAGAATAGACTTTAGCTCGAGTTTGTTGGGTGGACTGAGATGGTGAATGTTCCCCGGATGAAGATGAATCTTGATTAGAAGACTGTAATGGAATGTCAGCCAGGATAACCACGTTATTTCCAGAGTTAACAGTCTGAGTAGACTGTTCAGATGTGAATGGCTGAGGCGTGTTGGTTTTAACCCACGTCAAGTCGATCTGACAATGTATTGCGGAGGTGGGTACTGATAAGGTGTTTACCTTTGGGTTGGTGTCCGAAACTATCCTGGCAACTGATGCATATGAACCACTTGGTGCTGTTGATTCAACGATTCTTTTGGCAAATTTGGGTAAATTTGATTTTAGTAATATCCGTTTGTTTTGGGTTTTTTTCAAATTGGGCAGTCTTTTGGGAAGGAAGAATGGTATCTTGTACAGTTTGTGTGCTTCTTTATGTTACCAGTACAGTTTTCTGTAACATGGGTAGTTTCACTGCAGTGCCCACATGTTACTGGTTTTGTGCAGTTGTTAACGCCGTGTCCATATTTTGGACATCTAAAACATCTCCAAATATTTGGGATATAGATGTCAACGGACATATTGCTGTAACCAACCTTGACTGACTTTGGAGGAGTCGGTGAAGAGAAAGCAAAGAGGTAGGTATTTGTCTGAATGCTTTCATTATTTCTTCGGGTAGTAAACCGTTTGACAAATATTACTCCATGATCTTTCATTTCAGAAGCAATATCTAAGTCAGACATATCAGCCAACAGTCGATCTCTATCTCTGATTATACCTTTACTGGTATTTAGTGTTCTATGGGCAGAGACTATTACAGGAACTCCAACAAACATATCCGTAGATAAAA
Organism: Haliotis asinina; assembly: GCF_037392515.1. NCBI lineage: Eukaryota > Metazoa > Mollusca > Gastropoda > Lepetellida > Haliotidae > Haliotis > Haliotis asinina. Next base: position 43,228,203 of record NC_090289.1, read on the forward strand.
GGTTGGTAGCTTACTGTTTTCTGTTACATTCAATTAGAATGGATCCTGAACGCAAGCGTTTGGTGTTTTGTACCTCTCCAGCTATTCCGTTGATACCTTTAGAGATCGCAAACGGATTAAGTTTTAAGGGAGTCTTATCCGGAGTTTCCATTATCAAAATCGTGGCCAATGATCAGTCGAAGCACATGGTAGCTGTTCTCCAACATCATCGAGTGGACGTTTTGGTTTTTTCGGGGGTGTTTAGTATTCCATGTTGAAGACATATTTGTTCATCACCCACCACGGAGTATGATAAGGACAATGCTAAAAACGAGCGGATCTCCACCGTGCAGCACCAAGGATACCCAGGTGATATACTCCTGCAGAAAAATGATTAATGATTCTACCAGATTGGCCCATGAGCCACCGCCTTCTGAGCATAGGGCTCTAGGCAAAGTTCATAATAAACATATCAAAGTCAAGTCAAATCTTGTTCTATGAATAAGGGTGCCAAGGCCAGGAGTTCAACAATTCCAAATAAAAATTCTGTGTGGTTGTATAAAATCCATGCACATGGCGGCTTGGCATGACCAGCCGATTGGTTGAATCGGGCCCATTCAACTACCGGTCTAGGTGAAGTAAGGGCCGAAGTGGTGTGTTAGGAAAACGGAACATTGTTAAAGGCCAAATTGCCCTCACCCACCAGGATCCCGTCCTCCACCGACACGGGACACAACCCACGGCAAACGGGATATTTCTTGCGACCAGCAATGGGGTGCTATGGACCTTGCTGACCCGGGTCCACACGGGGGTTGTCGAGCTCTTAGCGTTACCCAGCACCCACCAAGAGGAGGTGGCTAGCCACGGTGTCAAATACACCTCCTGTTTTCAATATCAACACATATAATGAAACATCTACTCCAGTCAATATATAACACTGCCACAAATAAAATATTCAACATACACTACTCAACTACGATACATGAACAAAAAGCACAGGTAAGTCAGTGGTATACAATAAAAAAACACCTCTATGTAATTTTACATACTAACACTGTCACACATCTAGTATTCAACGTACTATCACCTCTACATCTAAAATATTCGACAAAAGAAGATGTATACAAAGACTACAACGTTAACTTTCCTTTGTTTAGCTCTGTCTACATATAATCCCAGACAGAAGAGACTTTTAACCTTTCAATGGCATATATTCTGGTCGTTCTAGCATTAAATGTGATTAAGCATCAGCTTCCCAAGCATAAACACCTACTTCCTGGTGACTTAATGACATCTCTTTACAATCCAGGAGCGGACGTCCATGCTGATTGTAAGAAATGACCTGCACGGAGCTAATCCCGCTGCATAAATCCGGGGAGGTTCAACACACAATCATACTGCATGACATGGACTGCACGGAGCTTTAGCCAGCTGCATAAATCTGGTAGGTTTTCACACAGTGTAAGTGTACGTCCATGTTTCTATAGAAGACAGAACTCCACCACAGAATCCTACTTAAGAATCTTTTGTTGTTGATGTAGTTGTTTTGTTATAACTCTATATATATTCTACCCATCAAACATTGAGGCTGACTTAAAACGCTCACTATTTCCCCTTCTCTCTCTCTCTCTCTCTCCTCTCTCTCTCTTTCTCTCTCTCTCTCCCTCTGCATCAAGCTGCTGAAAAGCATTTGAAAATATTGTGCATGTGAACAGCTATGTTTGGGTGCAAAGTTTTGTTATGAATTCGACAATTTTCTGTTAGTGGCCTCAGGTCAGTATACTGCATCTGAGAAGGGTATTCATGCTTATCTGCAGTGCAGTATCTGTGTGAGCTAGCACTACGAAACCGGCTTAAGTCTGGGAGAGTACAAACAACCACACATACACACGTAGTCACGTGATCACATGAGAGAAATATTCGACGTTAAATTTCATTGCACCTCACCTCGAATTCTGCGCAATCAAATGTCTTATACGTTTGCAAAGGAATACAAACGGTTGTGGTATATGGTGACTGAAGTAATATGAGTAACGTCAAAGAATTCATAATCTCGCCACAGTAATGTACATGATGCATTAGCCTTTAACATTTAACTGTTGAAAGCAGAGTTCCTGCGACGGTCTATTCTCAGAAACTCTGTAGACTGATTTAAGGAACATTTAACTTTAATAGCTATCATTAAGAAAATAAGAAAAATGACGTCTGTATTTAGCAGGCTACTCATCGTGGTGATATTCAAGTCAGGAAATGTTAACAAGTATAATTACTCCCATGGTTACTCATGATGTGTGAAAACGGGATTAACTTATGGACATATACTGAGTGAGGTTGACAATGCCAGACATTTGTTGTCAGCCGTTAGTTGGACACTGTCCGTGATCTTGTAGTGTTTCCACAGTTAGGGGTTTTCAATGTAACGTTCTCAAACCACTCTACCTTACAAGCATCGTCACAGTCTTCGGTTAGTAGGACAAACCTAGTTCAATGTTCCTTTAGTACAGAGTGGGTTTCTTTTCCAGTTCCAACGAATGTGATTAGATTCCTTAAATAAGTACCATACAAACAATGTCATATTATTACATGCTGCTGAAACCGTGTGTTTAGTCTGACATACAAAATTATGACATTTCATCGTTTGTTGGTCCCTGTTACCTTTCCTTTGCTAACTAAGTCACTAAGGTGTGACACTATATCTGAGAATTGTCTTTATTCTCAAACCACAATCACACATGTGACCGAGCATCCGAGGACATTTGAAACTACATCATTAGAATCTGATACGTGTTTGAAACAATCTAAAATGGGCAATTGTATCTCTGGCTAGACGCAACAGGTGTTCAACCTCAAACATTTTGTAAACAGGTTTGAATGTGTCACCTGTACCCAGACTATCACAAGTTGGTGGTACTGTAAATAGGTGCATAGTGCCAAGTACATGAGTGGGACCATCGTTGGCCATATACGTAACACACATACACATACTCATATACACACACTTATGTATTTATCAGATCTTCCAGTTACTTTTATGCCCTACAGTACATTCCGTCTGGCATGTAAACTGTAAGCTTTATCACTTGTATAGCAGCCTGTGTTAGTTCGTTCTATTTAAAACACTTATCAACAAAGAGCAATGGTTCCATACATGTGCAATTTGAACATCAATTCTACGTTTGGGTGTACCTTCAAAATCTTTATCTGTCATCTCTCATATGTGGACATTTCCTACGTAAAATGTTCAATTGTCACCAGCATGGCATACTGAGAAAACCGAGGATCACCTATTCAAGTCAAGTCTTGTATTTCGTATGAAGGCCATCGGCCCATATACAGTTATACAGATACGTACATATATATGTTGAATGATACACAAGTACACTGTAAACACGCTTATGACAACATAAGAGGCACCATGGGATACAAATGTGCTATCCATTAACCAACCGCTGACGTAGCTCAAAGCTCAAACATAAATATTTACAAAGACTATTCAATAACTCAGATGTGGAAGACAGTAATTGCTTGAATTTATAGGTAGACGGATTGTGATTATACCTTTGTGGTAAATAACAGGTTCTTAGATTATTGTAGCATTCACATAAAAGTATAAAGTGAAATTCATCTTCTATTCCCTTATTACATATAAAACAAATGCGTTGATTAGAATCAACTCCCAACCACCGTCCCTCATTAGCCTTTAGTTTTAGAATGCCCGCATTTTAGAATGCTCTGATCCTAGTAAGAATATTTCTGTATTTTTTATTAAGTCAAATATTTTTCCGGCTCTAATAGGCTTTTGTATTGTCTGTATAGCTTATACCTTGAGCTTTCTTCCATGGTACTATTCCATGTCTGTATATACATGTCAACTGCGACTCTTTTGAACATTTCAAAAAAATGGGATTCGTTACCAACACCTTGAAATAACCAAACATAACCAAATCCATACGGAAACAATAAATTACGCACATATGAAATCATGGATCACCTATTCAATTTCCAGATGATCACACAAACATAAAAAGAGGGATCCACAACAATCCCAATTTACTCACAAATCACATGAATAACACCGAGTTTCTGCAGTATGCATTCAATATAAGTTGCTGAACAAAACAACAAAATTTCAACATAAACACAATGAGATTCGCAAGAATCACAACTAAGAGAAACCCACCTATATTAAAGCACTTGCAAAGAGACACTATGTTGCTAAGTATCTTCGGGATCCCATTTAGCAATATAATAAACTTGGACAACTGCCACTTAAGCTTCATTTGAAAACAAATAAATGTTCTCGACATATCGATTGTATCCTCAAACGAAACATATTGGCTGCTAATGTCAAAGATGGAAAACCAAGCCGTTCTTACATAAAACACATCTTTACCTGCAAACGTAAACCTCATCTTCTTAATGCAACCTATAAACGTCCATCCAAGCTATAAATACCTTGTTTACTCTGATCTATGGCTACCTTGACATACGACGTACATGAGGTCAAGATGGATAGGGTTCTTGACTATTGTATGTATATTGTCATGGCTGTGTGTGTGCGTGTGTGCGTGTGTGTGTGCGTGTGTGTGCGTGTGTGTGTTCTTGTTTAACAAAGAGGTAGTATATGCTTCAAAGGAAAGTATTAACCAGTCCTCGATGATGTATCAAACAATTTGCAAGTTATGAAATTCTTTGGCTCGGTTTTAATATCAATTGAGGACAACCTCGAAAGATATTAAGTATTTCTGATACTATGAAAGCATCATATACAAGATTCACAATGTCAGGTTTCAAAAGTAACACAAAGACAATGATGAAATCAAATACTAACGTATTTATATGTTCTACATTGTCGACGATACAAAAACTTGAAAATTTGAAAAACTTGAAAAAAGCTGACACATTATCCTAAAGCGTTGAAGTTCTCACCAGAACATTTAAATTAGAATTGGATCATGAAGGATCACTGTTTTGGTTGTTGTTGGTAGGTTGTATTGGTACTTAATGTTCAGGAACGCACGCATATTCTTCCCAGAAATGCGTGGCAGTGGGTTCAAATCCCGGATCGCCCTGATCATGTTTCTACATGTACAGTTGTCACCCCTATAGCAGCAATTACGACGTGGGGAGCTTCGGGTAGCCGAGTGATTCAAACGTTTGCTCATCACATACAACTCCCGAGTCGATTCCACATATGGTACAATACGTGAAGCCCTTTTCTGGTGTGCTCATTATGCTAAAAAAACTTACTCCCTCTCACTGACTAATGCACCTCGATGTAAATCAGATATTTTAACGGCAGTGTTAAACCAAACTAACAGACTTAAAATGCAATTAGATCAATTTCATGAAGACATACCATTTGTTAATCCTTCCAAAGGATCCCGTTATTGAAATGAATACAGGGACATCGGTAACCTCGTGGTGCAGGTAGAAGACCAGAGTTGTATCCCTTTATTTTCTGCATCCCTAGGTCGGATCCAAAAGGTTTTTCCTCGTGAATGTTGTGGCAGAATACGATCCGTAGTACAACATGCGTCAGTCAGCTGTTCTCGCAATTATACAATCACTTATCACTGTAAATACTTTTTTAATTCAACGTAAACACGATATCCTCCCATACATATTGTTGAGAAATTCCTAACCGTATTACTGGTCTTCTCGAAAGCGACCTTGTAACAGGAAGTACATTGATGGTTGTTTTCGACAAGAAAGTATGTAGGCAACGCGATAAAGGCCATGGGATGGATCCAGGTACAATGACGGCCGTAAGCCCACAGTTTCTCATGATCTTTAGACACAAACTAGGCGTGTGCCTTTCACCAAGGACGTTCAGCTATTAGACTATTACTTGTGAAGGAATTACCCTCTTTAACAGATATAATAACACAGTTCAAAGAATGTACTCACTTCTGCACCTCGCTTTCTCTTTTCTACGCTCAATTCATCAGTTTATAATGAAAGGACACAGGACAATGTTGTTAGCAAACCAAGACGTAGTTTTTATGTAATGTCCCAGTTGGATAAATTATCTTACATGTGTTCATGTGGTATTGGAATAAACATCACAAACTGGGCCTGAAGTATTCGTTGTGCTTCAAAGGGAAGTATTCAGGTGATTCTTTTTCTTCAAATAACTAAAACAATAAGCTGAATGGGATTTTTTAACGGTGTACATCACATGCTCTAAATCTTGCAATTCCTTCTGCAACTCAATAAAATCTAAATGCAACAATAAATCTCCTCAAAATAATACTTACATTACATAACTACATATAAACTAAGAAGCACAACCAACCACAAGGCCACATAGAAATAGAGAACCATAACCAACGACAAGGTGATATAGAAATATAGAAACATAACCAACCACAAGGTCACATGAAAACCTAGAAACATAACGAACCACGAGACAACATGTAAACCTAGAAACATAACCAACCACGAGACAACATGTAAACCTAGAAACATAACCAACCACAAGGCCACATAGAAATAGAGAACCATAACCAACGACAAGGTGATATAGAAATATAGAAACATAACCAACCACAAGGTGATATAGAAATATAGAAACATAACCAACCACAAGGTGATATAGAAATAGAGAACCATAACCAACGACAAGGTGATATAGAAATATAAAAACATAACCAACCACAAGGTGATATAGAAATATAGAAACATAACCAACCACAAGGCCACATAGAAATAGAGAACCATAACCAACGACAAGGTGATATAGAAATATAAAAACATAACCAACCACAAGGTGATATAGAAATATAAAAACACAACCAACCACAAGGCCACATAGAAATAGAGAACCATAACCAACGACAAGGTGATATAGAAATATAGAAACATAACCAACGACAAGGTGATATAGAAATATAGAAACATAACCAACGACAAGGTGATATAGAAATAGAGAACCATAACCAACGACAAGGTGATATAGAAATATAAAAACATAACCAACCACAAGGTCACATAAAAACCTAGAAACATAACGAACCACGAGACAACATGTAAACCTAGAAACATAACCAACCACGAGACAACATGTAAACCTAGAAACATAACCAACCACGAGACAACATGTAAACCTACAAACATAACCAACCACAAGGCCACATGTAAACCTACAAACATAACCAACCACAAGGCCACATGAAAACCTAGAAACATAACCAACCACGAGACAACATGTAAACCTAGAAACATAACCAACCACGAGACAACATGTAAACCTACAAACATAACCAACCACAAGGCCACATGTAAACCTACAAACATAACCAACCACAAGGCCACATGAAAACCTAGAAACATAACCAACCACAAGGCCACATGAAAACCTAGAAACATAACCAACCACAAGGCCACATATAATAAACACCGTAATAAAGCCCTTACAACGCCACATATAAACCAAAAAAAACCATAAGTAACCGGTAACATATAAACCTGGCAAAATAACAAACCACAAGACCACATACAAACCTAGAAATTTAACCAGTCAAGATGCTACACACACAACTAGAAACATGACCGACGGCAAAACAAGTAATGGATCCAGCAATCCACTAAGTCACATTTTAATTCGGAAAGCTTAAAAACCTACCCACTTCATGCACCATGTACATTTGGAACCATAAACAGAGCAGGAATGGGATTTCTTCATCACCTACATCTGACCTACGTGCCGTAAGACTTTGGTCAGCTTCGCCAAATTAATCCCTGATTTACATATTGAACGACTGATGTACATTTCACAAATCTCGCTGATCTCGGTTCAAAACGTGTCACGTCATATTTTGCTAAAATATCTAGATTTGTACCGATTATTTCCACCAATAAACCACAGAAGAACACGAAGATGAGGCCGATTTTCTGCGTCTCAGCTCCCGGGACGCGTTCTGGTCATGTGTGTTAAAACCGCATATTAATATAGAAGTATGAGAAGAAAAAGCAGCCCGCACTTTACAGAATCATGATTTTGATATTGCCTAACTCCTACAGGCAAGTGTATTCTAACCGTCACATTAGATTGGTTGATTTGTTGTTTGACGCCGAACTCCACAACATTCCACTAATATCACGCCCCTAATGATAATCGAGTCTGCACCAGACAAGCCTGTGATCGACAGCATGTGCATCGGTCTATGCAACAGGAATACGATGACATGTGTCATCCAAGTCAGCGAGCCTGACCTCCCGATCCCATAGGCGCCTACAGGCAAGTGTATTCTAACCGTCACATTAGATTGGTTGATTTGTTGTTTGACGCCGAACTCCACAACATTCCACTAATATCACGCCCCTAATGATAATCGAGTCTGCACCAGACAAGCCTGTGATCGACAGCATGTGCATCGGTCTATGCAACAGGAATACGATGACATGTGTCATCCAAGTCAGCGAGCCTGACCTCCCGATCCCATAGGCGCCTACAGGCAAGTGTATTCTAACCGTCACATTAGATTGGTTGATTTGTTGTTTGACGCCGAACTCCACAACATTCCACTAATATCACGCCCCTAATGATAATCGAGTCTGCACCAGACAAGCCTGTGATCGACAGCATGTGCATCGGTCTATGCAACAGGAATACGATGACATGTGTCATCCAAGTCAGCGAGCCTGACCTCCCGATCCCATAGGCGCCTACAGGCAAGTGTATTCTAACCGTCACATTAGATTGGTTGATTTGTTGTTTGACGCCGAACTCCACAACATTCCACTAATATCACGCCCCTAATGATAATCGAGTCTGCACCAGACAAGCCTGTGATCGACAGCATGTGCATCGGTCTATGCAACAGGAATACGATGACATGTGTCATCCAAGTCAGCGAGCCTGCCCTCCCGATCCCATAGGCGCCACTTACGACAAGCACGGGTCGATGAAGATCAGTTCTTACCAGGATAAACTTTCGGACAAAAAAACATTTGGTTATCCATGGTGAGATATTTAAGAAGGGTATCGTGGTTGTATTTTTGTTTTTGACCTGAAATCTAAGTATTTCATCCTGAGTATTCGTGGTAGTAGTCCTTACTCTTTACCAATACTATTGACGTTGTCATTTTTATTTCTTTGTCAATCTAAGTTTCAAGAGACATATTTATTTGTATCTTGTCTATTTATTGGATCAACTGTCTACGCAAACAAGTCAGCGAGATTTTCTGCTTGCCTCAATCTCATACGACAACCCGGATCTACACCAGTACCAAACAGTGCAAGAACGGAAGACCTTCAGTGAAATATCTTTGTAATGGTTTTCTGTCTGTTCCCCCTTTACTGTTCTAAGTTTACGGTCCCATTATCGTTTAAAGATTGGCCGATTTCTTTGACGCATCACTGCATAAATGTCTCACAACTTGCAAAATGGCTAAAAGACTCCCAAAATGATTTTCGATTTACATTGGTTTGGGGTATCCTATCAGAAATCATCCTAAATCATCCTGAACGAAACCGTCAACTGTTGGGCTTGACGTCTCTCTCTATGACATGTCCAGTCAGCGATCTTATCCTCGTTCACTCTGAACCATTTCACTGACTAATCATTGGACGTGGATTCTCTTTTATTTGGGTCTATTTGACGATGAAATCCTACAATATTTCTTTACATTTTGTACAGAGGCCTGGCTCATACTGCTTTTCCACGTTTATCAGTATGTTCTTTGACCGATCTCCAGTCAGGATTGGACCTCTCAAAATGTGCTGGTGGTAAAAAGAACTTAATGGAAGCGTTATTCGTAAAAAGAACTTAATGAAAGGGGTGTTCTCACTCGGTGCAACGTTCCAAATGTGCTGGTAGTAAAAAGAACTTAATGAAAGGGGTGTTCTCATTCGGTGCACCGATGATGGGACATCGTACCCCGATGTTGGATCACTGCTCATAATATTCATCACTGGCTTGTTGTGTTGATATTCAAATATTTAGTTACAAATATCTATTAAAATGTTCTTTGTGTGTGTGGAGAGCCCAAAGGGCATTGCATGAAGGTTGAATAAGGAATATACATTTTTTCATAGGTACGTTTCAACACAATGTTCACCAGAAAATAGCATGTCTCTATAGACTAATTCTAAGCCAGATGACAATGGGAATGTTAACCCATAGAAAACAGATATTTATATTCACCACTGGCAGTTTGGAATACCAGTTTTAATACGTATCGGTATATCTCTGATCATGCTGTCATTAGGATAAGGTTTCTAATTCTGGAAAACATTAGTAATTATGAAGCGTACGTTTCGTCCCTAAATGATTGTTTTAAAAGTTCATGGTCAGTAGTATGGCCACCCGTATGTCCTTGAGACATATATTTACTTCTCTGCATGAAAACATCGATCAGCTCTTATTCAAAATGGTTATACTTAGTACAAGAAGCTACTCAGGTGAATGGGCTAGTGACAGTCTGATTAATGAACATTCTCTCAGGTACAGACAACACAGGCTTAAGCTTGACACTAAAAGCCTTGCAACCATTATTTGATGGAGTTTCTTCTTTTCATGTCACGATGTTTCCATTCCTGCCATAGAGTTAGTGTTTCTATAATCGACAGTTTGAGTCGTCTCACAAATGCCTGTCTTTGCCATGTGTTACGGTAGACACATATGCTGCCAGCCTTGAAACGTAAAATGTGACATAATGTAACTGCGTAAGTGGGAGGGTGGCATTATTTGACGACGATATCAGCGATATTTATAATATTCAGGCATGATGTGACCGAAAATACGATCAAGGCTCAAGGCACAGTTTCAGCCAAGCAGCCATATGTTCAACTCAGTGCGAGTTTGGTAATATGTGATCCAGCGGATAACAGGAACCTATTGATTTTCAACATCCCCATCAGAATACATATTTATTTGAAAACACGATTAGGAAAACCAGGCAGGTTCCTTCTTAAGTGAAATAAAATTTACAATTCCAATGGAAATGTGAAATTTCACAGCCCTTAAAACGACGTAAAATTAATTACAATCATTTTGTACAGTTCTATATATACTAAATTGCTTCCCATGTATCCCTTGCTTGACAACATTATAATCTTCACCGAAACGTAGATTTCAATTACAAAATAAGGAAGTTGTGTATCCATAGAATAGTCCTCAGCCTTCATTATTTTGATAATGCCTTACCAAATCTTTAACCCTATAGTGGTAGTTTCCCTTTGTTATATCAAAAGTCTTCTCACTCTACAATGTTCTTGTCCGTTCAAGAGAATTAACTGAAAGCCTTCAATTTGGGACATCAACATTTTGTCTTGCATTTTCATGCTACTAGTTAAAATGTCAATTTGCAGTGTTGCATGTTAGGATGCATTTGTTCAAATATGATGATAATGGTTTTAAATCTCAAGATAAAAAGCTCCAATTTCAACTTAGTATCAGCCAATTTCAAATAAAAATACTAGTCTCACGCACCATCACCTTTTGAAAACAAACCCATGTAGCTTCCGTAACGAGATTCTAATTCATCCCCTGGGTGATCCGGTGATTCAGGAGGAAGCATGTAATAACTCATAGACAAATGACAAAACACATGGCTGGGTGCAGAAAGAAAAAGGTAGCCACTTTACACTTTGAATGACAATAAAGCTATTACGTTTACTGTGTTTTTCATCAAGTGAACTTAGTTGATACTTGTTAAACTATGATGACAACCTGCTGCACGGATCAGGTTATAAAGTGAAAAGATTTAATTCTAAGTTACACACTTTCAGATTACGAAACCATTTAAACTTTAGGAAGCAATTATGTAGTATACGCTATGTATTCTGTGTATTGCAATGTACCTTGACCGTGAATAAAAACCATTTCATTTCGTGCATACGTACTTCAGTCTGACAGAGGACGACTTGCCTTATCTCAAGAACTCACTGAGCATCCGAAAGAAAGCTCACTTCTCATCGTTTTTTTCGAGAAGGGAATTCGCTTTTCCCATTAGGCGTCTATGGTCGTATTCCTTGTCCGTTTTCACTAGAGTGGGTTTGTTTTTAAGAAAAAAATAATCCAACAATTTCCCTGAAAAACAAATTTTTGCGTTCAGGAGAACTGGAGCAGAGATTTCTCTTTCAATGACATCTGTATTACTTCAAAGTTAAAACAGAACAGAGTTTCCATGGCGTTGGCTAGAGACGGTAGTGATCAGGTATCAAAATAAAAGAACGAAGTTGGATTTATTCATTTCCTTTTGCCATTGGCAGACCGGCATCAATTCTATACACTTCTAGTTTCGTGTTTATCTTTAAAGAATATATCCGATGTGGCAGATATCAAAGTAAAAGAACGATGTTGGTATGATCACTATCATTGTTTGATAATGATTCATAAAAGTTAAACCCAAAGACAGTAATTATATACTTTAAAGAAGCAAGTCTAGATAGGATGACCTCTTAGGACGCCAGACTGTTAGAGGAATATTCTATATTGTTTAGAAATAATCATTCAAACTATTAATTCTTACCTTAGAGATTTTTGTACACGCCTACATAAACTTCAACAATGCACTCTTCCTTTAGCGGGTTTGTTATCATTAAAGAGAAAGGTGTTCTGTCGCTTTTATTTACTGACAAAGGATCTATGACGGTGTGGAACGTGTGCATTGATGTCATATTGGTGAAGTCGAAACTCTTGAGAGTGAGAGTATTATTGACGTCACTTGAAGCTTCTTGGATAATTCATACTGTAGCTATAAAAGTTCTCACCATGCACCAAGTATGGTCAGAGAAACGTTCGTTATTAGTTATCTCTTACATAGCTCGTAAGCGTTTAAACTATGCATTCAAGTAATGCCTCTAGAAGCATTACAGGTTAGTGAGGGAGTGCGTCTGGGACTGTCTATTACGTAAGTATTATTGAGTTTAGAGTACATGTGTATATCACCGTGCATAGTAGTTGTTTATCAAGTAGTTATACTTTATTTCGTCCGCTTTCATTTTACGATTCGACGAATCCAAACATCCAAGCCGAAAGGAAAAGGTGTCTTAAAGATTAGAACGTTAAGTACTGAATGCCTTAACCGACAGTTTGCTTTTCATCGCCACGTTTATCGAAGCTTATGGTCTTCAGTACCCGTGTGCACGTCTAAAATTACACATAACAAATGGTATCACAAAAGTTCAGATAATAACATGAATATACAAACTCAGCATTATATGACTACCACGAACAGGCCCCAATGCCTTGCTTTTGATGTGATCTTTAAATAACACACCTTAACGAGATTAAGTGAAATACAATCCTCATCTCAAATAACATCCTTTCTCAACAAATTTCCTATCCCTGATGAGAATCTTTTGATATCCTTTTGAAGTGGATGGCACACGTTTCAATGACTACAGAAATACTCATGTATGTTTCTTATTCAACTCATGGCAGGATCTGATGATAATCGTTCCAGATCAAGATTCAGGTAATACCCCGTCGGACCGGCACTTCATAGAATACTAACACTGAGATGAGATGAGGTTTATTAGTTCACGTATGTCATCGTCTCCCAATTACATACATCAACGTTCATACTGGTGATCACTTGTCTGGTCTACTGAATGAAGCGTTAAACAGCAAAACAAGCAAATACCCTGTCCTTACTACTGGTCCTGTTCTGGGGAATCGTTAATAAGACGCACGTAAATAGCACCAATTCTTGGGGTAAGAAGCGAGAAATGAATTTATTTGTCATAGTTTATCATGATGATCATTCACAGACTCGAAACTCTGAAGATCTGAACTTAAAATATTTTACAAGAAAAAAGGTTTCTGATTGACGTTCATAAAAGGTTCGAAGATATTTCTTTTTCAGAAACTATGGTAATCGTGATGTGACACATGTTCTGTGTGAGTCTATTGGGTCTATTTGATTCAGGGTCTTTATTACATGTCGGATACTCCAGGTTCTCTTCAAAGAAACTTGTCCACCGTTCCTAACTCTTACACGAGAACTTTGGAGTTTATCTTGTAGCTTGTTTAACGATGCAATATTCCACCTACATATAGATGACAGCGGTCTCTACATAATGGACTCCGGATAAGACAATTCAGTGATTGCCATCATGAACTCGGATAATATAACATATATCAACCAAGTCCGGCCATCCTGTTGCGCTTGTTTACTTTTACGATGAATATCTGAAGCTGAAGACTGGACCGGCACGATCTCCTGAATAAAATATATTCAGGCTCTAACAAGACCGAGGTAAAAATATATGTCATGTAATGAGTGAATGAGTATGGTTTTACAGCGCCTTTAGCAATATTCCAGAAATATCAGGGCATGGACACCAGAAATGGCTTTCATTCATTGTATCCATGTGGGAAATTGAACCCTAGTCTTCAGCATGACGAGCGAATGCATAAACCACTAGGCTGCCCCACCACCATCATTAAGCGTGAAACACACCTCCTGTTTTCAATATCAACATATATAACGACACATATACTCTAGTCAATATACAACACTGGCACAAATAAAATATCCAGCAGAAACCAATCAACTACGATATTGAACATAAAGCACACGTAAGTCTGTGGTATACAATAAAAAGGCATAAATCCGGGGAGGTTTAACACACAATCATACTGCATGACATGAGGTGCACGGAGCTTTAGCCAGCTGCATAAATCTGGTAGGTTTTCACACAGTGTAAGTGTACGTCCATGTTTTTATAGAAGACAGAACTCCACCACAGAATCCTAAAGGGCTTGAAATTTCCTTCATCTGAACAATTCATTATTACGCACATTATTACGCTATCCTTGAAATCACGATAGCAGATGTAACGATATGCTTTGGAGTCCTGTAATAACAACATCAAGAATTACTTAAAAATCTTTTGTTGTTGTTGTTTTGTTATAACTCTATATATATTCTACCCATCAAACGTTGAGGCTCACTTAAAACACTCACTATTTCCCCCTTCTCTCTCTCGCTCTCTCTCTCTATCTAACTCTCTCTCTCTCTCTCTCAGTGTGTGTGTGTATATGGTTACATCGAACATGCCTTTTCCCACTAATTTCTGAAAACCTACGTAAATCATATGCAGATGAATTGCCAGAGGACTATGCACCAAGCTGCTGAAAAGCATTTGGAAATATTGTGCATGTGAACATTTGTGTTTGGGTGCAAAGTTTTGTTATGAATTCGACAATTTTCTGTTAGTCGACACAGGGCTGCGTTTCACAAAAGCCTCCTAAATTGAGGAGGTCGTAGCCCATACGCCCTTGTTTACGACCCTCTTCCGACCTCCTTTACGACCGTTTCACAAAGACGTCGTATCCATGTCGTACCACGGGGTCCTAAATCCATGTCGCATATCGTTTAAGATGTACTTCATTGCACAGCAACTCATACAGCGAGACCAAACAGGCACCTTCATGTCTTGTTATTCGCAAAGTATTTCAAAATAGAAACACAGTTTTTGTAACAATGCAAATGTCATGTTTTTAATTGAAGGTACAAGTTATCTTATCGTAATAATTGGATTCTCCTACTACGTTTGATCTCCAAACACTTGTGTAATGGTTTTAATATGGTCCGTGCGCTCAATGTATCAGCTTCTTTCGTAACTTTTATTCAATCAAAAACTTTCAAAGAATGAAAACGTATACCGTACATCCACGTTTGATGTGATATTGAACAAGGCTAAAGGTAGATATTGATACAAGTTCCATGAAAAGATATCTGGACCATACGCTAAATATACTTCATAGTACTGAAAATGTTATCGGACACTTTTTTGTTCACTCTTGTCCTTCCGACCTTCACCTCAAAGAAATGGCATAATATGTACAACAATGCTGACGTATGATATCACAACCGATGGCCGATTTCTTACAAAATGGCAAAATTGCTTCGCTGACAAGGATACTCAGGATTTTGCGAGGACTCTTCCTTCGATTCAGGGATCGTTTGAGCATAATATGATATGTAAGTAATCAGAATGACTCTGACTATCTGTGTGTTCTTATATGTTTTCATCGTTTTCATTGTAAGTAAGAGAAGAAACCAGAAACACTGATAATTACCGTTGTTCTGCGTGATTTTGCTTCTGTTATGACGTCAAGCTGCACGGAAATTTTGACAATTACTTATGAAGTATCAAATCTTTGCATTGTATCCGTTTTTAATTTCCTCTTTGCTGCTATGATACTCTTTCTGTGCATACAGGTATTGAGCCATTCAAAGAAATGGAGAGCCGGTTGGATGTCGGAATTCGATTATAAAGTGCCACACAATGTAAAATCGGAATTTTTGTTTGTTTACGTTTCAAACTAGCGCAGTCTTTGTTTCACCCCCAGTATGTTTCGTTTTATTTTATCTAGACCGTTGGTGTTGGTGGCAAAGACCAGATGTAACATCATGTTAACGTGTATCGGTAATTTATTGATACATTTATCACAGCTGACTATGGAATATTCGTGATGTAATGGGCGTCTCAATACCGGCCTTCGCGAAACGAGATTTTCTAAACACAATCCAATATGACGGAAGGCGTACTTCGGCGTTCGTGTGAGTATAGTTTCGAAAGCATCCCAACCGGTTCTAGGTTCAACGGCTGCATTTCAAATTTATCGATGGTAGTAACATGAAAAACTGATATCAGTGATCGTTAGCATGTTACTTTGAAATTAAATAATCATAGTAATTATCCGATTTTCCCATTTGGAATTATACTGTACACCAAATAATGCTGTGAATCATGATCTCAAAATTTCTCAGGCCCTATTAGTTAGCGTGTTTAATCACTTGCTGTACCATGGTCGTTGACGCCATCTTTGGACTAGTAGCCTTTACGACCCCCTAAAGCATTTACGACAGGTCAGTCGGGGTCCTAAATTTTGGACTGTTTACGACATGTAAATGTACGAGGTCTTTGTGAAACGGGGTAAAAAGTAAGAGGTTGTCTACGACCTGCTTTACGAGGTCGGACATGTATGAGTGCTTTGTGAAACGGGTCCAGGGTCAGTATAATGCGTCTGAGAAGGGTATTCATGCTTAACTGCAGTGCAGTATCTGTGTGAGCTAGCACTACGAAACCGGCTTAAGTCTGGGGGAGTACAAACAACCACACATACACACGTAGTCACGTGATCACATGAGAGAAATATTCGACGTTAAATTTCATTGCACCACACCTCGAATTCTGAGCAATCAAATGTCTTATACGTTTGCAAAGGAATACAAACGGTGGTGGTATATGGTGACTGAAGTAATATGAGTAACGTCAAAGAATTCATAATCTCGCCACAGTAATGTACATGATGCATTAGCCTTTAACATTTAAGTATTGAGAGCAGAGTTTCTGCGACGGTCTATTCTCAGAAACTCAGTAGACTGATTCAAGGAACATTTAACTTTAATAGCTATCATTAAGAAAA
The DNA here is from genome assembly GCF_037392515.1 of Haliotis asinina. Lineage (NCBI taxonomy): Eukaryota > Metazoa > Mollusca > Gastropoda > Lepetellida > Haliotidae > Haliotis > Haliotis asinina. The sequence continues at coordinate 43,245,575 of NC_090289.1, forward strand.
TAAGACAGATGAAGTCTATAGTTAGCAGGCTACTCATCGTGATGATATTTACGTCAGGAAATGTTAACAAGTATAATCACTCCCATGGTTACTCATGATGTGTGAAAACGGGATTAACTTATAGACATATACTGAGTGAGGTTGACAGTGCCAGACATTTGTTGTCAGCCGCTAGTTGGACACTGTCCGTGATCTTGTAGTGTTTCCACAGTTAGGGGTTTTCAGTGTAACGTTCTCAGCATCTCAAACCACTCTACCTTACAAGCATCGTCACAGTCTTCGGTTAGTAGGACAAACCTAGTTCAATGTTCCTTTAGTGCAGAGTGGGTTCCTTTTCCAGTTCTAGCGAACTTGATTAGATTCCTTAAATAAGTACCATACACACAATGTCATATTATTACATGCTGCTGAAACCGTGTGTTTAGTCTGACATACAAAATTATGACATTTCATCGTTTGTTGGTCCCTGTTACCTTTCCTTTGCTAACTAAGTCACTAAGGTGTGACACTATATCTGAGAATTGTCTTTATTCTCTAACCACAATCACACATGTGACCGAGCATCCGAGGACATTTGAAACTACATCATTAGAATCTGATACGTTTTTGAAACAATCTAAAATGGGCATTTCTATCTCTGGCTAGACTCAACGGGTGTTCAACCTCAAACATTTTGCAAACAAGTTTATATGTGCCACCTCTACTCATACTCTCACATGTTGGTGGTACTGTAATTTGTACCAAGTACATGAGTGGGACCATCGTTGGCCATACACGTAACTAGACACACAGTTATGTATTTATCAGATCGTCCAGCTACTTCTATGTCCTACACTACATTCCGTCTGGCTTGTAAAGTGTACGCTTTATCTCGTTCTATTTAAAACAGTTATCAACAAAAAGCAATTGTTCCATACATGTGCAATTTGAACATCAATTCTACGTTTGGATTTACCTTCAAAACCCTTATCTGTCATCTCATGGTAGAAAGATCACATGCTGATAGGTTGTCATGACATGGATATAAATGGGTAAATTCCATTCAAAGCAGTTTAAGGATAAGCAAGCAATAAAAGAAGAAACAAAGTTTACTTTGCCATTCATTTTTCATATGTCAATCATGTCGATGTTTTACTGTTATCAACCTTCCCATTTAGCTAATGGGATATGTGGACATTTCCTACTTAAAGTTCAATTGTCACCAGCATGGAATACTGACAAAAACGAGGATCACCTATTCAATTTCAAAATGATCACACAAACAAACAAAAGAGGGATCCACAACAATCCCAATTTACTCACAAATCACATGAATAACACCGAGTTTCTGCAGTATCCATTCAATAAAAGTTGCTGAACAAAACAACAAAATTTCAACATAAACACAATGAGATTCGTAAAAATCACCACTCAGAGAAACCCAACTATATTGAACAGGTATAGCAATTCCAAATAGACACTATGTTGACACGTATCTTCGGGATCCCATTTAGCAATATGATAAACTTGGACAACTGCCACTTAAGCTTCATTTGAAAACAAATAAATGTCCTCGACATATCGATTGTATCCCCAAACGGAACATATTAGCTGCGAATGTCAAAGATGGAAAACCAAGCCGTTCTTACATAAAACACATCTTTACCTGCAAACGTAAACCTCATCTTCTTAATGCAACCTATAAACGTCCATCCAAGCTATAAATACCTTGTTTACTCTGATCTATGGCTACCTTGACATACGACGTACATGAGGTCAAGATGGATAGGGTTCTTGACTATTGTATGTATATTGTCATGACTCTGTCTGTGTGTGTGTGTGTGTGTGTGTTTGTGTGTGTGTGTGTTCTTGTTTAACAAAGAGGTAGTATATGCTTCAAAGGAAAGTATCGACCAGTCCTCGATGATGTCTCAAACAATTTGCAAGTTATAACATTCTTTGGCTCGGTTTGAAGTGAGTGAGTGAGTGAGTTTAGTTTTACGCCGCACTCAGCAATATTACAGCTATATGGCGGCGGTCTGTGATTAATCGAGTCTGTACCAGACAATCCAGTGACCAACAACATGAGCATCGATCTGCGCAATTGGGAACCGATGACATGTGTCAACCAAGTCAGCGAGCCTGACCACCCGATCCCGTTAGTCGCCTCTTACGACAAGCACAGTCGCCTTTTATGGCAAGCATGTGTTGCTGAAGGCCTATTCTACCCTGGGACCTTCACGGGTCGGCTCGGTTTTAATATCAATTGAGGACCTCGAAACCTCGAAAGATATTATGTATTTCTGATATTATGAAAGCATCATATTCAAGATTCACAACGTCAAGTTTCAAAAGTAACACAAAGACAATGATGAAATCAAATACTTACGTTTTTATATATTCTACATTGTCGACAATACAAACAAAATTGAAAATAAAGCTGAAACATTTATCCTAAAGCGTTGAAATTCTCACCAGAACATTTAAATTAGAATTGGACCATGAAGAATCTGTTTCATTAGTTCAACTTACTGTGTTTATATGTTGCATAATACCAGAAATTATCTTCAGGTAATTTGATTGCTTGTGTCGGTACTTAATGTATAGGAACGCACCCATATTCTACCCAGAAACGCGTCGCAGTGGGTTCAAATCCCGGATCGCCCTGATCATGTTTCTACATGTACAAGTGTCACCCCTATAGCAGCAATTACGACGTAGGGACCTTCGGGTAGCCGCGTGGTTCGAACGTTTGCTCATCACATACAACTCCCGAGTCGATTCCACACATGGTACAATACGTGAAGCCCTTTTCTGGTGTGCTCATTATGCTAAAAAACTTACTCCCTCTCACTGACCAATGCGCCTCCATGTAAATCAGATATTTTAACGGCAGTGTTAAACCAAACTAACTGACTTAAAATGCAATTAGATCAATTTCATGAAGACATACCATTTGTTAATCCTTCATAAGAATCCCGTTATTCGATGAATACAGGGACATCGGTAACCTCGTAGTGCAGGTAGAAGACCAGAGTTGTATCCCTTTATTTTCTGCATCCCTAGGTCCAAAATGTTTCACCTCGTGAATGTTGTGGCAGAATACGGTCCGTTCTATAACATGCGTCAGTCAGCTGTTCTCGCAATTATACAATCACTTATCACTGTACGTACGTTTTAATACGACGTAAACACGATATCCTGCCATACATATTGTTGAGAAATTCCTAACCGTATTACTGGTCTTCTCGAAAACGACCTTGTAACAGGAAGTACATTGATGGTTGTTTTCGACAAGAAAGTATGTAGGCAACGCGATAAAGGCCATGGGATGGATCCAGGTACAATGACGGCCGTAAGAGCACAGTTTTTCATGATCTTTAGACACAAACTAGGCGTGTGCCTTTCACCAAGGACGTTCAGCTATTAGACTATTACTTGTGAAGGAGTTACCCCCTTTAACACACACAGTTCAAAAAATGTACTCACTTCTGCACCTCGCCTTCTCTTTTCTACGTTCAGTTCATCAGTTTATAATGAAAGCAGACAGGACAATGTTGTTAGCAAACCAAGACGTATTTTTTATTCAGTGTCTCAGTTGGATAAATTAACTTACATCTGTTCATGTTGTATTGGAATAAACATCACAAACTGGGCCTGACGTATTCGTTGTGCTTCAACTGGAAGTGTTCAGGTGATTCTTTTTCTTGAAATAACTAAAACAATACCTTATATAATTAATTAGCCTTTTTAGCAATCTAATAAGTCACATTCTGTTTCGAAAACATCACCGCCACTGAAGCGTATAAACCTACCCACTTCATGCACCATGTACATTTGGAACCATAAACAGAGCAGGAATGGGAAATTTTCTCTCGTATATAATGCTTAAGAGACGCACATCTGACCTACGTGCTGTATGGGTTTGGTCGACTTCGCCAAATTAATCCCTGATTTACATATTGAAAGACTGATGTACTTTTCACAAATCTTGCTGAATCGGTTCAAAACGTTTCTGGTGATACTTTACTAAAATGTCCAGATTTGTATCGATTATTTCCACCAATAAACCAAGGAAGATGACGAAGATGAGGCCGACTTTCTACGTCTCAGCTCCCGGAAAGCGTTCTGGTGATGTGTGTTAAAACCACTTATTTATATAGATGTTTACAATTTAAAATGACACAGTTTTTCATAATTGGTGCGAAACGTATGAAGACGCATGATATTTCATCAAAGCTTCTAACAGCGTTTACATGGCACAAGCAAAATCTGCTATCAAACGAAACTGGAGTATGAGAGACAAAGAAGCCCGCACTTCACAGAATCATGATTATGATATTGCCTAACTCCTACAGGCACGTGTATTGTAACCGTCACATAAGATTGGTTGCTTTGTTGTTTGAGGCCGAACTCCGCAACATTCCACTAATATCACGCCGCTAATGATAATCGAGTCTGCACCAGACAAGCCTGTGATCGACAGCATGTGCATCGGTCTATGCAACAGGAATACGATGACATGTGTCATCCAAGTCAGCGAGCCTGACCTCCCGATCCCATAGGCGCCACTTACGACAGGTACGGGTCGATGGAAATCAGTTCTTACCAGGATAAACTTTCGGACAAAAGAAGATTTGGTTATCGATGGTGATATATTTATGAAGGGTATCGTGGTTGTATTTCTGTTTTTGACCTGAAATCTGAGTATTTCATCCTGAGTATTCGTGTTAGTAGCCCTTACTGTTTAACAACATCATTGTCGTTGTCATTTTTATTTCTTTGTCCATCTAAGTTTCAAGAGACATATTTATTTGTATCTTGTCTTTTTATTGGTTCAACTGTCTGTGCAAACAAGTCAGCGAGATTTCCCGCCTGCCTCATATGACAGTCTCATACGACAACCCGGATCTACACTAGTACCAAACAGTGCAAGAACGGAAGAACTTCAGTGAAATATCTTTGTAAAGGTTTTCTGTTTGTTCCCCTTTTACTGTTCTAAGTTTACGGTCCCATTATCGTTTAAAGATTGGCCGATTTCTTTGGCGCATTACTGCATAAATATCTCACAATTTGCAAAAGACTCCGAAAATGAATTTCGATTTGCACTGGAAATCATCGTAAAGGTGGGATTAGTTACGGTTATATGGTCTTGATCCTGAACGAAATCGTCAGCTGTTGGGCTTGACGTCTCTCACTATGACATGTCCACTCAGCGATCTTATCCTCGTTAACTCTGAACCATTTCTCTGACGGATCATTGAACGTGGATTTTCTTTTATTTGGGTCTATTTGACGATGAAATTCTGCAATATTTCTTTACAGTTTACAGAGGCCTGGCTCATACTAATTTTCCACGATAACCAGGCTGTTCTTTGACCGATCTCCAGTCAAGATTTGACCTCTCAAAATGTGCTGGTGGCAAAAAGAAGATATTCGTAAAAAGAACTTAATTAAAGGGGTGTTTTCACTCGGCGCACCGATGATGGGGCATCGTACCCCTATGTTGGATCACTGCTCATAATATTCATCACTGGCTTGTTGTGTTGATATTCAAATATTTACTTATAATACTTATCTATTAAAATGTTTTTTGTGTGTGGAGAACCCATAGGGCATTGCATGAAGGTTAAGTAAGGAATATTCATTTTCTAAAAATATGGAATATGGAATGTTCACCAGAAAACAGCATGTCCATGAACAGAACGGACAACTGACGTTAGGAAGAAAGTAGATTGATGTTATGCAACTTGCCATATGCACCGATCATAATCAAACATGCTAATATTACCATAGTTGACATGCTACATACGTTAAACAATCACAGTTGTCATACATTGTTTATAAACATGGAACTGAACAAGAATAGGTCTTTTCCATTTTTCTCACAAACAAGTTCCAGTTGGAATAATGTAAAGGACAAAATACCTCTTAATCTTGTAATAGTCTACTACAAATCAACAGTGACGACAAGCATTTGCGAAAACAGGGAGCATATTCCACATGAACCCAAACGTTGCCTCCTACGACAAGCAATGTTCCTATGGACTAATTCTAAGCCAGATGACAATGGAAATGTTAACCCATAGGAAACAGACAGTCTGTACATTATATTCCCACGGGAGTTTGGAATACCAGTTTCAATACAAAATCGGTGTATCTCTGATCATGCTGTCATTAGGATAAGGTTTCTAATTCTGTAATACATTAGTAATTATGAAGCGTACGTTTCGTCCTTAAGTTCATGTTCAGTAGTATGGCCACTGGTATGTCCTTGAGACATGTATTTTTTTCTCTGCATAAAAACATCGATCAGCTCTTATTCAAAATGGTTATACTTAGTACAAGAAGCTACTCAGGTGAATGGGCTAGTGACAGTCTGATTAATGAACATTCACCCAGGTACAGACAACATAGGCTTAAGCTTGACACTAAAAGCCTTGCAACCATTATTTGATGGAGTTTCTTCTCTTCATGTCACGATGTTTCCATTCCTGCCATAGAGTTAGTGTTTCTATAATCGACAGTTTGAGTCGTCTAACAAATGCCTGTCTTTGCCATGTGTTACGGTAGATACACACGCTGCCAGCCTTGAAACTTACGTATGGAGAATGTGACGTAATGCAACGGCGTAAATGGGAGGGTGGCATTATTTGACGACGTAATCAGCGACATCTACAATCTTCAGGCAAGATGTTACCGAAAATACTCACTACGCACATGTACGATCAAGTCTCATGTCACAATTTCAGCCAAGCAGCCCGATCAAAATATGTGTTCTTCAACTCTGTGCTAGTTTGGTAATATTTGATGTAGCGGATACCAGGAACCTATTGACTTTCAACATCCTCATCAGGAAACATATTTGTTTGAAAACAGGATTGGCAAAAAAAGGAAATTCTTTCTCTAGTGGAATAAAACAGGATAAAATCAAATTATTCAATTATTATTTGATATTCCTTAAAAACAATGTCAAATTGGATGCCATTATTTTGTAGCCTGTGGTAATACCCTACCTAATCTTTAAACTTACATTGATAGTTTCCATTTGTATACCAAGAGTCTTTTCAGTTAATAACGTTCTTGTCAGATCAAGATAATAAACTGAAATGCCTTCATTTTTTTAATTTCAACATTTTATCCTGCATCTTCATGCTACTAGTGCAACTTTCAACATGCAGTGTTGCATGTCTCGATACATTTGGTCATATATGAAGGTAATGGTTTTGAATTTCAAGACAAAAAGTTGCAATTTCAACATTAGAATTTGGCATTTTCAAGTAAAAATACAAATGGCACTTAGAAGCTTCCAATTTCTAATCTCACGCATCATCACCGTTTGAAATCAAACCCATGTAGCTTCCGTAACGAAATTCTAATTCATCCCCTGGGTTATCCGGTGATTCAGGAGGAAGCAAGTAATAACTTATAAACAAATGAACAAATGACAAAGCACATGGCTGGGTGCAGAGCTATTCTATTTTAAGAAAAGGTAACCACTTTACACTTTGAATGACAATGAAGCTATTGCGTTAACTTTGTTTTTCACCACCTAAACTGCCTTGATACTTGTTAAACTATGTTCACAACTTGCTGCACGGATCATGTTATGAAGTGAAAAGATTTCATTGTCAGTTAGGAGAGATACACACTTGCAATGTATTCTGACCGTGAATGAAAACCATTTCATTTCGTGCATAGATACTTTAACCTGACAGACGTCGACTTGCCTTATCTCAGGAACTCATGGGACATCTGTTTGCCGAGAAAGAAATTCGTTTTTCCCATTAATCGCCTATGGTCGTATACCTTGTCTTTTTTCACTAGTGTGGGTTTGTTTGTTTTTAAGAAAAAAACTAATTCAACAATTTCTCTGAAACCAAAATCTTGGATGAAATCTGTATTGCGGCAAAGAAACTATACCAATCTTTCACACACGTTTACCAGTACATCCATTTTCAAATTGCTTCAAACATTCACCATTTGTACAATCTCACATAAATCGGTAGATAGTTTTGGAAGATTTCTATTTACAGAGTTTCCATAGGTTTAGCTAGTGACGGTCGTAATCAGATCTCAAAGTAAGAGAACTAAATGGAATTTATTCATTTCCTTTTGCCATTTGCTTACCGGAATTCTCTACACTTCCGGCTTCGTGTTCACCTTTAACGAATATATCCGACCTGACAGCGAGTGATAGCCTTGCTTTCCCCACGTATATCACGTAGTAAACCAGACCCTGATCAACTTCAATGTGATTTGCTTGACGTATCTGATACCTGACGATCTTACCTACTATGTTTTATCGTAGCTGACTTGCCTTGGAATGTGTTTGTGACGGTCCTATGTTAAGGATGGTATGACAGGTTCACCTCCTTAAGAACATCTGGAATCATCACTGAAATCATTTGATAACGATTCATAAAAGTTGGCCCTGTTTCGGGACTGTACTGAATGTAAAACCCAAAGATGCATAGTAATTCTATATTTTAAAGAAGCAAGTCTAGGTAAGGGGGACTATAAGGACGCCAGTCTGTTACAGGAATGTTTTATATTGATGAGAAATAATCATTCTAACTATCATTTATTACTTTAGAGACTTGTGCAAGTCTGCATAAAATTCAACAATATGTATTCTTCACAGAACTGGTTTGTTATGATTACAGAAAGTGTCCTGTCGCGTTTATTTACAGACATAGTCCAAATGTCCAAAGAAACGAACGTGTGCATTGATGTCGTGTTTGCGAAGGCTAGAGTGAGAGCAATTTTGATGCCACTTGAAGCTTCTTAAAGAACGCACACAGTAGCAATTGTAGTAGCGTTTCTCACATGACACCACGCATAGCCAGAAAAAACTTTCTTTCTTAGCTATCTCTTAAATAGACCAATAAGCGTTTAAACTATGCATTCAGGTAATACCTCTAGAAGCACTACGGGTTAGTGAGGGAGTGCGTGGAATGAGTTATAAAATGTATAATACATAAATATCTCGGCGTGGTTCATTGAGTTCACCCGTTGGTCATGATAAGAGGTTTGTCCAAAATTATAAGCAGGAGCTGAAGACAAAAGAGGTTTATGCCATTGCGCATAGTTCATCAAGTAGTATACTATAGTATATGTAGTCAGCTTTCATCGAATCATACAGTCTTCGGTACCCGCGTGTGCTTCTAAAATAACACTCAATAAATGGTATCACCCCTGTTCAAATAGTAACATGAATATACACACAGCATCAGATTACTAACCCAAACCTTAAAGGGATTAATGAAATACAATCCTCATCTCAAGAGGATACAATTCTCATCTCAACAAATTTCCAATCCTTGATTAGAATGTGTTCCTATCCTTTTGAGGTGCTTGACACACGTTTTGACGACTATGTAAGTTTCTCTTCAAGCCATGATAGTCGGGAATAGTCATGGCTATTGCCAGACCTACTTCTGAACTGAAAGTAATTTAGAGATTAAAGGTTCCAGAATTATATAACAAAAAGGTTCAGAGACCCTCCTTTTTCAGACGCTCTGGTAATCTTGATGTGCCACATGTTTGGCGTGATTTGTTTCAGAGTCTTCATGACAACTCGGACTGCAAACAAGCTTTCTGTTAAAGAAACGTGTCCGCCATTCTTAACACTTACTAGAAAACATTTGAGGTTTACCTCATAGCTTGTTTAACGATGCAATATTTCACCTACATATCTATGGTCTGTACATAATGACTTCCGGATAAGACAATTTAGTGATGGCAGCTTGAACTTGGATAGTATCACGTATATAATACCAAGTCCGACCATCCTGTCGTGTTTGTTTCCTTTTACGATAAATATCTGAAGCGGAAGACTAGTCCACCACGATCATTAAGTGTGAAATACATCTCCTGTTTTCAGTATCAAGCAATCTATTCTATTTATTTCATAACACTGGTACAAATAAAATATTCAATATAAACTACTCAACTACGATTTTGGACACAGAGCTCAGTTAAGTCAGTGGTATACAATAAAAAAGCATCTCCATGTTATTTTACATACTTACACTGTCGCACATCTAGTATTTTACATACTTTCACCTCTACATCTAAAATATTCGACAATATGTATGTTTATGAAATCTGCAACGTTAACGTTGTTTTTTCTAATTCTGTTTACATATAATCCCAGACAGAAGAGGCTTTTAATCTGATAATGTGATATATTCTGGTCGTTCCAGCATCAGCTTCTCAAGCATAAACATCTACTTCCTGGTGACTTAATGACATATATTTACAATCCAAGAGCGGACGTGCATGCTGTTGTAAGAAATGACCTGCAGGAGCTAAACCTGCTGCATAAATCCGGGGAGGTTTAACACACTGCAAGACATGAGTTGCACGGAGCTTTAACCAGCTGCATAAATCTGGTAGGTTTTCACACAGTGTAAGTGTACGTCCATGTTTCTATAGAAAACAGAACTCCACCAAAGAATGCTGAAGGGCTTGAAACTTCCTTCATCTGAACAATTCACTTCTACTTGCAGATATCTGTGGAGGGTTCCACCGTTGGGACAGGATACGCTCATTTTCACAAATAGGCATCTAGAAGTTAAGTAGTGGTACATGAACGCATGTGTACTGTGTAGCCCAAATATTACTACCCTAAGAAAAATGTTCTAATAATTATGAAAATATATGCTGTCATTTTATTTCTACGACGTTTTAATGTCTTCATATCCGACTGTACTTTTTCTCTCCTCACAGAGTAAGCTGACACGCCTTGATAGGCATTGATTTACAGTAATCTTACGGGCATATTATTAGGTTACTTCCTGTTTGGACTGTTACGTCTTTTGTCAATAACGCAATAACTCGTTAACTCCAGAAACACTATCCTTGAGTTCACGATAGCACATACAATGATATGTTTTGCGGTTCTGTAATAACAACATAACGAATTTCCTAAAAATCTTGTTTTGTAGTTTTTGTTTTAACAGCTATATTCTATTCATCAAACGTTAAGGCTCACTTCAAACACTCACTATATCACCCTTCTGTTCCCACTAATTTGGGGACAACTATTGCATATCATATGTAGATGAATTGCTAGACGACCATGCATCAATTTACCGAAAAGAATGTGCAATTATTGTGCATGTGAACGACTGCGTTTTGGTGCAAAGTTTTCTTAAGACTTCGACAATTTTCACTTATTCGGACTCATGAAAGTAATCTTTTGAAAGTGACGAATTTGTTTTACAATGTATAAGTTCATGTGCAAACAGTCCCTTTAAACGGAATGGAATAGTTTGCAAAATCCAGATAAGAACACTTGCGTGATGTCAGTGGCAACATATATGTAACAAAGGTGTTCCTCATTAGTATGGAAAGGCGAACACTTGTAGGGGGTTTCCAGGGATTTATTTCGGAGCTGGTGTTTGGGATATGAAGATCCCCAGTTGGCCGTCAGTCCAGGTGACGAACTAACAAAAAAGGCCCTGAATAATAAAAATATACATAAATAACTACATGCCTTTCATATATACTATACATTTCATGTCATGCATTCAGTATGATGAACACCGTACTATTGTTATGTCTAATAACTGTTAATTAATCATGCAGATTTAAAACATGTGCTTTGATATTTACTCACATAAATGATAATTATAATTACAAATATATACAATTGTAGTCTCAAAACAATACCTCACCTCGTCTCAGGGACGCAGGCAGACTAGGCCAACAGCTTAATAGTGTTTCTCAGTGAACCTAAATATACAAAATACTGCCTAAGTATGCTGCTTGTATATATATATATATATATATATATATATATATATATATATATATATATATATATATATATATATATATATATATATATATATATATATATATATATATATATATATATATATATATATATATATCAGCGTTCACGTAAATAGGGTAACTTAATACACACACAAGATATGCATATAGAAATTAAACCTTATAGTAAACATGTATGATACACATTACTGTATCATGCCAATCATAGAATAGCTAATACATATACCGACTATACACACATATACGTGTATACACACTATAGCATCATGGTATAAAATGCATTACTGCTCGAATAACCGCATGCCAGTATACTAGTGTACTGGTACAAAATACGTAATCTATTTGGTCTAAAATACTAAGTATGCGTATATCTACAAACACTTAACATGTACTAGAAATGATGAAACACTAATCATTAAAACATGTAATCTAACATACTAAATCCTATTAGCCCTACTGTAATTTGATATAAAAAGATCTAACTTAACTTACCCCGTAATGTGCTGGTGTTGTGCTGTGCTCATAGAGAGAGAAAATGTGGACTGCCCAGGTCAAAGGCAGTACAAAGCTTTAAATATAACAAGAGGGTGAAATCCATCAAACAATAGAAACCTTGTCAACAGGCCAATGCAGAGATTGGGCCTGACACAAATTACTTAACAATAGACCCCAAGCTACCTGCTGCAACTAGCTTACTAGTGAGTTAATGAATCAGTGAAATGTTAGTGTTAACACAGACCTCTTTAGAAATGATAAAGTTGGTTTATACCTAAGTTTAAAATAATAAAGTTTAACATATTAAAATGACATTTATTTACACACTGTTGCATATGCACTACTGAGTCTAAACCTTTTCATGGGTAGTATATAATATCTGTCAATATCTGTCAAGAGGTATTATGACATGATTGCAATTGGTATTATCACAGTATTGATACAGCTACTTCCCCCGAGAGCGGAGGTCCGAGGGTTCAGTCGCCGTCTGCGTCATACCAAATGACGTCAATATATGGTACTTGTTGCTCCCTGCCTGGAGTTCGACATTAATGGGTTCAACAAGGACTGGACAAGGTCAGTAAAATGCACCCGAAAAGGGTATTCACAGTATGTCGGTGAGCTAACTCTTTATAAAACTAGCTTAGGTCTGGGATAGTGCAAACAACCACACATACACACGCATGCACGTGGTCATATGAGCGAAATATTCGACGTTAAATTTCATTGCACCTCACCATCCCCAGGTACAATTCTGTGTATGTTTATTGTAATCAGATTTCTTACATGTTTGTCAAAGGAATACAATATACATTAAATACATATACGGTGACTGAAATAATATGAGTAACGTTAAAGAATTCATAATCTCGCCACAGTAATGTACATGATGCATTGGCTTTAACATTTAACTGTTGTAAGCAGAGTTTCTACGACGGTCTATTCTCAGAAACTGCTTCAAGAAACATCTAACTCCAATAGCCATCATTGAGAAAATAATACAAACGAAATTTCTATTTTGCAGGCTATTCGACGGTCTATTCTGTAGACTGATTCAAGGAACATTTAACTTTAATAGCTATCATGAAGAAAACAAGACAAAGACGAAATCCTTATTTTGCAGGCTGTTCGTCGTAACGTTATTTACGTCTGGAGATGTTCACACAGACAAGTATAATCATTCCAGTGGTTATAATTACTCATGGAACGGAATTAACTTGTGGACATATACTGAGGTTGACAGTGCCACACCTTTGGTGCCAGCCGTTGGGTGGACAACGTCCGTCATCTTGTAGTGTTTCCACAATTCAGGGTTTTAAGTGTCACTTTCTCAGCATCTCAAATCATTCCACCTTACAAGCATCGACACAGTCCTGTGTTAATGGGACAAACCTTAGTGTTTCCTTTGTAGAAAATGGGGTCTTTTTCCAGTTGCATCAGCGTCGGATGAGTGAACTTCACTAGATGACTAAATTAAGTACCATACAACCAATGTGATATTGTTTCATGCTACGGAAAGGTGAAACCGTCTGACATGAAAAAGTTTGATATTATTTTATTTGATTATTTGATTTGATTGATTTCCCAGCTACAATTCGATTGCTAACACAATCACAAATGTGTGACACTATATCTGAAAATTTTCTTCATTCTCTAACCAGAATCTCATACATTTTTCAAAAAGACGAAATTGACGGTGCATCCAAGGACATCTGAAACTCCATCGCTAGAATCCGACACTGTTTTTTATACAATCCAAAATGAACAGACGGACAGACGTAGACACAATTTCAATTGGACAATCTCTGGCCAGATTAAACGGGCGTTCAGCCTCACATATATTACACCTCTATCCAGACTCTTTATGTATATAATCTCATAGGTTGGTGGCACAGTAAAAAAGGCAGGAGCATGCTTCGAACATATCTCACACATTTCACATGAGTGGCACCATCCTTGGCAGATCCCTGGCAAAAATAAGGTCACTTTGCCATTCAAATACCATATGTCATTCATCCATTCATGTTTTAATGTTATAAACCTTCATAGTTTCTATTTAGCTAAATGAAATATGTGGACATTTCCTACTTAAAGTTCAATTGTCATCAGCATGGAATACTGACAAAACCGAGAAACGCCCTACTTAATTTGCAAATGATTAAAAAACAGCTGAATCTACAGCAAATTCATGTAACGACAGGTTAGTTCTAAAAGTCTTGACCAATATCAAGTAAATCAAAGGAATACGACCGAGTTTCTAAAGTATGCATTCAGCATTACTTGCTGAACAAAACAACTAACACAATGGACACAATCGATTCGTCAGAGTTAAGATTAAGATAAACCAACCGTGAGTTGACAGCTAAAGCAATCGCTAAGAAGCATTATGTTGATAAGTATCTTCGTTGTCCCATTTAACGATATGATAAACATGGACAACTGCCAGTCAAGCATATTTTCAAAGCAAAACATGATCTCGAACACAATGTTCTAAAGTAGAGGAGGACATTCCCAGATCTAATGCATTAGCGATAACAATTTTGTTCGACGCAATTCCATATTTCTAACATACAAGGATCATACGTTCCCGTGATTTGATTGTGTAGTATTTTTTCTAGTGATCAGTTGACAGAACCTTGATAATTGGTGCCACCGATAGAACAGGGTATACTCGCCAGGTGTCGTAATCGCCTCTGATTTTACAGATATTTCTTAAGGGTGTGGAAGGTTTTAGCAGCATATATTACTGGAGTAATTCATGACAAGTCTAAACAGGGAGTTTCACCAGCTCTGTTTCTGATGGGGAAAATCTGAAAAAGTCCTTTCCTCTCACTTCCCGAACACTTTGCTCTAGGACTCAGACTCAAGTGTTGAAAAAACAACCATTGAGCAAGAGTCGTACGCCACTCGTTGGAATTTAAATGCAACGTTAAATCTCCTCAAAATGATTCTTTGAAATATGGCCTCATTATCTCATACAACAGAATACAGTCAACAGTTTCATTTATTAGGACAATTTGTCCAATATAATTATCTGGTGGCACAGCGTTGCTATTTTTTTTTTTGTTTGTTTCGTTTTGTTTGAGGTTTGGTCCATTGGAAATATGAAATTGGAAGATAAAAGGAGTGAAGTGATTTTCCTACACAAGAACGTTTTATACCTATCGTTAACATAGTGAAAAGAGGCGATATTTAATCATATGTGAGCACTTTATGACACACGGCAATCCCTCCACGATGATGTGGTTTCAAGACAGGTAATGCAGGAATAGATACGAGCTCTAGAGAATTGTCCCCATGGGCTGGATGCAGGAGGGTAGTTCCTGAATTAAAAGAATTAAGTAAGCTGGGTTTAAGCAGTGGCTTTGAACAGTATTGCATTTTAAGCATGATGTTCACCACTTCGGCGACTACAAACCAAGAAAAATAATCGAAGTTAATGGCGATTCAAACTCCTGATCGATGCTTGTCTTTGACAACAGGGCCATGGCTAGGGAATTTGAATCGTATGATATGTTCCAAGCACTAGCATCTCTGCCACTCCAAGACAGTACCGACCTCGGCGTCACAACGTTTCAAAAAACATAATCAGAGCAACTGGGAATTCATCGAAAGGAAGGCTATGCAACACTAGAATTAATGGCCGCAAATGTTTAGTTTGATAAATCCCTAAACTAAAGAAAAAACAAATGCTTACATAGAAAAAACAGAACAGAAAGAGCGAGAACTATCCGAGAGGAAAGTCCTTTATCAAAGTCAATATGAAGCAGTAAGTCACTCGAATCTCAGATCGTTGGAAAGACAAAAAGTGAAAACAATGCGAAAAACAGTATTCGCAGATTTAGTTCTTGTTGTAAAAGTATGTTTTCCAAGTTCAAAGATTAGTGTTGTAACTTTTGTCGCGTAACTCCACATTACAAAGTGGGTACTGATGTCCCTCGTCTGTTACGTGAATTCAACGTAAAAGCATCGACAATACACAACAATATCAACAGGCATACCCAATGTGAAATCTCTGAACTGGGGTAAAAACGATGTGAAATTATACCATGTTTTAGAAGATGACGTCGTATGGCAGAAGGATTGCAAGAAACATTAACCTTTCAATGTACTTAGTGTGAAAACAGACTGCAGTAGAGGCGTACCATATCCACAAAACAACGGGTGTCAATGATGCATTCATGCTTTTGAATGGCATTTTGAGGTGATACACATAAGGAAGAGACTTTTTATGGGTGTCAACGTCTTTATTATGAGGAGCACAAGCTTTCGTATATGTGCATCCAGGGACATATTGTTACAATGTAACATGGCATGCAGCCATACCCAACCGAACCTTACCTGCATTGATGTCTGATGCATCTACAATTTGAAGCTCGATAATTAAGTTAGTTTGAACACGGCCATAATGCTTGCAGCCAAGCGATCATTCCCCAGCCAATGATATGCCACAAACGTGGTTAATCTCCAGTCAACGACACATCCTATGTTTAACGTTACCATCAATACTATTTTTGCAACGCCTGCAAATACCACAGATTCTCACTGGATGCATGCTTTGTGACTCATTGACTAGATCAGTAATAGAAAATTGCTTTTCAGTGTGGAACTGCCAATGTGTCATTTCAGGCGTTTAATCATTTAAAATGTATTGAGTATAATTATACCCTGAATCTGTTGTTGCTGTAAATACGGAACGTTCTATCGATGTGTGTTCTGTGTGTGACTACTGCAACATAACTAACAAATACAGAGAATGGCTCGTGACATTCGGTACTTTCCACACTTTCCTCAATATTTAAGTACAACATCACAAATATGAAAGGATCTAACTAGTGTGATATTGCTACGACAGCAATCAGTCATATTCCTGACACCAAGAACATCCTCGATGTGAAGTGACCATTTATAGGGGGACACCGTGTCGTAATCGTAATTTGGATGACATTCTTACAGCTAAAGTTGCAATATAACGTTGATTTACTAACACAATTAATCTACAGGACATCCTCCTGACATTCAATCATTATAGGCACCTGTGATCGGCGGGGATAGTAGTTGTAAATATCATGCAATCATGGATTACATAACGTGAGACAGAATAGTGTCATCAGCGTATCTGTCTAAATTACTTCGTGCACAAAAAGCTCCACAATTGTTGATGCGGCATTAAGCAACATTCACTCACTTTCTTACCTTCATTTTGTGAAACTTTCTCTTGAGGTCTGGGATAACATAATCGAACACACTGGTAAGTGCCAAAATTAAACCATCCTGTAGTTAAACCGATGTTGATAACCATGTACTGATATCATGCTTTATTCAGCGAAACATTAAACATGTGCAGATGAGTACAATGTCAAAAGCCCATTTCTGGTATCTCCCGATGTGATAATAACACTACACTTGCCCACGACAGAGAGTGACAGAGTAATGTTTTAAAAAGCACTTAAAACGACATTCCATTATCACTTTTCATGTCACGAATCAACGCCAGTTTTGCAGTCATTGTACAGTCATCATTTTCATCTCCGAGTGTGCAAGTGAATCAAGCTGGTGATCGGAGGGTATGAAGTCAGACAACAGAAAGTGTAGTCTTTCTATGTAACCGGTCATTTCTACTTTAACGATCCTATTAGCAACAGCCAAACAATGAAAAGTCGGACCCAGTCCAGACAAACCAGTGATCGATATCATGAGCTACGATGACCAAATCAATATAGGATAATGCCCTGACATATCCACAATGTCACTTCTTGTGACATGCATAAACTGACTAAGTCTGAATATGTGTTGAAGGTAGAATTGGTTTTCTGGAGCGTTGTCCAGAATTTCAGGACAACGATGTTAGTAATAATAGAGTGGTGCCCTCACAGATGGCTTGTTCGTTTTCGTAATGATGTATGCCACAAACAAACGGAAGGTATTAGACCAAAGTATCTAATCTGTAATCAAATGGAAATTGTGCCATTTCTGGATGGTCAAAGGTATTCAAACAAATCAGAAACCATGAAAACATATTCCCTACCTTTGCGTTTAAATATTACAAGCCTGTGACTAAAAACTATATTGTGTTGTTCAGTTGTAACTTTTCAATATAAAGGCTTAAAGTCAATAAACAGTTTAGAAAATTGTCTCCAATTTCCACGGCATCACGGCCAGTAATACCTGAGATGTTCTCACATATAAAGTTAAACATTCATTCAGTTGCACAAGTCTAAGTCGCTGAAATTCTCAATCATGAGTTCCCTCCCTTTGAAGGAAACCGATAATTGTGAGTCGAATTCCGGTTTGCCTCTGTTATGTTTCTTGGTTTGAGACTTAAATCACTTCTGGCTTTCTGTGATATAACAAAGAGGCGTGGAACCCAACTCCGTAACTAGCTCACTCACTCAACCAATCACTCACTCACTCATTCACTCAATTTATATTCGCTACGCCTTTACAGCTTAATTATCCAAATGCAAGGAGGGAGTTGTGGATAAATGTGAATGTAACGTTCCAAAACAAGTAGAGAAATAGGTACGCTTATACACAACGAATTGCCATAGAATCTCGGAAGGAGTTTTCTCACGTGAAATTTGAGAGTGACATCAATGTTATTTGAATGTGACAAGTCTTCATGTGCAAATGTTTGTGAACTCACTATGCCAGTCAACATGAAATCTGAAAAGAATTTCGGCTAACCTAAAACGTCGATAACGCACGGTCATATCTTTGCGAACAATGGTCACCCATGCTTCATTCTACTTCCTGGTCCTGTGAATTTCCAAGTCAAGGAAAGTCAACACATCACATCAATTCGGCTTCTGATATGACCTCAGAAGAAACCTTTAAGGGCGCAATACTAACCTTGTCATTTACATGTGGATGGTCTTCCAGGCGCTCAGATACATGCAGAGCAGTCATACTAATGAGATGTGCCTTAATCTTGGGATTATCAAGCTGATTTGCAACCATGCCCGTCCATTAGGTGTCACTATGCTGGTATGCATTTGTCTTCATTCAGCTGGATTTTGCCGTCCCTTTTAGAACAATTAGTTGAAATCAGTTTCAGGACATCCCCCGCAATGACAAAGACATTCACAATGGAACTATATGCATGAACACACGCTTGTACTGTATAATGACTTATATCCTCTTATGATTTCCTGGGCAGCAGGGGGATAATACGGTGATAAAGCAGGTTAAATAATGTTGGCGGCACGGCCTTCAACTACGTGACCAATGGTCACTTCGATGTACGTAGCGTGGTCAATATTTGTATTGGCCAAAGCAAACGCTCATAAGTCCGTTTGACGCAAATAAAGGTATCAGTACTGCACTGTAAACTGCGTTATTCTTGTATTTTTGTATTCTTCATCCAGGAAACCATTTATTACCAGGTTAGAATACACTTGTGGGTGAAGTTCGTTTTGTATATTTTCTCATAGCGGACGCTGGAACCCGGATTAAACGTTACAGAAACACACTTACTGTAGCCTGGGGAATTAGAACTGCCAAGCAGAATGTGATGTTCCCTTGACAGATTACAGAAATGATGGGAGAGTCGTCTGTTCACGCCAACAGCAGCTGTCCCAACTAATTCTTTAGCAAATACGCAATTTATTAGTTCGACCGCTGGCAGAAAACACCACAAATCCGACATCTACCGCATAAATGACACCTTCTTTCATTCCTTCACGTACTTCAGACACCGTTAACTTGGAATTATTTACCCATAATCATCCGAGAAAAAATGCAGGGTTGAATATCTGAACCACTAATTTATCTGTTGAATGACACAATATTCTGCCGGAACATAATCTAGAAGGCCAAATAAATCCAGTGACTTACACCACTAACTTGATCATCCGATTTCCTTATTCGCTTCCTACTACAGTCATTACCATTCATGTTCCACGGTCCGAAGTTCGTTTGTCGTCATTCATAAAATTATTTATCTCTTTACTGTAGAGACTCTACTTGTATTAAATTTGTGAAAAACTAATATGAAACACTAGTCAGTGTAGGAAAGGCAACAGTTTGTCCCAATTTTCATTGATCGTATCTTGATAACTTGATAACGGATGACAAAGTCGTAAATGGAAAACTTCTAGATGAAATGCCATGCTGCACACTCAGAGAAACGTATTGATGATCAAAAATGACCCCTGCCCTTACCACTGAATGATCTCGGATACCTTAAAAACACTTCCCTGATGAGACATCATGGATTGCTGCTAAAACATTCGTTACCACTTACCGTACTCACCCACTCACTCACTTGGTTTTCTTATGCTGGGTTAATACGTGTTTATGAATGTTAGCCCTCGTTGGATACTTCAGTATTATCCTGAGTCACTTGGTTCTAAATGCCTGTCATCGTCTCCTGATGGCACTCATCAATATCGTGTCTGATAAAGACCTGAGTATTTTTATGGAATATTGAAGTGCAATCTCTACTTTCTCTGAAGGACCCCTTCACTCGGAGTATAAGGCTTGCTTCTACAAACTAACATTTTCTTCAGTTTACTAACAATAGTAATGGATGTTATGGATGTTTATTTCAACAACCTAATGAATATGTCGTTCTGAAACCTGTAAACGTTCATGACTCGAAATTGAACATCACATACTCAACGTGAAATATGATATGCTGACTCATTCGAAAGAAATACAGTCCCACAGGAGACATATAAAAGTACTTGAATGTTCATAGTTTTAAAAGACTGCACGAAGGGTGTGGTTATTTAAGTACTAATAACCTGAAAATACTGATTAAATACAAAGAAAAGAAAGTAAGACTCTGAGGGTGGTATGGTGTTTCGATGACGATCTAGACGACACGCCCTTACAAGTCCTCAGCAAGTAAACGCGCTCAGTCTGCAAAGTCTAACGAATTCCTAGTTTAATCTGGGGAAACACCTGTGTTGGGATAAATATTCCAAACGCCTTAATGGCGTGTACATCAGCGTGTCTGGATGGAGATGATGATAGCGTCCCAATGAGATTATCTGTCTGTGGTGGTCTCACAGCCTCTTCACATGTTGCAGGGAGGTAATGGACTCGCTGTCCTATGCTGATTACTGGGCTTATAACACCATTGCTTAACATACAAACATTGCGAACACAACAAGCGTCGTACATGTAGCAACAAGAATCTGAGAGACTGTTGTGGCAAATAAAACAAGAACTTGTAGGGTTTTGTTTCATGTCCTACATTATGTTATCCATACCATTTTACCTGGACCGTCAACTGCTGAGTATTGACCAAATAACCTTGTGATTGATATTATGGACCAGTGTATGACACCGTACTATCGATCGGGTGACCAAGCATAACAACCTGATTCAAATTAGTCTACTAGTTTATCACAAGTGTCCGTAAATCACTATCAAACAGTAATGACACCAGGTGTACGAAAATGAGTGTTTTCGTTATGCCTCATCAGTTGCCCGTCACAAGCACATGCAAAGGAAAGTTTTTTGTTCAACTAAAAGTAAATACCTTAGACTGTAGGTGACGATCACAATATGGCATCGCAAGTGACGTGTCATAAGTTCAGAATGAATCAGTATGAATGTCCTGCATCACATTTTTAACCGGGCTTTCGATGGTGGAGTTTCCATTGATAAGTTTAGTTTAAATGCATTTCAGAGCACAGAGTGAAACAACACTCCACAGTACATTAGATTGCTTCAAAATAAAGACCATTGTTTTCAAGAAGTCAATTGCTGTCATAAGCTAGTGATAAGCCGGAACATACGTGATGCAAAGGTTATAAGGTCATTTAGAGATTTAATGAGTAAAAGTAAATTACAGTGCAAAGGAAAGTTATCACCGTTATCACTTCACCAAACAGAGAAACAAATATATAATATCAATATTTTACTAACAGGAATCATTTTCCAATTACAGTTATTTAAAACACACTTTGGCCTTGCCTGTGCCTCAGTTCATAAATGTATAATTACACCAATCAGACTTTATTCAAAAAATGCTAAAAGAGTCACGTAATGAGACAGGAGTCGGAGACAAGCCAACAATAGTAAGGGTGACCACCCAGGACATCCAATAGACCTCTCCTCTCCTCATCAGGAATCCTGTTCCACAAGTGCAAGACAGCGAGTCGGTTGGCTACAGGCTGTACATGCTGTGTCCTCTGACGATCACGATGGTACCATGGTTATTCAATGGGGTATGTCCGGAGAACTCTCTGGCCCTCACAATACTTTGTGAAGGTATTCTCGAACAATTCTGGCAGTGTGATGTCTTGTGTTGACGTGCAGGGCACCAAAAGCGTATCCACACGTCATCACGTAGATTCAGTT
The DNA here is from genome assembly GCF_037392515.1 of Haliotis asinina. Classification (NCBI taxonomy): domain Eukaryota; kingdom Metazoa; phylum Mollusca; class Gastropoda; order Lepetellida; family Haliotidae; genus Haliotis; species Haliotis asinina. The sequence goes on from NC_090289.1 coordinate 43,268,168, forward strand.
TTCACATTGACTCTGTAATAGGTAAAAAAAAACTGAACAATCACCAAACAGTCAGTGACACCGACGCCAGTGAAGGATAGAACAATCACTCTACACATCTTATTGGGAAAGTGATTGACAGTTAATGCTTTGACTCCCTGTGACAGATGAAGTCATTGGGTTTATTTTCTTGTATTGCAGTATCGTTTTCAATTTCATGGTGAATGGGGTTAAATTTCATCCTTTTAGCATTAATGGATTTCATCCTAGTTATGCTCCATAGAAAGCTGATTAATTTTCCCATAATTGTGAACTCAGGGGTGTTATGCTGTAAACACATTTTGTAAATAGTTACTGAAATATACATTCAGTTCAGCAACAAATTACTTCAGAATGACTTCAGATTTATGTAGCATTTTAAAACTTTCTATGACACCAACACCATGGTCGGATTCATTCGTGACCTGTACATAACTGGAAGCCTCTCGTGGGATACCAATGTGCATAGTTTATCGTAAAAGTTGAATATTCATGCCTTACTTTGTGTATCTTGTATGGATTTACACCATATCCGACGCCCACTACATCAGCCAGATGGCGGTAGTTTGTTCTCTGAAATGTTCAATGACCAAGGTAAATAGCTCTGCATCTAACTGCTTTACATTACATTCACTAGTCAGACTCAAACCGAACCCAACGCTAAGAAAATAGGCACAAATCATTCACGTGTGTATTACTTGAATTTCCGTTCTAATTGTCACACTAGAGTTTTGCAATATTCCAGAATATAGCCTTGCTGTGATAAATATTCAACAGGACTGTGAAGGTATTTCGAGCGACACAAAATGAAGCAATCTCTGTCATGCTGCAGCCAGTGCATATCCTTAATCAACAATAGATAACGGACAGGGTGCCTCTTGTGTAAGTTTTGGCGTTGTAACAGAATGCTACTCAAAATATATTAAGAAACATGTTACTACGTGGCGTGAAAATTAACTGAAGTAATATGTGACTATCTTGTGTGACTATCTTGTGTGACTATCTTGTGTGACTATCTTGTGCGACTATCTGGGATGGCAAATATACCTGAATTACATTCTCTACAGTTTCCACTACGCAATGTAATGGATACTTTAGCCCCAGGATGTGATGTAAGGCGATGACATAAAATGATATGCAGTGACATACAGCTGAGGTTCATCACTGACGTCATCAATCAAGACAGCAAGTGTCATTCAGTGATTTCAAAGTGATTACAAAGCTTCCATAGAGCTCATTCTTTCACCCCGAGTATGTCTTGATATTCAACGTAAATAAAAGCGACAAGTTTCCATAACGATAAGAAACACCGATGAGTGATTTCAACGAAGGGTGCCTTTGCACAGAAATAATTTTAGCATCAACATTCAAGACCTTGATAAAGCTTTCAAAATATTTTAAAGTAAACATGTGGAGGACATTCCCAAATTTGATGCATCAGTGACAACAATTTCGCCCGGCACAATTCCATATTTTTACTTGTATCACACATTTCTGTATTTCGTTTGTGTGGGATTTTGTCCTAGTGGACAATTGCCAAGCTTCACCATTTGGTTTTGATTGGTGCAACCGGTGAAGCAGGATACACCCGTCAGGCGCCATAACTCTCCTAACTGAACAGTTGGCTCTCCTTCTAGCAGATATTTCTAGGATAGATTTTGTCGCTTATGTTATCAGGTGTCAGGTGAAAAAGTGGACATCTGTCCCATACAGCATGAAATAACTAAGGTACGTATGCTACAATTCTAAATAGGGAAATACATCAGGCTCTTTTTATGATGGGAAAATGTCCTTCGCGAGTCAGCTTCTCACTTCTGAAACATTTGCTCCAGGACTCAGATCTTGTAACACTGATCAACAACCACTGAGCAAGAGTTGTATGCCACTCGCTGAAATCTAAATGCAGCGTTAAATCTCATCTAAATAATTCTTTGAAATATGACCACATTATCTTATACAACACAATACAGTCAAAGGTTTCAGTTATCAGAACAATATGTCAGATTTAATTTATCAGGCGGCACAGGCTCAGGCCATATTCGGATGTTGATATCAGTATCAATGTTTGTAGTAAATGGTTTTGTGAATTGGTACCTTTACTAACGAAAGATTTATTTTCACTTAGAATGGATGTAATGTCAGTTTAACTGAAATAGTCTCACCTTCCGTCATAACGCTTTAAGTGTATACAGAACGGAATCATAACAAATCTATCACGTCAGTCATATAGGGTGGTCTACTATCACGATGTTGTACTTCCTTCTCGAACACCCGCCGCTACACCAACCAGGAACAAAGGCACTGCTTATAGGTGAAAATATGGTCATGTGTCTACCATTCCGAATATTAATGTTGCATCGGCAGTATTTCATTCGTGAAGGAAATAACGATATCCTGTATACCAAAGTCAATGGAACATCAACAACGCTTGGGTGCCTAATTGTAGAATTGTCTCGTTTGGAGCCGTGATAGGCTGGACAGGACACGAACCCATTATTATCTTTGGTGCCACTAAACATGAATAAGAACATTTCTTCTCACATGGAAAGAGGGGTAACTTTGGTCATTGGAGATATGAAGTTGGGACATTACAAGATTGTAAAATATTGGTGTTCAGTACATTTGGTATTCAAATGATTGGCATCAAGTGTTCGTTCCTACACAAGTAAGTTTTGAATGTATTGCTAACATAGAGATAAAGGGTGATATTTATTCCTGTGTGAGCACTCTTTAAAACGTGGCAATCCCACTATTGCTCATCTAAGCGTTCGCCACACTCATTTTGTGTCAGACCACCCACACATACAGCTTTTAAGATGAAGAAATACAATTTCTAAACATATCTGATAATGCAGACCCCGTAATCCACACAGGGTCTTACCTGTAGTTTCCTTTATCAGCCAAACCGCTTTCAAAAATCATTCTCTGATTAATCTAAACTGGCGTAAGCGTAAGTCACATTCAAGACAGGCAGCACAGAGGGTAGGAATAAATATGATTCCTGAGCTCTAGAGAATGGTATCTATGGGCTGGATGCAGGAGGGCTGTGTTCCAGAATTAAAAGAATTAGGTAAGGTTTTAAACAGTGGCTTTGAGCAGTATTGCATTTTTAAGGCATGGAGTTTTACCTAGACGTTTCAAGAGAAAGACCCATCATACGTCCCACATGGTTACCACTTGGGCGTGTACAATTCTATGCTATGTTCCAAGCACTCTGTCACTCCAAGACAGCACCAACCTCGGCGTCAGGACAGTTTAAAAAGAGAATCATAGTGACTGGGAATTCAGCGAAAGGAAGGTTATGCAACTCTAGAATTAATGACCGCATTCTTTTTGTTTGATAATCCCAATACTAAAGTAAAAACAAATGCTTACATAGACAAAACAGAACGAGCGAGAACTATCCGAGAAAAAAGTCAAATTATACAGGAAGTAGTAAGTCACTCGAATCTTAGATCGTTGAAAACACAAAACGTAAAAGCAACACTAAAAGAAATATTCGTAGTTTTAAAGTTGTAAAGTAAGTTTTCCAAGCTCAAAGACTGGTGTTGTAACTTCTGTCGCGTAATTCCATATAACACAGGTTACTAAGATTACATTGTCAAACGACCTTCCCATTGTCAAACAGCATTCCCATTGTCAAACAGCCTTCCCATTGTCAAACAGAGGAGATGTGTGACGCCCCAAGACCTCTAGGAAATTCCTATCCATAATTCATTCATCTAAATTCCATAACTCCTTTGTGGCCAGAATGTAAATATGTGTGGCCTTTAGGTTTGAATAAACGCTTACTGAGCATTTTCAAGATCTCTTTGTTCTACCCTCTCAGATTATTAATTAGGTATGCATGATGTAACGAGACATATAGCTACATCCAACCGAACCTTACTTGACGCCTGCATTGATGTCTGATGCAACCACAATTTGAAGCTCGATTATTAATTTAGTTTGAACACGACCATAATGCTTGCAGCTAAGCGGATCATTTCCCAGCTAAGGATATGCCACAAACGTGTTTAATCTCCAGTCAACGACACATCCTATGTTTAACGTTACCATCGATACTATTTTTGCAACACCTGCAAATACCACAAGTTCGCATTGAATGCATGTTTTTGTTCTCTGACTTGATCAGAAATAGAAAATTGCTTTTCACTTGTTTTCGGTGTGGAATTGTCAATGTCTCATTTCAAACGTTTCATCATTTAAAATAAACTGAGTATAATTACACCCTGAGTCTGTTATTGCTGTACATACGGAACGTTCTATCGATGTGTGCTCTGTGTGTGAGTACTACAACATCATTCTATGGTGATTTAAATACGGAGACTGGTCCATGTCATTCGGTACTTTCCACAGTTTCGTCAATATTGAAGTACAACATCACAACTATGAAAGGATCTAATTAGTGTGCTACAACTGCTTTCAGTCGTCTTCCTAGCACCAAGAACATCCTCGATGTGAAGGGACTATTAATAGGGGATGGTCGAATCCTTACGGTGTTTGGGATGACATAATCACAGCTAAAGCTGATTCACTAAACCAATTCCTTGATAGAAAGGGACTGTCAACACAGGATCTTCGAGACCTAACCGTCTTTGGGATGATAGTGTCGCAGCTACAGCTGCTGTATAACATTGATTCACTAAAACAATTAATCTACAGGACATCCTGATGACATTTATTCATTTTAGACTTGCATCGGCGAGAATCGCATTTGTAAATATCATGCAATCATGGATTACATAAAGTGAGACAGATTAGTGTCATCAGCTTGTCTGTTAAAATTACTTCGGGCACAAATAGTTCCACAATTGTTGATGCTGCATTAAGAAATATTCACGCACTTGGTCACTTTGCTTTTGTAAGCCTTTCCAGTGACTTCTGAGATAAAATAATGGAATACATTGATAAATGCAAAAGTGAAAACATCCTGCAGTTCAACCAATGCATGTTAATCACGATATGCTGACATCGTGATTTATTCGATGAAACATTAAAGATGTGTAGGTGAGTGCAATGTCCAACGTCTACTTCTGGTAATATGATAGTTCTTGAAGCGTAACACACAGAGTAAGGTTTTAGAAAGCACTTTAAACGACATTCCATTATCACTTTTCATGTCACGAATCAACGCCAGTTTTGTAGTCATTGTACAGTCACCATTTCCATCTCCGAGTGTGTAAGTGAATCAAGTTGGTGATCCGTTAACGATCGGAGGGTATGAAGTCAGACAACAGAAAGTGTGGTCAATCTATATGACCGGTCCTTTGTACTTTAATGATCCTTTCAGCAACAGCCAAACAATGAAAAGTCGGATCCAGTACAGACAAACCAGTGATCGATATCATGAGCTACGATCACCAAATCATTAAAGGATAATGCCTTGTCTTATCCACAATGTCACTTCTTGTGACATGCATAAACTGACTAAGTCAGATTGAGTGTTCAAGGTAGAACTGGTTTTCTGGAGCGTTGTCCAGAATTTCAGGACAACGATGTTAGTAATAATAGAGTGCTGCCCTCACAGATGGCTTGTTCGTTTTCGTAATTATGTATGCCACAAACAAACGAAAGGTATTAGACCAAAGTGTCTAATCTGTAATCAAATGGAAATTGTGCCATTTCTGAAAGGTATTCAAACAAATCAGAAACAATACAACAACATTCAATATAAAGGCTTAAAATCAATAAACAGTTTAGAAAACTGTCTCCAATTTCCACGGCCTCACGGCCAGTAATACCTGTGCTGTTCTCACATATAAAGTTAAACATTCATTCAGTTGCACAAGTCGCTGAAATTCTCAATGATGAGTTTCCTCCCTTTGAAGGAAACCGATAATTGTGAGTCGAATTCCGGTTTGCCTCTGTTATGTTTCTTGGTTTGAGACTTAGATCACTTCTGGCTTTCTGTGATATAACTGGAATGCAAGACCAAACAGGCGTGGAACCCAACTCCGTAACTAGCTCACTCACTCAACCAATCACTCACTCACTCATTCACTCAATTTATATTCGCTACGCCTTTACAGCTTAATTATCCAAGTGCAAGGAGGGAGTTGTAGATAAATGTGAATGTAACGTTCCAAAACAAGTAGAGAAATAGGTACGCTCATTAACAACGAATTGCCATAGAATCTCGGAAGGAGTTTTCTCACGTGTAATTTGAGAGTGACATCAATGTTATTTGAATGTGACAAGTCTTCATGTGCAAATTGTGAACTCATTATGCCTGTCAACATGAAATCTGAAAGGAATTTCGGCTAACCTAAAACATCGATAACGTACGGTCATATCTTTGCGAACAATGGTCACCCATGCATCATTCTACTTCCTGGTCCTGTGAATTTCCAAGTCAAGGAAAGTCAACACATCACATCAATTCGGCTTCTGATATGACCTCAGAAGAAACCTTTAACGGCGCAATACTAACCTTGTCATTTACATGCGGATGGTCTTCCAGGCGCTCAGATACATGCAGAGCAGCCATCCTAATGAGATGCGCCTTAATCGTGGGATTATCAAGCTGATTTGCAACCATGCCCGTCCATTAGGTGTCACTATGCTGGTATGCATTTGTCTTCATTCAGCTGGATTTTGCCGTCCCTTTCAGAACAATTAGTTGAAATCAGTTTCAGGACATCCCCCGCAATGACAAAGGACATTCATAATGGAACTATATGCATGAACACACGCTTGTACTGTATAATGACTTATATCCTCTTATGATTTCCTGGGCAGCAGGGGGATAATACGGTGATAAAGCAGGTTAAATAATGTTGGCGGCTCGACCTTCAACAGCTTGACCAATGCTCACTTCGATGTACGTAGCGTGGTCAATATTTGTATTGGCCAAAGCAAACGCTCATAAGTCCGTTTGACGCAAATAAAGGTATCAGTACTGCACTGTAAACTGCGTTATTCTTGTATTTTTGTATTCTTCATTCAGGAAACCATTTATTACCAGGTTAGAATACACTTGTGGGTGAAGTTCGTTTTGTATATTTTATCATAGCGGACGTTGGAACCCGGATTAAACGTTAATGAAACACACTTACTGTAGCCTGGGGAATTAGAACTGCCAAGCAGAATGTGATGTTCCCTTGACGGATTACAGAAATGATGGGAGAGTCGTCTGTTCACGCCAACAGCAGCTGTTCCAACTAATCCGTTAGCAAATACACGATTTATTAGTTCGAGCAGAAAACACCACAAATCCGACATCTACCGCATAAATGACACCTTCTTTCATCCCTTGACGTACTTTAAACACCGTTAACTTGGAATTATTTACCCATAATCATTCGAGAAAAAATGCAGGGTTGAATATCTGAACTCCACCACTAATTTATCTGTTGAATGAGACAACATTCTGCCGGAACATAATCTAGAAGGCCAAATAAATCCAGTGGCTTACACCACTAACTTGATCATCCGATTTCCTTATTCGCTTCCTACTACAGTCATTAACATACATGTTCCACGGTCCGAAGTTCGTTTGTCGTCATTCATAAAATTATTTATCTCTTTACTGTAGAGACTCTACTTGTATTAAATTTGTGAAAAACTAATATGAAACACTAGTCAGTGTAGGAAAGGCAACAGTTTGTCCCAATTTTCATTGATCGTATCTTGATAACTTGATAACGGATGACAAAGTCGTAAATGGAAAACTTCTAGATGAAATGCCATGCTGCACACTCAGAGAAACGTATTGATGATCAAAAATGACCCCTGCCCTTACCACTGAATGATCTCGGATACCTTAAAAACACTTCCCTGATGAGACATCATGGATTGTTGCTAAAACATTCGTTACCACTTACCGTACTCACCCACTCACTCACTTGGTTTTCTTATGCTGGGTTGATACGTGTTTATGAATGTTAGCCCTCGTTGGATACTTCAGTATTATCCTGAGTCACTTGGTTCTAAATGCCTGTCATCGTCTCCTGATGGCACTCATCAATATCGTGTCTGATAAAGACCTGAGTATTTTTATGGAATATTGAAGTGCAATCTCTACTTTCTCTGAAGGACCCCTTCACTCGGAGTATAAGGCTTGCTTCTACAAACTAACATTTTCTTCAGTTTACTAACAATAGTAATGGATGTTATGGATGTTTATTTCAACAACCTAATGAATATGTCGTTCTGAAACCTGTAAACGTTCATGACTCGAAATTGAACATCACATACTCAAAGTGAAATATGATATGCTGACTCATTCGAAAGAAATACAGTCCCACAGGAGACATATAAAAGTACTTGAATGTTCATAGTTTTAAAAGACTGCACGAAGGGTGTGGTTATTTAAGTACTAATAACCTGAAAATACTGATTAAATACAAAGAAAAGAAAGTAAGACTCTGAGGGTGGTATGGTGTTTCGATGACGATCTAGACGACACGCCCTTACAAGTCCTCGGCAAGTAAACGCGCTCAGTCTGCAAAGTCTAACGAATTCCTAGTTTAATCTGGGGAAACACCTGTGTTGGGATAAATATTCCAAACGCCTTAATGGCGTGTACATCAGCGTGTCTGGATGGAGATGATGATAGCGTCCCAATGAGACGCTGTGGTGGTCTCACAGCCTCTTCACATGTTGCAGGGAGGTAATGGACTCGCTGTCCTATGCTGATTACTGGGCTTATAACACCATTGCTTAACATACAAACATTGCGAACACAACAAGCGTCGTACATGTAGCAACAAGAATCTGAGAGACTGTTGTGGCAAATAAAACAAGAACTTGTAGGGTTTTGTTTCATGTCCTACATTATGTTATCCATACCATTTTACCTGGACCGTCAACTGCTGAGTATTGACCAAACAACCTTGTGATTGATATTATGGACCAGTGTATGACACCGTACTATCGATCGGGTGACCAAGCATAACAACCTGATTCAAATTAGTCTACTAGTTTATCACACTTGTCCGTAAATCACTATCAAATAGTAATGACACCAGGTGAACGAAAATGAGTGTTTTCGTTATGCCTCATCAGTTGCCCGTCACAAGCACATGCAAAGGAAAGTTTTTTGTTCAACTAAAAGTAAATACCTTAGACCGTAGGTGACGTTCACAGTATGGCATCGCAAGTGACGTGTCATAAGTTCAGAATGAATCAATATGAATGTCCTGCATCACGTTTTTAACCAGGTTTTCGATGGTGAAGTTTTCGTCGACAGGCTTAGTTTAAATGCATTTCAGAGCACAGAGTGAAACAACACTCCACATTACATTACTTTGCTTCAAAATATAGATCATTGTTTTCAAGAAGTCAGTTGCTGTCATAAGCTAGTGATACGCCGGAACATATGTGATGCAAAGGTTATCAGGTCATTTAGAGATTTAATGAGTAAAAGTAAATTACAGTGCAAAGGAAAGTTATCACCGATATCACTTGACCAAACAGAGAAACAAATATATAATATCAATATCTTACTAACAGGAATCATTTTCCAAGTATTTAAACCACAACTAGCCCTAGCCTCTGCCTCAGTTCATAAATGTATAATTACACCAATCAGACTTTATTCAAAATATGCTAAAAGAGTCACGTAATGAGACAGGAGTCGGGGACAAGCCAACAATAGTAAGGGTGACCACCCGGGACATCCAACAGACCTCTCGTCTCCTCATCAGGAATCCTGCTCCACAAGTGCAAGACAGCGAGTCGGTTGGCTACAGGCTGTACATGCTGTGTCATCTGACGATCACGATGGTCCCATGGTTATTCAATGGGGTCATGTCCGGAAAACTCTCTAGCCATCTAGTATTCCTGAACAAGTCTGTCAGTGTGATGTCTTGCGTTGACGTGCAGGGCACCAAAAGGGTATCCACACGTCATCACGTAGATTCAGTTTTCACATTGACTCTGTAATAGGTCAAAAGACTGAACAATCACCAAGCAGTCAGTGACACCGACGCCAGTGAAGGATAGAACAATCACTCTACACATCTTATTGGGAAAGTGATTGACAGTTAATGCTTTGACCCTCTGTGACAGATGAAGTCATTGGGTTTATTTTCTTGTATTGCAGTATCGTTTTCAATTTCATGGTGAATGGGGTTAAATTGCATCCTTTTAACACTAATGGATGTCAACCTAGTTCTGCTCCATAGAAAGCGGATTAATTTTCCCATAATTGTGACATCACAGGTATTAAGCTATAAACACATTTTGTAAATAGTTACTGAATATATACATTCAGTTCAGCAACAAATTACTTCAGAATGACTTCAGATTTATGCAGCGTTTAAAAACTTTCTATGACACCAACACCATGGTCGGATTCATTCGTGACCTGTACATAACTGGAAGCCTCTCGTGGGATACCAATGTGCATAGTTTATCGTAAAAGTTGAATATTTATGCCTTACTTTGTGCATCCTGTATGGATTTACACCATATCCGACGCCCACAACATCAGCCAGATGGCGGTAGTTTGTTCTCTGAAATGTTCAATGACAATGACAAAGGTAAATAGCACTGCAACTCACTGCTATATATTACACTCACTAGTCACACTCAAACCAAACTCAACGTTAAGAAAATAGGCACAAATCATTCACATGTGTATTACTTGAATTTCCGTTCTAATAGTCACACTAGAGAAATGCAATATTCCACAAAACAGCCTTGCTGTGATAAATATTCAACAGGACTGTGAAGGTATTTCGAGCGACACAAGGTGAAGCAATCTCTGTCATGCTGCAGCCAGTACATATCCTTAATCAACAATAGATAACGGACAGGGTGCCTCGTGTGTAGGTTTTGGCGTTGTAACAGAATGCTACTCAAAATATATTAAGAAACATGTTACTACGTGGCGTGGAAATTAACTGAAGTAATATGTGACTATCTTGTGTGACTATCTTGTGTGACTATCTTCTGTGACTATCTTGTGTGACTATCTTGTGTGACTATCTAATGTGACCATCTAGGATGGCAAATATACCTTCATTACATTCTCTATAATGTCCACTACGCAATGTAATGAATACTTTAGGCCCAGGATGTGATGTAAGGCGATGACACCTGATAAAATGATATGCAGTGACATACAGCTGAGGTTCATCACTGACGTCATCAGTCGAGACAGGAAGTGTCATTCAGTGATTTCCAGGCTGTGGGACTCGCTGCTGTGGAAGATGGAGTAGTGTCTTCTACAAAGATTCCAGAACGCTCATTCTTTCAACACTGTCACCCCTGAGTATGTCTTGATATTCTAAGTAAATAAAAGCGACACGTTTCCATAATGATAAGCAACACCGATGAGTGATTTCAACGAAGGTGCCTTTGCACAGAAATTATTCCAACACGTATACAACATTCGAGACTTTCAAAATATAGTAAAGTAAACATGTGGTGGACATTCTCAAATCTGATGCATCAGTGACAACAATTTTGCCCGACGCAATTCCATATTTTTTACATTCATACATTCCTGTATTCGGTTTGTGTGGGATTTTTCCTAGTGGACAATTGACAAGCTTCACCATTTGGTTTTGATTGGTGCCATCGGTGAAGCAGGATGCACCTTCCCGGTGCCGTAATTCTCCTAACTGAACAGTTGGCTCTGCTTTTAGCAGATATTTCTAGGATAGAGTTTGTCGCTTATGTTATGCTCACTCGTGATCCAGTAATGTCAGGTGAAAAAGTGGACATCTGCCCCATACAGCATGAAATAACTCAGGCATGTATGCTACAATTATAAATAGGGAAATACATCAGGCATCAGATCTTTTTACGGTGGGAAAATACCGTTCGCTAGACAGCTTTTCACTTCTGAAAATCTTTGCTCCAGCACTCAGATCTTGTTCCAGGACACTGAGCAGCAACCACTGAGCAACAGTAGTATGCCACTCGTTCAAATCTAAATGCAGAGTTAAATCTCCTCACAATAATCCTTTGAAATATGACCACATTATCCTACACAACACAATACAGTCAAAGATTTCAGTTATCAGAACTGTTTGTCAGATTTAACGATCAGGCGGCACAGGCTCAGGTCCATTTTCAGAGGTTGATATCAGTATCAACGTTTGTAGTTAATGCTTTTGTGAGTTGTAACCTTTACTGACGAAAGATTTACTTTCATTTAAATTGGATGTAATATCAGTGTAACTGAAATAGTCTCACCTTCCGTCATAACCCTTTACGTGTATACAGAAAGGTATCATGAACCGATCTATCACGAAAGTCATATACGGTTGTCTCCTATCTCGGCCTTGTACTTCCTTCTCGAACACCCGCCGGAAACAACGGTATTGCTTATTGGTTCAAACATGGTCATGTGTCTACCAGGCAGGTTCTTTCGATATGTGAACAGTTAGTGTACTTACGATTGCGAATATTGATGTTGCATCGGCAGTATTTCATTCGTGAAGGAAATAACGACATCCTGTATAACAAAATCAAGGGAACAGCAACAACGCTTGGGTGAATAAAATTGCAGAATTGTCTCCTTTGGAGCCATGACATCCTGGACAGGACACGAACCCATTATTATCTTTGGTCCAAGCTTGTGCCACTTAACATGAATAAAACGTGATTTCTTCTCATATGGAAAGAGGGGTAACTTTGGTCATTGGAGATATGAAGTTGGGACATTACAAGATTGTAAAATATTGGTGTTCAATACAGTTAGTATTCAAATGATTGACATTAAGTGTTCGTTCCTACACATCAACGTTTTGAATGTATTGCTAACATAGAGATAAAGGGTGATATTTATTCCTGTGTGAGCACTCTTTAACACTTGGCAATGTCCCCTATTCCTCACCTAAGCGTTCGCCACACTCATTTTGTCAGACCACCCGGACATGCAGCTTTTAAGATGAAGAAATACATCTAAACATATCTGATAATGCAGACCCCGTAATCTACACAGGGTCTTACCTGTAGTTTCCTTCATCAGCCAAACCGCTTTCAGAAATCATTCTCTGTTTAATCTGGAGTAAGCGTCAGTCACATTCAAGACAGGTAGTACAGAGGGTAGGAATAAATATGATTCCTGAGCTCTAGAGAATGGTATCTATGGGCTGGATGCAGGAGGGCTGTGTTCCAGAATTAAAAGAATTCAGTAAGCTGGGTTTAAACAATGGCTTTGAACAGATCCATAATTCATTCATTTAAATTCCATAACTCCTTTGTGGCCAGAATGTGAATATGTCTGGTCTTTAGGTTTGAATGAACACTTACTGAGCATTTTCAAGATCTCTTTGTTCTACCCTCTCAGATTATTAATTAGGTATCCATGATGTAAAAAGACATATAGCTACATCCAACCGAACCTTACTTGACGCCTGCATTTATGTCTAATGCAACCACAATTTGAAGCTCGATTATTAATTTAGTTTGAACACGGCCATAATGCCTGAAGCTAAGCGGGTCATTTCCCAGCTAATGATATGCCACAAACGTGTTTAATCTCTAGTCAACGACACATCCTATGTTTAACGTTACCATCGATACTATTTTTGCAACGCCTGCAAATACCACAAGTTCGCACTGAATGCATGTTTTTGTTCTCGGTGACTTGATCAGAAATAGAAAATTGCTTTTCACTTGTTTTCGGTGTGGAATTGTCAATGTCTCATTTCAAACGTTTAATCACTTAAAAAAAACTGAGTATAATTACACCCTGAGTCTGTTATTGCTGTACATACGGAACGTTCTATCGATGTATGCTCTGTGTGTGAGTACTGCAACATCATTCTATGGTGATTTTACTACAGAGACTGGCCCATGGCATTCGGTACTTTCCACAGTTTCGTCAATATTGAAGTACAACATCACAACTATGAGAGGATCTAATCAGTGCGCTACAACAGCTTTCAGTCGTATTCCTAGCACCAAGAACATCCTCGATGTGAAGGGACTATTAATAGGGGATGGTCGAATCCTTACGGTGTTTGGGATGACATAATCAAAGCTAAAGCTGATTCACTAAACCAATTCCTTGATAGAAAGGGACTGTCGGCGGGAATCGCATTTGTAAATATCATGCAATCACGGATTACATAAAGTGAGACAGATTAGTGTCATCAGCTTGTCTGTTAAAAGTACTTCGGGCACAAATAGTTCCACAATTGTTGATGCTGCATTAAGAAATATTCACGCACTTGGTCACTTTGCTTTTGTAAGCCTTTCCAGTGACTACTGGGCTAAAATAATGGATTACATTGATAAATGCAAAACTGAAAACATCCTGCTGTTAAACCGATGCATGTTAATCACGATATGCTGACATCGTGATTTATTCGATGAAACATTAAAGATGTGTAGGTGAGTGCAATGTCCAACGTCTACTTCTGGTATCTCCCGATATGATAGTTCTCGAAGCGTAACACTACACACAGAGTAAGGTTTTAGAAAGCACTTTAAACGACATTACATTATCACTTTTCATGTCACGAATCAACGCCAGTTTTGTAGTCATTGTACAGTCACCATTTCCATCTCCGAGTGTGTAAGTGAATCAAGCTGGTGATCTGTTAACGATCGGAGGGTATGAAGTCAGACAACAGAAAGTGTGGTCAATCTATATGACCGGTCCTTTGTACTTTAATGATCCTTTCAGCAACAGCCAAACAATGGAAAGTCGGATCCAGTACAGACAAACCAGTGATCGATATCATGAGCTACGATCACCAAATCATTAAAGGATAATGCCTTGTCTTATCCACAATGTCCCTTCTTGTGACATGCATAAACTGACTAAGTCAAAATGAGTGTTCAAGGTAGAACTGGTTTTCTGGAGCGTTGTCCAGAATTTCAGGACAACGATGTTAGTAATAATAGAGTGCTGCCCTCACAGATGGCTTGTTCGTTTTCGTAATTATGTATGCCACAAACAAACGAAAGGTATTAGACCAAAGTGTCTAATCTGTAATCAAATGGACATTGTGCCATTTCTGGAAGGTCAAAGGTATTCAAACAAATCAGAAACCATGAAAACATATACCCTACCTTTGCATTTCAATATTACAAGCCTGTGACAAAATGTTTAGTATATTGTGTTGTTCAGTTGTAACATTTCAATATAATGGCTTAAAATCAATAAACAGTTTAGAAAACTGTCTCCAATTTCCACGGCCTCACGACCAGTAATACCTGGGATGTTCTCACATATAAAGTTAAACATTCATTCAGTTGCACAAGTCTAAGTCGCTGAAATTCTCAATGATGAGTCAATATATTCGCTACGCCTTTACAGCTTAATTAACCAAATGCAAGGAGGGAGTTCTAGATAAATGTGAATGTAACGTTTCAAAACAAGTAGAGAAATAGGTACGCTCACACACAACGACTTGCCATAGAATCTCGGAAGGAGTTCTCTCACGTGTAATTTGAGAATGACATCAATGTTATTTGAATGTGACATAAGTCAAGTCTTCATGTGCAAATGTTTGTGAACTCATTATGCCTGTCAACATGAAATCTGAAAGGAATTTCGGCTAACCTAAAACGTCGATAACGTACGGTCATATCTTTGCGAACAATGGTCACCCATGCATCAGTAGTACAATTCTACTTCCTGGTCCTGTGAATTTCCAAGTCAAGGAAAGTCAACACATCACATCAATTCGGCTTCTGATATGACCTCAGAAGAAACCTTTAAGGGCGCAATACTAACTTTGTCATTCACATGTGCATGGTCTTCCAGGCGCTCAGATACATGCAGAGCAGCCATACTAATGAGATGTGCCTTAATCTTGGGATTATCATGCTGATTTGCAACCATGCCCGTCCATTAGGTGTCACTATGCTGGTATGCATTTGTCTTCATTCAGCTGGATTTTGCCGTCCCTTTCAGAACAATTAGTTGAAATCACCTTCAGGACATCCCCCGCAATGACAAAGACATTCATAATGGAACTGTATGCATGAACACACACTTGTACCGTATAATGACTTATATCCTCTTATGATTTCCTAGGTAACAGGGGGATAATACGGTGATAAAACAGGTTAAATAATGTTGGCGGCACGACCTTCAACTACGTGACCAATGGTCAGTTCGATGTACGTAGCGTGGTCAATATTTGTATTGGCCAAAGCAAACGCTCATAAGTCCGTTTGACGCAAATAAAGGTATCAGTACTGCACTGTAAACTGCGTTATTCTTGTATTCTTGTATTCTTGATTCAGGAAACCATTTATTACCAGGTTAGAATACACTTGTGGGTGAAGTTCGTTTTGTATATTTTATCATAGCGGACGTTGGAACCCGGATTAAACGTTAATGAAACACACTTACTGCAGCCTGGGGAATTAGAACTGCCAAGCAGAATGTGATGTTCCCTTGACGGATTACAGAAATGATGGGAGAGTCGTCTGTTCACGCCAACAGCAGCTGATCCAACTAATCCGTTAGCAAATACACAATTTATTAGTTCGACCGCTGGCAGAAAACACCACAAATCCGACATCTACCACATAAATGACACCTTCTTTCATTCCTTGACGTACTTTAAACACCGTTAACTTGGAATTATTTACCCATAATCATTCGAGAAAAAATGCAGGGTTGAATATCTGAACTCCACCACTAATTTATCTGTTGAATGACACAACATTCTGCCTGAACATAATCTAGAAGGCCAAATAAATCCAGTGACTTACACAACTAACTTGATCATCCGATTTCCTTATTCGCTTCCTACTACAGTCATTACCATACATGTTCCACGGTCCGAAGTTCGTTTGTCGTCATTCATAAAATTATTTATCTCTTTACTGTAGAGACTCTACTTGTATTAAATTTGTGAAAAACATTATTCAGTGTAGGAAAGGCAACAGTTTGTCCCACTTTTCATTGATCGTATCTTGATAACTTGATAACGGATGACGAAGTCGTAAATGGAAAACTTCTAGATGAAATGCCATGCTGCACACTCAGAGAAACGTATTGATGATCAAAAATGACCCCTGCCCTTAACACTGAATGATCTCGGATATCTTAAAAACACTTCCCTGATGAGACATCATGGATTGTTGCTAAAACATTCGTTACCACTTACCGTACTCACCCACTCACTCACTTGGTTTTCTTATGCTGGGTTAATACGTGTTTCTGAATGTTAACCCTCGTTGGATACTTCAGTATTATCCTGAGTCACTTGGTTCTAAATGCCTGTCATCGTCTCCTGATGGCACTCATCAATATCGTGTCTGATAAAGACCTGAGTATTTTTATGGAATATTGAAGTGTAATCTCTACTTTCTCTGAAGGACCCCTTCACTCGGAGTATAAGGCTTGCTTCTACAAACTAACATTTTCTTCAGTTTACTAACAATAGTAATGGATGTTATGGATGTTTATTTCAACAACCTAATGAATATGTCGTTCTGAAACCTGTAAACGTTCATGACTCGAAACTGAACATCACATACTCAAAGTGAAATATGATATACTGACTCATTCGGAAGAAATACAGTGTCACAGGAGACATATAAAACGTACTTGAATGTTCATAGTTTTAAATGACTGCACGAAGGGTGTGGTTATTTAAGTACTAATAACATGAAAATACTGATTAAATACAAAGAAAAGAAAGTAAGACTCTGAGGGTGGTATGGTGTTTCGATGACGATCCAGACGACACGCCCTTACAAGTCCTCGGCAAGTAAACGCGCTCAGTCTGCAAAGTCTAACGAATTCCTAGTTTAATCTGAGGAAACACCTGTGTTGGGATAAATATTCCAAACGCCTTAATGGCGTGTACATCAGCGTGTCTGGATGGAGATGATGATAGCGTCTCAGTGAGACGCTGTGGTGGTCTCACAGCCTCTTCACATGTTGCAGGGAGGTAATGGACTCGCTGTCCTATGCTGATTACTGGACTTATAACACCATTGCTTAACATACAAACATTGCGGACACAACAAGCGTCGTACATGTAGCAACAAGAATCTGAGAGACTGTTGTGGCAAATAAAACAAGAACTTGTAGGGTTTTGTTTCATGTCCTACATTATGTTATCCATACCATTTTACCTGGACCGTCAACTGCTGAGTATTGACCAAATAACCTTGTGATTGATATTATGGACCAGTGTATGACACCGTACTATTGATTGGGTGACCAAGTATAACAACCTGATTCAAATTAGTCTACTAGTTTATCACACTTGTCCGTAAATCACTATCAAATAGTAATGACACCAGGTGTACGAAAATGAGTGTTTTAGTTATGCCTCATCAGTTGCCCGTCACAAGCACATGCAAAGGAAAGTTTTTTGTTCAACTAAAAGTAAATACCTTAGACCGTAGGTGACGATCACAATATGGCATCGCAAGTGACGTGTCATAACCTCAGAATCAATCAGTATGAATGTCTTGCATCACGTTTTTAACCGGGCTTTCGATGGTGAAGTTTTCGTTGACAAGTTTAGTTTAAATGCATTTCAGAGCACAGAGTGAAACAAGACTCCACAGTACATTAGATTGCTTCAAAATATAGATCATTGTTTTCAAGAAGTCAGTTGCTGTCATAAGCTAGTGATAAGCCGGAACATACGTGATGCAAAGGTCATAAGGTCATTTAGAGATTTAATGAGTAAAAGTAAATTACAGTGCAAAGGAAAGTTATCACCGATATCACTTGACCAAACAGAGAAACAAATATATAATATCAATATCTTACTAACAGGAAGCTTTTTCCAATTATTTAAACCACACTTTGGCCTAGCCTTTGCCTCAGTTCATAAATGTATAATTACACCAATCAGACTTTATTCAAAATATGCTAAAAGAGTCACGTAATGAGACAGGAGTCGGTGACAAGCCAACAATAATAAGGGTGACCACCCGGGACATCCAACAGACCTCTCGTCTCCTCATCAGGAATCCTGTTCCACAAGTGCAAGACAGCGAGTCGGTTGGCTACAGGCTGTACATGCTGTGTCATCTGACGATCACGATAGTACCATGGTTATTCAATGGGGTATGTCCGGAGAACTCTCTGGCCCTCACAATACTTTGTGCAGGTATTCTCGAACAATTCTGGCAGTGTGATGTCTTGCGTTGACGTGCAGGGCACCAAAAGGGTATCCACACGTCATCACGTAGACTCCGTTTTCACATTGACTCTGTAATAGGTAAAAAAGACTGAACAATCACCAAGCAGTCAATGTGACACCGACGCCAGTGAAGGGTAGAACAATCACTCTACACATCTTATTAGGAAAGTGATTGACAGTTAATGCTTTGACTCTCTGTGACAGATGAAGTCATTGGGTTTAGTTTCTTGTATTGCTGTATCGTTTTCAATTTCATGGTGAATGGGGTTAAATTTCATCCTTTTAGCACTAATGGATTTCAACCTAGTTCTGCTCCATAGAAAGCTGATTAATTTTCCCATAATTGTGACATCACAGGTATTAAGCTGTAAACACATTTTGTAAATAGTTACTGAATATATACATTCAGTTCAGCAACAAAATACTTCGGAATTACTTCATATTTATGTAGCATTTTAAAACTTTCTATGACACCAACACCATGGTCGGATTCATTTGCGACCTGTACATAACTGGAAGCCTCTCGTGGGATACCAATGTGCATAGTTTATCGTAAAAGTTGAATATTTATGCCTTACTTTGTGTATCTTGTGTGGATTTACACCATATCCGACGCCCACTATATCAGCCAGATGGCGGTAGTTTGTTCTCTGAAATGTTCAATGACAATGACAAAGGTAAATAGCTCTGCAACTAACTGCTTTACATTACACTCACTAGTCAGACTGAAACCGAACCCAACGCTAAGAAAATAGGCACAAATCATTCACATGTGTATTACTTGAATTTCCGTTCTAAAAGTCACATTGGAGAACTGCAATATTCCAGAATATAGCCTTGCTGTGATAAATATTCTA
Source organism: Haliotis asinina (assembly GCF_037392515.1). Classification (NCBI taxonomy): domain Eukaryota; kingdom Metazoa; phylum Mollusca; class Gastropoda; order Lepetellida; family Haliotidae; genus Haliotis; species Haliotis asinina. Next base: position 43,288,080 of record NC_090289.1, read on the forward strand.
CAGGACTGTGAAGGTATTTCCAGCGACACAAAATGAAGCAATCTCTGTCATGCTGCAGCCAGTACATATCCTTAATCAACAATAGATAACGGACAGGGTGCCTCTTGTGTAAGTTTTGGCGTTGTAACAGAATGCTACTCAAAATATATTAAGAAACATGTTACTACGTGGCGTGAAAATTAACTGAAGTAATATGTGACTATCTTGTGTGACTATCTTGTGTGACTATCTGGGATGGCAAATATACCTGAATTACATTCTCTACAGTTTCCACTACGCAATGTAATGAATACTTTAGCCCCAGGATGTGATGTAAGGCGATGACATAAAATGATATGCAGTGACATACAGCTGGGGTTCATCACTGACGTCATCAATCAAGACAGCAAGTGTCATTCAGTGATGACAAAGTGATTGCAAAGCTTCCATAGAGCTCATTCTTTCACCCCTGAGTATGTCTGGATATTCAACGTAAATAAAAGCGACAAGTTTCCATAACGATAAGAAGCACTGATGAGTGATTTCAACGAAGGGTGCCTTTGCACAGAAATAACTTTAGCATCAACATTCAAGACCTTCATAAAGCTTTCAAAATATTTTTCAAGATATTTCTAGGATAGATTTTGTCGCTTATGTTATGCTCACTCGTGATCCAGTAATGTCAGGTAAAAAAGTGGACATTTGTCCCATGCAGCATGAAATAACTCAGGCACGTATGCTACAATTATAAATAGGGAAATACATCAGACATCAGATCTTTTTATGATGGGAAAATGTCCTTCGCGAGTCAGCTTCTCACTTCTGAAACATTTGCTCCAGGACTCAGATCTTGTAACACTGATCAACAACCACTGAGCAAGAGTTGCATGCCTCTCTCTCTGAAATCTAAATGCAGCGTTAAATCTCATCAAAGTAATTCTTTGAAATATGACCACATTATCTTATACAACACAATACAGTCAAAGGTTTCAGTTATCAGAGCAATAGGTCAGATTTAATTATCAGGCGGCACAGGCTCAGGCCATATTCGGATGTTGATATCAGTATCAATGTTTGTAGTAAAAGGTTTTGTGAATTGGTACCTTTACTAACGAAAGATTTATTTTCACTTAGAATGGATGTAATGTCAGTTTAACTGAAATAGTCTCACCTTCCGTCATAACGCTTTAAGTGTATACAGAACGGAATCATAACCGATCTATCACGTCAGTCATATAGGGTGGTCTACTATTACGATGTTGTATTTCCTTCTCGAACACCCGCCGCTACACCAACCAGGAACAACGGCACTGCTTATAGGTGAAAATATGGTCATGTGTCTACCAGGCAGTTTCCTTCGATAAGTTAACGGATAGTGTACTTACGATTACGAATATCAATGTTGCATCGGCAGTATTTCATTCGTGAAGGAAATAACGATATCCTGTATACCAAAGTCAATGGAACAGCAACAACGCTTGGGTGCCTAATCATTATCATCTTTGATGCCACTAAACATGAATAAGAACATTTCTTCTCATATGAATAGAGGGGTAACTTTGGTCCATCGGAAATATGACGTTGGGACATTACAAGATTGTAAATTATTGGTGTTCAATACATTTGGTATTCAAATGATTGACATTAAGTGTTTGTTCCTACACATCAACGTTTTGAATGTATTGCTAACATAGAGATAAAGGGTGATATTTACTCTTATGTGAGCACTCTTTAAAACGTGGCAATCCCACTATTCCTCATCTAAGCGTTCGCCACACTCATTTTGTGTCAGACCACCCGGACATGCAGCTTTTAAGATGAAGAAATACAATTTCTAAACATATCTGATAATGCAGACTCCGTAATCTACACAGGGTCTTACCTATATTGTGCTTCATCGGCCAAACCGCTTTCAAAAATCATTCTCTGATTAATCTAAACTGGCGTAAGCGTAAGTCACATTCAAGACAGGCAGTACAGAGGGTAGGAATAAATATGATTCCTGAGCTCTAGAGAATGGTATCTATGGGCTGGATGCAGGAGGGCTGTGTTCCAGAATTAAAAGAATTAGGTAAGGTTTTAAACAGTGGCTTTGAGCAGTATTGCATATTAAAGGCATGGAGTTTTACCTAGACGTTTTAAGAGAAAGACCCATCATACGTCCCCCATGGTTACCACTTGGACGTGTACAAACCACGAAAAAAAATTGGCAACAAGGCCACGACTGGGGGTTTCAATCCTATGCTATGTTCCAAGCACACTGTCACTCCAAGACAGCACCAACCTCGGCGTCAGGACAGTTTAAAAAGAGAATCATAGTGACTGGGAATTCAGCGAAAGGAAGGTTATGCAACTCTAGAATTAATGACCGCATTCTTTTTGTTTGATAATCCCAATACTAAAGTAAAAACAAATGCTTACATAGACAAAACAGAACGAGCGAGAACTATCCGAGAAAAAGTCACATTAAACAGGAAGTAGTAAGTCACTCGAATCTTAGATCGTTGAAAACACAAAACGTAAAAGCAACACTAAAAGAAATATTCGTAGTTTTAAAGTTGTAAAGTAAGTTTTCCAAGCTCAAAGACTGGTGTTGTAACTTCTGTCGCGTAATTCCATATAACACAGGTTACTAAGATTACATTGTCAAACGACCTTCCCATTGTCAAACAGCATTCCCATTGTCAAACAGCCTTCCCATTGTCAAACAGAGGAGATGTGTGACGCCCCAAGACCTCTAGGAAATTCCTATCCATAATTCATTCATTTAAATTCCATAACTCCTTTGTGGCCAGAATGTGAATATGTGTGGCCTTTAGGGTGAATGAACACTTACTGAGCATTTTCAAGATCTCTTTGTTCTACCCTCTCAGATTATTAATTAGGTATGCATGATGTAACGAGACATTTAGCTACATTCAACCGAAACTTACTTGACGCCTACATTGATGTCTGATGCAACCACAATTTGAAGCTCGATTATTATTTTATTTTGAACACGGCCATAATGCTTGCAGCTAAGCGGATCATTTCCCAGCTAATGATATGCCACAAACGTTCGCACTGAACGCATGCTTTTGGGCTCGGTGACTTGATCAGAAATAGAAAATTGCTTTTCACTTTTTTTCGGTGTGGAATTGTCAATGTCTCATTTCAAACGTTTAATCATTTAAAATAAACTGAGTATAATTACACCCTGAGTCTGTTATTGCTGTACATACGGAACGGTCTATTGATGTATGCTCTGTGTGTGAGTACTGCAACATCATTCTATGGTGATTTAAATACGGAGACTGGCCCATGGCATTCGGTACTTTCCACAGTTTCGTCAATATTGAAGTACAACATCACAACTATGAAAGGATCTAATTAGTGTGCTACAACAGCTTTCAGTCGTCTTCCTAGCACCAAGAACATCCTCGATGTGAAGGAACTATTAATAGGGGATAGTCGAATCCTTACGGTGTTTGGGATGACATAATCACAGCTAAAGCTGATTCACTAAACCAATTCCTTGATAGAAAGGGACTGTCAATACATGATCTTCGAGACCTAACCGTCTTTGGAATGATAGTGTCGCAGCTACAGCTGCTGTATAATATTGATTCACTAAAACAATTAATCTACAGGACATCCTGATGACATTTATTCATTTTAGACTTGTATCGGCGGGAATCGCATTTGTAAATATCATGCAATCACGGATTACATAAAGTGAGACAGATTAGTGTCACCAGATTGCCTGTTAAAATTACTTCGGGCACAAATAGTTCCACAATTGTTGCAATTGATGCTGCATTAAGACATATTCACGCACTTGGTCACTTTGGCTTTTGTAAGCCTTTCCAGTGACTTCTGAGATAAAATAATGGAATACATTGATCAAGGCAAAAGTGAAAACGTCCTGCAGTTAAACCGATGTTAACACCCATGTACTGACATTGTGATTTATTCGATGAAACATTAAAGATGTGTAGGTGAGTGCAATGTCAAAAGCCTACTTCTGGTATCTCCTTATGTTATAGTTCTCGAGTAGTAACACTACACACGGAGTAAGGTTTTAGAAAGCACTTTAAACGACATTCCATTATCACTTTTCATGTCACGAATCAACGCCAGTTTTGCAGTCATTGTACAGTCATCTCCGAGTGTGTAAGTGAATCAAGCTGGTGATGTGATCTACATGACCGGTCCTTTGTACTTTAACCAACCCTTTTAGCAACAGCTAAACGATGAAAAGTCGGATCCAGTCCAGACAAACCAGTGATCGATATCATGAGCTACGACGACCAAATCAATAAAACATAATGCCGGGACTTATCCAAAATGGCACTTCAGAGCGACGATGACAGTAATCATGGAGTGCTGCCCTCACGGAACGCTTGCTCGTTTCCGTCAAAGATACCCATATGTATGCCACAAACAAACGGAAGATATGAGACCAATGTGGAAGAATTATCTGTAACCAAATGGAAATTATGCCATTTCTTGAAGGTCAAACATATTACCACAAATCAGAAACCATGAAGACAGACACCTTACCTATGCATTTCAATATTACAAGCCAAAGACAAGACTAAATACTATGTTGCGTTGTTTGTAACATTCCCACGAGAAAGTTGTGAATCAATAAAAAGTTCAAACTGATAACAGCTTTCTCCCAATTTCAACGGTCTCTCGAACCAATGATACCTTTGCTGTTTTGACACACAAAGTTAAACATTCATTCAACGGCACAAGTTTAAGTTGCTGAAATTCTCCATGCTGAGTTCCCTTCCTTGGGCCAAGGCCTATAATCCTGAGTCGGTTTGCCTCTGTTATGTTTCTCAATAACTGGCCTACATTATCTCTGGCTTTCCGTTATATAACTGGAATATAAGTTCATAGCGGCGTGAAAACCGACACACTTACCCAAATATTCGCTACGTTTTTACAGCCTAATTATCCTCGTGCAAGGTAGGTGGTTGTGGATAAACATGAGTGGGGGTCTGATGGGATGGGAGCGCTAGAAATTGGTATGCTAAAACACGAAAAGTTGCCACCGAGTTCTCACATGCAATTTGAGAAAGACACCAGTGTTATGTGAATGTGGCAAGTCTTCATCTGCATCTGCCTTTATGGAAATCAGCATCAAATAGGAAAGGGAATTTGGTTAACCTAACGCCGATAACATACTGTCTACACGAACAATTAACAAAACAACAACAACAACAAAACGAACAGGTACATGGATATGTTCCCAATAAAAAAGATTTCAAAGGCACTCATATTTGATACCATTACATTTTGTAAAGGACTGAAGCAAACATATTCATTATCACAAGTACGTGGATTCCCCCAAACGCATAGGATTTGCATTTTTCTACTTCCTGGTCCTGGGAATTTCCAACTCAAGGAAAGTCAACACATCAATTCGGCTTCTGATATGACGTCATTATGCCGTCATTCTGATATGCCGTCATTAAAGAAACCTTTAATGGCGCAATACTAACCTCATTATTGACGTGCGAAAGGTCTTCCCGGCGCTCAGATACATGGAGAGCAGCCATACTAATGAGATGCAGCTTAATCGTGGGATTATCAAGCTGATTTGCAACCATGCCCGTCCATTAGGTGGCACTATACTGATATGCATTTGTCTCGATACATATGGATTTTGTCTTCCCTTTCAGAGCAATTAGGTGAAATCATTTTCAGGACATCCCCCGCAATGACAAAGGAATTCAGAACGGATATATATGCATGAACACACGCTTGTACTGTATAATGACGTATATCCTCTTATGATTTCCTGGGTAGCAGGGGAAGCATACGGTGATAAAGCAGGTTAAATAATGTTGGCGGCTCGACCTTCACTACTTGACCAATGGTCATTTCGATGTACGTAGCGTGGTCAATATTTGTATTGGCCAAAGCAAACGATCATAAGTCCGTTTGACGCAAATGAAGGTATCAGCACTGTACTGTAAATAGAGATAGACATGTATTCTTTTAGCCTTGATTCAGTAACGATTCAGAAAACTAAACGATTTATTACCAGGTTAGAATACATTTGTGGGTGAAGTTCGTTTGTCAGAAAATGTGTGTATCTCTTGGTATTAAATATGTGAACAACCCGAATGACACAATAAGTCACTACATTCAATAGTTTGTCCTATTTTTCCTTTGATCGTATGATAACGAAGTCATGGAAACTGCTGAGATGAACTGCATAGCTGCACGTTCAGAGAAACACATTGTCAAAAGTGAACCTTGTCCCCCCCACTAAATGATCTTGGACATCTGAGAGACACTTCCCTCCTGAGACGTTATGGACTGTTGCTAAAGCATTCGTTATCATGTACTCACTCACTCATTTGGTTTTCTTATGCGGGATTAATGTGAGTATCTGAATGTTAACCTCCGTTGGATACTTCAATATTATCCTCGGTCACTTGGTTCTAAACGCCTGTCATCGTCTCCTGATGGCGTCCATCACAAACGTCCATTCTACAAACTAACATTTTCTTGAGTTTACTAACAATAACCTGGGGTGTTATGAACTCTTTCAGTGAGTTTAACTTCAGGTGGGTAGGCATATAATAAAGTTTTATGGTTCAAAAATAGTTCCTAGTTTTATGGTTCAAAAATCGCCATCAAATAGTAATGACAGCAGGTGTTCGTAAAAATGTCCTTTCGCTTTGTTTCACTGGCTGCACGTGTCACAACACATGCAAGAGAAATTTACTTGCTCAGCTAAAGACTAAATGCTTTAGATTGTAGGTGACGATGACAATTTGGCATCGCAAGTGACCGGTCATAACATTATAATTAATCACAATCACGTATTTATTGCTTTTGATGGCATGGTCTTGATTGACAAGTTTACTTCAAACGTCTTTCAGAAAATGGAGCAAAACAAGAATCGACTGCTTCAATGTATAGATTATTGCCTTCAACAAGACACTTGCTCCCATTAAGTTATCGCCGGAGCATACGTGATGCAAAGGTTTTAAGGTCATTTGAAGATTTATTTTTTATTACTTAAAAAGTGAACTACCGTGCAAAAGAAAGTTATCATCGACGTCACTTGACCCCAAATCATTTCCCAATAATTAAAGCACCGCTTCGGCCTTGCATTTCCCTCAGGGTTTAAAGAAAGAGCCAAGAGGTATAAACATTAATTTACACAAATCAGAGTACATTAAAAAAAGCATATAATGGACACGTCAACAATAGCGAGTGTGACCACACGGGACATCCAACAGACCTCTCCTCACTGACGTAGTCAGTATGCGGATGACGTCATCAGGAATCCTGTTCCATAAGTACAAGACAGCCTGTACGAGTCGGTTGGCTACATGTTGTACATGCTGTGTCATCCGTCGATCATGATGTCCCACAGATGTTCAATGGGGTTCGTATCCGGAGAACACTCTGGCCAAGTCAATACATTGACGTCGTCTTTGTACAGGTATCCTCCACAAGGGCACTGTCTGTTGGATACATTTCTGGTCTCCCCTCCATCATGTTGCTACAGTGTTCCAAAACTCTTAAACGATACTCACTAACTCACTTCTGTTACAATAATATGTTCGTATACATGTAACTATGGGAATGAGTATTTAAAAAATAACAAAGACTTGTTCCAGTATTCTCGAACAATTCTGACTGTATGACGCCTTGCGGTGTCGTGCTGCAAAATTACTCTTCTTGGCTGACGTCGAATAAAGAGCACCACATAAGGTCTCAACATGTCATCAAATAATTGGAATAGTCCTGAACGTGTCATCAGTACTTTTTGTTTTCACAATGGCTAACCATCTGTAACGGATCAACACATCTGACCTGTGAAGGGTAGAATAGTTACTCTATACATCTTAAAGGGAAACTGACCGACAGCTAATGCTTTGCAATTGGCTATGTGTGACACATGAAGTCATTGGGTTCTTTCTCTTGTTTCGGCAGTATCGACTTCCATTTCATGGTGAATGAAGTTAAACTGCTTACATTTCGTGGATTGCAATCTTCTACCTCATAGAATGAGCATGAATTATCTCATTTCTCTGGCATTGCGCTGATTAAGCTGTAAATACATTTTGTGAATAGGAAATTTTGTGAACCGCAAATTACTTTAGAATGACTTCGGATTTATGCAGCATGTTAAAACATTTTCTAACACCAACACCGTGGTCGTATTCATTCGTGGCCTTGAAACAGAGACCACTGGTGGGATAAAAATGAGAATAGTTTACCGTAAAAGTTGAATATTTATGGCTTACTCTGTGTGTCATCCCCCAGATGGCGGTGTTTTGTTCCGCGAAATGTTCAATGACTAGGGTAAATAGCACTGTAATTATATGCTATATATTACCCTTACTAGTCCGACTCAAGCCAAACTCAATACAAAGAAAATAGGCACAAATCGTTAACACGTGTATGGCTTGAATTTCGGCTCCATCAGTCAAACTGGATATGGTCATGAGAGAACTGCAATACTCCAGAAAATAGCAGATACTTAACAAGGCTGTCAGGGTATTTCCAGCAACACAGGATGATGAAGCAATCTCAGTCGTGCTGGACGATGGTGCTGCAGCCAGTACATATTCTTAATCAACATGTGATAACAGACAGCACATCCTGGCATGGACTGTCTATGACCGATGTGGACTAATCAACGTTTGACAACCACCTGCGCATAGCTTTTTAGCTCTAAGATTAATTATTGCCCTCTGACAAGAACACTGTCCGTATACTGCAATCAGTAACATACTGACCAAAAAGGTAAGCTAACGATCATGCCACAGGATAGCTTTGGTGTAGGTTTTGGTGTTGTATCGGTATCCTACTCAAAATATATTAAGAAGCATGTTACTGCGTGACAAATTAACTACAGTAATATGGTTGGAATCGTGTGACTGTCTATGATGACAAATATACCTGGATTACGTTCTCTACAGTTTCCACAATACAATGTAACCAATACTCTAGGCCCAGGATATGAAGTAATGTCATGAGACCTGGTAAAAAGATATTCAGTGCTGTACAGCTGAGGTTCTTTCATCATCAATCAAGACAGCAGTGCCATGCAGTGACTCCACGCTGTGGGACCCGTTGTAGTTGAAGATGGAGTAGTGTCTTCTACACAGAAGTCCATCAATAAAGCTCATTCTTTCAACACTGTCACCCCTGAGTATGCCTTGATGTTCAAACTAAATAAAAGCGACATGTTTCCATATTGGTAAGAAATACAGATGAGTGATTTCAACAAAGGGTGTGTTTGCATAGAACTTGTTTGAGGACGTATACAACATTCAAGACCCTAGTAAAGCTTTCAAAATCTTTTATAGCAGACATGTGGAGGACATTCCAAATTTGATTCATCAGTGACAACAATTCTGTCCGACGCAAACCCATATTTCTTGCTTGCATCATACGTTCCCGTGTTTTGTTTGTGTGGGTGTTTTTCCCCAAGTGAACAAATGACAAGCTTCACCATTTGCATTTGATTGTGCCCGCTGAGAAGCCGGATACACCTACCAGGCGTCGTAATTCTCGTGACTGCACAATCGGATCTGCTTTTAGTAGATAGTTCATATGGGTCTGGAAAGATTTTGTCGCATATTATAGGCGAAAAGGTGAGCATATGCCACATACACCTGAAAGAACACAGGTCAAGTATTCTACATTTCTAAATAGGGATATACATCAGGTATCAGCTGTGTTCCTGATGGGCAAATCTGAAAATGTCTTTCGCAAGTCAGCTTCTCAGTTCTCGAAAACTTTGCTGTAGGACTCTGATGCTGATCAAACAACCATTGAGCAGGAATCACATGCCACTCGCAGAAAATCTAATGTAAATGCAACTTTACATCTCCTCAAAATGATACTTTGAAATATAACCACATTATCTTATACAGCATCATACAGTCAACAGTTTCAATCGTCAGAGCATTTTGTGAGATATAATTATCTGGAGGCACAGGTTTTCTTCCCCATCTTCTGATGTTGATATCAGTATCAACGGATGTAGTTTGTAGTTGGTTCTGTGGGTTTTTACCTTTACTAATGCATGATTTACTTTTTTTAAGCGGATGTAATGTCATTCTGTCTGACATTGTGTTATCTTCCGTCATAAAGCTTTTACGTGCATATAGAATGGCATTATGAACATATTTATAACGTCAGTCACATAGGGTTGTCTCCTATCCAGATGTTGTACTTCCTTCTCGAACACACACTCCTCAATCCACCCCACCCCAACCCAGCCCGACACCAACCGGGAACAACGGCATGGTATGTACGTGATAACCTGACTACGTGTATACCAGGCGGCTTGTCACGATAAGTGAACGGTGAATACGATGGCGAATACTAATCTTTCTTACACTCATTGCCAGCATAGTGATAAAGGGTACTATTTAATCATATGTGAGTACTTTTGTACTTATTCCATCACAAGGGATAACTATTTTAAATCACAGGGATCTTTTTAGGAATGTTAGTTGTCATTTAATCATTGCGTTTTTAAAAGAATTAGATCTGTTTCAGGACTTGTAAATAGATAAATATTTTATGATTGGAAGTTGAATTAGCAGATAACATTGTTAGTGGCTGTATCCTCGAAGGGGGTTGAAGTACCGTAAAATTATTGTCCTTCTGAGAGGGTACGTAAGTCCCAAAACATTTGGAATCAGATTTAATCTTCCACCTTTTTAGCTGTAGTATATGTGTCATTGTAATTTGTGGTTAATCTTGCATACAGTCGCCAGCAGCTGAGGGGATGGTGTAAATCCAGCTAGGGACCATGCAGGTAGCAGAGGTACTGTAAGTCCCCATGGCCCCTAGTATGGTGATCTACCCTCTGTTGTTGGCGATCTATGGCCTGTTTTTATATTGTACTGTCCAAATAGTGATACTATTATTTCTTAAGTTTCCACGCTAGTTTTAATACTAACTGTGATAGTCTAGTGGTTTTACTGTCCTTCGTCGACAGGTTCTTCATAATATGCATATATATTCTTTTTGTCGCGTATGTTTTCGTCACGATATGGCTGCAATACTGCCGATGTGACGTTAAATATTAACTCACTCACTCACTCACTCACTCACTCACTTTTTGACTTGTGGCAAACCCCACTATTCCTCACCTATGCGTTCTCGATGCAAATGTGTAAGACGTCCCAAACATGCAGCTTTATAATACAATTTCTGAATACATCCGATAAAGTAGATCCCGCAACCCACACAGGACCTTACCTCTTGTCCTTCATCCGCCGAAGCCCTTTCAAAGTTCACTCTCTGCTTAATCTAAGCTGCCGTAACCGTAAGGCACCTGATGTGGTTTCAGGACAGGTAATACAGAGGGTAGGAATAAATACGGTTCTTTAGCACTGGTACCCATGGGCTGAATGCAGGAGGGTTGTTCCAGAATTAGGTGAATTAAGTAAGCTTGGTTGTACGAGTGACTTTGAACAGTATTGTATTCTATGCACGGAGTATTACCTTCACACTCCTGATCGAAGGTTGCCTTTGACAACATGGCCGCGACTAGGGAATTTGAATCCGTGCCTTTGAATAGTATTGCACTTTAAGCACGGAGTATTATCATGATTTCTTAAGAAACACCAAAGATGACTCTCAGATCGTTACCAGTTGATCGAGGTTGCCTTTGGCGACAGGGCCACGACTAGGGAAGTTCAATCCGATATGTTCTAAGCACTAGCATCTCTGCAACTTCAACAAAGTACCAACCTCGGTGTCAGAACAGTTTGAAAAACATAATCAGAACGACTGGGAATTCAGCGAAAGGAAGGCTATGCAACATTTGAATTGATGTCCGCGTTCTTTTTGTTTCATAAATCCCCAAACTAAAGTAAAAGCAGATGCTTACATAGACAAAACAGAACAGAAAGAGCAAGAAATATATGACAGGAAAGTACTTTATCAAATTAAACAGGAAGCAGTAAGTCACTCGAATCTCACATTGTTGAAAAGACGAAACGGAAAAACAAAACGAAAAGAAATAATCGTAGATTTAGTTTTTGTTGTGAAAGTAAGTTTTCCAAGTTCAAAGACTAATGTTGTTACTTCTGTCGAGTAATTCCACATTACACAGGTAACTGAAACTACACTGGCAAGTGAAATGCCTTCCCAGAGTCTCTCGTCTTCCTTTGTTATTTGCATTCAACGTAAAAGCATCGACAATACATTCCATTGCGAACTGGCCTACACGGGGGAGAAATCTCTGATGTGAAATTATACCATGTTTTCCATTCACATATGGAAGAGAGGGTTTTTTATGGATGTCAACTTCTTTATTAAGAGGAACACAATGTTTCGGAGTATATCCCTACCTGTTCATCAGGTGAATGATTATCCTTATTCCTTCATTCACTTGAAGGAGTACAAATACTCACGAGCTATGTGTTCCTCATAATAGACAAGTTCACGTCCATAAAAAAAACCTGTGTACCTTATGATTCATTCATCAAAATTCCAGAATGTGAATATGACTGACCTTTAGGTTTGAATGAATACTTAATGAAACATTTCGAGATCTGTTTCACATTTTTATCATGCCACACATGGTCACAACAGGCATGGGAAATGATTTGTACCCATGAAGGTTTTCAATCTGTTTTCAGGGACAGATTGTTATTATGCATTTATAACGTAACGAGGCATATAGCCACATCCAACTGAACCTTACTTCCTGAGTTTATATCTGATGTAACTGCAATTTGAAGCTCGGTACAAAAAATAGTTGAACACGGACATAATGCTTGCAGCCAAGGGGGATCATTCCCCGGCTGATGATATGCTACAAACGTGTTTAATCTCCAGTCATCGCCACATCCTATGTTTAAGGTTACCATGGATGCTAATTTTTACGATGCCTGCAAATACCATAGTTTCTCACTGAATGCATGCTTTGGAACTTGATCAGTAACAGAAAATTACTTTTCACCCGTTTTCAGTGTTGAATTGCCCATATCTCATTTCAAGCGCTTGATCATTTAAAATGAACTGAGCATAATTACACCCTGAGTCTTTTGTTGCACTGTGTGTGACTACTGCAACGAAATTCCATGATGATTATACTACAGAGACTGGCCCATGGCAACCGGTGCTTTTCATATTTTCCTCAGTATTTCAGAATAACATCACAACTATGAAAGGATCTAACTAGTGCGATATTGCTACAACAGTATTCCGTCGTATTCCTGACTCCTAACCGTATTTGGGATGATATTCTTGCAGCTAAAGCTGCCATATAACATTGATTCACTGAAACAATAATTATTAATCTACAAGACATCCTGCTGACATATGATCATCATGGACTCCTGTGATCAGCGGGGATTGTATTTGTAAATATCATGCAATCATGGATTACATAAGCTGAGACAGAATAGAATCAGCTTTTCTGTCTTAATTACTTCGGGGCACAAAAAGCTCCACAATTGTTGATGCGGCATTAAGCAACATTCACACAATTGCTCACCTTGATTTTGAAAGCCTTTCTAGTGAGGTCTGAGATTAAATAATCGAAGACACTGTTAAATGCAAAAAATGAAAACATCCTGCAGTAAAATCGATGTTGATAACGATTTACCGATATCGTGCTTTATTCGATGAAACATTAAGGATGTGTGGGTGGGTGTTATACTATGTTGCGTTATTCAGTCGTAACATTTTAATGAAAAAACATAAAACCAACAAAATGTTCGACTTGATAAAAACCTTCTCAGAAATTTCCACGGTTTCTGGGACTAATAATGCTTTTGCTGTTCTGACATACACAGTTGAAGATTCAATCAAAGGCACTAGCCTAAGTCGCTGAATTTCTTAATGCAGAGTTCCCTCCCTTGATAAAAACCTTCTCAGAAATTTCCACGGTTTCTGGGACTAATAATGCTTTTGCTGTTCTGACATACACAGTTGAAGATTCAATCAAAGGCACTAGCCTAAGTCGCTGAATTTCTTAATGCAGAGTTCCCTCCCTTGATAAAAACCTTCTCAGAAATTTCCACGGTTTCTGGGACTAATAATGCTTTTGCTGTTCTGACATACACAGTTGAAGATTCAATCAAAGGCACTAGCCTAAGTCGCTGAATTTCTTAATGCAGAGTTCCCTCCCTTGACCGGACGTCGACCCGGTTTGCCTCTGTTATGTTTCTTGGCTTGTCACCAAAATGGTAAACGTCTGAGACCTAGATCACTTCTGGCTTTTCGTGATAGAACTAGAATACAACACCAGCAGAAACCCAACTCACTCACACACTCACTCACTCATTCATACGATTTACAGCTTAATTATCCATGTACAAGGTGGTGGACAAATATGAACGTACCGTCTGAAATGAAGCATAGATGGGAGCGCTAGAAATAGTTATGCTAAAACATGAAAAGTTGCAACAGAATCTCTGAAGGTCTTCTCTCACATGTAATTTGAGAAAGACATCGGTGCTATGCGAATGTGGCAAGTTTTCATGTGCAGTTTTATTTGTGAAGTCAGTATGCAAGTCAACACCAAATCTGAAAGGAAATTCAGTTAACCGACGATAACATATTGTCATATCTACGCCATACGCCAACAAAACAACAACAAAAGGAACGTTAACAGCTACATGGATATGTCCAAGAAAAACTTAAATATCACTCATACTTGATACGATTTTTGTAAAGTACTGAAACAAACACTCATTGTCTTAAATATCACTCATACTTGATACGATTTTTGTAAAGTACTGAAACAAACACTCATTGTCACAAGTATGTCGGATCCCCAAATGCAGAGGATTTGTTGAACTTGAAAATTGTCAAACAGACATATCGTTTAAAAACCTTTGACCCTAATATACATTACATTTAATAATCATTTATTTCAAAATGAAAAAAACAAACATTCTGGCTCAAGTGAGTGAGTCTAGTTTTTTACGCCGTACTCAGCAATATTCCAGCTACGGCGGCGGTCTGTAAATAATCGAGTCTGGACCAGACAATCCAGTGATCAACAACATGAGCATCGATCTGCGCAAATGGGAACTGATGACATGTGTCAACCAAGTCAGCGAGCCTGACCACCTGATCCTGCTAGTCGCCTCATACAACAAGCATAGTCGCCTTTTATGGCAAGCATGGGTTGTTGAATGCCTATTCTACCCCGGGACCTTCACGGGTCTCACACTGGCCTTGTAGCTCAAGACTCAAGCACAGTCGTTATCCCATATTGTGTTGACACCAATGCATCATTCTACTTCCTTGTCCTGGGAATGCATTTGCCTTGAAACAGCTGGATTTTGTCGTCCTTTTCAGAACAGTTAGGTGAAATCATTTTCAGGACATTCGCCGCAATGACAAAGGAATTCATGGATATATGTGCACTGAACGCCCACTTGTACTGTATAATGACTTATATCCTGCTATGATGTTACAGGACTGCAGGGGGATAATACGGTTATAAAGCAGGTTAAATAATGTTGGCAGCGCGACCCTCAGCTACCTGACCAATGGTCATTTCGATGTTTGGAGCTGCGTCAATATTTGTGTTGGCCAAAGCGAACACTCATAATTCCGTTTGACGAAAATAAACGTATGAGCACTGTACTGTAAACAGAGTTAGACATGTATTCTTGATTCCCACGTGACGATTCAGGAAACCTTTTGTAACCAGGTTAGAATACATTTGTGGGTGAAGTTGGTTTGTATATTGTATAATAGGGGACGTTGGATCCCGGGTTGAACGTTCATTTTCTTCCATGAAACACACTTACTGTAGCCTGGGGAATTAGAACTGCCAAGCAGAATGTGGTGTTCCCTTGAGGGATCACGGAAATGATAGCGCCAGCTATTTCCAACTAATCCTGCAACAAACACACAATTTATTAGGTGGTAGTTTGGTACAAAATCTGACATCTACCGCATACATGAAACCTTCTTTCATTTGTTGATGTAATTAGAAAAAACTTGGAACTATTCATCTATAATCACTGGACAAAAATGCAGGGTTGAACTCTATTTTTTATCCGTTGAAAAGAAAATGCACTTATTTCCTTATACACTTCCCACTAAAATCTTACTCATACCTATTCCACGTGCATGTGCACGTGCAGTCCGAAGCTTATCTGCTTCATTTGCCCACTACGCCAGAAGTGATTTCATGAAGAATAAATGTTACGAAAATTCTAACAATAACGACGACAGATAAGATAAATAAACTGTAATGGGTGTATGGTAACGTTAGGCAATATGGTATTGTTATTTAATTTCTGCTAATTCTTTTTTCCTTCACCCCGTTGAACAGGAAACGGACAGGGGTAATGGAGGCGAAGAACGATGTGATAAAGCACGTGTGGTGATTAAAATATTGAATAAAATATTTTTCGCGTGATTATTAAATAAACATGTTGTTGGAAATCTGAGAGCACAACCCAGTGAAGAAATGGGAGTGTACCTTTAATGTTTGCGATATTTTGTTTTGACATGAACAAGATTTTTCGAAACGATGCGATTGAAGTACGTTGCCAGTCTTTGCATGCTTCACTCGCATATAAGAAGACTGGTCATTTTCTCACTGTTGCGCAACCCTATTTGCGCTACAGTTTGCCTGTGGATAAAGACTCTAGCGTTCTTATGGTACATTTCAGTGTAATCTCTACTTTCTCCCAAGGAGCCCTTCACTCAGAGTGTAAGGCTTGCTCCTACACACTAACATTTTCTTGAGTTCAGTAACAATAGCTTTGGATGTTACGGATGTTTCATGACTAGAAAACTGAACATCAGCTGCTCCATGTGGAACACCATTGATATCTCATTGGAAAGAAACGCAGCCCCGCAGCAGACATGTAAAAGTACTTCTGGCTATTTCAATATTTAAATTGCAATGTACACGTGTATTCCGAAGTTGTTCTGTTGGTACACTTGTATATTGTAAAGTAAATTTGAGTAAAATCAATATGACACATATTGATGTCATATGTCACTTCAGGGAGGGTTACAGTTTGTTCCAATTTTTCATTGACTGTATATTGATGACGATGTCGTACCTGCTGAGATGAGATGAAAAGTTGCACATTCCGAAAAACACATCCCTGATGGGACATTATGGATTGCTGAAACTTTTGTTGTAACGTTCTCACTCACTTCTTTGTTTTGGGTGGTCTTTTGGTCATTTTTCCTTGTTGTCTTATGCTGGGTTAATACGTGTTTCTGAATGTTAACCCTCGTTGGATACCTCAGTATTATCCTGAGTCACTTGGTTCTAAACGCCTGTCACCGTCTCCGGATGGCGGCCATCACCAGCATGTATTTTTTTTTTTATGTAATACTGACGTGTAATCTCTACTTTCTCTCAAAGAGCCCTTCACTCGAAGTATAAACTTTGCTTCTACAAGCTAAATTTTCCATGAGTTTAGTAACAATAGGTTTGGATGTTAGGGGTGTTTATTTTAACAAGGTAATTAA
Source organism: Haliotis asinina (assembly GCF_037392515.1). Lineage (NCBI taxonomy): Eukaryota > Metazoa > Mollusca > Gastropoda > Lepetellida > Haliotidae > Haliotis > Haliotis asinina. The sequence continues at coordinate 43,305,507 of NC_090289.1, forward strand.
TATATATTTCATGCTGAAAACTATGAAAGGTTTATGACTAAGCAGTTGCACATGGCCTACTCTAACTGAAATATGACATACTGACTTATTCAAAAGGAATACAACGCCACAGCATGCATGTAAAAGTACTTGAAAGTCCATGGTTTTAAAAGACTGTACTGAGGGTGTGGTTATTTCAATACTACAAATGAAAAAAAGAAACTAAGACTCTGAGGGTGGTATAGTGTTTTGATGATACGAACGACGCGACGTTACAAGTCCTTGCAGACGGAGACTTGCAACTAAACGCGCTCAGTCTGCAATGTCTAACGAATTCCTAGTTTAATCAACATACCCGTGTTGGGACAAACATTCCAAACGGCTTAATGGCGCGTACATCAGTGTGTCTGTGTGGAGATGATGATGGTCTGAGATTATCTGTCTGTGGTGGTTTCACAGCCTCCTCACACGTCGCAGGAAGATAATGGACTCGCTGTGGTGGGCTAATTACGGGGATTATAACACCATTGCCAAATATATATACAATGGAGGCATCATAAGCGTTGTACCTACAACAATAAGGATCTGATAGACTCTTGTGGCAAATGAAAAAAAAACATTTGGGTTTTGTTTCACGACCATATCTATACCACATTACGCGGGCCATTGTCACTGCGTCTTGACCAAATAGTCCTTTGACTGATATTATCAGCAAATATTCAGGGTTTACTGAATCTCGACCGGGTACCCTAGCATATCAACCTGATTCACATTGGTCTCCTATAATATAAGCTTTTAGTTTATCATGATTGTTCATTAATTACTGTCAAGTAGTAAAGACACCAGGTGCTTCTGCCATGCCTCAACAATTACACCCGTCACCAGCACGAACCAAAGAAAGTCATATGCTAATCTAACAGTAAATGCTGTAGACGATCACAATATGGCATCGCAAGTGACGTGTCAGAGCTTCAAAAATAATCACTATGAAATTCTTGTATCGCGTTCTAAATAGGTTTCGCGAAGTCTTCACTGACAAGCCTAGTTTAAATGCCTTTCGGAGCACAAAGTGAAACATAAATCGAGAGTACACTACATCGCTTTAAAATATAGATTATTGTTTTCAACAGTTCATTTGCTGTCATACGCTAGTTATTACCGGAACATACGCGATGCAAAGGTTAGTGATGCAAAGATTTAATAACTAAAAAGTAAAGTACTTGGCCAAAGAAAGTTATCACCGATATCACTTGAGGAAACAGAGAAACAAAGACGTATGTCAGATTTAAGATAATATTTTACAAACATAAAATCATTTTCCAATAATTTATACAATACTTTGGTCTTGCATTTGCCTCAGTTCATTTAGAAAGAGTCAAAGGGTCAACATGTAAAGTTGCTGTCTGGTTCATGTCCGGAGAATGTTTAGGCCAAGGCAAAAAAGTGCATTTATTCCCGAACATTTCTGGCTGTGTGTGGCCACAACAAAAGGTGAAGGGCTCCTTCCTGTCTGTCTGTCTGTCTGTCTGTCTGTTCACTGGAGGCTGTACATGCTGTATCGGCAAGATGATCCCAGATATGTTCATTGTGGTTCATGTCTGGAGAACGCTGTGGTCATGGCAGGTATACTGGAACAATTCTGGTGGTGTGATGCTTTGTGTTGACCTGGTGGGCAAAGGGCACCACAGAAGGCATCCCGGCGCCATCCAATAATTGTAATAGTAGTGAGTGTGGCGTCAGTAGATTTAGTTTTCACAATGACTAGCCATCTGTGATGGGTCACAACGACTGAACGATCACCGAGCGGTCAATGACACCGCAGCCTGTGAAGGGTAGAGTAGTCACTCTATGTATCTTATAAGGAAACTGACTGGCAGTTAATGCTTTCACTATCTGTGACAGACGAAGTCACCAGGTTCATTTTCTTGTTTTGCAGTGTCGTTTTCAATTTCATGGTGAATGAGGTTAAATTGCATCAGTTGATGGTAACCTAGTTCTACCCTATATAATGCGCATGAATTATCTCCTTTTGTAAACAGCCTTTGAAATATATTTCAGGCAGAAATTACTTCAGGATGACTTCAGATTTATGCAGCATCTTAAATGGCCGTATTCATTCAAGGTCTTCAACTGGAGGTCCCTCGTGGGTCCAGAGTTTATCGGAAAGGATACTTACAACTTATCCGACGTGTCCTACATCAGCCAGATGGCAGTGGTTTGTTAGCATTGTTAAATGCTATACATCACCCTTTCTAGTTAGACTCAAACAAATCGTGAGAACACTAAATACAATAGGCAGAAACCAGTTATATGACTTGAATTTCGCTTCCACTCGTCACTTGGATATGGTCACGAGAGAACTACAATTCTCTAGAAAATAGCAGATACTTGTTGTAATAAACATTGAACAAGACTGTCGGGCTATTCCCAGCATCACATGAGGAAGCAGGATCTGTCGTGCGGGACGTTGGTGCTGCAGTCAGTACACAATCTTCATGAACAATAGATAACAGACAGGGCGTCCTGACATGAACTGTCTCTGACCGATGTGAACTAATCAATGTTTGGCAACAACCTGCAGGTTGTTTTCAGTTTTAAGATTAATCACTGTCTCTATAGTCGATAAGACGTCTGTCCATACATAACATTCAGTAACATGCTAACCAGAAATTGTGAACCGATGACATGTGTCAACCAAGTAAGCGACCCTAACCACCCGAGCCTTTCAGTCGTTCCCTTTTTTCGTTTCATTTTCTTCACAAACTATGCGACACAAACCTTGGGAAAGAAATGGAATAAACAAAGGAACGCTTGCCCTTTCATGTGATCACTTATTGTTTCCCTTAGTTTTTGTCTGATAACGCTTTCTCGGTTAACCTCAAGGTCAACTGTATCACGAAGTGCTTTGTGCAGACAGAACCCGACACAAACATACCCAATAAAGTCCAGTCCAGTATCTATACCATTTGCAGATTTAAATTCCAGGTTGTTACTGTTAAATAACGTCCTTTTTACTCTTTCATAATTTGTTTGTGGGTTGTTTTAAGAACTAGACATCATGGCCATCGACCTGTGCAACTCAGGAACGATGACAGTGAGTTTGACCACTCGATCATGTTAGATGCCGGTTCTAAGAAGCATGGACTCCTGATGGTCAGTTCTAATTCTAATCTCCAAAGGTCGTATGATTCATTAAAATCATTCAACAACTGTTTTCAGTTGGTGTTATCATTTCAGAAACTACTTGGTAGTCCAAGCTAAACAGTATGTTGATATCACCGTAAGTGACTTCCAACAGTCCCGATATTACTTACAACATCCCATGTACCACCGTATGCAAGGGTGCCATCAAGCAATGTTCACACCTAAACAAGGGAATGATTGGCAAAAAAGGAAAACTCCATTCACAATCTATTTAAGCCCAACACCAACGCAGGCATAACGTTATACACAGTCCTTTGACGTCATCCATACAAAAAACCTGTGTGTTGTTATTCACTACTTCCTGTAACTTGCGTAAGCAGGTCCGACTTACTTTAATTTGTCATCAATTACAACTAAAACAGTTCTCATGTTACAATGAACGAGTTTTGTTTGGAGACAATCTGTAACGTTAAATAGCGAACAAATTAGCCGTTGATAATTTTCGCTTTCGTCACTTTGTTTCTGCTTGCAAGGCACGTTAATGTCCATGCTTTTTCACTTGGTGTAATAACGTGAAAAATAACAATCTTAATCCCCATCCGCCATATAGCCGGAATATTGCTAAGTGTGGCGTAAAACTAAACTCACTCACTCACTCTAATCCCCATACCTAAAAACTGATACAAGGAGGGTCAGAAATTTATTTTGAGTTGAATACAGGTATAATCTGGAGCAAGGTCTGTTTTGTCTGTTTGTTGTTTAATGGCACTCTCTAATATTCCAGACACACGACAGTGGTCTTTAGTTCTAGTCTGGGCCAGACAATAGAGTGATAAGCACTATTAGCATCAGTCTACACACATCAGATACAGTGACATACATCAACAAAGTCAAGCCTGGACATCCATTAGTCCAATCTCACGACAAGCATGGATTGCCAAAGATCAGTTATGATCCGGATCTTCATATCTCCAGACACAGTATTCTCAACCATGTGCATCATAGGATCTTATTTACTGACATCTCTTATAAGCGAGTGTGTATTATTGTTTGCCGAAGGTTAATTTCATAATAAATACTAACATCGTGGGGCACATCAGGAAAATCAAGTTTGAAGTTCATCAATACAATCAAGTTTAGCTATGATATAACTTGTATAATGTTCTTACCCAGTTTGCTCACTTCATTGTAAACCATACGTTTTCTACTCGCATTGCTACAGTACAAACAACATGAAAGTTTTCCGAACACCAAGCATAAGTTTCATTATTGCCTTAGTTACTTTTAATCACTTGTTGCAGTATCCAAAGATGCAGTATCCAAAGATGTAGTATCCAAGATGCAGTATCCAAAGATGCAGTATCCAAAGATGCAGTATCCAAAGATGCAGTATCCAAAGATGCAGTATCCAAGATGCAGTATCCAAAGATGCAGTATCCAAAGATGTAGTATCCAAGATGCAGTATCCAAGATGCAGTATCCAAAGATGCAGTATCCAAAGATGTAGTATCCAAGATGCAGTATCCAAAGATGCAGTATCCAAAGATGCAGTATCCAAAGATGCAGTATCCAAAGATGCAGTATCCAAGATGCAGTATCCAAAGATGCAGTATCCAAAGATGCAGTATCCAAAGATGCAGTATACAAAGATGCTGTACCATTTTGGACTTGAGAATAATTCTGAATTTCAGAATGGAAACGCAGTATCCAATAGTCCAACGTGTCATTGAAACAACAGCTCGTGCACAGTTTTAACGTGCTAGCCATCTCCAGGTTAAAAGTATCGAATCATTTGTTCAGATGACCGACTCCGTGAACCAAGAAATGGTTACAGTTAGGATTCATATCACGAGAAAATTTCAACAGTTAGGATTACATACATTTCCATTATACTTCAGTATTAAAGTTCATTTCAAAACAAAACAATAATAATTCCGAACTTAGAGTCTTTTTTGGCAACAAGAAACTTTGAAAGTCATTTGCAGTCTTTGATGATTTTTAATTGTCGTACTTGCTTGCCACAATAAGTGACTGTGCTTGTCATAAGAGGCGACTAACGGGATCGGGTGGTCAGGCTCGCTCACTTGGTTGACACATGTCATCGGTTCCCAAATGCGCAGATCGATGCTCATGTTGTTGATCACTGGATTGTCTGGTTCAGACTGGATTATTTTCAAACCGCCGCCATATAGCTGAAATATTGCTGAGTGCGGCGTAAAACTAGACTCACTCACTCACTTTAAGGCATAAATATTGTATTATATGTGTAAATATATTAATGTACACGTATACTACAAACGTTTTGAATATTTACGCAATTTCGTAACTGTTTTATGACAATTATGGATTGTCTAAATGGTGAATAATAACAATTAGAATTATAGCTTCTTGATGGGTTCGACTAGGCAGTGTTACCTGGGAGAAGTCCCATTCACTGTCTGGGCTGCATGTTGAGGGGGTGCGGGCCCTGTGCTTATGATGGGCCTTACCGGCCTGACTGTGCCAGGATCGCCCAAACCGTCTCTGCTGCATATCTATCTTAATCTGTAATAAAGGAACGAATCGATGTGACCACCCTGTTGATGCCTAATACAGTTGCCATGGAGGCACTGAATAACCTTGGTGAAGCCAATTACCCTGCGTCAGTTTATTCCATTTATCCGAGAGTTGGCATGTCATCGCTGGTAGAGTTTTGACAGCTGAGAACAGTCAACATTTATAACACATTATTTTTTTCCTTCCGTCTTTAAAGACGATGGCATCACGATTAGTCACGACGTAGACAGTGGCAGACACTAAAAGTGCCAAACGTGAGGATGTGCTGGTGGAGATTACTTTGAGAGGTGATGGAAGTAGCAGCCGGTCTCGACATAGAGCTTAGCCATCATGTTACGTCAAGGGCTTTGAAGTTTCGTACGAAAATGGTCTAAACCTGCAGACAGCAATGGTTCCCATCGTCCATTCATATAATTATGAAAGTTTATGATCAGAGTACTGTAGATCCACTGCAATTACTAGGTCGCTCAAAAGGAACCTAAGGGAACTGTAAGGGACACTTATGTACTCTTTACAAGAGTACGAAATCATAAGAATGTGAGAAGATTTTGTTTCCACAGGTGTCTGTGTGTCAGTTAACACAATTGTCTGTCTCCAAATAATCGAGTATGCGTGACATACGTCAGTGACTTAAACTACGAACTCAACCACCCGATGTCCTTATTCACATCCTACAAACTGAACTTGATGTATTCAATATTGAACGTACGTACACCCTTCACCACCCACCACCACTTTCTTTCTTATACCATACAACAGTAACTGAATCACAATATGCTGTCTCACTCAAACCCAAGTCAGAGCCACAATTGTCATTACAAGTTGGACTGAAAGAAATACTGATTCAGTATAAACACAAGAACGTAAGACTCTGAGGATAGTATTGTGTTTCGATGACAATCTTCATCGTAATAGATCCTTGGAGGTATGGAGACTTATGTGCAGCAGTTTTCGATGTCTTGCGAATTTGGTGGAACACAATCATGCGACAACTGTTAGGGAAAATATCTCAAAAGGATTAATGGTGTGTTCATCAGTGTGTCTGGATGGAGATGATGATAGCGTCCCACTAAGAACGTCTGAGATTATCTGTCTGTGGTGGCCTCGCAGCCTCCTCAAACAGGGATGTGTTAGACGTCCATGTCATGTACTAAACTGAGTCGCAAACTGTTGCTTATTACAGGACTTATGACACCATTGCCAAACATATGAAAATATCGGCATAATAAGCGTCGTATTTGTAGCAATATGAATATGAGAGACTTTTGTAGTTAATCGAGCAAGATGTTGTTGGCGTTCGAGACACATTGTGTGTTTGTGGTCTAACATCCTATATCATGTTAATCCAGCTATATCGCCGGGGACGCATTGAGTGGTCAGACATTCATGAATAGACTTAGTCTTTCAATTGGTCATAAAGTCTGAAACAACGCGACGTAGTCAGTGATACCATGGCCTCCGAAGCCTAGAACGTCAATTCCATATTTTTTCCAGGGAAATTGATCAAGAGTTGATGCTTTGACTGTCGAATGCAGATAAAGTTATTGGGTTCAGTTTTTGGATTTGTCCAGTATTGTGCTCAATATCTTGAATGAAGTTAAATTGCGTTCGTTGCGTATTTGTTGATCTGGTTTATACAGAAAATGCATTAATTGTCTCCCTATTGTGGCACCACAGTGAATAAGCTGTCTATGCATTTTGTACGTTGGCTTTGAAACACATTTATGCTGCTGAATGACTTCAAATTTATGCAGCATGTTAAAACTTTCTAGTACACCAACACCATGGTCATATTCATCCGTGGTCTTCAACTGGAGGCCACTCGTGGGAAAACAATGTGCATAATTTATCGTAAAAGCTGAATATTTATCACTTACTCCCTGTTTCTTGTATGGACACAAAATGTCACAAAATATCTGACGCCTGACACATCACCCAGAGGGCAGTAGCCTGCTCTGCGGAATGTCCAGTGGCCAAGGTAAACCGCATGACAACTAAGCTTGTTGAGGGAACTGCAATACTCTAAAACAGCAGATGCTTGCTGTGATTAGTACCTAACAAGACCTCGGGGGAATTTCCAGCATTACAAGATGAAGAAATCTCTGTCATGCTGGACGATGGTGCAGCAGTCAGTGCATATGCTTAATCAATAACAGATAACAGACAGCACATCCTGGCATGGACTGTCTATGACCGATGTAGATTAATCAACGTTTGACAGCCACCTGCACGTAGTTTTTAGCTCGAAGATGAATCTCCATGGTCTATAAGGGGCATGTCTGACGTATAGCAATCAGTAACCTTACATCCAGAAATGTAAGGTAACGAACAAATCATAGTATGCCTCTGGTGAAGTTTCCAGACTACTATCGGTATGCTACTCATATAAGTTAACGGCCATTTGTTTCCTCCATGTTAATAGTGATATAGTTGGATCGGTATGGCCCTTACCTTCCTTTGAGTAATATATTATTGTACAAAACCGTATCATCTCTCTGAAACATTTCACCAGTTGTCGGAAGTCTTTGCTATTTCCTGATTGTGTATTATGTATTATGATTATGTATTAGATACAGAAGCAAATACATTGAGTGCAGCCTACATCTACAATATTGCCAGTTCCAGTTCACGACAGTGTTCCTAGTCTCCTTTGGCGTGCGTGAGTGCATGCATGTGTGTGTGTGAAAGATAATTTAGGTACTAGTTGTGAGCCCAAACTTATTAGTATATTACATCGTGATAATCACCTTCATCAACCAGAATGTATCAACAATACCTTTATACCACCGCACAGGGTACAAATCAGCTTCACATGCAAATCTCACATCTACATAAGTGATTCAGGCTGCAGTGAAAATTGGTAATGTTGGCAAAAACAGGACAACTTCATTCACAATGTAGCCAAATACCAACGCAGTCATAATCTTGCACTCAGCCCTTTGACGTCAATCACAAAATCGTTGATATTGTTTTTTTTATCGTAAGCAGGTCCAAATTACTTGCATTTGTTGCCATTACAACTAAAACAGTTTTCGTTTTGAGGTGTTGCAACAAATGAGATTTGTTTGGAGACAACTATAACGTTAAATAGCGAACGATTTCTGTAAACCTGCGATTGATAATTTCGTATTGTTTCTCTTTGTAATGCCTGCACATTCCTGTCTTCACTTGACGTAGTAACGGTGAAATAACTAGTACTCTCTAATCCTAAAACGTAATACAAGATGTGGATAAATTGATTTCGAGGAAAACACAGATTTGATCACAAGCGACATTAATCTGTTGGTCAACACAACACACAGCAATAACCCTGTTACACGTCATGGAGATATCCTGTCTGCATATTTTAAGTCTATATCAGACAATCCAGAGATTAACATTATGAGCACCAATAAATGCGTATCTGATACGATGACGTGAATCAATCAGGTTAGTCTGTCCTTCTCATGCATGGAATGCAGAAGGCCATTTCTCACCCCGATCTTCAGTTTGTCCGAAGTAAGGTATTCTCAACGATATCCAGCACATATGAAGTGTGTTATTTAAAGCTAATGGAAAATGTTAGTAGTTTATAAGCATTCCTTGCGATACAGAATAAGTGAGTGAGTGAGTATTGTTTAACAGAGCAGTAATCCATAATCTCACTATCCAGGATAATTCAATGTTAGGGGCAGCGCTTGCTCATTGAACAGAGTTGACTTTCAATTACAGTTTCACCTTTAACTGAAATATCCAGGCATATTGGAGTCAATAACATAACTCTTCATCAGCCAGTCTGTTGGACATTCAAGTTTGGTGTTACCCAATACAATCGATCAGAACTTGGGCAGAGCAAACGCAATTATATTTTAACGACCAAAGTCGACATTATTTTCTATTTCATAATATTGACCAGACACGCAATAAAATAACTTCAAAATGTCCGATCCAATTTACTCACTTCAGTGTGGTAAACTGCAAATGTTCTACCATCAGGCCGCCCCAACACCAAATACATGTTTCAATATTATCTGAGTTACGTTTATTCCACTGTCCAAGAAAACCTGAAAAATCCAAAGCTGCGATGTGACCCGGGCATTGGAAATACTCCTGAATACAGTTTCCTACTGTAAGCAGTTTCAAACGTGGTAAAATTATCAAATCACTTTTTCAGATGACCGACTCCATGGACCAGTCTGCATATGTTCATATTGAACATTATACAATTAGAATGATTTCTATCATATTTTCAAAGTACATTTCCTTCCAAAACTGTATAACGATTACAATTCATGCCTTAATGTCTTATTTGTATCAGAAAGGTTACAAATTCTTTTATAAGAGCATCCCTTAACGGCCTATCACGATTTTGAATTTTGTGGAATTTATACAGTTTCCTTTGAAGAATTAGAAAAGCATGATCAATTCACAAACATTTCTATGTAGTTATGCTCGTCGATTTAATTGTTGATTGGCATTTAAATGTTTTTACAAAATGTTATTTAACATGTAACGTCACACAAAAAAATATTAAAACTAATGTTGCTATTTAATATTCATTGAGTGATTGAGCAAAGTCAAAAATATCACCCCATGTAAAATATAACGATCACAATGAATTCCCAAATTGTCGTGAATGTTTGAATATTCTTTAAACGTGTCCTTATTTAAATGCATCCAACAAAAATATTGAATGTTCGTGCAAATAATTTCATGTTCCATGACGTCATTACTTGCTGACATGAAGTTATATAACTTGTTTCTAGCTTCAAAGTGAATATGTTCATATCCAACCTATAACCTCATCAGTGACATGCAGTTGGTGCCCCTAGTGCTCAGATACATGATGAGCAACGGTAATAACAAGACGCATCTGAATCATGGGATTATCAGGTTGATTTGCAACCATATGAGTTGATACAGTGAGTTGATACAGTAGGATTTTGTCTTCCCTTTCAGAACAATTAGGTAAACATCCCCAGCATTTTCAGGACATCCCCTGCAATGACAAGGGCATTCATTATGAAAGTATATGCATGAACGCACACTCGTACTCTATAATGACTTATATCCTCCTATGATTTCAAGGGTAACAGGGGCATGATACCGTGATAAAGCAGGTGAAATATATTACTGTTGGCGGCAAGACCTTCAACAGCTTGACCAATGGTCATTTTCATGTGTGGAGCTGGGTCAATATTTGTATTGGCCAAAGCAAACTCTCATAAGTCCGTTTGACGCATATAAGGGCATCAGTACCGTACTGTAAACAGAGTTAGACATGTATTCTTGATTCCCACGTTACGATTTAGGAAACCGTTTATTACCAGGTTAGAGTACGTTTGTGGCTGAAGTCGGTTTGTATATTTTATAATAGCGGACGTTGGATCCCGGATTAAACATTCAGGCTACCCCATGAATGACACACACTTACTGTAGCCAGGGGAAACAGAATTATAGCAGAACGTGATGTTCCCATGGCTGATCACGGAAATGATGGACGAGCCGTCCTTTCACGCCAACAGCAGCTATTTACAACTAATCCTGCAACACATACACAGTTTATTAGCTGGCCATTTGGCAGAAACACCAGCAATCTGACATCTACCACATAAATGACACTATTCCCTCTTTTTAACGTTATTAAGCACTTTTAATATGGAATTATTCACACAATTATGCAAAGAAAAAGTTAATTCTGAATATCCAGAATGCAGTGGTAAAGTACTTTGAAAGCTTTCATGCTAATTGCATTTCTTGTTTCTCTTTACTTTGACGCCCAGTTCTGAAATATCCGGCCTATAAATAATCGTGCCAATAATATCATCGTAGTGCGAAGGTATCGAGCTATCTGACTATCTGATCAAGACTCGGCTATGTACAGGCCGCCATTATTTTGGTGCTATGTTGCAAACCAACGAGCAACTCATCTCCACTTACTCTCATCGAGCCTCATGGATTATAAGGCCACTCAGAGTATAAGGCTTGCTTCTAGGTTTGCAACCACTGTCTGTGTATCATGCTGAAGGCTTTGCACATCTATGGCAAGGAACGTGACCATCATTTATTCCATGCGAACACGACAAGCTGTCTCAGTGTAAACAAATTCAGTGTCAAAGTTGTATGAAATTATTTGAAAGTTCTTGTTATAAAAATGATATCAAGGGTGTGGGAATTTCAATACTGAAAATAGGAAAATGGTGATATACTCAGTAATACAAAGATGACGAAGTAAAACTCCTAGGGTGGTATTGTGTTTCGATGGCGATGAACGGCACGCCAATACAACAAAAAATCAGGGAAACGAAGACTTACCAATAACGTCACACAGTGTGTTTTGTCATGCGAATCCTCAGTTTAATCTCGAGAAACATTTTCCGAGAACTGTAAGGAGAAATATCTTAAAAGGCTTAAAGTTCAATATTTGTGACTTACTTTGTGTGTCTTTTTTTATTTATGACATATCTAACGCTTGCTACATCAGCTAGATGACAGAAGATTATTCTGTGAAATGTTTCATGACCAAGATAACCAGTAGGACAACTCAGCCAAACAAAGAAAGGCTTGAAATTTGTTAAAGCGTGTGTCTTATACACAAACATTACTATTTCGACCCGAAGTAAACAGTTTAGGTGTACATGTGTACACTGTGTCTGGATGGAGGATGGTGATAGTGTCCCATTGTAAACCAAAAGTTACTGTTCTGTAATCTGATTGGTTGAAAAACATGATTAAATGGTATTAGATTCCCGGAAACTGAAAGACTATTTACCGCGTATTGACACGTCAACAATTGTTTTGTTGTGTCATCAACAGTGGTGACGTCCTTCAAATCATATTGTGACGTAAAGTTAGAATGACGTCACAAATGAGCAACTCCAGATGCTACCATGAGAACCAGCTGAAACGGCCAGCTGATGACACTTCACTGCTGTGTCCGTATTCGATGTAAACGAGTGCCCCTTTGGTTTACTTTTGTGTTTACAATGTCGATAAACATCATGTGTTGGCCAATATTTCATTTGAAACCTCCGGCTGACGCCGTCGGTTCCAAATGCATTCCCGTGCTTCAAATACTCAATAACACCCGGAAATTGGCCAACACATGATGTTTATCTCCTAAGTGAAACATGGATGTATAATGAGTTCTGCACTAGGATGAGTCACGCACGTTGCTCCTAATGATGAGTCTAAAACATCATTGCGAAGCATGTAAACAATACAGGCAAAATAAGTTCTGCATCAATATGATGGACTGTCATGGTAAATAAGGCAAGGAGTTATTGGGTTATAATATGACTGGGACCGCATGAGCTTGTGTATTGACCAGATATTATTCGATGTACTTATTTTTTCAGTAATTCTTCATATGGACCGAAACAACATCAAGCAGTCAATGAGACTGTGCCCTTTAAAGCCCAGAACAGCAGCGCTCTATTTGTGGGAAATTGACTGTCAGTTGAAGCTTTGACGATCTGTGACAGGTGAAGTCATTGGGTTTATTTTCTTGATTTGGAGGAGCAACGTGTTCAATTTCATGGTGAATGAGGTTAAATTGAGTTCGTTAAGTAGTCGTGGATTTCAGCCTAGTTCTGCTCCAAATAAAGCAGATAAATTATCTCAGCACCCTTGCATCATGGTGATGAAGATATATATGTACATGTTAGTTAGAATTTTCATAATGATTAGCAGCAAATTACTTCAGAATGACTTCAGATTTCTCCTGCATTTGGTAATTTGCTATAACACCAACACACAAGTCGTTCATTTATGGTCTACCTCCGGAGGCCACTCGTGGAAAAACAATTTATCGTGAAAACTGAATATTTATAACTTACTCTGTGTGTCTTGTATGAACATACAACATTTTCGACGCCTGCTACATCAGCCACCAGCTTGCTCTATGAAATGTTTAGTTAACCCTGGTAACGAGCACGGTAACTATGCCTAACAAAGAAAGGCTTGCAGTTTGATTTATAAAGTCTGTATGTTACATTACAACATCACTATTCCAACCCAAACTAAACCAATGACTGAGAAATAATTCACCGACACGGCTTGACTTCCAATTCCAATAATCACATTGATATGCTCATGAGAGAACTACAATAGTCCAGAAGATAGTAGATACTTGCTGTGATTCAGATTTACATGGCCGTGAGGGTATTTGTAGCATTACAAGATGAAGCGATCTCTGCTGTGCTGGACATTGGTTCAGCAGCCAGTACATATATTTAATCAACAATAGATAACAGACAGCACATCCTGGCATGGACTGTCTATGACCGAAGTGGACTAATCAACGTTTGGCAACCACCCGCACGTTCTTTTGGCTTCTACATTAACTCTATCTCCGAAGAGCACTGTCTGTATACAACAGTCAGTAACATTCTAACAAGAAAGGTGCGATAACGAACAGTATGCCTCTGGTTCGAGAGTACTATCGGTATGCCACTCGAGATAGGTTAAGAACCACTCAGTTCTTCCATGTTACCGGCAAGTTTGGAGTGCTATGAGAACTTACGCAATATGGTTGGAATTGTGTGAACTTCTTTTGCGTAATAATTTATATTGTAGTAAATAGAGCGTATCACTTCTGCAACATTTCACCAGTTGTTGAAATCCATTGCAATTTTCAGTTTTTGTAAACAACCCCTAACCATACCAAGGTATTGATAGATTAGCCTCTATTCTCCTTCTTGTTATTCATTAAGATAATTTAACAATTGTTTAATGACTGGACGTGCGAGTGTGTGTGTGTGCTCGTGTGTGTGTGTGTGCGTGTGCATGCGTTTAAAACATAATTTCGAGCACTAGTTGTTAGCCCATTAACAGTATATTAATGGTATCATGGCAATCACTTTCCACAGGCTGACCGATTCAACAACACCGATATGTACCTCATCCTTCAAGGGTACGGTCAGTCCACACCTAGGCATATCACAAAGGCCTAACGTGGGGAAAGGCTATAAGAAAAAGGCAATATGTGGCAAAAGAGGACAGCATCTTTCACAATCTATTTAAGCTCAGAATCGACGCAATCATAATCTTGCACTTGTCCTTTTGACGTCAATCATGGAAACTTTGGAATTGTTATTTATTACCTTCCTGCAGCTTGCGTAAGCAGGTCCGAGTTAATTCCATTTGCCGCCAGTTATATCTAAAACAGTTTTGTGTTGGAGTGTTACAACAAATACGTTTTCTTGGCGACATCTGTAGTCTTAAATAGCAAACGATTTCTGTAAATCGTTCCCGCTTGTCACCTTGTTTCTCCTTGTGACGTACGCTCATGTCCATGTTTTTCACTTGACGTACTAATTAACATTAATACGACTCTTTTAATCCTTAGGAACTTGTACAAAGTGTGCAAGAACTGTTTTCGGGGAAAACACTGATTTGATGAGGAGCCTGGTCTGTTTTGTCAATTTGTTTAATGAAACGAACTATCATATTCTAGCAACAAGACAGCTGCCTGTATATAATGCGTCTGTACCAGACAACACAGTAGTTAACACTATGACCACCAATCTATGCACATCTGATACGCGACATAGCCAAGGTAGTCTAATGGAATGCTGAAGAACAAATTTTGACCCGGTTCTTCAGTTCGTCCGAAATAAAATATTCACAACGATATGCCTCACTTATTGAAAATGCAGTTCAGAGGTAACTGAAAATCGTAGTTCAAAACTATCCCTTGCCACATTGGATAGCTGGCATCAACAATAAATGAGTGAGTATTGTTTGACGGACATTCCAACACCGATCAATAATGCTACCGTGGGGACATCATTTCAGAAACCCTCAGATATCAGATATCATATAAAACGTTAGGGACAAATGTTGTACATTGGACACAGAGTTGCCTTTCAGGTACAGTATCACTGTCAATTGAAAATCCTGGCATCTTCGTGCCAGCAACAAACCTCTTCATCAGCCACTTCAAGTTTAGAATTATCTAAAACCTCACAACAAATCTGGCCAATAGAAACGCAGTTACATTTTTATACCCAATATCAGCATTACGTTCCATTCCTAGATATTTATCTGACATGCAGTAATATAATTGCAGTATAGTTCAATCTGATTTATTCACTTTACTCTAAACTGCAACTGAGCCCTCAGACAAGCCCTATACCAAGCACAGTCTTGGGTATTCCTTCAGTTAATGTCAATCAGCTGTTGAAGAAGATCCTAAGGATCCAAAGCTGCAATGTCATCCGGGCGCTGGAAATAATTGTGAATGAAATCGCAATATCCGACCGTCCAGTGTGTCATTAAAACGACAGCTCATGCACAGTATTGACGTGTTAATGACATCCCCCGAGAAAATGTGTCGACTCACTTGTCCATATGTGCGACTCCGTGGACCAGGAAATATGGACGGTTAAGGTTCATATCACTCGGAAATGTGAACATTGCACAATTAGAATTATTTCTATCATATTCCACATTACATTTCTTTCAACATTTCACCAGGATTACAGTTCTGACCTGAATGTCTCATTGTCATCAGAAAGCTTTGTTTTGAGAGCCATTAACAGCGTTTGATGATTTTGAATTGTCATGTCTGTATTTTACACTTCTTTATAAATGGAATTGAAATCCCATGAGTGAGTTTTGGCATAATCTGCATTCGTTTGATTGTGGTTAAACGACATTATTCTGACATTGTCGAGTTTTCCTGAACAAGTTCTTTCTTTACTTTTGTGCTTTCTTGAACACCCGTTTATTTAATACACTGGATTTGACACAAATCGTTATTAGTCATGTCATGAGAAAAAAACACACTGAAGATTAAAAAATATGTTGGTTTATAAAAAGTTTTATTTAAAATTAAGTATGACCCAGTAACAAGCTTTTCGATTCAGTATTGCTTATCGATTTTATTGTTGGCTGGCATTTATGCGTATTGACACATTGGTATGTCACATGGACGTGTATAGTCAGCATTCATAACTCAGTATGCGTAGTTCCTTCCGTCTTCTACGACGATGGTCTTATGATAAGTCACGACGTAGACAGTGGCTGATTCTAAAGGTTCCAAACGTGAGGATGTGCTAGTGGAGATTACCTAGAGAGGTGGTGTAAGTAGCAGCAGGTGTTAGAACCGTGTTGCCTTAGAGTTTTTAATCAATTAAAGTCAAGGACGCTGAGGATTCCTATGAAAGTGGTATGCTCTCATCACTGGCTCTCATCGTCCATTCATATAATTTCAACGTTTACGACCTCATTAGAGAATTGTACAACCTTTTTAACCTTAACCACAATCACTCGGTCATTGGCTTGGAAACTCACGTTCTTCCGATCTCCTACAGACCCTTTCGGAAGAAGCTGATTAAATTAAGTTCTGTTATTTTTTCACAGGATATGTAAGTCAAATGTCGACAGTCTGGAAATCGGACATTTCTGCCTAACGTAAATATTTGATATCTAACAGCTGCAGCTATCAACTGGACACAAAGATACAAAATTGAGGGAATGAGCAAAAAAAAACAAATTTTCGTTCTCTCGTTTTGCCGTCCTCGACGCTGTTCACGTTCATTGACGAAGCGGCGCAAATCTGAGTGAACCAATCCAGTCGGATGAGCTATCGTGGTAATGCGTGACCTGATCAATTATTTGGGTGTTATGATATCCCGGCAGCGCCGATCGTTTGATGACTCCGCTAAACCATTGCTTGACAGGACCTGACTCTGTTGTTCAAGAGCTGATTTGATGAAGCTGAAATGTTGCCATCATCGGTGTGAAATTCCATTCACACCCACGTGACGATAAAGACGGAAATAGGGAGCACAAATGTTACTGTGTCCAGGTGACTAACACACGTATCTATCTATATAAATATAACTGGAACAGGGTGTCATTTTCTATATCTTATGATTAGTTCCACTATCGAGCCATAATCCTCTAAATACGTATTTTTCCTCTTTGAGTTTCATTTCTTAATTATGGTTATATTTCAGTTAGAATCATTACATTAAAACTATTTTAAAATTAATAAATGCTTACATCACAAACATAAATTCTAACCGAAACTAAACATTCTCGCCCTTGGGCCAGCGAGTTTAAATTTTGAGTTTTCAAAAGAAAGATTCATTTTTCCATCCTTGTCATATATTCATGACAATTAATCGCGATAATTTTGTCAAATTCCTTGTCATAAAGTGGCCACAATGCGAAGAGGTTCCGGACATTTGGGTGTCCAGAATGAAATTGTGACGTGTTATAAGATTAATTGTGGACAATAACAAACGGATTGTTCGTGTACCACAGTCTCTTTCATAAGTATCGGATAGCTGTTTTCAGTGAATTTGTACGGCGGATACCCAGGATTTTCATTCATCCAGGGGCCAGACCGGTCCAGTCGCCTAAGGTGCCGCAATCCATTGGACTGAGTTGTCTCCCTTGTGCATGTCAGGAACCAGTGATCGTGGGTTTGAACCGCCGTTGGTCAATACTGTTTGTCAAAACCATACACAGGCTCGTTAAAGGTTGAAGTGTTGCCTCCCTTTCGCACGCCAAAGTCCGAATCCCCGATAATGTTTCAGGGTTTGACAAAACCAGTACTCCTCCTTACCAAACTGGTAAACATCCCGTCTTCCATTCTCTCACTTTAAGCTGACACTTTACAATACGGTGGTAAAGTTTGAATAATTGTAGACAATGATAAGCACACTGGTTATGTAGCTTTGACGCCTGCCTTTATCAAGTGAAGCAATATCTCCAAGAAACACGACGGCAAAATGAGGTGCAGCCCGCACCATGGGGAACCTATGTAGACAAATGCAAGATAAGCATCTTATATTATCAGCTTAGTTAAACCATAGCGCGAGACTACCATCCGGCATCGTGCTTTTGGGTTTTTGTGGGTTTTTTACAGTTCTCTTCAGCCTTCATTCATCAATGTTGTACATCTAAAATAGGGATTAAAGTCGGAGAATGGGTACATATGTGCCTGTAGACCGTGCCTGTAAAGTTGAGCATGCATGACAGCCCATCTAAACACGATTGTGTCGAAGTTGGAGGTACTTGCTTAAATGTTCGAGCTGTCCAAGATCTGACACAAAATGTTGCCTACAGAAGGAATAGACCTTGATCAAGCCTTTACCGTACGTCCGACACAATGAAATCGAAGCTTTGCTGCGCTGTCATGAAAACTCTTGAATGATTGTTCTGTGCACATGTACTTAAAGGCGCAATGTCACACCATACATGCAACGTTGCATGGAATCGACTCTTGCGCCCTTTACGCCGAAATCTATTTCAAGCGAACCTCACAGAGTTATGTCCCCTGAAGCGCTCTATGGGAATATCCTGCGCGCACCTGATAACTGAAACCAATTCGGCAAACACCGACAACACCGCGTGCGACAGTTTTCGATGCCAAGATCATTCGTTCACATTTCATATATGGCAAGTGTTATCTGTTTGGAAGTTGTTTGGAATTAACTGTTTCGGGCATAATAAGTTTTAATAACATTTTTAGTGCTGCATCAGTAAGAATCTAGAGAGAGCCTATGCCTTTAATATATAAAATATTGTCCAAAATCCTAGATCCAAGACTATGCAACTTTTTGTAAAGGATGTACGCGGTTAAATGGTTTATACTACAGCAGCAAATCCCTTGCACAAACAGCGACCTCTTGAGAATCCTAGTTCTCTGCTCTCGTCTGTAGAAATGGGCCATCGTCCTCATCACCCAAGTTGAATGTGTCTCCTGCCTGACTGTAGTCATTAGACCAATTGATCCTAAGAATCTTGACCCTCAGGACGTTTTTTATGAGTTTCTTTTAAAGAAAATACCTCAGATGAGTCTATGTCAGAAACACATAAGACTGAAGCCATTTAGCAACTCCCATTATGTGATGCTTAATGCATTGGCAGGGTAAGGCCACGTGTACAGAGTTGCTTCCTTTCCATTGTACAATGGTCCAAATTTCACGTTTGGTATTCCTTTGTTGTCAGTGGTATTCCTTCGTTATAAGTGGTATCCTCATGTTGTCATTGATATTCATTTGTTGTCAGTGTTCTAACTCACAGCTACATGTTCCGATCTTTCCTCCACAATAGTCCTCATACATTGATATGACATGTTCAACGTGACATTGAACCAACTTTGCATGATACTGTATGACGTATGTATTTATGGCGTGACAAAATACCTGTTATTAAGGGAGCGTAGCCTTGTGGGTAAAGTGTTTGGTCATCACCATTCATTCCGAGATGGAAATATTTGCAAAATGAAATATCCCTGGACAATAAGTTTCAATGTACATGGGAAGTAAAATCAATGGCTATTTAAGATGGAAACAACAGTTTGACAGGTAAACAGCCATTTCATGGCGATTTTATCATTGCGCATGCCGGTGACATGTGTAGCTGGTAGTTTACGCCAGACTTGCTCTATAACTGTGCTAAATCAGAACCTGCAATTTGCTTCACTAAAGGCTAGACGCCGAAATTATAACCACTTTTCGATACTTACTTTCAGTGCTTGAACACAATACATTTCACTTTCAGGGGAGGGAGGTTGTCAATTTAGTGGATTATTTGTGTCATCCTATTTTCAAAAATAATTTAGGTCACTGTTTTGTTTTTGTTGGTTTTGTTGTTTGTGTGTGTGTGTGTGTGTGTGTGTGTGTGTGTGTGTGTGTGTGTGTGTGTATGTGTGTGTGTGTGTGTGTGCGTGTGTGTGTGTGTGTGTGTGTTGGTTTGTGTTTTGGGTGGGTGTTTTAGTATGTTTGTTGTTTTGTTTTTTGTTTATTTGTTTGTTTTTTGTTTGTTTGTTTGTTAAGATGCGTAGTTATGTCCCTTGGCCGTGACGTTATTTTTGGTACCTTCATGTTTAAGATTCAGTAGAGCCCGCTGGGTGCAATGTTTTCCCTTTCTGCAATGGTGGTGGTGGAGTGGCCAAGTGAATATTTCGTTCGTTCGTCGACCCTGGTTCAAGGGTTCAGTGTGTGAAGCCCCTTTTAGCGACCCCCAAGCCGTGATATTGCTGGAATATTGCTAAAGACGGCCCTAAAATAATCTCAGGCACTATCTGCATTTTTAAACCCTTCTTTGTTAAACCAAGTTCTCTCAGGTTCTGAATCTCCCATCTCATAGACGCTCCTTAATAATTTAAATGGAAATATTCGTTTCTTGATTCAAAAGTATATGCATTCAGAGGCTAAAGGTTAGTTTACCAAGATGTAAGGGTAGTTGTCATTTACAGCCCTCTCCCTTTTTACAACTGACATGCACGATGTGATTAATAGCAGAATAGAAGTCCTTTTGATCTCATGCGTAGGTGTCCTATTTTTATGATCAGCTTACATAGTGACCGTACCATATATGCATGACTTTATCAAGCATAAGGTCAAAGACAGATGTATTTCTTGTTACGAGATCGGTGAAAAAATAAAACATAAAAGAAAAATAGCTATATTTTTCAGAATCCCGTTTAAATCTAATAAGAGATGAAAATGTGATCATCTATGCTTGAAATATCCGTGATTAACTTTATTTATCATTTTACTGCCCTTAGATTTATCGAAAGCGCCAGCATCTACAGTCAGTTCTGCAACCATAACTGCTCAACCATTCTCCCTACATATAACAAAGTTTGTCCGTTATAAATATATCTATTTCTTGCAAAGTTATCCAAGATCTTCTCTTTCGAAAATGAAATTAGTACAGTCCTTTATATTCAGTTTATTCGAATTTGAGCCACAAAAGGCGTTTCATAATCCTAATGATTGTTTGTTAAATGCGTTTATCGGACGCGTAATATGTACTTTCTTATCTAATTTATAGATCGGTGTAAATTGACATTAATCCCCCAGCCTTTCTACATACAGCCGGGTTAATAACTGCCATTGGGAGATCATACCATCAGCAATGAAGTAATAGATAGACACAGATCGTCCGTGCTCTCGGGTCATATTTCAAAACCAATGACCGCACACCTACGGCGAGCAACACGATACAGGCCGTCATTAATTAAGGGGGTGTTTAAGGGGGAGGAACTTACTGTAAGAGTGCGGTCTAACAGCCCAAGTAAATGGACGGTCGCTGATCTCCATTCAAACACATGCACCCAAAACCATTTACATTATCGTAAAAATTGAATGATTTATTCATTACTACAACTAAGTCAGTTGTAAATGAAAAAGGAAAGTTCGAACTCTACTATCTAGGCATATATGTTTTGCCTATAGAAGAGTAAAATACAATGTCAGTACATATCAGCTGATTTTTTCTCAAGCTTTGGGTTTTCATTTAAAAATATCACGCGTTGTGAGATGGTATATCGATGTATATTAACTGCATTGGCGTTGAATCGGCACTCAAAAGAATACTTCTATTGTTCTATTGTTTTAAAAATGTACAATCTCATTTTTAAACTTTTTAAACTGAAAAAATAGAAAGCTTAGGCATCTTATGCTATCACTGAAATTGCTGTTTTACATTTCAAATTTACAACATTTTGGGTTTTACGATTGCAAATATATTTCTTCCCCACTTTTACTGAACAAGTTTATTTTTAACAAAAGTGCACAAGTTGCTTTGAACGAACTGTTGTCGGAATGAGTTGCTGTTAAACAGGCATAATAAAATTTAACAAGAGTTCTTTGAAGTTTGAGTTTATCTGAAAAACAATCTCGTTATAGGTAAATGCACCTGTCAGTGTATAATAATATATTTCTTGAACAAAATTGCATCTCTATGTTTTACTATCATAGTTATGTACATATTTACGAATGTCTCGACATCTTAATTTCAGATGAAGTCATACAGTGTGATGACATTACATGAGTTAATAGTGTGTATTGGCATTTTCCGTTAGAAATACACGTCCTGTCATAAATATGGGAATTGCTACTTTTTACGTTGATGACGCAGTACATGTAACGACGTGACCTTTAAAGGACTGATTTGAACGTTGGTCACCGGCAAATCGTTCAGTCCAATATGCTGTTCACGTCCTCACAAAGACGACAGACACAGACATAGTTTACAATAAGCAATAAGTGTCGATGCTGGCATTCACCCATGTTTCTTTGGTGATAACTAAAATAACAAAAACCCTGAAATATTTGTTATGTGGCTGTGTGTCTGCTGTTTAATGACGCAGTTTGCCACCTATAGATATGACCGCCGCGCTCCGTAAATAATCGACCCGGCAACCAAGTGATTGACATCATGAGCATCGATGTACGCTGTTGGAGTACAGCGAGATGCATCAACCATGCCAGCTAGCCTGACCAGAAGTTCCTTTTACGACAAGCAATGAGAGCTAAGGGAACATAGTTGATACGTGAATGAGTTGCGATAAAACATACATCATATGATTGAATATCCCACATAAGAGACTGCATCTAGCTTAGTGACGTTTGTAAATGATTGTTGCTATATATTCATGTAAGTCACCTGCCATTCCTCAAACATACTGGCGGATAAACTAGTGCGGATGTGTGATTCTTGCCATGCTGTTCTGAGAAGCAAAGATTCTTTATATTATGTATTATGGGTCAAATGGTCTACTGTACAATAGCACTTCTAATCTCCTAGTGGCGTGATCTTCAAGAACTTTGTATGAGGAGAGCAAGTTTCAAGTACAAGGCAACAGATTCAGTGGTGTTTGTATTTGTTGAGCTCAAAATTCTTGGCAAAATTTGCTTTACTCAGTTGTACATTAGATAACCATAGTAGCTATATCATCCGAATATGAGTATATTTGGGGCAAACAAAGAATACATGCTATTCATCTTCAATTTCAAGTAATTTTAATACTATATCCACAATATTGCCGTGAGTTAATGAGCTTCATGCAGTGGGCGACTTTAGTTTTACGCAGCACTATATTGAAGCTAAATGGTGGCGGTCAGTAAACAACAAGCCTGGACCAGACAATCCAGTGATTAACACCATAAGCAGCGAACTACGTAATTGGGACCCGATGTCATGTGTCTAAAAAGCCTGACCTCCCGATCCCTTTATAGTCGCCTCTTACGACTGACATAGGTTACTGAGGGTCAATTCTATGCAGGATATTCGCGGGTTCAAGAAGAAATGACTTGTGAGGACTGATATTACATGATCAAACACATCGGCATATACGTGTAATTTTAGGGTGTACAACGGCCAATTTTGAGAGAAAAGTAGGTGATCAAATAGAAATGGAATACAGTTCAGTGATGTGTATGGCTCACCCGCTCCGTCAGTGTCGCGTAATGTAATAACCACGAGAGCTGGTGAAACTCGGGAAGATTACTTATTGGACTGAGGTCAGGAGAATTAGGTGGAATGGGGTCGACGTTACAGTTAACCACTCCCGACTGATATCCAACGCTGTCTGCAACCCAGCCACTGACTGATCACGTGTACATCCGGGCTGTCTTCATGTTAAGTAACCAGTACTAACACAGGTGTATTATAGATAAATGCATGTATACGGATGGATGATTGATTTGTTGGATGGATGGATGGATGAATGGTTCGTTTGTTGGATGCATGAATGGATGGATGGATGGATAGGTGGATGGGTGGTTGGTTTGTTGGATGGATGGATGGTTGATTTGTTGGATGGATGGATGATGGATAGTTGGTTTGTTCGGTGGATGGATGGATGGTTAGTTTGTTGGATAGATGATGCTTGGTTTGTTGGATGGATGGATGGGTGGTTGTTATGTTGGATAGATGGATGGATAATTGATTGGTTTGGCGGTTGGTTGGATGGATGGATGGTTTGTTGGGTGGATGATGGATGGTTTGTTGGATGAATCGATGGTTGGTTTGTTGGATGTATGGGTGGGTCGGTGGGTGGTTTCTTGAATACATGGATGGATGGTTGATTGGCTTGTTTTATGGATGGTTTGATGGACGGATGGATGGTTGGTTGGTTTGTTGGATGGATGATGGATGGTTGGTTGGTTTGTTGGATGGATGGATGGATGGATGGATTGTCGGTTGGTTTGTTGGATGGATGATGGATGGATGGATGATGGATGGTTGGTTGGTTTGTTGGATGGATGTTTGGTTTGTTGGATGATGGATGGATGGATGGATGGATGGTGGATGGATGGATGGATGGTTGTTAGTTGGATGGATGATGATGAAGGGAGGGAGGATGATGGATGGCTAAAGGATGGATGGATGGGAGGCTAGTTAGATAGATGATGGATGGTTGCTTGGATGGATGGTTGGTTGCTTGGTTGGTTGGGTGGGTGTGTTTATTGTCAGGCTTCTGTTATTGTACATGTGTGATATGACTTATGGTGCACGTTTGGACTCCGGTTTGCACCGAACATTTGTCAACAATCGATATTGTATGGAGTTTGCTGCGATTATTGATGCAATACGGAGAGAGCCACTCTTCGCCAACACCCGGTGTCATCGATGATCAACAGTGTTATTTTACATATTTTTTATTCACCTCTATTTTGCTCTGAGAAAAACTAAGTCAGTTCTACTAATCTGAGTAACAGCAATGACACCCGAAATAATGAGTCAGTGAGGATGTTTTTGCGTGTCTTGTTCCTCTAAGAAAGTGCAGTAAAACTCACTTCACGATCAGAAGATACACTGTTGTGGTTATTAAATCATTAGTAGAAACTTTCTAAATATTACTCACTAAATGTTACCAA
This sequence comes from Haliotis asinina, assembly GCF_037392515.1. Classification (NCBI taxonomy): domain Eukaryota; kingdom Metazoa; phylum Mollusca; class Gastropoda; order Lepetellida; family Haliotidae; genus Haliotis; species Haliotis asinina. The sequence continues at coordinate 43,330,799 of NC_090289.1, forward strand.
ACCAATAGCTGGATTTCTTTAACCGAAAGGACTGAAATCCAACCGAGTGTGTATTCTTGTCAGCAGTTTCTACAATGATAATCATGGGAGTAGTTGCATCTGAAAGCATCTAATTTTAAGAGCATGCTACCGGATCCTCTGAGATCCTCGTCCTGGTACGCGGATTATGAATAACGTGCATGCGAGCTATAAGCCTACTGTCTTTGGTTATATACTTCATACCTCAATAAATTTACTGAAGTTTTTAATTCAATTGTGAACAACAAACTGGCTATAGGTTAGAAATAAGTTGGGTTAACTGTCAGTATCACAACCCAATATGAAACATACATAGACGAGGTAATTTCAACAATTGTCATTCCTAAAAACAAATCATATCACGCCATTCTGAGCCGTGCGGCTGAAGGGAAGTAACTCGTGCAACAAGAGTTTCAAACAGTCTTTTTTCGTTCCCTATGTGAGAGCGTGGGTTCAAATCAATAAATCCAACTTTACGAGAATGGCATGTTTTCAAGGAAGGTTTGACATTTGTGAAGGTATTAGTATTCCCTCTACGAGGTTCAGTAAAGGAGATGTCCGGTTCAGACATACATAAATTGGAACAAGTGAAAACCAATTACGCAATTATGTATGTTTTAGTCCAATAACCTTCAGCTGTCGACGCGTTATATAACCGAAATACGGTTCAAGTGTCTTTAAGACCACTTAGAGTCTGTGATGCAGCTCATGGGCTTTCATTCGTTCAGATAGGAGCTGAAGAAGAATCTAATTACATCAGTGACCCATAGAAGCTAACGAAAGTCACGGTGACCTGAAGTCTTTTGCAGACAATGCAGCTGTAAGAACATGACAATCGTTCATTTTCTTACTTTAAAATAAAAGAAATATCGACAGCGACATTTTGAGTCTTTGATTTTATGTCAATAGTGAATTTTCTTTCCGAAATATGTGTTCGGATTAAATTTTAAGAAAATCCATTTGCAATCACCATTTTGCGGGAAAAACATGGGAAAAGATAACGTGTTACTATTAACAGTTTAATTATTTTGGTTTACGTGTTTGTTTACTTGCTTCCATGTCGCGATCAGCAAACCACCAGTCATATCACGTCATCCTATGCTAGTATATTAACTATATCAATTACGTCTGACCAGACAATCCAGTGATTTGTATTATGGGCTCGGATTTTTACCGCGTTGATGTATGCGATGATGTAGATTACCAAACCAGGCTCTCCAATCCGTTGAGTTGATTCTTACGATACAGTGTTTACTGAGAACTTTTCTTACCGTACAGTGTTTACTGAGAACTTTTCTTACGATACAGTGTTTACTGAGAACTATTCTTACGATACAGTGTTTACTGAGAACTATTCTTACGATACAGTGTTTACTGAGAACTATTCTTACGATACAGTGTTTACTGAGAACTATTCTTACACTATTTACATATTTATCCATTTACCTCCATTGTACGATTCTAACATTTCCATAGGCATGCGGCTTCGAATCACTATTGGGAGTTTGGGTAGCCTAGTGGTTAAAGCGTTTGCACATCACACCGAAGCCCCAGGTTCGATTCCCCTGATCGGTACTATGTGTGTTGCCCATTTCTGGTGCCCCCGCGGTGATATTGCTGGAATATTGCTAAATGCGGCGTAAAACTAAACTCACTCACCCGAATTACTGTCAGATAATTACGATATGAGGTGTTTGCATCTTAGATAGATCTGGCCCACGGGAGTGAGTATGGTTTTACTCCGCTTTTAGCAATAACCCAGCTATACTACAGAAATAGCACGGATGGGGACACCAAACCTGGACTTCGCACAATGTACCCATGTGGGTAATCGAATCCGGTTTGACAAGCGAACGCTTTATCCTCTAGGCTACCCTACTCCGGCAGCCAGGAAACTGACATTGAGTGATGCGGTGGATTACATCGTACCCAGTGGAATCCTGTTCATACTATCAGGATTGTTGTGTGTAGATTCGGATTTTCAGGCTGACTCACACAACTGGAAAACAAACTGAGCGGGGTGTTAAACAACAATTCGAAATCATTTGTATGCACTACGATTTCTGCATAGTATGTACAGTCGGAATTTCAACGCCGATTCACCAAAACCTTTGAATGTATCCCTACACCTAGGTCCATTATCGCTCATGATAGAATTTCCGAGAGAAAAGTTCAGTACTTCAATCCATTTTAGCTATAACACTGTGATTTATTCATCCTTGTCAAATTTAGTCAGTGTGCGCGTAATAAACGTGTTGAGGTTTGAAAAGGTTTGAACTACTTTTGCTGGCGATTGTGTAAGTTCAAGGTGTGATATGATTAACCTTTCACCTAAAGGAAGTTTGACATGGTTTAAATAAGGAAATTCTATCAAGAAAAGCAGCGAATTAGAATGATGATAACTGCACTGTACTTGACGAATTGAGGACAAACACGTCAAACACGGTACAGTTGTCCTCTAAACAAAAACTGTTTTCTTCTCACTGAAGTGCACCTGCGCTGTATATTCCACGATCTTGTAGTTTTGACCATTTTACAAATGGTTGGGCGGCATGAGTCAGAATGCATTTTTGATGACCTGCATTAGAATGCCTGCAGGATGTCAACACTCATACAGTGAGATTTTTATGGCCATTTGTTTACCTTCCACGCCTTAACGTACAATCAGTGACCAAAGTTAAAGAATAAGACTACACATCAACCCGTAAGTGAATCAGGCAAACACTAATTAATGTAAACACTATGTTGAAAGCTGTACCTACAGAAGAAAGCTCACCGCCTTGATTATGTTCTTGAACTTCCAGTCAACAAGCCTTTTGTCTGGTGCTGATCGACAGTAGTTGTGGTGATGGGGTCCATTGTCCGACTTCGGATATCCAAAGACGCTCAATCACCAACCTTAACAATGGACGCTCAACTCACGCAGAAAACAATGGTTTGTAAGGTCGTCGTCATCATCATCATCATCATCATCATCATCACCATTATCATCATCCTGTTTATCAATCTCTGCGTCCAAACACTCACAACTGAATCCTTTTCCACAAATATCTATGTAATTAATTGTAAACCCTCATAAAGCTTTGGGGTGAATGTTCCTTGATGTAACATGTTTACAGTATTGACTTTCTTTCGCATTTAAGTTTTTTAGAAAATGAAATAATCTTGAAAGAACAGTGATTCAGCACAGCAATTAAGAGTCTGTAAGTGTAAATCATTAAGAGACTATTTCTACGCCAGCAGCGGTAATCACTATTATTGTAGTGTTTTGTGTGCTTTCTTTATAAACATACAGTAACACATTGTCACGGTGTCATTTGCCGTTGCAAGCTCAGGCCTGAGTTGTCCCTTTCCTAATGTCAACGCTTAGGAATCAATATCTGTGTTCACAGCACAGCAGACCAAACCAGACTAACCAAAGCACCAGTGATCATGAGTGATGATCAGTGTTTTACCCAGGTGTAGCAATATTCCAACAATATCACTATGGGCTAATGCCTAATAGTATACAAAACACGTTAAAAAAGCAGTGGTGGCGTGTAGCCCTGTGCATAAAACTCTGGTCACAATAAGGTACATTTAAGCAACGACAGGGGCGGACAGTGCTCGGATGGGTGACCGGTAGCTTAACTCCTGAGAGTTTCAATTAGTTCGTGCGTGCCCTACAACCAAAGTCATGAAGCATGTAGTCTCACCTTAGGCAAGTGAGTTTGTTCAGAATTGCCTCTGTTCACCGGACAGAAAATGGGTACCCGGTGGAATAAGTCATGTGACTATAACCTTCTAGAACCTAACACCGGATATGTTCAGTTCAGGAAGGAAAGGGTAGCAGTTATCTGTAGTTAACAATATTTGATCAGATGAGCAATATCCCGTCCCGGTGAAAGTTATGCCGACACCTATGACATAGTCTCCAAAAGACTGTAGGCTTAAGAATCCATTTTGAAACTCTTGGCTGTTGTCATTCTCTCGTCTCGATGTATTACAGCACGATTTTAAGTTACCCTAAACCAAATATTTTCCCATTGACTTCTGTAGTTGATGTTCTATATTTTAAATAAATTAACAAAATTGTCAAAAGCTGTAACATGTACATTTGTGCATTTGTGCGGTCGTAAAGCAAAATATCAAACAAGACCACCTCAACAAGCCAGTATTCCGAGAACCCGAAGGTCAACAGACCAACCCTAGCTCCGCACGAAACGTTAATGGCTTGAAATTGTCACATTCAGTACAAGTCGACATGTAAATTCTTGGATGGATGTACATTTAACATACACAAAAATTTACACAAAATTACCAAATCAAAGCTGTCGGTATGCACTGGCGGCTACGAAAAGTGTTTGTGAAAGTGCGGGTTCGGATTTGGTGTACTGAAACCAATACGCATACAAATGCAAAGTAAACAGCTCAATCCACAACAATGTAAGCGACCTTTGCACAACAAAACTTTGCCCTGCTTTCATGAACACGTGCTCTGCTGTCGTTTCTCATGTTGTCAGTCATTTGATTGTCTGGTCCAGAATCAACTGACGATTGCCTCGTACAGGTGTAGTCATGATTTAGTCAAATTTGTACGATCGACTCTGCTTTTAGCAGAGCTTTCTACGAGATTTATTGTAGACATAGAAATGGTTTTGTTGTCTATGTTTATCGATATACCACGAGTCGTGCAATGGACTATCCTTTCATCTGAAAAGGTTTCATCCTGTTAATTCGTTTTGTTTTTGTTTTTTGGGTTTTTTTTTCTTTTGTTTTTGTTTTTGTTTTTTGGGGTTTTTTTGTAGGCATCACAACATATATTACATACATTTTCAAGATAGGGTACTCTGTAGATACATACAAATTCAACATAGTGTGCCATGTAGATCCGGACATTACGTTTCAATATGGCAGGGTATTACAAAGAGGAATCGTGTAAAGTCCTGTGGCAAGACGACCGGGAGGGGGTGACGTTTTCATGTCTGCAATCTGTGTAGAGAGGCTGCTGAATGACATTACTGAAGTCTTCTAACCATATATGTGCTGCCGTTTCAGTTTTATATTTAATCCATTCCAACAAGCGTTGCAACAAGATTTTTTACTCGTTTCATCAGAAACTTCCAACTGATGTATTTACAGAACGTGTTTCATTATACATCATGTCATATTAAACCCTTTGCTGTGATCCAAATATTTAGAGGCATTTTATTGTTCAACTTACATGCATTTTAAAGACGTCTTGTTGCGGAAGGAAGTACGGCAAACACTCTGGTACACTGAGCATTGTCTCACTTCCTGTGTTCAAATACACTTAAACGAAGGCTTTTAGCATGTTGTTTAACTTTATATGTACATTGGTTACCAGGGAAACGCCATGGTGTGAGTTTTTGTGTGCAAAGCAAGGTCAAAGCAACTTTGTGCATCAGCAAGTACAAACTATGTCTGCGGAAAAGTTCGGTACGATAATTGCGTTTTAAATCCTAATATTTTTATTTCAGTGACACTGAAAGATGGGTACTCGCAAATACGGACCGCCTTCCTTATGGTCCATCCTAATATTTTTATTTCAGTGAAACTGAAAGATGGGTACTTGCAAATACGGACCGCCTTCCTTATGGTCCATCCTAATATTTTTATTTCAGTGAAACTGAAAGATGGGTACTTGCAAATACGGACCGCCTTCCTTATGGTCCATCCTAATATTTTTATTTCAGTGAAACTGAAAGATGGGTACTTGCAAATACGGACCGCCTTCCTTATGGTCCATCCTAATATTTTTATTTCAGTGAAACTGAAAGATGGGTACTTGCAAATACGGACCGCCTTCCTTATGGTCCATCCTAATATTTTTATTTCAGTGAAACTGAAAGATGGGTACTTGCAAATACGGACCGCCTTCCTTATGGTCCATCCTAATATTTTTATTTCAGTGAAACTGAAAGATGGGTACTTGCAAATACGGACCGCCTTCCTGATGGTCCAGGAAGATGTCACGTATTTCCAGTAGAAAACACATATCAATAACGAAGGCTACACTACAGACGCAGGTGTCAAGCCATTACATGAGGTATTAGCTGAGTTCTTCTTTCGACGTAGATCAATTAAAAGGGTATTCAAAAATGGACGTAAGAATAGATTTTAACCAATACATCTATAGGTTGTGACGTGTCAAAGATAAATATATATTGCTTCTCAACTGCATCCAACCGTAATTACGATTGTGTTATGTTGTCGAACATCATGAAACTTGTGTAAAATGTGTTAGTTCATAACAATTCTGTTTACGAATAATGTCTATGTGCTCAATTTATCGGTGGGTAATTTGCTTTTTATCGTGATGGACTACACGGACACCACTTATATCAACTTCATCATTGATATGATATGCATACTGTAAGTCAGTGGCCTTCGGAGAAAACCAGTAAATGTTTGGTTGACTGGCTGGGAGATATTTGGTTGGTTGGCTTTCTTCTGGCTGCATATTCATAAACAGTAAGGCAAGAAATCACACGCTTTTAGGGGCGGTGTGCTAGCCTAGTAGTCAATGCTTTCGAGCGTCACGCCGATAACCCGGGTTCGATTCATCCACATGAGCACAATGTGTGAAGCCTATTTCTGGTGTCCCCCGCTGTGATATTGCTGGAATATTGCTAACAGCAGCGTAAAAGAATACTCACTCACTTTTTCTCTCCCATTTACAAATACATCAAACCTTTTACTGTATCACAAGTTACAACATGTTCGATGTTCAGGTTACACGCAATGTTATGATCATTTTAAAAAAATCCCAGTGTTTTTCACATATTATATTTACCATATAATAGACACCCACAGCATAAACATCCAAACTACAGCTTGCAAAAAGTGTTATGAGACCACAGTCAGATTCCGAAAAATACACGGGAACTAGCGTGACAAATCCCATTCAGTACTTGGGAAAGGGAAGTTTCATTTTACAATGTCACCAACACACACATGTACACGTTCGTAAATGGGAAACATTATCTCCCCTGAAACACCACACATTATACTGTTGTGAAGACCACCCTCCGTATATCATCATATAATTATTCACTTACTACGCATTATTTGTTGTGAAGATCACCCCCTCAATCATCACATAATGATTCATTGATAATTATGTGTTTACCATATTTCAGGGATTGTATAATAGACTCTTACATAAGATTTCTTATAATTATGGAAATGGCGCTCAATATTGATTTCATGAACCATGTACGTAAACGTCTCTCACTGACGTGCACATTATTAAAAAACTGGAATCAGTTAACACTTGGGCAAAATGTGTACAGGATGCGTAAATGTCTGAACATGGTGGAATTGGAAACGTGTCTCTCAATTTAACCTCCAAAATTGCCAAGATAAATTTTCAAACCAGTCTTTTCAAATATTGCTTTGTAATTTTAACAAAGTTAAGTTATCGCGAAAGTTGTAGTTAATCTAACTCCTATAGTATAACTTAAGTAACACGTAGTGTCTATGTTTGAAAACAATTTTCATATATACGTGTGGGCACGATTTCCTGACATTATAACCTGAGCAGCCTTACCGTACTCGGCGTTTAGTACTTGATAATACCATAAAGTGATACGAGGGTTCACCACTCAAACTATCGCTAAACAGTAGAACAATCCTTCCTCACCAAGTATGTCGGTCACAACATTGACCATCACCCACTGCCAATAAAGCACTGAGTAGAATGCTTTCATGAATAATATTCATATTCCCAATGCAACTGCAAAATTCCTGTTCGCTTTATGTTTGAAACGTGCTTTAAGATGTCGCAAAGGGAATTGTATCAGGAGAAAACTATGTCAAGAGTTGTAACTGCTGACGTCCAGTTGTAAACCTGTCGATGGTGCAATAAAAGAGTAGTTTTGAAAACTGATCTCAGTCAAAGGCTGTGGGATATCTGACTAACTAGAAGAACAAATGTCTCCCTAATGGTAAGCATATTAACAATATATATATATATATATATAGTTGAATGTGCTGTCTTCGTAACTTAAAGGTCGACCAGATTAAAAAATGATTTTATACGATTTGGAGCACATGGATGTTACCCTGAGTGGGATTTTGTTTCCGCCATTTTGTTTTGCGTTTCTTTGATATGGCATGAGGGTTCGTACGTTACAATGGTAATTCATAATCAAAAGGATGTCTTCAGCAAACAATGACCATTGTATGATTCGAGGTATCTGTTAGCCATCTGTATTTATATATAACTCCTAAATTATGATGGTACTGGGTGTTGGCGAAAAGGTGAGTGTGTCCAGTCGCAAAGGTGTATTCGATCAAGCCTACATCTACTTCCTCTTTTCAGATGTTGTTGGGTGCGTTCGTTGTTTGCGGGATTATATCTGTGGTATTTGGTGATGTTATCTTCGGTAAGTGGCCTATCATTCTCACATTAAGGCAGTGAAAGCTTCACGAATCAGTATGGACAATGAAATGAATAATTGTCCGAATGTCCGAAAGTTAGTAATGGACATTATTACATACCTTCATTGATCCAAACGTTTGCTAAACAGCAGCTGGACCTGTACGGACCACCTGTTTTAACAGTGTCATAATTCGTGTGTAGTAATAAATGATTTGTGCTGACGCCGTATGTGTGACAGGTGTCCTACTTCTGTAAGATGCCACTACAATATTCATAATCAAGATAATGTACCCCAGTGAGAATCAAGGACACCTCTCCAGCAACCCTGTTTAATAGTAAGCGACTGTTGATTTGATAGGCTGGTCTGATTCGGTGATTTGGTGGGTTTCGTGGCATCGTACCCCGATGGGTCGACGGAGATGCTATCAGTCAGTGTATGTCCAGCCCAGATTCTATGGGTTACAAACTGCTGCCATGAACTAACAATATTGCTATGTGTAGGTTCTGAATAGCAAATCTTGCAGTGGGGTAGCCTAGGGGTTAAAGCGTTCGCTTGTCACACCGAGAACCCGGGTTCGATTGCTCAAATGGGTCTAATGTGTTAGGCCCAGTTCTGGTGTCGCCGTGATATTGCTGGAGCATTGCTAAAAGCGGGGTAAAACGTAACTCACTCACCCACTCTGACACACTAGTGGCCTTCTTTGTAAAGAAAAGCCCCAATTACATTTGTACATATCATGTCTACCTCTTCAGTGATAATGTTAATTTGTAGGTATGTGATTTATAAGTAAATATAAACAAATATTGTTGTTTTCCATAGAATGCCCGGACGAATGGCAGCCCTATGCTGAAAAATGTTACAAATTTGTGTTTTACCCAACCCTCACATACGATGAAGCCAGGACGGACTGTGGGGTAAGTTATTGTTCATTTTCATAATGTACATAAATAATAAACAAAATAAAACACGGAAACGAAGATGGTTTTTTTTTCAAAACTGCTTTACGACGTCTCTTTTGAATTTTTAATCCTACTTGATGCAAATTATCTATTCATTATTGCAAGAGTACAAATGTCTTTTGTTAGTCAAATCCTCTGAAGACAGTACTGGATCTTAACTGTTCGTTCCAATATTGAGTTGGTTGATTAAACAACAATTAAATACACCCAATAATTCAGAATACATGGGACGCTAGATGGAGTTGTTGAAAATGTTTCGGTGTCACAGACTGATAATAGTCTAATAGTGTAGACATAATCACCTTAAATACTGACAACCAGCAATGATATTTCATATACTATTGCCGCACGTTAGTGGTCGCATGTATTCATCAACACATGAAGATCCGGGTTAGAACTGATCTTCAGCAACCCATGCTTGTCGTAAGAGGCGACTAACGGGATCGGGTGGTCAGGTTTGCTGACTTGGGTGACACATGCCATCGGTTCCCAATTGCGCAGATCGATGCTCATGTTGTTGATCACTGGATTGTCTGGTCCAGACTCGATTATTTACAGACCGCCGGCATATAGTTGGAACATTGCTGAACGCGGCGTTAAACGACAAACTACATTCATCAGTTAGGCCGACTAATGCACACACGTCATATCCCTTTACGAATTGTGTATGATCAAAGCCATCCTTAAGATGGATCTTTAAATAAATAAGTAAGTAAGAATGTTTTTACGTCGGTTCTAGCAATATTCCAACAATTTCTTGGAGGGGAAGCAAGAAATAGGCTTCAGTGAGCATTCTACAATTCGTAGTAATACAGTGACCATTAGTCAGACAGGATAACTGATATCCGTGTGAAGGGTCACGTGACGCCCAACTCTTCACATAATCTGAGCGCAGCAAACGCTGACAATAAAGCCATAAATAATACACTCATTCAGTGTCACTCTCATTATTATATTGTTCCGATACCTGGGCACTAAACGTATAAATCGTTCCCTTAATCCGCTCCCCAGCCAAGTAGATGCAATGCACAGGAAACAGCTGTTGTGCGAGTTTAATAGGGACAGGGAGTAATGCAGCGCTGCGGTGACAGTAACAACACGCCTCCCTCACTGCAAGCAACGTCAAACAATTCCTCTTTAAACGTTGCACGAATGTGGTGTCTCCTTACCAGGAAAGGCAGAGAAATCTATGAAGGAAGCAAAGCTATGTTTTCAGATACCACATCGTTGTCATGGTGACGACATATAAAACAAATACGCCAACATTAATTTTTATCTATCGAATTATCAATGATTGTGGGGTTTTTGCATTATATTAAATTCAGACCTGTACCGGAAACTTTTCCTTATTTTACATTAACAGGAATCCTGTGTTTCCGTCAACACCTTTCAGGGTTATGGACATGTTTACATGCATGGCAGGTTTTTTGTACTAGTGCATGTTTACTTTTGTCCCAAAGGTGTTTGTAGTTTTGTCGGGTTTTTTTCTTAAAACGTATAGTATTTCGGTGAAAGTGTACGAACATACCTGTCTCACTAGTGTCCGCTGTCTCTTTAGCTAATGGATAGAGCGTCAGCTCGGACCGGAGGTCCTGGGTTCGAACCCCGACTATGTCACATCAAATATGGTACGTGTTGTTACCAGGTAACCGGGTATTTAGAGGATAGCACAACGACTGGTCGGCTCGTAGTCGGAATACTGTGTGAGGGTTGGATGACCACGTGGTACCGGATCGGGTGGTCAGGTCGCTGACTTAGTCGACACATGTCATCGTAACTGGTGTCCGTAGATAGTGAGTGAGTTTAGTTTTACGCCGCACTCAGCAATGACCATAGATAGATGCTCATGCTGTTGATGACTGGTCCAGATACGATTAGTTACAGAGGGCTGCCATATAGCTGAGTGCTGCGTAAGACTAAACGTGCTAATTCACTGTGGCATGGTGTCTCAGCGTGTAATTTTAGGCTGAACTAACTCACACTGTGGACACAAAGTGTGAGCGAAACACTTCTATGAACTATGGACACACATACACGTGCTTTACTACAGGTGCACGAAGCCTTTGTCTCTCTGTGTAGCCTTTGTCTCTCTTTGTATAGCCTTTGTCTCTCTGTATGTAGCTTTGGTCTCTCTGTGTGTTGAAGCAGCAAAGAAAATATCATTTCCTACACATGAGTACAGATACTGAAATAATGCAAATGTGTCTTTTTAAAAGTTTTTCAAACTCAAATATATTAGGGTCTAAACAACAGTATTTGGGTAGAAACTTGTGTTCCATAATTGGTCAAAATACGGAGTAGATATTGATCAAAATATCAATCAAACAATCAGTCAGTCGGTTCGTTTGGTTCGTTCGTTCATTGACTTCTATACTGCCCATCAAAGGTTTAGACTCACTGTTGTAAATGTGGACAGCCGACAGTTCTAAACTAGATTTTACAAAATATTCTATACTTTTTAAAGGTACCGTTTACATATGAACTAAAATAAATTCTTAATGTTGGCGAGATTATTGTCATGCGTTCAGTAAATGATGAGACTCAGTAAAAATTGGTGAATTCTTAACAAAACTTGACATAAGAGCGCAGCTGTTCACATGCACCATTTTTGTACATGCTTTTTTTAGGCGGTAATATGATGCAAGATCCTCGTGCAATTCATCTGCATAAAGTTTGCATTTAATTTCCTCAAGATAGCGGAATAATTGATCACACGTTAAATTAACCATGTAAACATGTACGTATATAAAATTTAGTGAATGTTTTAAGTGAGGCTAAACTTTTAATGGATAGACTGTTTACTTACATCAAATTGTATTTACTTGTGTTCTGAAATTTCAGATTCACGGCGCAACTCTGACTGGTGTTGACACGCATGCTGAACATATTTTCATCAGCAACTGGCTACTTACGAACGACCTTTCCCGGTAATATTTTGTTTGAGTTCACTGTTAAGACTATCCGTACTTCAAGAGTCTGCATATGGGTACCGCTGGACCCGTTGTGTAAATCGCCCTATTAATTGTTCAGAGTTGCGTCCCCTGGTAGCGCCAGCATCCTAAATACACGACTTATGTTTCTAGGTCTGTCAGCACTTTACTTGTATTCCTGGGTGTCACCTAAAACGTGAAAAAGACCTACATGATTTCTCGCTTTCCCTTACATTCCCTCCAAGCTGACAGGCTTTGGAATGCTGTAACATAGTGCCAAGCGGCGTCAGATCACCTCGCTCAATCAAATCACTAAGAAACGTTCACATTTTGTCACTGAGTTGATGTTTTCAGATAAAGACATGAATGAAACATCTGCATAAGTTTTAAAAGTCAGCAAATTAACTACGTTTTGTGTGGAAAACAGTGATAGCTTCGATCGCGTTCAAAACCCCCCTAAACTTAATTTCGATTTTGCAACATAGGTTTTTCAATATTGCAAGAGAACCAACATTGAAATGACTTAAAGTACAGATGTACTGTTAAGTTGTTAGATCGTAAAACTGGTCACACATGACTCGTATAGAGCAGTAGTTATCCAGCATGTTACTTCCGAAAATGCACTTCAACGAACAACCAGTCTCCAGTATCCATCCAAAGATACTATGTGTTTGTAAAAGCGATCAGCATGGGTTGTTTGTCGTTCAGGGAGTGAAAGAGCGAGTGAGTGAGTGAGTGAGTATTTTACGCCACTTTATCCCAGCGGGGGACTCCAGAAATGGACTTCACATATTGTACTCATATGTATGTTCGGACTCGAACACGGATCTTTCGCGTGACGAGCGAATGTTTTAACCACTTGGGTGCTCCACCAACCTTTCAGAAAGCAAAGGAAAGCACAGTTCAACACATCATGAATACAAAATGCCAAAAGACCGTAACCTGTACTCTAGTGAGAAAGTGTAATCCCAAGCAATGTTACAATCAACATTTGTTTGTTTGTTTGCTTGTTTGTTTGTTTGTTTGTTACATCATAATGAATTTGTTCTTAATTCAGACTTTTAAGAGATACTTTCAACTTCATGTTGTAGATATAACAGTCGGAGGTACATTCATTCAGGTGTGTTTATTGTGTCTGTTGTTTATGGTATGAATCAGTTACGTTTGTCTGTTGTTTATGGTGTGAATCAGTTACGTTTGTCTGTTGTTTATGGTGTGAATCAGTTACGTTTGTCTGTTGTTTATGGTGTGAATCAGTTACGTTTGTCTGTTGTTTATGGTGTGAATCAGTTACGTTTGTCTGTTGTTTATGCTATGAATCAGTTACGTTTGTCTGTTGTTTATGGTGTGAATCAGTTACGTTTGTCTGTTGTTTATGCTATGAATCAGTTACGTTTGTCTGTTGTTAGCGGGGCATGGTACACCTCTGGCATCGTGAACAACATAAACACCGGCGATTTGGTGTGGGAGAGCGACGGCTCCAACATCCTCCCTGACAGACAGTACTGGCTCAATGAGGAACACAAGAACATGTCTGGAAGGAATATCGTTTACGTGTATGGAGGTTAGTGACACAACATTTTTGTCTTCAATGTTATTAAAGAGATCTGTTAACCCTGCACTGTATGGCTAACAGGTGGGGTTAGATATTAACATTTACCAACCCTTCTAGCACATCACAGGCTGCTTGATAAATATTTCCTTGGTAACTGAGATTTGCCGTCGATTTACCAGTGGCACTGATTTACCACATAGACGGGGGATATAATTCTAACGCTTTTATCATCCACATGGGGATGCATTGGTTTCCTGGTTCACCGGTGTGTAAATAATTGAGTCTGGACCAGACAATCCAGTAATCAACAGCACGAGTTTTGATCTACAATTGGAATAGAATGACCCGAACCCGTTAGTCGCCTCTCACAGCAAGCATAACTTACTGAAGATCAGTTTTAATCTGGATCTTCACGAATCCACGGGTATGGAAGTTGGCGCTATATTAAGACACACATTGTCACTCTTGCATTTAACTACTTTATATATACTCTGAATGCTGTAGTTTTAAATACATACTGTTATCTATGTAACCGTTTTAGTGACCCAGTACGGTTGGAGCAGGATGCAAGGTGACAACATCCCCTCCTCATATGTGTGTGAGATACATCTCGATGAAGCCTACCGTATTGTACAGGAGGAGAGAGACTTTGGTAAGATGACGTTGATATACAGTGGAAGCTGTCTAAACCGTCACTCATCGTGACTAAAGAAATAATCCAGTTTAGACAACGTGCCGGATTGTAGAGCTTATGATAAGTGTACAAGCCACAGATGGGACTGAGATTTTATGCCGGTGTTGACAACCTGCCGGACTGGACAGATGCCGGTTTTGACAGCTCCCACTGGTGCTGTAGGGAGAGTCTAAAAATCCTTCTGGTAGTTACATCTTGCGATGATGATACTAATTTCTCCAAATGGAAGGAACTTCCATCTACCAATAAAAGTGGGTGAGTGAATTTAGTTTTACACCCCCATTTAGCAATACTCCAGCAATATCACGGCGGGGCACGCCATAAATGGGCTTCACATACTAGTATTGCATCTATGTGGGGAATGGATCCCTGGTCTTCGGCGTGACAAGAGAACGCTTCGCCCACTAAGCTACCCAACCGCATCTCTACCAATATGAACTCATAACCTACTTAGACTAAAGTAAGTAATTTTGTTTTACAGTGGCACCACCGCGCTTCCATAAATATATAATTATGCCTTGTATCATTTTGTCAAAACAGTTAAAATTACTCAGACGATTAATACTCTTTCGTGAATACAAAATACTCCTTTTCTACCCTACCTTTCTGTCATTTATTTCATTTTAATATCAGATTATGGTACTAACATCACGGACCCTAACGATGTTCCCCGAGGACCCCGATTTATAACGGAACCTTACGATATGGTGGAGATCGGAGATGCGGTAACAGCCTCCATCGAGTGTGTAGCAACGGCCATGCCACCACCGATGTACAGAATATATCACACCTTACAAAATGTTTCCATACAAGTAACCCCTGATCTTGATGACCGGTTTTCGATAACCAATGGGAAGTTAACAATCGCTGACCCTCGCGAGGACCCGGATGGAGGACGATACCAATGTGAGGCGGAAAACGAATTCGGACTAGTCATCAGTAATCAGATGCAGCTGTCATTTGGTAGTAAGTATTCTCTAGACTCAGTGTTGAATGTGTGAGTCAGTTGAGCCGTACATCGCTTTTAGCAAATATTCCAGCAATATCACGGCGGAGGACACAAGAGATGGGCTTCACACTTCGTACGATTGTCGGGAATAGAACCAGGGTCTTCGGCATGACGAGCGACCGCTTTAATCACTAGTCTATCGTTGTCTGTCAAGTTATTAAGTATCCTAATGGTATTGTCATGTGTTTAGACCCTGAAAAACACGAAATGAGAAAAGAGGATTTAGAATAGGGGATTTGCAGGGTTGCGCAGTCCAACCCCTTTTATGGGCAATGTATAAGATATATATATATATATGTATAAGGCATTTTTCTGACATGTTTGGCAACACTTTATCAAGCAGACACAATCGGTTTCTCAAATTACCTTCGATCACTTTTTCATATTAATTCAATACTTGAATTATCACTGTATTTTCTCAATTTCGTTCGTGTGAAGACTTGTCTAACTATACATGTTTTAACGACGGCCGAAATCGGTTGGCCTGATACACTGGGATATAAAACAAATAGTAAATGGTAATTCATAAAAAAATGTTTCCAAAATGTATGATTTTTTTTCATGCAAGTCGACCTGTGCATTTAGTATGTTTCATAAAATACAGGCAATAGATATTACGTTTAAAAAAACTAACAAAAATTCTAAGACCCTCTGAAAATCGAGCTATTTATGCAAAATTATTTAATCTGAAAAACTGCAGTTCTTATGTTGATTTGCATGTACCCCCCATACTATAATCACCTGCTGGTCCTTCAACCAGACGGTGATTTATCGCTAGATGCTCATGAATCCCAGAATCACCTCTTCTTTTGGAAGAGATCCCTCAATAATGTCAAAAGCATTTTGTCAGGGTTCTGTTCTTGTAAGAAGACCTTGGGTAGACCTTGAGCAGTAATAACGACTTGAACTTGTTTCAGACTTGGGCGACTTTTCCAATGTCGGAAGGGAACCAGTCCGCGCTCAACGACATAGTTACGCAATAATCAATTGTATTCCTCCGATAGGAAAGCCGGGTAAGTGAACATTCTTGATTGATTGTGAGTTTTATTTCTCACAGTGATTTTGTATTTCCAAAGAACAGTCTTGCTCCACGCCCCAACAAAGCCTACGCTGCTGGTTGATTTATTGCCCTTGCAGAAGTTGTATGTGTTTGGCTGCACAAACATTTAATGCGTCTTTCCTGTTTGAGTCAGCGTCTTAAGTGATCTGATGCATTTCGAAAGATAAAAATGTTCAGTTACTACATAGATCGTGATTATCAGTCATTTTGTGATCAACGCAAAGGGTATGAGAGGTGGAATCTGATTGGTTAAAAGGATGACAATAGAAGGGACATTACTCGTCAGAGACACCGACGGCGCCTCAGACCACAAATCATGGTCTAGCAAGTTGGTAAAGGATTGACACTAGATCTTTATAACCACTTACTCCCTTGCCTCTCGATTATACAAAAGACATAGTTTTAGAATCGTTTTGTCATATTTGAATACGAGCAAGTCTTGGGTAAAAGATAATTTCCGCGGGAGGAAAGGATAACACAGTAATCACAGTAAAGCTTTTCTTGGGTCATGGTCATTTTCTTTTGAAGTTTTCCAAATGTGCCTCGTTTACACGATTTAGTCAGTCATTTGTTTATTTGTTTAGAAAAGTCACAAGCTTACAAATGACAGAATGAAATAAGGCTATTAATAAGTCATCTGAATTAATACGTCGGACAGTGTCAATAACACTGTGTTACAGTTTTCCATACTTTGAGCCTTTTGACAGATCCACTTAGCTGAACATGGTCTTCCACTTTGTCTTTTTAGGGTATATGCTATCAGAGGGCCCTTGGTGAATATAGAAAGAAAATGTTATTGTAGTAAAGTATGCAACTTTGTTGCATTGTTTTCAGCCGTCGCCTACAACTGGCTGAAAGGCAGCGGCAGTAACTTCATCCGCACCGACATTAACCCTCACATCTTCATCTCCTACAACGGCAAGCTTTACTTCAGTGAAGTGACCGACACTGACGAAACATACTATAGGTGTGTGGTGAAGCTGATCTCCGAGAGTAGTGCAGTCATCGGATCCAACCAGCCTCCCAGCAGACTCAGCACTCCTATTGATCTCCAGCTGATGGATGGCCGTGAGTTACATAGAAACAATCACATAACATCAAATGTTTGAGGTCGAACAATAAACTTTTATTTTTATTATATTATATTACAATCTTCAACAATGAAAGAAACGCACTGTCAAAATAACTATTTAACTATACATGATGCGATTAAGCATGAACATCGAGGAAGGAAATTATTCGACACATGGTGGAGCATGTGTATTGTTGTCATTGTCAGTATAAATCCATGTGTGGACACAGAGGGGCATTCAGGTTATTACCTGGTGATAGCACCTCTGGAAGTTGTCACTGCTTAACCGCGCCTTGGGAGGAAATGAAAATGGGCAATTCTTTGTCATTCCTAATTCAACACGTTGGCAAGTCCTGCGAATGTCAACTAATGTTTCCGACACATTGCACGTGCTTTACGTGGAAATCGTTTCTGCACGCATTCTTCGTGTATCATTTGTAACGACAAACGTTTACAATCACATTTTGGGACGCGTTTGCGCACAAGGTACAACCGTCGAAACATGATTAACGGGATTCAAACATAGTGATTGTATGAAATGATCAGCTGGGCGTAGCTTTTATGCCTGAGTATATTGGTGCAGCTCAATTTTCTTTCAGTGGTCACGGATTGGGGCCCAGAAATATCCAATGACTTTGTAGCATCCTTCCCACGTCTTCCTAAGCGAGGAGATAGGGTCCGCCTTGAGTGTTTAGCCTATGGAACGTGAGTATACTGTTCAAAACAACACTGCGTTGGCGTTGTGACATTATGATGACGTCGTCTAACGTTTGACATTATGACGTCTTGGGTTAGCTTATGACATTATTATGACGTTGTCTAGCCATGACAATGATATGACGTTGTCCTAGAGTCGACGTTTTGACATTGTTATGATGTTGTCTACAGTTGACGTTATGATATTATTATGACGTTATCATAACGTGACATTACTATGGTGTTGTTTAGAGATGACGTTGTGACATTATTTTTACATTGTCAATAGCCAGCACTTACGTTTTATATTTCCAACTTATGACTTGTGCTTGTGGCGAGTGAGTGTTTGATTCGGGGATCACAATATGTGAATTATGAAATTCAGTAAACGTCACAACGGATCACAGGGTTAAATTAGTACCGGAAAGAAAATAAAGAGCGGGGGTCGAGGCATATAACACCAGAAGTAAAATTACATGACTTATATGCATGAATATATTTTTGTGTGTGTGGATACGTGTTTGTGCGTGTGCGTGTGCGTGTGCGTGTGCACGTGCACGTGTATAAATCGGTCAGTAACCCATTCTTGTAAGATGTGAATAAGGGGTTCGGACTCGCTGACCTCGTTTACTGATGTCAACGCATCCCAATTGCTGCTGTTCACTGGATTGTCTGATCCAAACTTGATTATTTACAGACCACCTGCACTTAGCTGGAATATTGCTGGATGTAGTGTAAACAAGAACCAACCAACACTATCAACAGTGAAAACACCGGGGGCCCGTTTCACAAAACTGTCTTAAGTCTAAGATCTCGTACATTTCCTCGTAGCAATCGTCCCTCCTATACTGTAACACAGGAGGTACGAATGTTACGATACAAGTTACGAGATCTTAAGCTTACCAGAGTTTTGTGAAACGGGGCCCAAGTGTCTGGACACGCTGGATCAGCATCCTGTCCAACCCGTGATAATCCAAGTCAGCAGTTACTACATACACGTTGGTGTATTTCTGATGTTACTTCTGTCCTGAACTGATGTGTTGTGTTTTGTTGTTGATGCAATATGGACTTGTATTGGATCAGGATGCCCATCGCATACTCTTGGCAGCGCGAGGGTGGGTTACCGATGCCTCCTACAGCTGCCCTGGACGATCACAACCGTATCTTGTACATAGACAACATCCAACTGGAGGACGCTGGGACATACACGTGTTACGCCACACGTGGGTCATTTGGCAGTGCCCATAAGGCTTTCTATCTGAAAGTTGAAGGTGAGTCGTTGAGTGAGTTAGAGGATGAGTGGTTGGGAAGTGGAGTCAGTGAGCTAGTGATCGGGTACATAAGAGAGGTGTATGAAAATTGTCCTTGGTTAAAAAGTACTAGTATCGGTGATAAGTCGTCATTGAAAAAAGACCTATTTGAAATAATCACAGATTTAGTTACATATATTTATTTGACAACACGAAGATATCTTATATAATGACAGATTATTTTTTTAGATTTCATCATGAAAGTCAGTCATTCTGACCAGCAAGGGTGGTTCCAAGGTGGTCTTTGTCGCCGCCATTTATGTAAATCAAACGCGCCGCCATTTATGTAAATCAAACGCGCCGCCATTTATGTAAATCAAACGCGCAACTCGAAAAACTAAGATTGTACGTAGCCCCAAGTCCAGTACCAAATGCACGGGCCAACTGTGCCAACCCAGAGAATGGCAACCGAGAGCTTACACAGCTTACAGTCACTCTTCTAATTAAATTGTGAAATAAAGAAAGCAGTGTTTTTTTCTGTACATTTCTTGAAAAGGGACTTTTTCGAGGACTCTTTTTACCTATGCAAATGTAGTATTTTGTACTGGTACCTTTTCACTGAGGACTGTTTTTACCGAACACCAACATAATAGGGGGACTTTTAGCAATATTCCATCACTATCTCGGGTCGCCTGAAATAGGCCTCTCGCATTATACCGGTGTGGGGAATCGAAACCGTGTCATAAGATTGACGAGGGAACGCTTTATCCAGTAAGCTACTCTACCGCTGATACAGCTTACAGCTTAGATGTCCTACGGTATTGACTGTAATTGAGAAACACTTATGTGTTTCGAAGACACACTGACGTGTATACATAAAAGCACGTGTCCTCCTTGTGACGATGAGTCTTAGCAATTATTCTTCTATAGAAATAAGTGTTCTGTTTGGATTTACAGGCAATTTGGTATAATGATGTTTAGTCACAATTAGTTATAATCGAAGAGAGATTTTTTTAACCTGATGCAATACATTGCACACTGGCAATAAAGCAGCGTTAGTTGTAGCCTTCAGTTGCATGAGTGTTGAGTCAAGGTCAGATCAAGCGAAAGGGGACTGGGTGGTAACAGTACGTGACTTGATAATGGTACTACTTGTTTGTAACCTGGTTGTATACCGTTGTTAATGTTTTTGGTTTGCATGGCTATATAAACATGGTCTTACTCTCTGCGGAGGGACGGTGGATTAGCCTAATGGTTAAAGTTCCTGCTCGTCACGATAAAAACCTGGGTTCGATTCTAGGAGTTCCCCGTCGTGATATGTTGCTGGAATATTGCTTAAAGCGGCAAAAAACCATACTCACTCATTCTATGCGGTGTTAAGTAGTATTAACTCGTGATCATTCCATTTGGCGCAGGCATACACCAGGCATTAATGCACATAACTTTAACACTAGGGTCAGATCAACAGGCGTCGATACATGTACAGTCACACCTCGCGAATACAAACGTTTCCTCAAATTTCCGTATAAACGTATTCTCTGTGTTCTAGCCGTGC
This sequence comes from Haliotis asinina, assembly GCF_037392515.1. Taxonomy (NCBI): domain Eukaryota; kingdom Metazoa; phylum Mollusca; class Gastropoda; order Lepetellida; family Haliotidae; genus Haliotis; species Haliotis asinina. The sequence goes on from NC_090289.1 coordinate 43,351,984, forward strand.
CGTACTTCATCTATCCACTACGGGACCAGCATGCGGACATCAACAGTAAACTCACGTGGCGATGTGAAGCCAGAGCGGTGCCCAGTCCGACCTACACGTGGCTCAAGGACGGTCAACCTTTGAACTCCGTTCCCGGGGACGTCGTCATCTCTGGCAACATCCTCACCATCAACTCCCTTGACCCACAAAGACACGCTGACATGTACCAGTGTTCGGCAACAAACACTCATGGCGTGGCCTACAGCAGTGCCCAGCTGAGGGTCCTTGGTAGGGGAATCTTATCACTATGTTTGTTTGTTTGTTTGTTTGTTTGTTTGTGCGTTTGTTTGTTGGTTGGTTTGTTGCCAACAACATTCCATCTATGAAACGGCGATATGTAATCCAGTGATCAACAGCATGGGCATTGATCTGCACAAATGGGGTATGACGACATGCGTCAACCAAGTCACAAAGCCTGATGTCCAGATCCCGTAAATCGCCTGTTACGACAAGCACGGGATGAAAAGACCGATTCTTACCTGCTTTAGTGTAATGTAACATTTTATCTGAATTATAGTATGCTTCATACAAACCTTCCCATTCTCTAGATGCACGCTTGAATTCAATAACTGACTCCGTAACATGTTGGGTTGATGCGGTAGCCAAGTTGTTAAAAAGTTAATTAGTGACACCAGTGACCCAGGGTGTATTCCTAACATGTGTGAAGTGTGCTTCTGGTGTTCCGTCGTAATATTTGGTGGAATATTGCTTGGAGTCAATCCGTTAATGTGAGATTTGAATCACTGCTATTGTTGAAAATCATTTGTCAATATTTTAATGACACTTCGTTACACATTTTTTTTCAATTTTTAGGACATAAATTCTGCACAAACCTCAAATAGTTGGTCTGATGTTTTGATTATGATCAGCGTTTCACTGAGTATTATATGTTGATTAGTTGTCTAGTTAGGTTGCAGTTCATCAGATCGCTTTTGAGCCAAATTGACTCTAGCAGTCAGAACAGATCATACCGATTCCTTAAAGAACTGTACAACTTATGTTGTTATACGGATTTGACAGTGCATGTGTATGATCTCCGCAGCCTTTAAGCCCTCTTTTGTGAAGCATCCCTTGGAACCTACCAATATGGGAACAATAGGGGGCAACGTGACACTCATCTGCAACCCCGAGGCGGCCCCTTACCCCTCCTATAGGTGGGCCAAAGATGGAGTCAGTCTTAACCTACCTGACGGGTCGACAACAGCACGTGTGCGGAAGCTGAAGAACGGCAACCTGTTTATCTCCCCTGCCCAGTTGTCCGACAGTGGGCGCTACGATTGCACTGCAGAGAATGTGTATGGCTCGGCTACAAGCTCTGGACAGCTGACCATGATAAGTATGTTGGCGTTCCGTACTGGAAGTGTAATTTGGATTTGTTTTACAAAAGATCTTAATTTGCCTTTAAGGGGACACTGATCCACAGCAATTTCCTCGGACCTGTCGTAGCTTTTGTTATAAACAATTTCTCCGGTGAGTATCAGGATGATATCCAAGAATTCTTGACTGGTTTGCTGTCCAATTGATAGTATAAGTATACATTGATCAACAAAGATGACTACTTTTACTAATTGATGTCTCCATCGTCATTATTATAACACATGAAAACATTTTGAAATTTTGTCCGAAAATCATAGTTTATTATTATATTTGTTAAACGTTGCATTCTGAAGCTGAATAAATATACACTATCTGTTTGTAGTGAATTTATAACATGACCGTAATTATCTGGACATTTTTGTAGATTGACAACACGAATCATTTTTCACACGCGCCCCAAGTGCGACCTGGTATGTTGTCTGTCCACATGTCTGTTGACAATCCACAGTGAACAAATGATTCATTTGAATGCTACAACAAATAAACGAAAACAAAAATACAAATATCAAAATTAAATCAGACTAAACATATGCTATAGCAATAAGAACTGGCTATTACCTTGTTCGAGGAATGTGTCTAATAGTATCAATATCCACATGAAGGAACCATATTATCCACATAAAGGAACCATATTATCCACATAAAGGAACTATATTCTTCTGATGCTGACAAAGAATCTTGTTCCATTTCATGAGTCTTTTAACAGTAAACTTGTGACGGGTTATCAACTGGTCACGTGACTGTTTCATGTTCTCACGTTGGTGTGTAATCTCATCGGTCACCCAACAGAGCCCACTCGACTACTACTTCCCCATTTGTTAAAAAATACTTTAGTTAGCCAACAATGAGCAGTCAACGAATTGGCGGTTAGTCATTTGAAAGACTTGGAGGAAGGGCGTTGTTTATACACTGGCACTTTTCGGCAGAATTTGGGCATATTCAATGTACAGTCAGTAATTTGCCATCAAGTGAATGGAAATCGCGTGTAGGTTTATACAATGTAACACGGGAGTAGTAATCGCTTCATTGGATGCAATTTTAAGTGCCTGAAAATACTTAGTGGTAGACATTGTTTTGAGGATACGAATGAAACTTCATTGTTGCATACGAAATACATACGCAGTTTTCTGTGTACTAAAGTTAAAAACTGTATATACATATTTACCTTTGTAAGTTTTAAGATTTTGCCAGCAATGTCAAAGTGGGATTGTTTAGTGTACTGAATCAAATATATTAAATCTGGTTTTTTTATCCCATAGGGAAAATGCATCAAATTTTACATGACATAAACAGCACCTATATAGGATCAAACTGGATCAGTCAATAAAAACTCCGAAAAAGCGAAAGTGCTGGGATACTACAATCAGACAAGAACTGCAGGTTATATTTTCAAAATAACGACATCAAATCGATCCTTCCTTACACTGTTTTGGTTGAAGAAATTCCGTTAAGGTGGACAGTAGCCCAGTCCCCATGTCCGTCAAGGTCGAAGGAGCAGAGATTGACCAGCTTGCAAATATGATTCGTAATTAGATTGTTAGCGTAAACAATAGTCGCTCAGGATCAATGTTCCCTTTTAACTCTCCAAACTGAAAAACCACGTTGGCAATACCAAACACCCGATTACTCACTCACGCACTCACGCACTCACGCACTCACGCACTCACTCACCTACACGATCGCTCAATCAATCTTTTATTCATCCAGTCAGTGGTTCAAAGAGATTCGTCTCCACATTCACCCCGACTAATATATCGGTATATGTAACGTTGAAGCCGACAGCATACTGCGCCTACTCTGGGCTTTGGCGTATTGGCCTGATGGTTACAGCGTCCGCTCGTCACACTGAAACCCCGATTTCTATAAGCCACATGGTTGCAATGTGTGACTGAGTTAATTTCTTCTGTCCCCAGGGGTGACACAGTAACAGTGCTAAAAGCGGTGTGAAACTATACTCACTCACTCTTTCCTCAGTTATGCGGACACGCCTCTATATAGCAAATGTACTGTTTAAACCGGCGAAACATTTAGTCTTTTGTTTTGTACAGCATTTCCAGAATTAGTCATCAATTCTTTCCTTCCCGAAAACAGTAGCAATGTGAAAGATAAAGACAATGTTAATTGTACTGGAGAATCACATGTTTATTGTATGGGGCAGTGGCATGAGTTGGGTTTTTTGTTGTTTGTTTTTTGGGGGGTTTTTTTTGTATGGGACAATAACACGTTCATCATATGGGACAATAACACGTTCATCATATGGGACAACAACATGTTTATTGTATGGACAATGACATATTATATATTATATATAAAATGTCAGATGCATGGGACAGTGACATAGCCATAATATGGGACAATAACATGGTTATTGTATGGAGAATAACATGATAATAATTTTATAATAAATACATGTGTAATAAGTATGTCCTGTCCTTCTCAGATGGTTTGACCATCACTAACCCACCGTCGTCGACGCAGGTGGTTGTGAACAGCACGGCGTTCCTGATGTGCCAGGCGTCGCACCAAGAGGACGTGGAGATGGTGTACGACTGGCACTTCCAGGGAAAACCTGTCGACTTCACAGATCCTCACTTCAAACTCGTACGTTTCAAACTTCAAATATCGAGAGATTTCACCTGCTTAATTATACATCATTTTCGTAATTAGGCATGCAGAAATAAATCAATTCCTGAAGACGCATCTGAATAGCAATAGCTCGGTGAATATTCCGAATGAGAATTGGTCTTTGGCAACCCTTTACTGACTTGAGAGACAACAAACGAAATTAGACTTGATTCAGGCACGTCATCGGACCCTAACTGCATCAGTCGATGCTCATGATATCAATCACTGGGTGGTGACTCATTTATCAAACTGTTACTTCAAGAATTTACATCATTGTGTCCCAGCCGTATATATTACAGTGCTCTCTACGACCTGCATTGCGGAATATAGATCATAATGGGCTCTAGGAGTATATTTCCTCAGAAATAGCACAAGAACTGTTATGATCTCTACCACGCATGTCACCTCAGTAATGCAAATTACAGTTACTCACTAACACGTGTGTTACTTCAGTAATACCATGTTCTCTAAGCCTACGTTAGTTATGCGTCATTATTAGGTGTTAATAACCTCGGGAATGTGTGAGTTAAGCCCAATTTGCATATGTTGCTATGTCCTGCATTTTCAGGGCATTCAAGCCACTTTCAGCGGCCTTTACATCATAGCAGCACAGCCGCGGTTTGGTGGACAGTATGAATGCCTCGCGAAGACAGCTTTCGAGAGAGTCAGCAGAACAGCCACACTAACGGTTCTAGGTTTGTCCTGAACGTGTCTCATTTAATGTGTCTTCTTAGCAAGGGGGAAAGAATGGTGTCTGGATTGCGTTTGGTCATGGCCTTCTCTGTTTATACCGACAATCTGGGTTTAGTAAACGTGGATGGGTACCGTTTGTTCATTCTGTATCTCCTATGGGGTGACAGGAGATGTCTAAATCGGATAGCCCAGTGGTTAAAATGTTCGGTCGTCACAATAAAGACCCGGGTTTGATTCCCACGTGGGTATATGTGTGAAGCCCCTTTGCTGGAACATTGCTGTGGCGAAAACCAGCCTACTCAAGACCGTGATTATCATATAAGTTCAGCTTCAATTTCAACAGTGGCGATCACATTGTAACAAATATCATGAACGAATGTGTCACGCTGGCCTTACGATACATACATAGATCTTTAACATAACATATAGATCTATAACATAATATGTAGATATATAACATAATATATAGATGTATAACATGATATATAGATGTATAACATGATATATAGCATATTATGAGAAGAAACAAATGTAAGAACACTGCAAATGGAACATTTGCGATCGGAAAAGACATCGGTTACCGTATTTTTAAAGTTCATTCTGACAGTAATGGTAGTGCGACCGGAGTTAGGGATGAATACAGCGAGGTAGCCTTGTGGTTAAGACGTTCTCTAGTCAAGCCGACTCCATTCCCGAACAGGTATAATATACAAAACCAGCTGAACCTCTGATCTCCCCCTGGCACCTTTTCAATTTAAATGGGTTCATTTCTTACAATCAAAATTATATATTCAGATTAAGCGTACGTTAGTCTAAGTAGAGTGACCGCAAACATTGAAAGAGAATGGTGGCGATTCTCTGACATCCTTGGTTATAATATGGCGGAAAAGTCTGAAAGAGGAAAGGAAACTAGGGTTGCAGTATCATGCTCTTAGTCGTATCAGCAGATATGATAATTCTGTAATCTTCATCTATGAATGCAGGTCCTCCTGGAGAACCATCTGGAGTGTTTGTTGAGTCCGTCCATACCACTCATAACTCCATGGTGCTGTGGTGGACAACAGGGCCTGACAATGGCCGAAACATTGTCTGGTACGCGGTAGAGGTGTCCACAAACTTTGAGCCAGCATGGACCCTTCATGTTGAACGTATGTGATTCTAACAACCTTTTCATCTTTCATTGTTCATGCAAAGCAAAGTATTTATCAAAGACACTGGAATCAGAATGCTCAACGTCCAGCCATACACATCAGATCTAACACAATATACTTCTCTTTCGTTCCGTTGTTTGTATTTTTGTAACAGTATTACAGAACGTCAATAAGGGTCCAGATATTGCAGGTGCTCTTTGTATTTCTAGGTATTCCTGAAATGGATACAATTGTCCAGGGCAGGAACAAACGGAGATACGTGGTCGAGGGACTTAAGCCAGGCACTGGCTACCAGTTCAGGGTGAGGGCAACTAACGCCTATGGTGTTGGGTCACCAAGTGTTGCGTCAGGTAAATCTTTTTCAGTTATACCTTGCTATATATGCATTCCTAAAACCAAACCCATGTCTGATTTACATGTCTGAGATGTGTATAAAGCGGATGTTGAATATAAGTATTGAAAGAAAACAAAATCGATAATGTAAGAACATATCTTGTACCTGTTACAGCGTTGTGTATGAGACGAAACCATACGTTGGGCTTTATACGTTTAAATGTTCAGGAACGTTTTGCGTCATCACTTTTTGGAATTAATTAATTAGTCCGTCCCTTAATTAATTCATTCATTAATTAATCAAACACGTGCTTTTGATATAATCTATTTATAGACAAGGGGAGATTTGCATTAAGTATTCACATATGTTTACCTGTTTAAGGATAATATAAGAATGAGTAAATGCGGTTTCTGTGGAGCTAATCGTGCATTAAATGCCAGAAAGTTCGTACCATATGTGTATTTAGCCTTTAACCCTGAAGTAAGGGTCATAAAAAATTATAATATCATGTTGGTGTGTTTGACAAGTTTACTCTGTTTGAGTGCTGGTACTGACCAGTAGTGTTTAGCGTTGATTCTGTTGTCACAATAACAGACGTTAAAGAGTAAAGAACCTTTGTGTACACACGTATTTTAGTGATTACACTGAGGACAAGATTCCGTTTGCGAGAAATTGCGGTATGAATTTGAACAGTTTGTGCCCTTCACAATGATAAAACCATCGTTATCAAAATCTTCTTCCACATTACCATGGCGTCTTATGGTCTCTAGATATGTACCAGACCCCAACAGCTCCACCAGCGCTGGCCCCAAAGGAGGTGGGAGGGGGAGGAGGCAGCGTTGGGGATCTCACAATCACGTGGGAGGTACGTACACTATCTATTGTTCATCTCACTATCACCTAGGATGTACGTATGCTATCTGTTGTTCATCTCACTATCACCTGAGAGGTGCGTACACTATCTAGTGTTCATCTCACTATCACCTGAGAGGTGCGCACACTATCTAGTGTTCATCTCACTATCACCTGAGAGGTGCGCACACTATCTAGTGTTCATCTCACTATCACCTGAGAGGTGCGTACACTATCTATTGTTCATCTCACTATCACCTAGGATGTACGTATGCTATCTATTGTTCATGTCACTATCACCTGAGAGGTGCGCACACTATCTATTGTTCATCTCACTATCACCCGAGAGGTGCGTACACTATCTAGTGTTCATCTCACTATCACCTGGGATGTACGTATGCTATCTGTTGTTCATCTCACTATCACCTGAGAGGTGCGTACACTATCTAGTGTTCATCTCACTATCACCCAAGAGGTGCGTACACTATCTAGTGTTCATCTCACTATCACCTGAGAGGTGCGTACACTATCTATTGTTCATCTCACTATCACCTAGGATGTACGTATGCTATCTGTTGTTCATCTCACTATTACCCGAGAGGTGCGTACACTATCTAGTGTTCATCTCACTATCACCTGAGAGGTGCGTACACTATCTATTGTTCATCTCACTATCACCTGAGAGGTGCGTACACTATCTATTGTTCATCTCACTATCACCTAGGATGTACGTATGCTATCTGTAGTTCATCTCACTATCACCCGAGAGGTGCGTACACTATCTATTGTTCATCTCACTATCACCTAGGATGTACGTATGCTATCTATTGTTCATCTCACTATCACCTGAGAGGTGCGTACACTATCTGTTGTTCAAATCTCAAGAATTGTAAAGAACTGCAAGAACTAAACCATTCTTGACAGATCGGTCATGTCATATCATAAAAAACCATTTTCAGTGACAGTTCTAAACAATGCATGCAGTTATGTGTTTCTTGAATTTACACAGGAAATTGTAAATAATATTTAAATCTTTGTTCCAATATTTAGATAGGTGCCAAAAAAGGATACTGTGTATATGTATTACTGTTCAACACTATAAAACTATTTTTCTGTAAAAAATAAGTATTTTTTTATATATTTATCTTAGTCTACACTATAAAGAAGTCGTTTCAGGTCATTCGCATGAAACTTGATCCTAGCATTAATAGTGAATAAATAAGACAAATTTTACACCCATGCACAAATGAGCACATGCAGTAATTCATCTGTTAAATTTCACTGCTCTGATACGACAGAGTATCTTCAGTCGGCCACTTCAGTTTGTTACACTGAAGTGATGTAGAACCAAATCGGATGTTTCCAATTCCGCCTTCACCTCTTGGCAAGTCGATATAATTCTGACTTTATGTGACTTTTTCAAGCCGTGAAGTTCATATCATATATATAGCGTTTGATGTTTCTGTTTGTCAGCCTCTTCAAGAAGCGGATTACGGAGCGCCTGGGTTTAGTTACAGAGTCTACTGGCGACAGCAAGGAACTGATCGTTGGACATCGGTAGTGAAATACATTTTAACCAATGTTTTGAGGACGCATTTAAAATCAATTATAGATATTAATTAGATACGAAAACATTCATCAATAACAGACCTAATCACAAGCGGTGTCTTGTGGTTAGAACGTCTAAGGCTAGTGCTTCGAAGCTCTGGTGTCGACGTATCAACAACATTTCAAGTAAGTATTCTTTGGTACCAATCGGCTGTAAGGGACCAGTCGGAAGATCTGTTGCATTTCACCTCATACCTGTGAAGATCCGACTTACGGGTAGTCCTCAGTAACCCATGAGTTTCATGCATGGCGACTAACAGGATCGGGTGATCTGACCGACTGGCTTGGTCGACACATGACGACCGCTGTATTGCCAGGGATAGGCATATACACAAACATTGTTCGATGAGCACCAGCAGTCTGAAACTGGGCGTATACCCGAACAAATACAATCAGCCATACAAATGCGCATACACGTCGCTATGAAAGTGAAACAATGTTGAATGTGGCGTTAGATGCCGTCCCATCCAACATCGACCAACCAAACCTCACCTCATACCATTTCACCAAGCCTCAACTAACCTCACCCAAATACCGGCCATACTGCAGCTGAAATGTCGACATGTTTTATGTTTTTATCATATTGTTGTTCAAAAATTACGTGTCCAATGCAGGCGAACGTTGATGCCGGGGAGCCGAAGCATGTAGAGTTAGTAGGTCAGGAAAAGTTCTACAGTCTGTACGAGGTCAAGGTCCAGGGTATTAATGAGAGAGGTCAAGGTCCCAACTCAAGCACAGCTCTCATCTACTCTGCGGAAGATAGTAAGTGTTTCAGCCATGAGTCTATTGATGTTTGTTGTACAATGAGTCAATGAGTTTAGTTTTACTTTACGTTTAGCGACGATTGTGTTTTGGATCGCGTATTGTCCGACTGCGTCAAAAAAGCGTCATACATATGTTCATGCATCACTTGGAGCGGTGGGGTGGCTTTAAGGTTAAAGCGTTCGCTTCGCACGCCGAAGACCCGTGTTCGAGTCATTCTCCTCATGGTTACAATCTGTGAAGCCCAATACCAGTGTCGCTATACGTGATATTGCCGGAGTATTGATAAAAGCGTCGTAAAATCAAACTCACTCACTTATCCACTACTTTGGGATTTCACCAACATTACCCGGACAAATGGAACTTGGACTCAGCGCACTCATTGACTTAAACCAAATCAACAGCAACTGAAACGTCATTTGCTTATAAAAAGCACCAGAGTGAGGTCATACTAGACTTCATTTAGATACAGCACAATAATACCGCAATCCACAAATCACGGTTATCCACGAATTTATGTCGAGAGAAATATACACATGTGAATGATTATCTACATCTGCCAAATGGTGAATATTGGTTTAAAAAACATATAAAGCCATTTTATGTCGAGAGACATGTACACATGTGAATAAATATCTACATCCGCCACATGCTGAATGTTGGTTTAAATAACATATAACGCCATGTTTCCCTTACAGTACCTGTAGGTGTCCCCAGTAACGTATACGCGTTCCAGCACAACGCCACTGCCGTCAACGTGACATGGACTATGGTCCCAAACACACGAGAAGTGATGAAAGGGAAAGTGTTGGGTTACAAGGTACGTTCAGTGCTCTCAACAAATAATTGACGTACAGACGAAAGTACTCACCTGGTAATTCGGGGGGCTTTAAAGATAATTGTAACAAAATAGAAAATAATCCTCCCAAACGGCGTTCGAAATAACCGCCGGCCCGGAGGCCCAGCGCCAGCTGTTATTGTATCGGGTCGACAGTTTCAGATATGTGTAGGCCCTTATGGCATTCGGTAAATTATATTCAATTATTTCTAAACTGGAATGTTTCACCTTTTGTTCTTTATTCCTGTGCGAGAATCATCCACGATCCATCGTGTTACGATAACTTACAGTTTAACTTCCTGGCATTTCGGTGCTTTGGCGTAGGATCGTCAACACCAGTCTAACAAATATAAACTGCTCTATAGAAACATTGTGAAACAGTATACAATGTAGTCTGTTTTGTTTTTATTGGGCCTGCAGATTTATTTCAGGGCCTGGAGTTTTAAATCCTAAGGTAGCCTTTCTTTTGTACTTCAGCTTATTTGCTGCCTTCATTCCAACCTTTCATTTTCGGTGATGATACATTTGAATTGTCTATGGACTAACATATTTTCCAGGCACAAAGTCAACATACAACTGGTCTTGGTGAATATAAATATTCATTTCAGCAAATCCAATCAAAATGGATAACAGGATCACCATAATGAGTCAGATATTGTTGAATACAGTACGTTCAAACATATGCTCAGTACATGGAATATGACATTTTAGTGTTACTTTTCGTAACTAATAATGATTAAATTGGTTCAAACAGATCAATTATTATACCATCGAGGAGCAACCGTTCATGAATACTCTTGGCCTCATAGGTCAGGTATCGTCAGGGTTGGTCATCGGCCTGGAACCGTACACCTGGTACATATTTGACGTACAAGTGTACAACACAGGATCCTTGGGACCAGTGAGTGAAGTGTACAGACAGCGCACGTGGGGTTACCGTAAGTATTGGTCCACTAGAAGTGAGAGAGTTTAGTTTTACGCCGCTTTTAGCAATATTTCAGCAATGAGACGGCGACACAAGACACATTGTACCCATGTGAGGAATCGAACCCGGGTCTTCGGTATGACGAGCGGACGCTTTAACCACTAGGCTACCCCGCTGCCCGTAGTCCACAAGAAATAGTGTGCAAAAACAGTAGTTACAGTATATTATGATGAAGGTAATTATTTTTGTCCAAACCCATAGAAATACTGTGCATAAAATACAGGTCTAGATCCAGAGATGTAGTGTGTACAGACAGCTAACATATATTAATGGTAATAGACCAAATCCCATAGAAATAGTGTGCGGAAGCATCAGGCATGGGTCTATGGTTACAAATGTCTAAAACTCTGAGAAATCATGCGTAGAGATTGCCCACATTGGATGATGGTAAGTACTGGTCCACCCTCAGAGAAATAGTGTCTTCAGACAGTGAACATTGGATGATGGTCAGTACTGGTCCACCCTCACAGAAATAGTGTCTTCAGACAGTAAACATTGGATGATGGTACGTACTGGTCCAACCTCAGGGAAATAGTGTCTTCAGACAGTGAACATTGGATTATGGTCAGTACTGGAGCGAACAGACAGAAATAGTGTGTCGTATAATTTCCATTATCTGTGGGTAATACAATTACAGTTACTACAGCTCAGGAGAGTCAAGGTTCACTAGGCTTAAGTCTCAGATTTGACATACTTAAACGGTGTAGTCATATCCGTGTGACGAACATCAAACCCAGGAACCGCACCCTTCATTAAAATCTTCCACATGCTTGCCATAAATCCATATATTAATCACAGGTAGCCTCCGCACCCATTGACACATTGTTCACAGGCAAACGAAAGACTTTGAAGCTAGAGATATTAGAAAGTCAAAGATACACCAAATGTGCTATTTCGGTATACCAATAGTTTTAACCCCCATTTCGATTATATTTCGACTATAACATACAGCAGGTGCCCGGACCTAAACGAAGCTGTTGTATCCGTCCTATGTTGTCAGCGTGTAGGAGATAAACGCACTGTACTGTAGCTCAGCTCCATGCTGTCTTTCAGCACCACAGCTTTATCCAACAGAGGTCTACATCTTCTCCCACGGTCCAGACAGCGTCCGTGTAACATGGAGGGGGATTTCAACCACAACGCAGGAGGAACCACTCATTGGATACAAGGTGGCGTCTCAATGCTCTAAATTTATTCGTATGCTCACAGGTTCCTGAGGAATCCTGTAAGGGCGTCGTCGCCCTTGTTGAATATAAAAGTAGTATTCCAGGTGAACAACGTATCAATGGCCCTTCAAAGATTCCATTGGAACCTTGATCATACAAACATATTCATGGCTTGAAACTAGTAACAAAATTACCTAAACTGTTAACGGGCTGTGGATGTCAAAATGGTCATCAGTCATCCCAAAACTAGTTTGGTTAAGGTTGACATTGTTTATTGCCCTTTGTCTTTAAATAATCGAGTCTGGGTCAGGTAATGCAATAATGAATCCCATGAGCATCAGCCTAGGTAATTGGGATACGACGAGATATGTCAATCAAGTCAGCAAGCAATGTTTGTCCTTTGAGTGAGTGAGTAGGTGAATGAGTGAGTGAGTTTCCTTTTTGTTTCTTTTTCACGCCATATTCAGCAGGGATCACTGAAGGCCAATTAAACCCGGATCTACGCGTTTTAGTTGCCATTTTCAGTGCGTGTTGTTAACAGTATTCCAATCAGCATGATTTAAGGGGGAAATCTGAAGTCGTATCCCAGTTTTATAGATCGATGCTGATTGTGTTGATCGCTGGATTGTCTGGACTCCATTACTTCTAGCGGAACAATTTAAGGGGTGGTTAAACAACAAACAAGCAGTACTCTCTTCTATATAAATCGACACATATTGCATCTTTCACTTATCTTCAAGACATTCCTGACCCCTACGGCCAAGCCGAATAGTTCGCGGCCATTTTTCAGACTGGTGCCATCTCAGTGCGAACGCGCTTAGCTAAAAATAAATCTCATGATTATTTCCAATATATGTTTCTTTGATATAGCATTAACATAATATGACTAAACATAATATACTATACATTGTTATGTATGTTGATACGCATACATGTAAAGTCAGTTGTAATGCGTGAAGAATTCTTTGACCAAATCACTTCATGTTATGGCTTGTACATTTATCATCAGCTCTACTATCCAGCACTACTATCTAAACCGGATTAGTTCTTTAGTCCCAGTGAGTGCCGGTTTAGACAGCTTCCATTGTATGTTCATTTCAGAGACTAGACATTAGTCTAACTTGAAAGATTCTGTCGGCTGCGTAGTGATCTTACAGGATGCGCTTTGGCTGTGCAATGAGAAAGTAGTTTTATTCTGGCTTCAGTCGATCAACGTTTGTATTGCAGGTGCGCTACTGGCCCTCGACCGAAGACATCCGAACAGCCCGCGATGCCACAACCGGAAAGTCCTCAGAGTTAGTGATCTACGGAGTGTCTGCAGACTTTCTGTACAGACTTCGGGTGTTCGGATACAGTCGAGGAGGGGAAGGCAAAATGAGCCCGGATGTGTACTTCACCCTAGGTTGGTAATTGTCCGTCCCACAGTCCCTGAACCGAAGTATTTTTACTTCCGTTTGTCATTTTTTGTCATGATTTCGCCCAGAGGAAACGAATCTACATTTTCGTCACTTTCTGAATCCCATTTCATTGCCTCATTGCGGTTCGATTTAATTTAATTGACATTGCTTGCTTCCTTTAAAGTTATTCTTGTAGAGACAGTGTTAGTCTAGGTGGGTAGCTTCTAGTAATGTGTTTGTGTACAGACTGTGTAATATATACTTCCTACTACTTACTGAATACAGTCACGTGGAAGTAATTATCATATATGACACCTCTGTGACAAAAATGTATCCGTTTCCGTATTGTGTGACCCGTGAAGATCCGGGTTAGAACTGGTCTCCAGTGACCCATGCTTGTCCTAAAAGCGACTAACGGGATCGAATGGTCAGGCTTGCTGACTTAGTTGACACATCGTATCCCAATAGCATAGATCGCTGCTTATGGTGTTGATGACTGGATTGTCATATATACTATATACTGTCTATATACTGCACCAACGAATTTCACTTTAAACAAATGATCATTGTTTATTTATTTGTTTGCGCTACCAGGGGGTATGCACTTTCATAGCGATACATGAGTCTCATTGACCCATTTAGACAATGACTTACTTTTCAGCCGATCCGAATTTTCTCGTGTGACATTAGACACCACAAACAACTCTGGTTACAATGAATTCCAATTCATTTTTCCATAAGAAAATGGTATTTACAAATGAATTTTAATTTTGAACTTTAGTAACACCGTATTTCTATAGTTTATGTCGAGGTTTGTGCAGCATACCTTAACTAAGAAATCGCAGATTTAATGAGGTCAGAAAATGATTCACAATGCATCTGATTCACTGGTTACACCTGTTATGTGTTTTTTGCGCTTATTCATTATAGTTCTGAAGTGCACAATGAGACTGATATAATGTCAGTTCCGTACCAGACCGCCAAAGTTTTCTAGCGAACGAGCCTCGTTTTGAGATTTCCAGGTTTCCGTTTGTCACAGCTCTCTCTACGACAGAGCACGATTTGCAAGGATTAGAAGGAGAGTAGAGTTGCAATATACAAGTGTTTACACGTGTCATTTCATACTGATTAATATTTGTATCCTATAAAATGAATGAGTCTAAAAATTCTGGACTGGTTACCGCACTAAGTTGCGCAATAGGACGGTACCCAGTACACAGCACGCGAGACTGTTCTGTAATCAATGTTTTTACTTGAAATAAAACACTGAGAACAAGTAGGGCTGGTCTAAGTTAACGCTCATCACGTAACGCACGGACATTTGTTTCAGTGTTCCAACTACTGCACTTACTCCCCTGTAATACAAACCAATAATAGCAGTTTGAATCTCTGATAGATTGTTGAACAACTTTTATCCTAACCACGTTAGCATCGCTATCAGATTCTTACACGCCATGCATATGCAATAGTTAGACTCTTATAATCATTCTGCTTTCAGCAAAGATTTTTCTTGTTTAATGACATGACCCGATTTCAAAACAAAGTTGTAATTCACCGTTTTTGTATGATGGATGTTGGAGTGCTACAGTTTTGTCTTGCTTCAAACCAGGCAATATGTTTCAAGCATATTATTTTATTATTACATTTCGGTATAAATATATTAGACTCGATTAAACAGAAATGCTACTCCTGTCAGAGTTATCTACCCTGATGAGAAGTGAATTATTTGAAGACAATAATATTTTATTTTGTTCCAGGGGGTGCAGTGAGGATTGACTCGGACACCTCCGAGATAAGAGCAGCTGCCTCTACAGTATGTCCGTCAATCATGACCTTGATGATCAGCGGAGCAATAATACTGATTCTGAACACTGCCTGCTCCATGAACCTCATGCTGACATCATGAAATTGGCACTGTTTGATTTGTGTTACAACACTAGACACATTTAGTATTGGAAATTGAAATGTTTGAATACCATCTGACAACCACTCGCATCATCATCATCATCATCATCATCACCATCATCATCATCATCTGTAGCAGCATTACCACCTTTTGGATTCAACATTATGATGCTGTAAGATTCAAGATTAAAAACAATATCATGAAACCAAAGAAATGATCATATCAGTAGCCATGAATTTCCTATGCCTTTTATTGATGTTCATAATTATAGTAATATACCAATAAACAACAAAGTATCACCATCCTCTAATATTTGCAATATGTTTATCAAAATTTATAAAAAAAAATTAAATGAATCACGTTTACTGATGCTTTAACATGCTAAGGTAATTAAAATTAAATTACCTGAACGCTAAGATTAATCACATTGACAAGAATATAAACTTTATCATGCACTTTTTGCTCGCCCAGTTCCCAGTTTCATTTTGAACCATTCGTTCTGATTCTTTTGGGTAAACAATTGACTCGCCTTTGGATGTGTTTATAACCACCAGTGGAGCAGGATAAGCTTTAAGTGATCCATAAAGCCTAGTCATGATGTAGGAGAAGTTTAGTTTAGACTTACGCCGCACTCGGCATTATTCCAGCTGTATGGCAGCCGTCTGTAAATATCGAATCTGGACCAGACAATCCAATGATCAACAGCATGAGCATCGATCTGCCAAAAGTGGCAACTAATGACATGTGTCCACCAAGTCAACGAGCCTGACCACCCGATCCCATTAGTCGTCTCTTACGACAATCATAGTCGCCTTTTATGGCAAGCATGGGTTGTTGGAGGCCTATTCCACCCCGGACCTTGACGGGTCAACTATTCATTCACTGTTCTTGACAAAAAGTTCTTGTGGGTGAGGACACAGCACCACTTACACCACTTTGCTCATACAAGCACTGTGAAGATCTGGGTTAGAACTAATCTTCAGCAGCCCATGCTTGTCGTAAGTAGCGACTAACGGGATCGGATGGTCAGTCTCGCTGACTAGGTTGGTTCGTGTCATCGGTTCCAAGTTGCGCAGATTGATGCTCATGCTGTTGATCACTGAATTGTCTGGTCCATACTCGATTATTTACACACCGCCGCCATATAGCTGGAATAATTCTGAGTGCGGCGTAAACCTAAACTCAAACTAAACTGTTGATCACTGGATTGTCTGGTCCAGGCCCATAATGTTAATCCAGATTCAAACGTTAACAGAATGACGTCAAATATCTGGAATACTGCTGAGTGTGGTGGTAAGTAATAACCAAATATCAAAACGAAAGGAAATACTAATTGCAGCAGCATCTTTCAACAACGTGCAGCAATACTTCTGAGTTACGGTCGGAAGATCCACACACTACGCAGTCGTGGGTTATAAGTTAGGCACTATCCTAAACAAGGCTACGATGCAAATGACGAAGAACGTATAGTCTTTATAATCTCCTTAATAGTTTAAATAAATATTCGTCGTTTTTCAACTCACGTTCAGTCTTGCAATATTATTTTTGAGATCATATCAGGTTTTGTTGAAATGTCGGCAAACAAACGTCCATTATTCCCGTGCTTAAATTACCTTCACGTGAGATGGCGGTGCGTCACTCCAACAGTCAACATATTATCTCTTAAGTGTTACAGATGCAGGCAAACAGTAACTGACAAAACATGAACAATGTGTGTATAACATATTTGCAAGTTCGACCTGTATGCTAAGAAAACAAAAAAGGCATGTTTAAATAGAATTTAATTCTAACTTGCTTCCAGTATAAGGACACTGTGTCATAATGCCATCCGTTTCCTGATATCGCCGAAGACTACGTCCGGATCGTGTTTATAAGGGGGCCGTGGGGTAGCCCAGTGGTTAAAGCGTTCGCTCGTCACGTCAAAGATCCGTGTTCGATTCCCACATGAGTACAGTGTCTGAAGCCCATTTTTGGTTTTCCCCGCCGTGATACTGCTGAAAACGGAGTAAAACTAAACTCACTCACTCATGTATACCAGGAAACCTGTTTTTCTGGGCAGTTTTTCCAACTCTAATTCATTATTCCGGACCTTTATTAATCGGTTGATTTTAATTAGTACTTTCTGGGTTACAGAGGTTGCGTGGTACATGAGGAATACGTGTCCGTAGTATAAGTACTTCATTGTAAAGTGAATGAATTAGGTTTTACGCCGCATTGGACAGCATCTCAGTAATATTACAGAGTGTAACTTAATATGATATGCTTAAACGGATGACAAGGTGTTGACAAAGCAGAGAGAGGGAGATTTTATTTACGTCTCACCTCATTACAAGGTACATTATTGAATGCATTACAAAACATCAATACAGCGGCCATCACGTGCTGTGTCATGTACGATAGATGTACAACACTGAATATTCTAGATAAAACCCAATTCGTACGTGTTACTAATATAAAACATTTTTTCTCCTTTTTCAAAGTACTGTGGCAGGTTTTGCCTTTTTCAGAACATAATATTTCACTAGATAAGATATAAGCAGTATTGCGTATATTCATGAAATCAGGACAAATTTTAACGCATTTACCAATAAGATTCTTTCGCTCAACTCTGTACGCTGGGCAATCAAGTGAACGTGGCATTCGTGCTCAGTTACATTCACACGGATACACCATGTTCCAGCAAGAACAAGGTAACCACGTGGCATCGGGTCTTGGATTCCAGGCTGCAAGGTTGCCATTTCGATTGCTGCTTTGTAGGCCCGCCGGATAAATGGTAACACGGTGGATATATCTACGGTTAATATAGCTTTATGTGAAAAAACGTCGAGTGTTTTTCTGTTGCTACATATACACATAAGAAAAGCAGTCAAGAAACACACCAACCTCCATTGATCTGAACGAACAAGGAATCTACGTAAAAGATTTCCGCACACGCAGAGACAAGACGGCGATAAATCAGTAGTGTGTCATGTGACCAGATGTCGTCCAAGTCAATACGTGTCTCGTAATGTCGTAAAACTTTTACTGCTAGAGTCTGCTTGACCTAGAGCGGACAGGTAGGAGAACGTATGTTCAAAAGACATCCCACCTACTTGGGTCACGTGTAGCACACAGTCAAACCTTTGCTTAACCCATGTTCAGTGGGTGAGTTTGTTAGGTTTAGACAGTATTGGGAACTGTCACGAGTAATTTGATATAGGTCTTAGATTTTAGCACAAAATCACAACAGGGGACAACCGAAATGTGCTTCACACGGTGTGCCCATCTAGGGAATCGAACTAGGATCTACAGCGTAAAAAACGAACGCTTTAACCACCATCCTACCTCAAAGTCCCTGTGTATCACAAATGTGTTATTCAACACCATACACTGAAACAGTCTGAGAGTATGGTGACAGCTTGTAACTTATCGAATTTGGACCAGAAGAAAACGTGATTGATAGTATGAGCATCGATCCATCGGGGTACGATGCCACGAAATCCAATCATCGAGTTAGAACTGCCTATTAAATCAGTCGACTCTTACGACAACCAAGGCTGCTGGAGCGGTTGGGTTGCCTAGTAAAGCGTCCGCTTGTCATGCTGAAGACACGGGTTCGAATCCCCACAAGGGTACAATGTGTGAAGCTCATTTCTTGTACCCCCTGCCGTAATATTGCTGGAGGAACCGAATCTTCGGCATAAGTTAACGACTACCACACTGTTCCCACCTTGAAAGATATATAGCGCCTAAAATATAACCATTTCTTTTGTCATTGTATCCTCTATCAAGTGCAAATTTATACTTTCCTTTGTCCAATAGTACATGGGACTTTTCAGTAACATGACTAAATACGGATGTGTATGACTACGCATATAGATGGGGCAAGCCAACGGAGTTTATACACCTTTATGTCGTCACCCTGTGTGCTAGAAGTCATCTATATTACCGAACATAAACTTTAAACCAAGTTATGATTTTCAGTCGTGTCAGCAATATTACAGAATGCAGTGAAGAGCGCATGATATGCACTTTTGCAGTAACACTCGTCCTTCAGAGCATTGAGACTGTATTATCTTAAATTGTCAAAAAATGACAGGGGCGCATTAAGAAATGACGATGCAAAGTCAGGTTTGCGCTATACACCGCCATCATGGTACATCAGCAATGTCGATTTTCACCCCACATCCCCTTTTCTGTCAGGGGTTGGTGTAATATGGCCTAAGTGACGAGGCCTTTTCTAACCTTCTTGAGAACAGTTAGTTGGTTGGTTTGTTGTTTACTCCGTAATATTCCGGCTATATGGCGGCGGTCTGTAAATAGCCGAGTCGGGACCATACAATCCAGTGATCAACAGCAAAACCATCGATCTACGCAATTGGGATAAGATGACCACCCGGTCCCGTTAGTCGCCACTTACGAAAAGCATGGAATTCTAACCCGGATCTTCACGGGTCTGACAGAAGACAGACTAATTTGGTGCAAGATCGATCATTGTACGTGGATCTTTGTACGTCCACGTCACAGCCAAACTGAATACTATCAGCTCCTACATTTAGTGACTTGGTAAACGTCTTCACTCCAGGACACAATAACACATTAAGTAAACATTGTGATTCGAGAATCATACTACTAAAACTGTTGGATTTGTAGTGTCAAAACTGAGATATGTTAAATGGAGAGTATACATTCCTATAATTATATGAGACTAACCTATTGTGTTGCTAAAGCTACTGTAGTCCCACTAGCTGAGATGGAGGTAGCTTTGGGTAGCTTTGTGGTTAAGGCGTTCGCTCCCAGCGCTGGGGAAAAGGTGGTTTTACCAGCTGTTCTGCGCTGCGCCCATAAGGCATGCGCAGTGATTAGGTTCGTGCGGTTTGAACCGCGAGTCGTACAAACACTGCATGTGATGCATACGAGGATTATCGCTGCGGTCGACGGTGGAGATGTTTCTTGTGACTACAAGCATCTTGGGTCTGCAGTTATAAATGCACCCTGTTCCCATACATGCAGATTTGCAAACCAAGTTTTTAAGAAAGTGTAGCATTAGAGATACTTATTTCACTGCTAAAAATTGCTCAGCTTGAAAACTGAAATGTTTTAATACATGTCTATGGAAACATAGAAAAATATTGATTGTGACAAGCAAGTACAAAATATTGCACTTTGGATTGGAGATTGAACGCATATAATTTTGTTCGATTTTTCGCAACCAGCAATGTGTATTATATGTCATGAATAAGTGATAAATGTGTTTTAAATATGTTTTTCTTTTGCTTTCATGTGACCTTTAATATAATCTTAACGCTGAGGTTTGTTTTACAACAGCACCCATGACGTAAGTAAAACGACCAGTCCCACCTCAACAGTTTATTCAGCAGGATGGTCTGAGCTACAATGAATAATGTCAAGGACCCAGCTCAACCGTATAACCCGTTTAATGAGGAGACGAAAGTCAGTGCTTAAGCGAAATGAACCCAAGTAACCCTGGGTTATTGAGTGGAAACAGACAGTATCATCTCAAATTGAAATAGATAAAATGTTTCTACTTCAACGAAAAGCCATAACATTCATCCAAGCCCAGTAGTAATGAGTGCATGCTTGACGATTGCTGTGGAGAGCACATTGTATGGCAGTTACCATCATTTGTTGTCCTTGGTTCCACGCCATGAGACTTATGGCTGAAGCAGACATCTTTTCATTTCTTATGAAAGAATACACGTCTCATACGTGGGAAGTATGAGAAATATTTCTACAAAATGAAAACGTTTTATCGTTTTATGAAATATGGGAAACCTATCTTAGTAAGTTACAACATGAATATGTATGTATGTATATGTATGAATATATATATATGTGTGTGTGTGTATGTATATATATGTATGTATATATATGTATGTATGTATATACACACATAGAGAGAGAGACACACACACACATACACACACACACGCATGCATGCATGCATGCATGCATACATACATACATACATACACACACACACACACACACATACATACATACATACATACATACATCCATCCATCCATACATACATACATACATACATACATACATACATACATACATACATACATACATACATACATACATACATACATACATACATACAAAGGATGAGGTTGGTTGGTTTTTGTTTTAAAACTGCCCTCAAGCAAGAGCATCGCTCTACATAACTGGAATACGATGAGAGGAAAACTTATTCAGAGACAGTCATTCCCTTGATAACTTGACTTCCATAAATTACAGTTAATGTTTGTGTGTCTGTTTGTTTGTCATTTAATATGTTCCGGGTATGTGGTGGATGTCTGTAACAATAAAGTGATTAACAGCATGAGCATTGCTTGGATGAGAAGTGTCAACCAAGTCATCGAGCCTGACCACCCGATCTCTTCTCTAAAGAGAAGACCAATTCCACCCTGAATGAAAAATTCGTCACTAGTGACTAAAGTATCCATTTCTATATTTTTTGTTTTAGTTCTTTAGTTACCATCAAACATTGATGTAAAAGGTCTCCTTCTGAGTGCATCTTCAGTTATTGCGGTAATTCTTCTACGGTTTTCAAAAATAAATACACCGGATCTGTTTGTCACCAAAACTTGGTTGGTGACGATCGTGAATCCACAAGGGCTCTTTTTGTTGTTGAAGGCAGTACTCCCAGCTCCCATGACAACGATCTGTAAATGATGGACTCAGACGGATGGGTCAGACGAGCAAGTGACTGACATCATGGACATCGATTTAAATGGGATACGAAGAATATTTGAAGAAGATTAGCCTGGATGCGTGTGTGCGTGAGTTCGTGCGTTTGTAACAACGATTCTATTTCATAGGCGATACTCACATCATATGAAAAGTTTTCCCGAATAAATGTTAAATTTAATGGCGCAATTAATCTATACATATGGAAATTAATTAAGCAACACCAAATTCAAAGACACATAAAAACTTAACAAAGTTTAACGAAGTAATTTTGATGATTGATTATTCAATTTTGATGTATTGACATACAGCATGAGCTTTTCATGGGTTGATATGACGCGCGTGAAGCTTGCACAGTGCACGTGCATTGCTTTAACCTCAACTTTCGAAAAATGCACTTTTTCCCTGGGGTGTTTACAAGCGCAGGTTGTCGATTGCATTCGGTTTTTCATTCATTTCAATGTCATGGCACGTAGGAAATTATCAGAGGCCACTCGTTGGCAAATAATCGGCATGAGGAATGCTGGTATGTCTCTAAGACAAATCGGGACTCAAATCGGACGACATCATTCCATAATTTCAAAACTTTTGAAAAAATACCGGGCCACTAATGAAGTTAAAGACCTGCCTAGACCAGGAAGACCCAGGAAGACCACAGTCCGGGAGGACAGAGCTTTACTGAGACTTGTACGGCGCAGGTCCTTCGACTCGAGCTCTCGGTTGAGACAGGAGTGGCTTCCAGGGAGACCCATCTCGAACAGGACTGTTCGGAATCGTCTGAAAGCTGCAGGATACCGGGCAAGGAGGCCAATCAAGCGACCCAGACTGTCTCCAGCCCATAAGGCAGCCCGACTGGCCTGGTGTAATGACCGTTTGCACTGGAACATTGCCTCTTGGAGGAAGGTCCATTTCTCAGATGAGAGCCGGTTCTTGCTGCACATGGTGGACGGTCGTACTCGGGTCTGGAGGCAGAGGAACACAGCAATGGCTCCACGGAACATCCAGGAGACTGTGGCCTTTGGGGGAGGTTCCGTTATGGTATGGGGGTGCATTTCCATGAACTGCAAGTTGGATATCATTACCATCCGTGGCAACCTTAACGGTGTTCGTTACCAACAGGAGGTTCTTGACAGGGCTGTGGTACCTCATTTTGAGAACCATCCTCTGGCAACGAGACCCATATTTATGGACGACAATGCTAGACCTCACAGGGCGCATGCTGTAAATGATTTTTTGCGGCAAAATGCAATTGACAGAATTCCATGGCCTGCCATGAGCCCTGACCTCAACCCCATTGAACATTTGTGGGACTTTATTGGCCGTCGTGTGAGGCAGAGAGACCCACCAGTCCATAATCTCAACGAATTGACGGCTGCCCTGCATGAGGAGTGGAACAGGATCCCCCAGAATCAGATCCGGAGACTCATCCAAGGAATGAGGAGGCGTCTGGAATCGGTGGTGCGTGCGCAGGGAGGACACACTAGATATTGATGAAAGTCGGTGTGCAGACTCTCAGATGACTGTTCTTTCTTTCCATGTGACATTTGTGTTAATACACCTGACAACAACGTCTGTGGATGAATAGTAAATTGTGTCCATTTTTTCATGAATTTAAGACAGTTTTAAGAATTTGGATTTCGTTGCAATAAAGCAAAGTCTTGATACTTTTTCCCTTTAAGTTGTTTGTCAGAGATCGTCTGTTGAATAAAAAAGTGTCAAACTATATCAACCCGGCATATTTTGATTGTCAGAACACTTCAAAGTTGCTCCAATAGAAAAAATTGGGGTGTTGCTTGATTAATTTCCAGGTGTATATATGCTAAATTATTGTCTTTTCACTAATGTCTTAATTTCCCGAACACATTTTCAGAAGTATTCCTGCATGTAGCACATGTCACCATGTTTGTGTCTTGCTGTGTTTTCGTAGTTGTACTTGGTAAAGGCCCAACAGTTGTTTTAGGTCTTCGGGAAAAAACTACACCTGACTTGTTCCTGTTGTAGTGGGTTTTAGGTGAGTGAGGAAGTTTAGTTTTACGCCCGTTTTTAGCAATATTTCGGCAATATCACGGCGGAGGGCGTCAGAAATCAGCACACACTGTACCCATTGAACACATTCGGCTTGAGCGACCGCTTTAACCAGTGGATTTTGTGATAACCTGGTTCATTAGTCTCGTCCAAAGCAGATGCTCCATGGGTGTGAGGTGGTGACACTATTTCTGGAGTCCATCTGGTGATGTCACTGGAATGTTGCTAGACACAGTGGAAAAGTAATTCTGTGATGGGACAGACAAAAACTAATTAAAAAACCTGTTTAGTGGCATGAGGTTGTTATCTTAACAGATAAGCTACCTTAGAGTTGACCATGTTTCTACGCTAGGCTTGCAAGGGCCAAGAGAGCTCAGATTGGCATCGAGATGTCTTCCTGTTTACCAGCAAGGTGGGGTCCGGCCTGAGTAGTGTGCTATATAGAAACTCTAACAAATCGGAATGTTAAGAAGATTCGATTTCCAACAGGTGATTTTGCCCGGATAACAGTGGATGGATGTATAGTGGACATTTAATTGTCCGGATGTTTTGAGTTGAACATATGGACGCTTGACCTCGTTGTCCGTGTTACCTATCTCGAATTGCCTTAGCTAAGTACAACTGTGTTTGACTATTTTTCACTGAATGTTAATAGATAAAATGAAGATTTATGAGAATAGTACTTAGACTAACGGTACTGCAAAATGTACTTCACTGATCCTCTGCCGAAGATCCGTGTGATGGACCAGGGAGGCTCTACCAAGATTTGATAACAAGACGTTAGCGTAAATAGCAGGTTCCTACTAACTCAATGTTCAACGGACTTTTAATGGCTTTAGCGCCTTGAGCAATCTTACACCGCGTCCAATATCCTAAGTGCATTCGGTGCTACTTATAGAAGACCACTGATCAGCCGGAAAACGATCGTCTAAGTTATGACTTCATATGCATGAATACAAAGCCTCCCACGAGGCTTATATTGGATATATACTGGAATGATATCCGGGTACGACACAATAAGCTAGGAACCATTGTACAAGCTGTGTCATTGCGGGATGATCAACATGGGAATTTCAAAACACGACATCTTATTCTGGCAAGAGACTACATGATATTTGGCAAGAGAATACCCAGTATGGTGTTCTAACATGGTAATCATTGTGCAAGGGAATCTTTGTGTTGATGGAAATGTGTCTGTACTGAAAACATGTGCTTGAGGATTTTAGAAAGAGACCTTTTAAAGTCTATTTACATGTTTTACTACGCCCATGAACATCTGATACACTTGTGGTATTCATATCGTGAATAAACCTGCATTATTGTAAGTGTAAGAGGGAAAAAGGGACGTACTTGCGACGCTGATTGCCATTACCACAATTCAGTTGAAGCATTAAGAGAACATGCATTTATTTTGCTTTTTATCCTTTTTAGTAGACTTGCAATGCATCAACACCCATAGATGCAAAAACGTTTGAAATGTTCGACGATCAGATCTCATATTCACCACTCTTGACTCTAAGTGACGTAAAGTGATTATTAAAATATATAACCTAAGGACCTAAGATTTATTCTTGCTGGATATCTCTATACCATCAATGATACAAATGCAAGTCTCGACGTTTGGATAACTCGATATATTCTTGGACCCACGACTATCGAGACAGCAGTGCTCGACTGTATTTAAAGGAGAACGAAAAGCATATCAGAAATTGTAAAACACAAAATGTAAAACACAAAGCAATGCATTTGAAAGCGCATGACGAAAATGCGCTTTACGATAGCTAGTCGACCTGGTCAATGTTTTCTTTCTAGAGTAAGAAATAATTTTAGAAACAATAGCTCTTTATTTGTCTGAATAATTCTTCGAAATAATTGTATGTACAATAATAAAACTTAATATCGTCATTCAAAACACTGGTTATCGCAGGGAAATATTGCGTTTCAAATATTTTGTGTAATGTATTATAGTACTACATTGCAAAACTCACATAAAAAACAAACAGCTTGAGAAAGATCACTGGGACGGTTTTAGCTTATTACAACCAGTTTAAATATTATTCGACTTTTGACTTATGTTTGTATGCGTTAAAGAAACGTTTTGACACATACATTGCAGATTTGAATGAGCAATATAGGAATACCAGCAGCATCACTGTGATGAAGATCAATACGTCAACACACATGAATTGATACCATGGAAGATCAAGGCCAGCTGACCGGAAGTAGTTGCCGCCATATTTAATCACGTGATTTATCCAGTACGCTGCCTCCTGTCGTGGTGTTAGAGTTTTGTCTTTGAATATCGTAGAAGCCTTGACAACGTTTCCCTTGTATATTGGTGAGTCTATCACCGTTGTTATTGCTTGTGCAAGTTCTTCAGCAGAATGTTTGTGAAAATCCATGGCAATTCCATACCTTTTCCACGCCATTCGTCTACTATTATAATGTTGTTCAGCATAAACAGGCATCCCAATCATAGGAACGCCGTGATAGATACTTTCATACTGACTATAAGCACCGCAATGAGTAATGAAAAGTTTTGTTTTGGGGTGACCCAAAAGATCATTTTGAGGTATCCAGTCGGACACAAGAAAGTTATTTCCAATCGATGAGTTGATACTGGATCTCCACACGAATGAGTATTTTGTTAATGTGAAGGCACGGACGAGTTTATCCTCAAACTGCTTCGGTAATGCTTTTACACTCCCACCAAACGAGACAACAACAACACCAGCAGTAGCATTTTCGTAAAAGGTCTTGAAACGTCCTTGTAATGGTTTAGAATCGTGAACAGACAGTCCACCAACGAACTTAGTATTAGGCATAGATGATCTTGGAAAGTCTAACACTATGTCTTGTTCAACCAACCACAACTCTGCCTTGCTCACCAAAGTAGTCAGGGAAATATACGGCTTCTCCGAGGCGTACAGAGAAACCATTGAATCGGACATGAGAGGGTTGGCTACCATCAATACAACGTGTTGCAATGTACTGACAACCCGTTCCTTGAAACCCATAGCATCGGACGCACCGAGTCCTATAATGGGAGAAAAGGATGGATATGTTGGGGCCCCCGTTCTCCAAGAATCGTAAAATGGACCAATGAAACAAAACGGGATATCAAGTTTGTAGGCAATGATTGCATATGGCATACCGACAGTCCCATCCACTAACACCAGATCGAAGTCATGGTTCTTGATGACATTCAGCAACTTGGCATCTTGTAATACGCGCTTGTTCATTAGGTTTGCGACTTCAAACATTTCAAGTGGAGGTTGAGTGGGGTCAAAGTATTTCAGAGCTTTGTTGGCAAGATGAAAAATGCCGGTTGTGGAACTCGTGAAGTTATCAGGATCCAGATAATAATCCACAGATGGTTTGACATAGTGCTTGTCCGGGTCCATATCTCCAAGGCTGTCATATTTGATAAAGTTGAAACTTGGATCATTGAGGATCCCCCGGGATGCTAACACATCCGGGTATGCAATCCAAAGGTCATGGCCGAAATTCCTTAGGTCATCTCGCAGCCAAGTGACTGTCTGGATGTGACTGTACAGAGGAAACGGGAGGTACAGGATCTTTGCACAATTTGTCATGGTGAACTTACACAGGAAAAGCACTTTCAAAATGGTCGTGATTGTCGTTCGGCTCGCCATGGTAAACTAGAAAAGAAAAGAAATACTCTTTAGAATGGTTAGCATAATTTTACAACAAACAACAAATGTATAACCATTTACGGAACCATACAATGGACATACTGAATCAAAACAATAAAATTATCGAGTGGTCATGATAGAATTACGTCACAGTTGGAAACCACAACTTTAAATAGGAACCCATCTCCCAATACCTGGAGGTAAAGACAATATTATGATGACCACGAATCAAAATCCTGTGGTCCCGTCATAATACCTAGAAACTACTATACACTACGATAGGCCACATCTGAAAATCTATCGGCCACGACTTCATGACTACTAGACGGTAGCTGACGTACAAGGAGAAAATGTAGAAGCAGTTTGGAGAAGTCAGTGTGACCTGGATGGATGTAAAGACCATGAACGAGACGAGTTATCCTTTTCCAGTGACTCATGTAAAATTCTACACCAAATTTGGCATTGCCAGTTGTTGCTCAGAACGTTCCCAGGTGAAAGAAGCTCTATAGAACTATTGTCCAATCACTATTGAATATTTGACTATATATGTTGAGAAACCCAATGAGATGGTAATAGACTTTAGGTCCGGGTAACCTGTTATAAAGTCTCTGTATAACGATAGTAAACCTGTCAATGTGGTTGATGGGTGCCAATAGTCCGTCCCGCAACCATTTGCAAAAGATACTTGCCGTTTACTCTTTCGTAACAAGAAACTTCGTACTTGCAATGACAAAGGAACTACTGTTATGTGTAAGACCATTTACTTTTTAACTTTTTTGGATAATATATCGAGTTGTTTCACAATGTAAACCACTGTAGTTAGTGGAAACACCGAACACCCATCGAACTACCATGTAGAACATACGAACCAGCAATGTGACTTCTTTCCATCAGGGTGAAAAGGTTACGTACAGAATGTGCATGAGTTTCGTGGTAGCCTAGTGGTTAAAGCGTTCGCTTGTTACTTCAAAGACCCGGGTTTGATTTCCCACATGGGGACAATGCGTGAAGCCCATTTCTGGTGTCCCCAGCAGTAGTATTGCTGGGATATTGCTAAAAGAGGCGTCAAACGAAACTCACTCTCATTGCTCTGCATGATAAAATGATGAAATCAAACCAGACAGTGTGAGTGTTGTACATCCTGCAAGTGACAGTATGACCCCTCGTCAGTACGTAGAGGGTATTGTCCGAGTAACTCTCAATTCCTTAAAAATAATGGAGCCGAGGCGTCAGAGGGGCCGACGCACATTATTTTTAAGGAATGGGGAGTTTCCATAGTATTACCCTACTGTAATTACATTCATTGGGGATACTTCCGTTATCAAAATTAAATGTCAAAATGTCAAAATGAAGTACTTAATGTGAAACAGATACATTTACACAGTACACCATTCCTGAAAAGTAATGGAGCGAGCAGACAATGGAATGACGTCACAAACAGTGATTTAATTGATGAGTTTGCTTGAACGACGTTTCACCATTAGCTAGTAAGGACATTGACATTGGATATTCTGGGATTAGTCCTTGTGATGATAACGTGTACATTGTACCTAACCAATACTCCAATAACACAGACCAGTTTAATGAAAACAGTCTGTGCAACCACATCATTATCAAGATGCTCACATACTGACACAACGCTAAAAATAACCGGAAAAACATCTTCACTCGTAAAATTGGTTACCACTAACAAATAGCTGCAGAAAACAATAGATCAGACTATAGATGCCAAATAGGTCGCTCAGTCAGGTATTACGGTATTATTTGTAAATTGTTATGACATTCCGTTTACTTTCCTTATATTATCTTAGCTTAGCTGACATCTGTATCCCCAACCCGACCTGATATTGCTTTTGAGACGACCCCCCTACCTGTTTCTTTTTAGTGTGCTAATGGCACTCCATGACAGCTACATCCTTAATAGGTTCAATATTAGTTCTTATTTCTTACGTTAGCCATCGTTTATAATGAAACTTAGTCTAATTTCAAAATGGGCACTTGGAAGGTGTCTTTTGTAGTACAATATCACCGCACTCTAATTTGCATAAGTCAAGGTCCGTTCCAAAAAGTCGCTTTTGACTAAAAAATAACACATTGCTCACTTCTGCACTAGTCTCTCCTCACTAAAGTCTTTTTCAGTTTTCTGTAGTTGGACCAGCCTTAGTTTCACAGATGTTTCACACTTTCACATATTAACTACATAAATTGTAGATGAATGAGAAAAATAACATTTTTTATTTCCGACAGGACTTTTAGAGCTTGCGTTCGAAATATAGACATTAGGATGAGCTGGCCAATCTCACACATCTCAAGAGGAACACTTGTGTCTATCAAATGTCGCGGCTGGCTGATCTACAGCGACGAAACCGTAAAACTGGCGATAATCATCCACGATGTTGCCTATTTCATGATCTTTGAGACAACGCTTGTCTTGGACTTTTGAAAAACCGTCGCTCTATTTATATTTCCCTGGGATGTTTTTGTACGCATGCGATGGTGTGCATATTTGTTTTATTTCATTTGATCATGAGTGAGCCAAAATAGAGAAAAGTGATTTGTTTTATATCCAATACGATTATTTACATTCAAAATAAACTTCATCTTTTGCAATCGTCTGATTATTACGAAACCAAATTCGCCAACAGTCAAATGCAAACCATTTAAAGCACAACCCTGTACATTATATTTAATTATAAGACAAAAAATCTGTAATTTTTCTAACTGATCTGGCACTAAAATTATTAACGTAGATCCAGCCTCTCCTCTATCTGAAAACGTACAGATTTCGAACACAGCAATATCTAGGCTTTCTAAAACGATAAATACACACGAATGTACTGGTGTGAATAAATAATCCGTGTTTGAACAGATACTAGTACACTTGATATGTGACCATTATTAAAATGGTATCATGGCAGTTCGTAATAAACAGGGTTAAACCATCTATGACGCACTCTATATGAAAACTGATTTGAGTCATATTCATGACTACTTTAATCATTATGTAAAGATATCACACGACACGATATCTCAGGGCATCTGCCATAGTGGAATGCAGATCACAGACCATGACAGACATCTGCATTTCGCGTACATCCACAAAACGGAAGTACTACAAATAATTCATATATGATAATACTACTCTACAACAGCTCGTTTAACATTTTAACATCAACAACGAATTTTTATATGAAAAGTGGCGAACACGTGAAGTAAGAAATAATAATGAATGAACAGCGCTTTATTAAATTTGAACACTTGTTCTAAATAGTATATCCGTTTGAGTGAGTGAGTATGGTTCTACTCCATTTGAAGCAATATTCGATCAATATCCCAACAGGGACCAAGAATGGGTTTCACACATTGTAGCTGTGTGGGGAATCAGACTCGCGTCTTAGGCGTGACAAGCGAACGCTTTAACCCATTAACTACTCAACCACAGCGGATTATAAGCGCATAGTGGAAAAAATATGAATTGACAAAGCTCTCCACTTAAAATAAAGGTATCATCTATATCAATGCAAACAGAAAGTGATAACAATTGACAATACCTAATGCTGTCACTGCAGATGCGTTCCCGATGGTACTTGGGCCGATATCAGGTTGGCATTATTCGGCAGCAAATTGTCTTTGCGATTCCATCATTAGATGCAACATGTCTCCTGAAAGAGTGTGCATCTCACTAACTCCTACTACTCTCAGTCTTGTTGTTTGGCACTGGTATTGCGGTGAACTTGTTTTATGATACTGTCTGTGAGTAATAACTCTTGTCCAAGGTCAACGCGAGAAGCTGAGCTGACTGTTTTTATGCTTGTTTCCCTGCAGTCAGCAATTTTAAATTAATGTCATTTATGCTTTTACATAATTGAACCAAGAGATGAACCATTGGTTGATACTATGAGCAACACATCGGTGTACAGTGATGAAAAATACCAAGACAATACTGGTTTGGTGGCATATTGGTTGTTAAACATAAATTCAGATTAATTGATTCATTGGAAAAAATGGCACTTTTTCAAGATTTCTTTAGTAAACGTGGAAAAGTAGTGGTAGAAATTATAATCTAATTAAGTTATTATTAATCATTCCTATCTAGGATTCAGGTTAAAACGTGCAGAAGCCAATGTTTATTGGTGATGTTGCTATTTTACATATTGTACACGATCTGGTGATGACTGTCGTTAAAATGAGCTTCATATTTAGTTTCACAGTGGTTTGTTAGAGGAAGAGGTTTTGAGGAGCTTTTCATATGGGGGTGCTCTCATGGTCTTCACCGGTACATGTAATAAAAGCATTTTCATATATTTTGGGTGACAGGCAGTGAGCACCGTCACAACAGCCTGTCCGTATGGGATGTAGCTCTGCAAATGAATTTCAAACGCTGTGAGGTAGTCTAGTCTAGGTAGTCTAGATCCGGGTTCGATTTTCACCTGGGTACACTCAAACGCAAGAACTGTTTGGAGCAAGCAGGGTTATAACCTCGTTTATGAATTTATGTTGACAACAACCTGTCAATATTTGATATACACCTCTTCATAGAAGTTTTTTTCCCCTCACAAGTACAGGTCGCGCTGGACGCACCCGTGCGCATCCCAGGACACAATGAACCTCTGACCGAAAGTGGACCTTATAAAACAGAAACTGCAGGCACCACAAGGACAGTGACAGTGACTTTTTCATTCTCTGACAGTAAATGCTTAAACACACTATTACATGTACTTGTCCCTTTGTAGATGTGTTTTGGCGGAAAATATGAATTCTGTTGTGAGCAATCCGTAATTTTATATTAATTTATATTTTCGTCTACATGATATTTTTTGCTGATGTTACCCGGGTCAAACGTTGTTGTCCTCCGAAAGGTATGATTTCATATAAACGCCTGTTTGAACATTTCAGGTCATTATGTTGGGCTGGCGATTTAATTGGGTGCTAAGAGGCGTCGGCCTCTTTTTTAAATAATCACGCCCTCAGAGGTCATATCTAGTGCATATTTCCGGATTTTGTTTTTACAGACGATCACTGTTTTTGATATGAAAGATCTGTATGAATAATTCCGGTGATCATATGCGTATTATGGCAGGACGGAATTGTTTTAATTGGGAACTAATAACTATGATTGTGTCGACTTCTTTTTTTAAATTAACACTTCAAATGTCATGTCTAGTGCATGTGTCAGCAATTGCTTTCAAACCTATCACTGAGTCATTCTACTCTGACACGATATGGAACTACTATGTAAAACATACGATCTAGCTGTGTGACCTCCTTCCATCAGGGTGAAATGATTACATACAAAACGTGGGTGAGTCTCGTGGTAGCCTAGTGGTTAAAGCGTTCGGTCGACCCCGGTTAGATTCCAAATATAGGTACAATGTATGAAGCCCACTTCTGGTGTCCCCTCGCCGTGGAATTGGTGGAATATTGCTGAAAGCGGCCTAAAACCATACTCACTCTCCCTTGTGGATGCATGTTTGTCAGTATAAATCATTATCCAAAGACAAAATATCAAACAAAACAAGCGGTTTCACTTCACCCTCTCAGGTGGGTAAATCAATAGCAGGGATTTCTAATCAATAGCAGGGAATTCTAAGGTTGATATTTACAAAAACATAGCATGTTTCCATGTTTCCAAAAACATAACATGTTTCCACTCTCCCGCACACGCACTGCATCAAAGAACCTGTCAAATACCACATGACACCCTACATATCATGAAGTCCTTTAGTGGAGAATAAAACCCGTTTTTCATCGATTGCAAGCACGTATTCTACATGATAGGACACCCCCTCGGTAAGGAATGAAACACTGTTTATCACTTCCACGTACAACTAACACATAAACAGAAACTCGTGGACGACAAAACCCATGTCTTATCACATATCACATTTTATGTACAGGACGCACTCGTAGGAGGGGGATTAAATGTGTTATCAATGCAAAATTTAGGAAGCATATAAAAGAAACTCGCCAGCTGGGGATAAACATTGTTTAGCAAACTCTTGCACAGCTACCATATAAAACTTGGCCAATAAGAAAAAAATACTGGTTAAAATTCCACTAACAGGCACCAAATATAACTAACTTGTCAATAGGAGATCAGTTATAGGAGATTTAGGAGATTTATCAATTTCCTACACAGCTACCATTTAAACAACATGTCATTAGGTGGTAAAACACAGCTAATATGTGGAAACTTGTCCATAAAATACTGTTTATCATTTTATTTGCACAGATACCATATATATACAACTCGCCAATAGGAGATTAAACACTGTTTATAAATCTTTTTTGCATAGGTACCATATAGACATTGTCAGTAAGGGATAAAATATTGTTTATCATTTCATGGCTCAGGTACCATAAGCAAATAACTAGTCAGTGGGGGATATAACACTGTTGATCGATTCTACGCACAGGTGCCATATAACAGTAATAGGTCAGTACGGGATAAAAAACCGTTTATCAGTTTTAAGCACATTCATATAACAGCAACAGGTCAATAAGGGATTTAAACATTGTTTATCAATTTTAAGCACAGATACGATATAAAAAACAACTGGTCAACAAGGGATAAAACGTTTCCAGGTACTATACTGGTCAATAAGATTTAACCACTGTTTACAAAATTTTAAGGTATAAACATTGTTTATCACTTCCACAGAGACCTACCATACATGTCGCATTAAGATTATACCGTCACCAGCTCCTAAAATGACCCATGACCAATCGGAACTCCCTGAAGTAAACACCATAATGAATATGAAACTATATTAACTGCACTGCACTAATCTCATAGGATGACAGAAGCACCAACAAATCTTTAAATCACCAGCAGAAACATATATAATCTGGATGATACAGGGATGCGATGAGCACACGATAACACAGTAACACAGAAACTGGTCACTTTGACCCCCTCCAGTTAAACAACATATCAATCTCAGCAGTTCAGATGTCATGTGTCAACGTTAGTATATCCTTAACAGAAAAGATTCAAGTTTTTGTTCGTGAAACGCACAAAAGAGTAATGTTTTGATAAGACACACTTATGATATAAGATGGGATTTATATCGGGGTGCTCGGGTAGTCTTGTCGTTACGAGAGGACCGGGTTCTATTCCCTACATGAGAACAGTGTGTGAAGCACATTTCTGGTGTCATCCACCGTGATATCGCTGGAACAGTTTTCAAAGGTTCGTAAAACTAAACCTAGCCACGCACTGTTTATATCATTCATTTAAGGCATAGTATACGTATTTCTGTTGTCTCGTGTGGCGGTTTCGCCCGTGCAGCGAAAATCACATGCAAAAATGTGTACTTTTCCCATAATTCCGCCCTTCAAGTAAAAACGAGTCAACGATGCCACATCTGACGTTTGAAAGAGGACAGGAAACCTCGTTCGATTAACTGATCTCAAGGGAGGTTGCAGCTGGGATGACAGTGGTCAGATGAGACATTTTGGATGTCATGTGTCTACTATCCTCAGAATGGTCGCAAGACATCAGCCCAAAGGTGTCCAAGCCCTGCTTTCTTCTGAACGACCGAGGCGCAATGCTTCGACGCAGGACCGCTGCATCCGGGTGAGCCATCTGCGTGACTGACATTCAAGGTCAACGCCGTGACAGAGTCTCCAAAGAGCAGCGGAAACTAACTCAACGTCACCTACGACATGCTGGACCCAGCAGCGCCTCCTTTCGCGACGTCAGCGGTTGTAGCATCTTGCCTTCTCAGAATCACGGTTCAGACTCTCTCTCTATCCAGTCTGCCCCATTGTGACTGAGCCATATTATTTTCTCTACTAACCATTATTTTCTGCAAAATCTACCATCTGACTGGTCCTCCATTCCAATTGAAATGGAATGATGTCATGCCAGTGGAGGTTCGAGAGTGTAAGGACGACAACACAGTGAGCCCGCTGTGCCTAACACACTGACCGATGGGAAGGAGAAAACATCATAGTATGGGGTCATCACAGGATCATCACAGGACAGATCTGTTCATGTTCAGGCAGCTTGTCTGATATCCAGTAAAAGAATCATGATGGTCTTTGCAATATGACTGCCTTCGATAAGCCTTTCAGCAGGACAACTGTCGTGTCCATACACGGAACCTATGGACTATGAATAACATTCCTGTGAAGTCGTGGTTGTCTTTGTCCCTGAGCGTGGTACCAGTGGAGGATGGGTTGGACGTGACATATTCACGCTTGAAGACATCCACACACCCTTCTGTAACTGGAACTGGAAGCCTGTTTGGATCGGGATTACTTAAATCTTCTTCCAAAGAACTTGACTTTACCATGAGACTGTGATGGCCCGCCTGAATGGCAGCAAACGGAGGTCGCACCCGTTATGAGACCTGTATTTGTTCCGTATGAATGGTACCTCGTTTTCGGGGTCTTCCACTGACAGATGAATGGTTTCCCCAAACCTTTGTTGACGTTGCTATTTTGGGGTTTTGGGTGTGGGGGTTGTTGTCATAATTTGTTGGTATTATCTTCAAATCTTGTTTATTTACAGGCGCGTACAATTCACGATACGACATGATACATATCGCGATATATCTTGGAATGGTACGATACGCTTCGATGCACATCACGATATGTTACCTTTAGTTCTTTTCTTTAGAGTGAGTGAGTTAAATTTTACGCCGCACTCAGCAATATTACAGCTATATGGCGGCGGTCTGTAAATAATCGAGTCTGGACCAGAAAATCCAGTGATCAACAACATGAGCATCGATCTGCGCAATTGGGAACCAATGACATGTGTCAACCAAGTCAGCGAGCCTGACCACCCGATCCCGTTAGTCGCCTCTTACGACAAGCTGAGTCGCCTTTTATGGTAAGCATGGGTTGCTGAAGGCCTATTCTACCCCGGGACCTTCACGGGTCTCTTTTCTTTAGAAGCGTATATTTTGATATCAAGTGACAGTCTACATTTTGACATAACCGTCAATTTCTTGTGAAAATTAACCATTTTGAGGTCAACGATACGTATTACGATAGGAAAAAAAGTAACGATATATTTATCGTCCAATAAAGCATCAAAATTATCGATACTATGAGATATCGTCACACCTCTAGTTACAATGGACCTTCCAGATTTCTCATGAATGAAGGCTAGAAAGTCCTATAGCAATTGATGTAATTATTATCAAGAATAGTATTAGCCCGCTTATATGACGCATGCCGTTTATATCAAGGCACACTGCCTGCTCATTACGTACATTATTCCACATTATTCGTCAGTGGTTTACAATCATGTCATCGTGACCTGGAGGCTAATTGCTCATTATATCATCCACCGATTTTCTAGTTTGACACGCCCTGATATCCTGGAATCGTTCAAGGTCTACCTGACTTACGATCACCACTGACGGTACTTACCTCAAAAAATGATCCATCACTCTAAAGATAGATTGCAATATTTGCAACCATAAAGTCAGTAATTTGAAATTTTAACTTATACTTACATTCCCAGCTCGACGCCACCAGAAATAACCTTGACAGACAACGAGACAGCTTGCACGTCTGCTTTTAGAAGGTATAGGTAACAGTGTGTATACAACTCGAAATGTGACCGACTTTTCAACGAAAGTCGGTGAGACTATGTTCAACGTACGTTGCAACGCTTATCACAGATTATACAATAGCAGTGAAATAGGTTATGTTAAACGTGGGTAATGTGGATGTACATGTATAGTCGTCGCCCACCATACTGTCATGACTCGGACCCGCTCCCGTGTATTACCAAAACATACATTAACATTATTCGAATGTCAAGTCGCACGCACGAATAGTGCGTGGGAGACCGACACAAAGTATGCCTCTCCCAAATTAAAAATGCATGAGTCAAGTATTTGAACCTGTCAGTTCATATGCATGTATATATAACACGTTTTTGAGAACATTTTTTTTTATTCTTTATACGTTTCAGAGCGTAGTCTTGCTACTTTATCAGGTGAAGGAGCATGAATTAGCTCGGAAACGTCGTATAATGAATACAAAGAAGCTGTTCATGAAAATGTGTCACATATTCATGTTCGTCCAACTTCTATATGCCCTTGTCTCCTCGACTAATTATTCAAAGCACAGCGAGATGGCTTCGGTGTGTTGAGCTTGCACAACGAATAATATTGCTGGCTTTAACGCAGGGATTAGTAATAGCTCAGGCTGCCGGAGTGAGTCTATTGGATAAAGTGAAGCTCCTACAGGTCTGAGTGAGTGACTGATTAAAGTTCCCGCTGTTTCATGCAATATTTCAGTAAAATCAGTGTGAGTGTTAAGATGCTTCACATAGAGCACTCAACTGATGGATTCGAATCCGGTCTTTGTCGCTACGAGCGAACGTCTTAGCCAGGAGGCTAACCGATTGTTCAAGTTGATGGATGTTCATTCGCTATAACGAAACTAACGCTTATAACGAAACAAATGGATATCACGAACCACGGCGCCTTTGAATTCGCCATAACCATAATTCACTGCACCATAGTTATTTAATATCTATCTGACAGTTTCGAAACTTGCCTTTTATTTATATTTTCTTGCGTCCCATGACGACACCGTTTGGTTTTACGCCGCTTTTAGCAAAACTCCAGCAATATCACGGCGTTGGACACCAGAAATGGGCTTCACACATCGTACCCATTTAGGGAATCGAACCCGGGTCTTCAGTGTGACGGTGCGAACGTTTTAACCACTGGGTTTCTCCATCGCACCCTTATGTTTCAAGGTTTTTCCCTCACTATACCCGCATTCGCGCTAAACTTCTGAGACCTACATCAATCCGGTCTCCGATCCTGCATTAAATAAACAAGCAGTGATTGAACTGGACTATTAAAGGCAGCGTCACAACACATTCACTTACTCACTCACTCACTCACTCACTCACTCACTCAAGCACACATGCACGCATTGATAAAAGCGTCCGCTCGTCATGACTTTAATCCGGGTGCGATTTCCCCACTCACTCGATCAGCGAATCCTAATAGTTATGGCTCACTCACTCACACACTCTCAGTCAGTCAGTCAGTCACTCACTCACTCACTCACTCACCCATTCGCTCACTTTTAAGTGCATTTATACCCTATCCACAAGACTGAAACACTCTTCCTCTCACATCAGTGGAATCTGTTTGGACGGATAATCGAGATTAATGCCTATTTCATGTGCCTATTTGAATACATTACATGTCATAAGATCCATAATCAATGCAACAATGCTTACGATACAACAACAAAATGGAAGATCGATACTGTATCGATTTACTGATCAGCGATATCGTGCAAAGGTTGATAAGACTTAGTCTCAAACATCCTTAGAATATTGGTCCTGAAAAACAAAGTTCAGCGTTTACGCAATACTTTTGAAGTGAGGTCATGAAATCAAGGTTTTTTTGTATAGACTTACCCGAGACCAACAAAACTGAATATAAAGCGTCAAGGCCAGAAATTAACCAGTCCCAATTTTCCAAATCAGCGAAAATTATATTGTTGAGAAAAGGCATAAATTCCTTTCCGTAATTTTATAAGAAATATTTAGAGCGTTGGGGTAGCTTAGTGGTTAGAGCGTTCGCTCATCACGCCGAAGACCCGGATTCGAATCTCCATGTGGGTATAATATGTGAATCCTATTATGGTGTTCCTTACTTTCATATGGCTAGAATGTTGCTAAAAGCGGCGCAAAACTAAACTCACTCACTATCAGAAATGTTTACCGAATGCAGAGTCGATTGCCCTATTTTGATTGTTCACGGAACACGAGGTTCTGGATCACAGCAGGTCTTCCGCATCATACTAATTCTGGCATGGCCAACACATGCAGTGTCAAGTCAATTGTTCATCCGAAAAATACACAGGAAAATGTGGCACAAAACAAGAGTGAAGCATGCACTAGACGTCATTGTAAAGATCCTTCACATCTGGAAAAAAGCCGTCCACTTGTCCATCATAAAAACAAGATGAAAACCTAACTTTGGCATCAGTGCTGTTACTATGATCG
The DNA here is from genome assembly GCF_037392515.1 of Haliotis asinina. Lineage (NCBI taxonomy): Eukaryota > Metazoa > Mollusca > Gastropoda > Lepetellida > Haliotidae > Haliotis > Haliotis asinina. Next base: position 43,392,101 of record NC_090289.1, read on the forward strand.
AAGTAATCACTCTGATTTAAATTCCAATATTACATCTGCAGCTGGTGTTCAAGTAGTAGATAAAGGGCGAATGCTAGTACTTCTAACGTATTTTTGCGAACAAAAGCCGAAGATGGACTGGCATGAATCTTAGAGCACAGATGCATACTCGAGATCCATGAGCAAACACCTCCAAACCTCAGCCATGCAGCGGATCGTCCGATTTCATATAACTGGAAATTATTCTACCCTCTTTAAACTTTATCAACATACCTATGTACTCCACATGATAAATATGTCGACATAACTCAACCTCAAAATAGTCAATGCGCATTGGCGCCAGAATATTTACCTGGGCCTTAACCCTATTTATACAATGCCTTCATTAATACGTGGCTATTTAATACATTATCCCAATAGACGACGCTCTCTATTCAGGATTCAAACCACCAGTGATTCCCTTGGGCACGTCCAGGGTGAAAAGTTTTATACATGTGTGCCTTCGTCCTTTCTATGGACCAAGGTGCTCTAACTTGATAAAAGCTCGTCCGACCGTCCGAGACGGTCTAAATTTACAGTTTGCCAGCCTGATGATACTTTAGATGTTCCATACGTCTGAGTAAATTCATCATATCTTGGTGTCTGGTCTGATTTTCCTCTCGCCTTTCAGGCTCAGGGAACATAAACAAACATCGAGGGTACATCAGCCCATGCCTCCCTCGTGGCCAGTGAACAGCTTACATTATCTTACCTCACACATAAACGTCGTTTTCTGACTGACTAAGCTCTCTTTTACTATTTTCAGTGTACTCCACTTACAAGCGAGACACATTTCAATGTACCCCGCTGCCAAAGGCAACTTATGCGGTCCTTCGTGGTAGCGCTTCTTTAACTCGAATAACTTTGAATCACGCATGATGCTCGGAAATTATCGATGTTTTCCGAATGCAAATCAATGGAAGGGTGATAACACTAAATTTGGTTTTTCTTGTGTCGTCTGAAAAATCTAGCGATGGCTATGAAAAGATTTACCTCACATTCCAGAGAATAATTTTTTACAAACGTTCAAATGTAGTCCTGTCAATATTAAGAAGCTTAATTATACCGCGGCGACTTTACTAAGACAATATCTGCGAGAAAAACAGCAAGATACAAGATTCGAATCGTTTGATTCACACAAGTTGGCTGAAGTGTACCATCCGATACCCATGCTTCAAACAGTTCAAAATTAACATTGAGGTGTTCGGTAAGATGAATACGTTGTTCACTGTTCTCTCGGGGCCCAGGAACCATAAAGAAACGTCGAGGGTACATCAGTCCATGTTCCCCTCGTGACCAGTGAACAGCGTATAATGTACCCTTGAAGCAGACTCACCTAACCAGTATCCAGACTTGAATTTTAATGAAAATTTGGATATTACAAAAACGAAATCCATTTTTTGACTGCCGCCATATTAGTTTCCCGAATACTTATACTGGAATTCTGGATCAGGTGAAGTTCCATTCAACTTTATATATTTTAGATAAGTCACGGTAGTAAAGTTGAACTGGCCTACATATTTATCTACACACAGAATGAGATTTATGTTTGCCAGATTGATTCATATTCAAGCAAACCACATACCTCTGTTGACACCAATACAAAATAAACGTTTGGAAATAATCTGTAAATATCTTACCTCACTTTGCGATATCTCTCAACGCCTTATGTAATCACAACCACAGCTTGCTCAACCATTCAGACTGTATTCGGGTGCGCTGTTTTTGTATTCCATGAACACAGAAACCGAAAACATGTCCTTGATGCATACTGACCTGTACGTGGACTAACGGATGCAAATGTGAATTAAACAATGGAGGTGGTATTTTTATCACGTCATGTTAAAAAAAGGCGTAAAAGACAGTTCCAGAAAGGCTCTCACAGACCAAATATCAGTCACTGATTGCCATGTGGAAAACACTGCCATTTGCAAATTATGTTTACAATGTTGTTTTAGACGTTGCTAAAATTATTAATTACATTAAAAACGCAAATGTTAGTAAAGCAATATTGTGGATTTAGACGGCTTTTAGCAATATTAAAGCAATCCCTTGTGGGTACAACAGAAATGTCCCAATCCAATCATTGTACCTATGTAGGAATTGAATCCGGCGTCACAAGGGAACACTAGAAGCACTGGCTACCTCATCGTCCTTATTATACACATGTATTGTCATTGCTCTCACAGTTCCAGACACAGATGTTTAAATGGGATTATGCTCCGAAAGTTTGCTGTGGAGAGCTGGTCAGGATTTCAAATGGACCTCCATCCCGGAGGCGGTGGGATGGCCTTGTAGTTAAAACGTTCGCTCGTCAGGCCGAAGTCCTGGGTTCGAGACTTCACATTGGACAATGTGTGGAGCTCTATTTCTGGTGTCCCTTGCAGTGATATTGCTGGAATATTGCTAAAAGCGGCGTAATACTCAACTCATTCACTTACTCTTATAACGTCTGAGCAGAGTCAAATTTGGTCATTTGACTGATTCGTAGTGAATAGCTGATGCGGCGGTAAGTAATATTCGCTCACTCATGTCTGAAAACATATGAGTGTGTCGCCTGAACACGTGTCACCAGTCAGTCAGTCAGCCCACCTGTTTGGCTGGGTGTTATATTGATATAGCACGGTTGTACAATCATGGGTCTACGCGATGACAGATATCTCGCTGACATACATTTCGCCCGTATCAAAGTACATGATGACTCGACAAAGTTGACCACAGATTTGAACCTCGGTGTCTCGAACACGCCTTATGTCGAAACGAATATGGTTTTGTCTTTAACGATAAATAAAAACGTGTTCATTATTTTAATATGTAGCCTAACTGTCAACCATTCGTATATAGATATAACTTTAATTACTGAACATGATACACACGGTGATCGGTAACGGCCTAGTTGTTCATGAGGTCGTTCGTATCGCTAAAGATCTTGATCCGATTCCCTGTGGACGCATTATATTAACTCCATTGTCGTTTCCCCTACCGTGAAGCGGGTAGAAAATTGCAGAAGCGGTGCAAAAACTAATTCATAAAGCCCACCGCGAATCTTTAGAATTAGAACTTAATAACTGGGCTCAGGCTGGCGAAACGAGCCGACGTAACGTGACCGAGTGGTCAGGTTTGGTGGCATGAAACCTGCATTTCACAGTGTTCCGTTTTGCTGTGGCCAATGTACCCCGGGTAGAAAAGGTCTTCAGCAACCCACGCTTGCAACAAAAGGCGACTATGCTTGTCGTAAGATGCGACTAACGGGATCGGGTGGTTAGGCTCGCTGACTTGGTTGTCTGGGTGTGCAGGTGTATTCAAGCCATTACTCGAGATACAGATGCAGGACAGAGAACGATGAGACCCGTCTTTTCGCAAGTGGGCAATGCTACTTTCTCTGTCATGTACATATTCTAGTGCTTTATTTTCTGGCAAATTACATGCCTCTATCTGAAAGTCTGCGTTCGAATCCCGAATGATACTAGGCCGCAGGAAGTACAAGAATCTACATCATTATCCAGTATTCTAGTTTTCTAGTAGTTTGAGTCCTAAAATGCCAGCACACAAAGTTAGCGACCCAACTCACGCTGCCAAAGCTGCTTTCACAAAACTGATTAAGTCATTAGATTTCCTCCCTGACAAATATACACTGGCATGGCTAAAGCTCGTCTTAGTCCAGTTAAACACATGTATCACGTGTACTGACTATTCAGTCTGATGAGTCGAGCATCCCGTCTACTAAATATTCGTTCTGATGAGTATCCGTCAAATGAGTGAGTTTGATTTTACGCTGCCTTCAGCAATATTGCAGCAATATTGCAGCAACATCACGGCGGGTGACACCGGAAATAGACTTCACACACTGTGCCCATGCAGGGAATCGAACCCGGGTCTTCGGCGTGACGAGCGAACGCTTATACCACATGGCTTCTCGTCCGTCCCTAGGGTCACCCTTGTATCCCAACTAATCAGCCGGCTATCGCCCCTACTGGGTAGTCTGTCTATTGAGCAATGTACCTAGTGTACTGAATAAGTAAGTGTACAGCCCATGTACAGAGCTGAGTATCTTGCGTACTGAGGATTCCGTACACTGAACAGGGTATCGGTATACTGAGTCTTCTGTCTGCTGGATATTCCATCTCATCAGGCAGCGTTCCGCCTGGTGAATATCCCATTTATCCCAGCTATGTACCCAATATGACGAACATCAAGGTCACTGTTCCCAGCCTGCGACAGCGATTACTCCGGTGTTTTACTTGACAGTTTCCTAAATCGAGTTAAGTAGATTCGTCATGCAACTCAGAAAAGTATAAACTCCCAGAAGGGATTGTCGCGATTTGGTTACAATTGTCTCATTTTGCTTGTATATTAAGGGGGCGACAACGCGACTATGAGCAACGCGACAGTGCCCCTTCTAGGGTTCCGTAGATAAACTCGTCCTTTTTCTAGTCCACCCGATATGTCAGCCTGTCAAGGAGACTGTCTGGTATACTAGACATGTCATACTGACTTACATATACCCCCTACAGTAGTACTTTGTGCAACTCCCTGGTCCAATGCTGGTTCTTTACCTTTACAGTGCATTGAGGCATATCGTACCTGTGCCCCATGCATACTTTAGTGCATCCGAATTCTAGTCATACAAATATGTACTTGTGCTGTCAAGTTATTTCAGTCTTGATTAGTTTGAGTCCACAGACACTGGGGCTTCAGTACTTGTGTACGCATTAAACAGGGCAGTAGGTAGACCATTTGTCCATCAAAATATTGATATAACACTCTTTTTACGCTGATAGTGTCCACTTATTATACGATAAGTTAACTACAGCGTGATTTGGAGGTGCACGGACATGTTTAAGTGTATTCGAAGAAGATCCCGAAATATGTGTGTCCGTTCGTTCGTGCGTCCGTGCGTCCGTGCGTCTGTGTCCATGCACCTTGGTAGGTAGGTAGGTAGGGAGGGATTGGAGGAAGGTAGTAGGTAGGTACGTACTCAGGGAGGGAGGTAGGAGAGTGGAGCTAGGTAGGTTGGGAGGGATTAAGGGTGAGTCTAGTTTCACGCCGTTTTTAGCAATAATCCATATTTTAGCCATGTGTGGAATCGAACCTGGGTTTTCGGCGTGGCGAAGCAATGAACACATTTTAGTCCAATGAAACTTATGTGTAACGTCTACTGACTATTCAGTCTGATAAGTCGAGTATCCCGTCTACTGAACATTCCTTCTGACGAGTCAGCGAGGCTTTAAGCAATATTGCAGCAATATCACGACGGGGGACACCGGACATGTGCTTCAAACATTCTACCCATGCACGCAATCGAACCCGGGTCTTCGGCATGACGATCGAACACTTTAACCACTATGCTACCCACCACCCATCGAGAGGGAGGGACAGAGTCGGAAAGTAGACTGCCGTCAGTGATTGTTTAAGTAGGTGAGGATATAGATGGGAAGAATGAATGGATGAACGTGTGTTGCTTGCGCGGCGTCTGTGTATATATACAGCCAGGTATGTTGGTTTGTATGTCTGTACAGAGACAAACCTTGCGGATGTTATATGTTAAATAATAAATAACAACGCATTGCGAAAACTAATATTGAGTTTTACATCCATTCAACTATAATTGCACAAAGCGTGTAACTTGACTGTCTCGTGGTTAGGTAGGACAACTGCCTATATTTCTATAACATGTTTTATGGAATAGTTTCCTGCCTATTGTTGTGTGGCATTACCAACCAAAGCAATTAGGCTGTAATTACAGTGTTGGTAGTTACAGGGTTTATACAAGGACATACAGGACATTTATGGTAAATATACAATAACGGTTGTAAATATACTATGCCAATTCACCAATCACGCAAATCCTCTAATTAATTTAGACCATATCGTCGTTAACCAATGTCTATTTCGGTCTGCAAAACATTCTAGCGTTATCTAGAGTAATCTCAGAATGGAGGTCAATCCGTAAAGCATGTCCTATTCTCATATTATTTTAGCATGCCCAATAGTAACAAAGATCCTCCTTTCGATTCACTGTACTGTTCCACAGTCGCCCAGCCACTGTCTCATCATTTCAATGATCTGACGCGCCAAGGGTCGTCGATCTATCCACTAGGTCACAAGAGCAACTGTCAGATTGACCTTGTAACCAGCAGACCACAGAGGCTGTCTTGAAACAAACACTCTATATCAGTTCACCTTATAGGAGTCAGGGTCAGACGATCTGTCCACTTGAACATCACGGGCAGACCATATGTCTACATGATCACTGAGGGTACGGAGCAGACGATCCATTCACAAGATCAGGGAAAGGTCAGGAGCAGACGATCTATCTACTAGTTCACTGAGGACTCAGGGGCGGACGATCTATTCACTAGGTCAAAGAGGGATTAGGAGCAGACGATCTATTCACAGCATAAGGGAGGCATCAAGGGCTGACGTATTTTATTCTAGACCACTGCTGCGGTCGTTAAACAAACACTCCACTTCACCTAATATTAACTTTATTCACACACAGCACCATTTATGTTATTAATGTTATGTCTTCTTTATCAAACAAAGGTTTCATCTCGAATTCAGATTCCCCAAAATATATTCAGCTACGAAATCCATTCAGGTTCGACTCAGCTTTTACTTCGAGATAACATCAAGTTCAACTTATCAAAGTTCGATATAATGACATTTGACTATATTCGTATAAGATATGTATGTGAATAAATAAGTTATCAGTAGAATAGGTCTCTATAATAACACGTCTTGACATATTTTGACCTGTGAGTTAAATTCAGATGTCAATCTCAGTCCCATTGGAAGTAACAATCCACACCAGAAGGGTTCCAGTGACTTTACGCGGTAAAACCACACACGTATCATTTAGCTTCTTGAACTCAACGTTTTCTTCACTCACAAGGAAATCGCTCAGCCTATATTAAAAATCTTGACATCTCCGTTCCACTGCGCTATGTACACCACTCCATTTTCGTCGGTGTCAATACTGTATGGGCCACAAATCCCGTCAGACTTCACCAGATACTCTTTAGCACCATTCCCGTCGTCAATGATTTTCACAATCTTATGATCGTCACAATCCACAACCAAAATGTCTCCAAACATATCCATCGCTACTCCCATGGGGTACTGCAAGGGCACATCGCTTTGTCCTTGGTACCGGAAGATAATGTCACCAGACCTTGTCAAACATGTGATCATTTTCCTCTCACAATCTGACGTGATAATATTTTTTTCAGGTGTTGTGCATATGTAGAAAGGGTAGTCGAAAAGATTTTCACCACTTTCATCCTTCTCGATAGACTGGAGAATATTCCCTTTGAAGTCGAGAACATCCACTGTTCCTGGGTAGATCTTGTACGTGCTCACAGCTAAGGTGTCCGAATCAAGCATACCAATACCTCTATAGCCTTTGGAAGTTTTAATATCCTTGTCCCGTTTAAGTGTAGGGGTTACTTTGTAGATTCTGATAATCTTCGAGTCTGGAAGGGTAACGCCGACTCTACCATTGCCTACCTTGGCTGCCCCTCTTGGCTGTGTGGGTGTAGATTCGCGACTAAAAAACGAAAGCTCTTCCCGGTTGTAGAATGATTTGACGCTTTTGTTGGATCTGTCTGTGACCACGATGGCAAAGATCGAATCCACTTTTACGACGGCGATGTCGTTGAGTTTTGGATCCGTCTTGTCCCCTTCTACCTTAGTTGGTAGAATGCGTGTCTGGACAGTTCTGCCGACAAAGGGTTCATCACAACAGTCGGTAGGAGTATCAGGGGAGGATGAACTCAAGTAGCGTTTCATCACACTCACGCCCCTATCATCGTAAACAGCATCAACGTCTCCGAATGGCAAATTATTCACAATCGTCATTAATTCCCCAAAATTGACACTGAGATTGATGTCAATTAATCTTGGTTGTTCTTCATCGTATGGTACCCCGATTTGTACAGTCTTCCGTCCCAACTCCTTTTCAAGATTTTCTGCATCCTCTCGTGAGCCCGACCGTGTCAGTTTCTGGATCTGGTTAGAAGCATATCGTGTTTCACAAACCGATGCCTCTTTGTCCCTGATGTCCTGAATCAGCTTGTCTCTCTCGCTGCAGAAGATGTCATTGAGTCTCTCTAGAAGGTCTTCCTTCTTTCTTTGCAAGGCTTCCTGTGTCGTCTCAAGGATGTGCTCCAGCTCCTCCTCCAACCTGTCCCTCTTGGTGCTGAGGTAGTCCAGTCGTTCCTGGTACCTGTCGATAGCCGATTCAATTTCCTGTAGAGGGCTTTGGGCAGCTTGACTCTCTTGCATCTTGGGAAAATGCCGGCTGAAACAACAAGGACGCTATATCAGTGAGTGAAAACTGTAGCGGGCGAGTATTGTTGTGTTGGACTCCTTCATCATGAGATATCACCTTTATAACTGAAATAACATGAATTTTATCTTAGTGAGTATTACTGCAGATGGCGAGTAATTTTGTGTTGAACTCCTTCATCGTGGACTATTACCTTTATCCCTGAAATAGCAAGGGTGTTATATTAATGAGTGCAGATAAACTATTCTAGTTCCGACAGTGATTCAGTAATTTCATTGTAACCATGTATCTAGACGCATTACATTGATATATGTAATTATAAGGATATGACATCAGTGGGTGTGTCACAGAGGGCATATATATTAATATTCTAAGAACAAACAGATTGTACAAATTTTGTACATTAAATGTAATTGAAGATGATTGCCACCTTTAACTGGTTGTCCTTACTACATTGATTTAAAGACCAATATCTACCACAATGTTACCATTCATATTATACAGGGAAGAATGATGCATGAAATAATACTACCATATGAATAACTTCAAAACGAAACGGTTCGAAACTGTTCGAAACAAATTCCGTTTAGTTTACAAGGGAAAATACTTATCACTGAGAATCAGTGATGACACCTGGAGTTGGCAAGAATGGCCTATTCTTTCCTACCGGTAGCACCTGCCTTTCAAAAAAATGCCTAAAAAATGGAAGAATGTTTTTGCCTGACACTACACAGTTTTCCTGCCGTGCGAAGAAATAAGGAACTGGTCAACACAGAACATGTGCCATCAAACAGCAAGCCCTCTACACAAAGACATATTCCCAAACACAAACACAAATTGCTTTAGTTACAATATCGCATGCAAACGAACACGGCGAGATCTGTATCATGAAAAACAGGGGATACTCCATTTTGCGAGCATACCACTGGATACTGCTTATGGGAAATGGTAATATATATACATACGGGTGAAACATTTCTAAAGGAATGGAATACAACTGTCACATTTTCCCTTAATTTCTCTGTTTCTCATCAATTTCCTTAGCTTCATCATTTGCATTTTATCAATCTTGTGAATAAAAAATGTCCCCTACTTTTTAATGGTCTTATTACCATAACGATCACATACAATGCATGCAAATGTAACGTATACACTTCGTACTATCCCCATCACCATACCACCACCACCCACCCATCGTTCACAAACATATGTAAACTCATGGGCAAAAGAAACTTATCACTTTAAAATTTCCATTTACGCTTCTAAACAAAACTGAACTAGGTAAAACATACTGAGAAAACATTCGCCAAAACACATTTTTAAGCTGAGTAGCAAGCAAAAAACCCGAGATATTGTGATTTTCGTGAAAGCACGAAAAACAGTGAAAAAGGTTTTTTGAGTGTAACCAAAAGTTCTCGTGCACATTGGTTGCATAAATACAGCTGTTCGACAGTGCAATCATGCATTATCAAAAAGCATATCAAAGTTATGCCACGACTGTCATCGGAGCAACGCAATAGGGCCATCGGTATGGCCCATATGGGGGCGTCACAACGTCAGATTGCCAGAACATTCCACTGCAGCCAGGCAACAATCAGCAACCTCCTGAGACGTTTTCAGCAGACAGGTCAGACCACTGACCGTCCAAGATCAGGTAGACCAAGGGTTACGACGCCCGCCGAAGACCGCCATATCCGTACGATACACCTACGGAACAGATTCGTCACAGCGACGTCAACGGCGACCACAGCCTTGGGACACCGCATCAGCAGACGAACCGTACTAAGACGTCTCCGTGCTGCTGGTATCAGAGCTCGCCGTCCATTCCGTGGAATGCCCTTGACCCGCCAACATTGTCAACGTCGGCTGCAGTGGGCACGAACAGTACGTCGGTGGCAGCGACGTGACTGGCAGAGAGTGCTCTTCACTGATGAAAGTCGTTTCAACTTGTACAGAAATGATGGCCGAGCCCGTGTATACCGACGTAGAGGTGAGCGATTGGCGAGGAACTGCATTCAAGAGGTGCACCCATTTGGAGGAGGTGGTATCATGGTGTGGGGTGGGATTTGTGCTGATCAGAGGACACAGCTTGTCATCCTGCATGGAAATCTGACAGCCCAAAGGTATAGGGACGAAGTCTTGAGGCCAGTTGTTTTGCCCTTTGTGCGTCAACAGCCAAGAGGTGTTCTTTTGCAACAGGACAATGCACGTCCGCATACTGCCAGAATCGTTGAAGATTACCTCAACAACGCCAACATCAACGTTTTGCCCTGGCCAGCACGTTCCCCAGACATGAATCCCATTGAACACCTCTGGGATCATCTCGACAGACAGCTAAGACAACGACAGCAACCACCAGCAAATCGCCAACAATTGGAGCAAGTTCTCTTGGAACTGTGGCAGAGGATTCCTCCTGACGTCATCAGGCGTTTGACGACATCAATGCGGAGACGTGTACTAGCGTGCATTGATTCAAGGGGTGGACACACTAGGTACTGAGTGCTCAGACACTTCCAAGATTCAGTTTTCCACACACTCTGTGAATGCAATCCTCTGTGTAAACTTTCACGTCCACCCCATGTGTCATCTACCTCACTTCCTGCATGCATGAACATTGACAGGGCATCAACAAATACAGTTTTTGCTGTGTAAATGGCTTATCTTTCTTATATAAACATTCTTTCTGACATTTTTTTGTTTTTGTCGTTTTTAACACAAATAATGTCGGGTGATAAGTTTCTTTTGCCCATGAGTTTAGATCACACGCACCAACAGAATATGTGCATGTGCGCGCGCGTGAGTGCGTGCGTGTGTATGTATGTTACAGTAGATTTTGAAGAACTATACATATTTACTGAAATCAAGACCTGATCAAGAATGAATTATAAATAAAGATTTGTTAGCTTGATCACTTTATAAAGTACACTCATGTATGACAAAAAGTTCGCTAATGATAACCCAACAGAGACCCAACAAACTAGACGCCCGCCTCTACATGCCTTGTATTGAAGACAAATTAAAAGCAGACCAACAGTTTCCTGTAGGTCATATTTTGGACAATACATTGAGGTCACGCGTGAAGTACAGGTTCATATACATATCGTACAAGGAAGTATCTGGCACCTAGACCTGGATTAAAAAGAAAAGCAGGAAATATGTCGTCTCATGAAGTGAAATACGCACCACTTGTAACACAAGGGTTGAATACATTCGAACTTCATTCCCATGCTGTTAATAATGCCTTTTCCTGCTTATTTCATTTTTGAATTAAAATAGCTTTTATCACATGTTTTTAAGCATATTTTTATTTTATTATAAGTTTATTATTTATGTGTCTATATTTTCTATCCGTGCTATACTTCTTTATTCCGGGAGCTTTGAATGATGAACTATAAATCAAAGAGTTTCAGTTTAAATATCCCAAAGGTATTTCTTTTAAGCCGGACAGGTTGCAAAGCTTTATATTTAGATAGTATTAGGGGTTTGCCAAATCCTTTTAGCAGTCATGTGTAAACACAGTCTTTATTGTAATAATTGTAGTTATTCAACTCATTAGTTGAGTAATACTTGTATAAAATATGAAGTTTTATCCAGAGGATATTTCTTTTGAAACTAACAGTATGTTAAACACTTTGCCCACTAACACAAAACTCTAGTTCGAGGGGCAGATCTGGGAAACACAGCATAGCCTGACATACCCACATTATCGTGCCCATGATTGTGTTGACACAGATAATGCCTCACTTATGAGGTATCAGAGGTGTGTTTGGGTTTGTTTTTTTCTCAGCTGGGATGCTTGATTGTAAAGTTCAAGGTACAAACAAGAGTAACTGTCAGCACCCCACAGCAGTGCTGTATCTAACAAGGATGTCAATTAAAATCTTGTTTAACCAGGGCCAGCAATAGGACGAGAATAAGGGAGTTGGGGTGAGCAGTATTTTCGTTACATACAGTGTGAGGTTCATTCAGAGGGCGTGAGTGAGTGAGGTTTTATGCCGCTTTTAGCAATATTCCACCAATATCATGGAGGGGACACCAGAGATGGGTTTCACACATTGTACCTATGTGAGGAATCGAACCCGGGTCTTCGGTGTGATGATGGAACGCTTTATCTACAAGGCCACCCCTGTGTCCCCCGTGCCGAAGGAAAGCTGGAAGTGATGTAGGTCTATGGCGTTTGCAACTTTGATGACGCCCAATGTTACAAAGCTCACAGAACTTGAGCGAGTGTGAGTGAGTAAGTTTAGTTTTACGCCTCGATCAGGGATATTCAGACTATATGACAGCGGTCTGTATATAATCGAGTCTGAACCACACATTCCAGTGATCGACAGCATAAGCCTCGATCTATGATATTGGGATATTGATCACCCGATCCCGTTAGTCGCCTCTTACAACAAGCATGGGTTACTGAAAATCGATTATAGCCCGGTTCTTCGAGGGTGTGACTGAACTAGAATCATATAATAATTATATTAAGTGCGGACCGGGATTCGAACCACATTCACGGGCTTCTAAAATATCTAAGAGTGAATATCTAACTCTGCACGTGAATTATGATACACGGGTATCGAACACAGTGAGTGGTTCATTGAGATGATCAACAACAAATCGGAAAATACTGTTCGTCAAAAAAGACTATACACCTATGTTTTATGCTGATTAAAATAAAACAGAAAGAAGTGTTGTTCACTACAAAGGTATTATGGGTACGTTCTGGACCGGAAGGATGTAGCATTTCTGAGATTTGTTCAGTCACGTAACGGTTTGGTGACATTTTTCTAAGGTTTTAGTCAAATCATATTTTCAGGCGCACACTGTCTTTCCACCGGCAGTGAATGAGCTTTGTAAAACCTACGCAATGCTTCGAGTTATCCCACGTTCCACACAACCGCTATGCGAGGTTAAAGGATATGCAGGGACTACGTTTGCGACAGTTCGACACATCGGCTCTACGTTGTAGGTACAAGACTGACTCATTATCTGGCTAGATAACTATGCAACACCATGTTCCCAAAATATCTAGCACCCCCTTTAAATCAAATTTCAAATAACACCATATACCGTACTTGCTGTAACTGAAGTCTGTCTCTTGCAATGAGGTGTTCACCACCGAGCATATTCTGTTCTGTTCTTAAGAGGCGACTGATGAAATCGGGGATTAGGCTAGTTGACGTGGTCGACAAATGTCATCCTAACCCAGTTTACTAGATGACCACAATGTCAGTCACTGCATTGTCTGTTTCTTTGCTCTTTAATGAGATGCCAGATAGGAGAGCTATCTGATCACACCATACACTGTACTCTTATCAGTTCCCTATTGTAACGTGACCACTTGATTCTGAGTAAACAGATAAACAGCAATTAGGCGATAATGACACAACGCACTGTGTATGTTGGAGTAGACAACACGACAGACCAGACATAGACACGAGATTAGACAACAGTAGGGAGTGCAGGCCTGGTAAGGATAAACATTAAAAGAATATAATCAACGAAAGACAGTTGTGAAAAACGAAAGTAAAATATCTAGCCTGGAACGCGTTCGCTCTTCACGCCGAAAACCTGGGTTTCCATTCCCGACATGTGTAAACACAATGTGTAAATCAAATTTCTGGTGTCCTCTGTCGTGATTTCTGGAATACTGCTAAAGGCGGCGTAAAACTAAACTCACTCACCATTAAAGGCGGGGTTTTGTTAAATGGCCATTCAAACTCGGGTGCAATGTAAGTGTGCACCCCTCATTTCTCAATAGTGTGCACCCCTACCACCTCTGAAAGTTGTATCCACTCCCGGACATACTAGTTCATTCGTGATAACAAATCTCGTGATAACGAGTCCTACTGCATTTATCACAAAACCATTTCCATTATCATTCGAAATCTCTGCTCGAAGCATATTCGATGCATGATCTGATATGCATGAATCACTATCAGACAGAGAAGGTAAATAGTGCTTGCTACATAATGACATAGCCTGGCCAACTTTGATGGAAAGCGATAACCTGTTCTTTCAGGCAGTCACATACGTACACTCCATTGAAAATACACTAAATCAATAGAATATATAACCATGCTAGTATCTACTGTTAAAACCCGATTCTGAAAGACACTGAAATTAACTCAGCAATTTCCTTGTAAGTCACAACAGATCGTCACATGTGTAATTCAGATCCTCACTAGGTTAATACAGCCACTGTGCCCTGATGATGGATAACATATCAACGTTCGACTGCCATGCTTAAAGGTATCTTTCATAGCAATTATTTCAGGATGGAACGCTGTAATTACAAACTACTGTGTTTAGCAAACACCCTATCTGACCACTGGGTCAAATGCAAAGTCTTACCTCTGTCAGTGATTGCGCGATGGCGGCGTGTTTGAGCTATTCGTGATAGCTACTTCCGGGTGATATCATCCGGTGTGTCCGTTTGTACCGTCATACACTGCGAAACTATGATTCACGGGAAATGAGGCGTCACTGATACGGTCATTTTGACACACGGCTGTGTTTTCATTTTCGAAGCAACTTTCCTGGTAGGCGTTACGCAAGAAAAAATAAAATCAATGAAACATGAAACATTCAACCTAACAAATAAGTAAAAGCTAAAAAGGTCTTTTCTATTTGCATTGAAATAAAAATTGCAAACTCTTTCCACATCGCACATCGTCAACTGGACGATACCGAGTCTATCTTAAACACGTGTTTATCAATCTAATCATGAAAAGGTTTTCCTGAAGGGCGAATCATCACAAACACATACAAAGCCAAGTGAAGTGATGCCGTGTAATAACACTGGGGCATGTGTCCAAAATTAGGGAATTGCATTGGACAATGTACAAAGTATTCTAACTATACATCAACTTAATACCATCAAGCCGTGATAGTATAGAAAATTGCTCCTACCCATTGTTTGCCATTCTATGTGGGTAGGTGTAATAATCATGTGCCATACGTCTAACCTTATATCCCCACACATTTGTAAGGATACGAAACTGATTTTCACATGTTCTACACCTATCAGTTTTTTACCTCCCATTTGTAGGCGTCTGCGCTATCCAGGGTGCAACTGGCTGCTGCCTCTCCGTGACACCCTATGTCGTAAGAGGCAATAAACTTTGGTCGAACTCAGAGACTCGGTTGACCGATGTTTATTGTGTCAGTCACTAGGTTGTTTGGATTGACTAGAATATTATTGTATGTTGTTGTGTATTGTTCTATGCCGTCGTATGTTGTCGTATATTGTTGTATGCTGTCGTATGTTGCCGTAAGTTGTCGTATATTGATATATGCTGTCGTATGTTGTCGTATATTGTTGTATGCTGTCGTATGTTGTCGTATGTTGTCTCATGCTGTCTTATGTTCTCGTATATTGCTGTATGCTGTTGTAAGTTGATGCATGTGGTATGTTGTCGTACATTTTTTTATGCTGCTGTAAGTTGTATGCTGTTGTATGTTGCCGTATGTTGTATATTGTGGTATGCTGTTGTATGTTGCCGTATGTTGTATATTGTGGTATGCTGTTGTATGTTGTATGTTGCCGTGTGATGCTGTATGTTGTAGGTTGTCATATATTGCTGTATGTTGCCGTGTGTTGTCGTATGTTGTAGGTTGTCGTATATTGTTGCGTGTTGCACGTCACCGTGTAATGTTGCACCTCACCGTATGTTGTTTATGTTGCAGCATTATGTTGTACTTTTATGCTGTTTAACGTTGTCTGTCTGTAGCAGCGTGTGTCCAATATGATGTTGTAGGCTGCATGTATGTTGTATAAGATGTATCATGTTCTTTATCACATAATACCATAGACCCGTGAAGGTCCCGGGGTAGAATAGGCCTTCACCAACCCATGCTTGCCATAAAAGGTGACTATGCTTGTCGTAAGAGGCGACTAACGGGATCGAGTGGTCAGACTCGCTGACTTGGTTGACACATGTCATCGGTTCCCCATTGCGCAGATCGATGCTCATGTTGTTGATCACTGGATTGTCTGGTCCAGACTCGATTATTTACAGACCGTCGCCATATAGCTGGAATATTGCTAAGTGCGACGTAAAACTACACTCACTCACTCACTCACTCATAATACCATAAATATTCAAAGAATTTCATTGAGTGTTTGTTAATGCCCTCAGTGCATGCAACCTATGAAACAAATGTTACTAAAAACGCTGAACGCACGCTTTGTGTAGTCAGTTGCAAAGCAGCTCTCATAATCAGTGTCCATTGTATTTTGTAACCTAGATAGTATCATTTGAATAGGACTTCAAATAAAGGGTTGATTATCGACAGACCCGTGACTCCTTGGCTACATCTATAAACATATTGTCATTGGGACACAAAATAAACATATTAACTTGCATGACGGAGATTACAAACACTGTAGTCGACGATCAAAGCCACGACGGATGTACAAAGGAGGACGGTATTGTGACCTCATCGACATACAAACTGCCTCCTGGAAACCTTTGTAAGGAATCATAAGGAAAGTCAGCGATCCGGGAGATAGTAAAAATATTAATTTTGTAATATCATCCTTTAAACTGAATACCGGTTTCCAAGATTCTGGGTGCATGAATACACGATCAAAAGTAGTCACATCAAACTAAATATCGAGCTTGACAGCAGCGTTCGCATTTTTGATCATGGGATATGGGTATTTAAACACTGACAGGCCATAATGTATTGGTAGCATTGTCCAGGACACACAGAGACATCAAGGACATGGAAATATTTTGTCAGCTTCCTGTCATGGTAAACACAATATTTGACATCAAAGTCAATCTTCATGGGAACTGAAGTGATCAATCAATATCGCATCTGTCCACCATTTGCCCAAACATGACTGCACATTTCATTTGGTGTTTGACGCACCTCTACCCAAATCGTTTGTATGGTCCTAGAGGTGTTCAACTGAGGTGTTCAACTGAGGTGTTCAACTGAGGTGTTCAACTGAGGTGTTCAGATAGCCAACCAAGACTAACTTTGACGTCATGATGCGAAGAGACCCACTGGTTCAGCCTTGAACTGAACCCTATATGAGTCATCTTCCTTTTCTGACCAAAACATTACGCCGCCACGCCATGTTTTGTTAGCCGTGCCTTCATCCTAACGAGATACAAACGTATGTGTGAAGGACAGAGTATCGTCACAATAGAGCAGCTTACAACATAGTCAAAAGCACTTAATGCTAATGACGTCATAGTCATGACGGTAATGACTCACCTGTCAACGTGGGAAATTCACAGTTCCGACTCAGTTGGTGTCATTTAATAATTTTCTCCCATGATTGTATACACTTTTGTATCTGATATCATATTGTACTTGGCAGTTTCGCTGACGCGTGCAGTTTTATCTAAATTCCATCTACCCAAGGTTCAACACAGAAACCCTGGGGTCATTCATTCCCGTGTTTTTGTGTAGCTTGTTGTGTGTGTTGTTGTTGTTTTTTCTATTTCAGTGTTGTTTGTTTTTGTTTGTTTTTTACTGTCCGAAAGCTGGGGAACACCTCCAGGGTAAGTCTGACGAAATCTTACTGCTAGACAATGGCATTTTTTATATAATGAAAAAGTAAAAATAAAGTCATTCACAGTCACACTCATCCTCATACTTAAATAGACTGTTACAGCTCTAGCTTTTATTGTGTCTGTTTTTCACTCGACTAACTGAAAAGTGGATGAAAGAATGGCCGCTTTGTGTAAAATTTATTGAGTTTATTTCTGCTTGAGAAACTACTTTTCTCAGTAGAATACATCTGTTCATGCTTTCTTAAAACCATCAGTGTTTGGTTTTATCACCTGACACCGACATTTATACTCAAAGAATTTAGCCATTAATAGTAATAGGTCAACAAAGGTATCTTTGACAGTATTTGAGTCACACCCAAATATAACAAGCTCAGCATTGAACTTCAGATTGAACATGTAGTATATGGTCGCATTTCTGTGTCAACCACGAAACGGATGTTCCCTAACTTGAGAGCCAAGGCAGTGGATCCTGGATTTGTGTTAATGTATCGAAATCTAATCACTGGTTAATTACAGGTAAAATGTCACCAAAAAGAACCCAAAAGAAAAAAAAACATTTAATAAGTAAGGTCTAATGCACTATTCCGACCACATCACAAACAAGCTTATATGAATAAGTATCAAAGGTGTTAAAGCCAGAGTATCCCACCTCTCACTTGGTACACTCTCCAAACCCACGCAAAGGAACGTCAAGCTTCACCCGGAATTTTCCAAAACTTCAAAACTACGACATTCGATCAACACGCAGGTACCATTTAGGCAAGATTATCAACATAAACCAACACGCAGACAGCACGAAGGAAACATGCAGAACACAGCAACGTACAGTAAGCGGATGAGGTTAGTTGTACCAATGTCGGGAATCGAACCCTGGTCTACAGCGTGACGAACGAACGCTGCAACCACTTGGGCTACCGAACCGCACCGCAAAATAATAAGGACAAATCACAGGCTTCATGCACATGTATATACGACACCATCTTGTGTTTTCACCTCTTGAAACGTTCAAGATGTTCAAACCAGTTTCAGAAGCTGCGGGTAAGTCTTGAATGCAAAGAGTAACTGACTTGGAGATTGTGTATGGGTAGTACTGCCGTGAAAGTAACCGCCATCTAGGTGAATCTGAGAGTTCGTACCAAAGACCAAGAGATCCTGACAAGACCAAGAGACGCAACTCTGCGGGTGCAAGTTATTGGTTAGTTAAAATCTCCGCGTATATTCCGCATGGTTAATACCTCATTTGTACCTCCTTCTAACGCTAGAGATAAATAATCGACATGTTTCGCTCTTGTGTATGAATAGAACATTGTTTTATGTCGAATATCGATTTCTTTGTACACGAGAACAAAGAGAAATCGACTGTCTGGCTAGAAGTCCCTGAAACGGTTTAGTCTCTAAGTGATCGACTCGACTTGTCAGTATCTTATCACAGAGGACATGATACCGTTATTGCTTATATTGCTGTTGGCTGCCGGTGTTTTCAGGTAATGCTCTTATGCTTTGTTCTATCCATTAACAATTTTTAGTAAAGTTAGTTTCCTCTTTTAGAACCTTGGAAGTGACACGTATCTGTAAATTACGACGCTGAGAAGGCATTAGTGAAACAGTATATTTCGTTACCAAACACTAAAGTGAGTGTAATTTTAAAACGAACTTTTGCTTACTACTTGAACGATGCATGTTTGTTGTTACTGCTAAGGTGAAAAACTGTGAGCGTAAAGTAACAAGCATGTTTATGTGAGCTGAGATGGTGTCGGGTCCTGCCAATATTTTACCACTAAGTTATGTGATGCATGTTGCAATACAATATCTTCAGTTTTCGTTTATTCAATTAGTATTTATTATTTCATTTTAAATAGTCGATCGTCGAGTAGTAGATATACGTGACAATAATATTGACAACAATAACGAATCAGAAGAATACTTTTCCAAAACAAAGCATACCAATTACTTTTACCGTTTGAAGCTCATCTAAGGTTTGCGCTTATAAGAAAACATTTTACTTGCCAGAAATATGTTACCCCATCCTGATGACGTGATTTCGGTTTTGTTCCGAAATGACATTTAAATTATTGCAGTAATAAAACAGACTGTAAAACAGACTGCTTTGAACTTGAAACTGTTAAAAGATTCAGTTACCGTGGTCTGTTGGTTTTTGTAATAGGTGATATATTTTTGAGCGGCATTCTACATCTCTTAGTCAAAAATTTAACATACAACGTTATGGATGACAACTTCTTGTTTATTGTATAGAGACTTTCGATGCAGATACATGGACCGTTATGAAGGTCAAAATGATGGTCTATATCAAATCGTCGTTCTATGCAATAAAACAATGCTCTCATCCATAAGGTCAGAAGTATGCTCCATATTTTATCTTCTTCATTCTCAATCATGATGAAATAATATTTGATAGAACTGTAAAAGTACTTTGATACATCAGAACAGCCAGCCATTAATGAACCAAACGTAAGTCAAGTAAAGATATGAAAAATCCCATTTGGAACGTCAACGGTATTTAAAATCACATCGTCTTTTCTTGATTTAAAAGAAGAAATATGATTCACCAAAACTTTTTGTCAGTGTGATTTTGTTAACTTAATGTTTTCATTCGACCAGAGTGGTGATAAGTAGAAATTTTAATTCTCGCGTTGACCTTGACCTTCCCAGCGCAAGAGCCGTGTTGTACGACCGGAAGTGGGACTTCGAAGACCTTGTAAAAGATGGCGATGTTCTGGCTGTATATAATGCAACCACGAGGGGCCGATGTTCCAGCTACTGTCTGGCGTTACAATGTCACTCATTCTTTTTCAATAATCTGACGTACGAGTGTCGGCTACTTAGCACCACATTTTCTAGCAACACGGGATCGACAACCGCCCATGGATCTACATATTTTACCATTTCACAAGGTACATTTGTTGTATAAAGGGATTTGTATTACAGTGGGGATAACAGTGCATGTAGTTTTATACAAAAGTCTTATTGTCTCAAAATGTTTGTTGCTAAATATGAAGAACAAAAAAGAGTTTGTATTACAAGGGCGGTACAAGGGGTTATGTACATTAAATGAAACACCGAGAACAAGTAGGGTTGGTGAGTTAAACTACTGCGCTTATCCCCCTGTAATACAAACCAGTAATAGCGATTTGAATCCGTAATCGTTTTAAGTCAAACAGAATTCTGAGATTTAAATGTTCATCTAGCGAGGCAAAAGTTTGAGAATTCGTAATCTTAATTTACTTGAGATGATTTGTGTTTTCGTGTAAAGAAATATGTATTGGTACGTTTTCACTGCAAAGAGACTTTAGTACTGACTGGTAATAACCATCCCAAATATTTTGCACACATCGTTTATTTCCTATTTCTACTAAAACCGTTCCACATACATATGGTTATCTTTTTAATATTTAATTGGTACTTATTAACTCGTGTTGTGTCAATGCAGCACAAACCCACGTCTCGGTCAATCATTACTCAGCAATGTTACGTCTATTTCTGAAATTGATTATCCGATGTATACATGTCACGAACAAATCCTGTTTTTATTCATCCCTGTTATTGGGAATAAAACACCTAACGAAGCCAATCACATTAGTAATAGTTAAACCTCTGAAATATAATGTATCACTCAAACCACTTTGTTTTGAATGCCCTTCTATCAGGGAAAGTAATAGCAAATATTTACCTGCATTGTAATAATTTAAAGCGTTTTGTTTGTCATTGCCCCTAGAAATAATGCTTTGTCTTGTCACATGGTCAAGTTAATGCTTGTTTATTATTGTTCTCAGCAAGATAACGGCGATCTGTAAATAATCGAGTCTGGATCAGTCAATCCAATGACGTACATGATCCGTGCCAGCGAGCCTGACAATATTAGTCACCTCCCGCGTCCAACACGGTAGACCTTGTTGAAGACCGATTCCAACCAGAAACTTCACGAATCATGATTGACATCATGACATTATATGTCTTTGGTGGCAAGCAATAACTACAAAGAGCAATACTTAATGTTTTCCCTTTTCTAGCATCTCTCCCTGGACAGATTATCAATAAGCCAATTACATTTAACCTATTTATTATTAAGCTGCACGAGGTTGAATTAGTTTGTAATGGGCGAATTTCAGTCAATATTCATATCAGAAGCTTACTTCTATTAGAGTAGTGCACGTGAAGTTTGGATCATGGATGACGGCGCATTACATTGAACCATTCAGTTGCACTCATTAGTAATGAATGGTAAACATGTTCTGTGGCGCTGTGAATATCCCGTAGATATATAATGCCAGAGAGTAATTAGTGATGTTTGAAACTCATTTCACTGGAAATATCCTTTTTAATCAACTTTCAAAACGAGAATTAACGAGTATAAAAATGTTTAGCTAGTGACGACCTCTCTTATAATGATTGTGAATGTATCGATCGTGCTATTTGAACTGGTTGAACCGGGTATTTGGGAAGCACTGTCTAGGAAATACTATTATAATTAACCTTAATTATTTAAAATGTGTGAGTGAGTGAATGTGGTTTTACAGAGCAGTATCACGGCGGGGACACAAGTAATGGGATTCACTCTTTGTACGCGTGTGGGGAATCGAACCCGGGTCATAGAGGCGAGTTTATTAATTACTGTGCTACAAATTAACAGTCCCGGAGTGTGTCGATATAATTGTTTTTGGGGGGAGTAGTTTCTTTGTTTCTTTTTTTTTGTTTTTTTTTGTTTTGTTTTTTCTTCTTTTTTTCTTTTCTTTTTTTTTTTTTTGGTTGTCGGTTTCGGTTTTGTTTTATGTTCGTTTTTGTTTTGTTTTTAGGAGGTGGGTGGGGGAGGGTTGTCATCTTTTGTGTACATATGGTAATAGTAGAGCTCTACATTGTGTGTGTGTGTGTGTGTGTGTGTGTGTGTGTGTGTGTGTGTGTGTGTGTGTGTGTGTGTGTGTGTGTGTGTGTGTGTGTGTGTGTGTGTGTGTGTGTGTGTGTGTGTGTGTGCAGTATGAAATACTATTCCATTCATAAACCTGAATCATCAATTTATAACATTGATGTTTAAGTATGAACTGATTGACTGACTGCAATTGTGTCCATAACATCAACCATTGGTTTATCAGCGTCAGAACAGCTTTTTTAAGGATAGATATAGCTGGAGTGATCCAGACTGCAAAGTCAAACCAATCTGGCGGTAATATCAGGAATGTCAGCAAAATCTTTCAGACTCTTCCTGATATTTTGAGACAGAACGACTATTCGACCGAATCCCTTATTCAATTTGTGTTGAGAATATCACGAAGGCAAAGAATACAAATCTACAATTCTGCAATTTTGTCACTGATTTTGGTGATTTCTGTTTCAGGCGCCGATGAGCACGCCGATCAATCACCCGGTGAGTATCTAGATGAGATATTCCAGGTGGTAGTGACTGTCCTTCAGTGAGTGAGTGAGTGAGTGAGTGGGTGAGTGAGTGAGTGAGTGAGTGAGTGAGTGAGTGAGTGAGTGAGTGAGTGAGTGAGTGAGTGAGTGAGTGAGTGAGTGAGTGAGTGAGTGAGTGAGTGAGTATGATTTTTATCCAACGTTTAGACAATATTTCAGCAATATGACCAGGGTCATCGGAGTAACAAACGAACGCTTTAACCACTTGGCTACCCCGCCAAACCTAATAAGCCAGTGAGCCATAACAGTACCGAAGTCATAATGGAACGTGCCATCTTGACTTGGGAGCAAATCCCGAAGTTACTCGGGGTTTAGTTACTACTTTGTCCAGCCCACGATCACGGACCATGTACACCCAGGAGAGGTAAAACCGTAAACACATTCGGTGTAGATTCGAAGGTACAATAACAGGTTTGGGCGTGTCGAAAGGACACAGAACTGCAATGCCAATGACCTTCCATGCAAACACCACAAGGTTCAAACTAGTACGATCAGATTTGGGCAAGTTAGTGACGTGGGTGAGAAAGTATGAACAATACGGTACGAACCGGGGCATGGTTATAGATTCCATTCGCTGCGATGAAAAGTTCAGTCCTGACGATGACAAAATCCAGACGAATGTCTTGTGAACATCCTAATTCGTGTTTCTCTATTCAACAAGAAGGCGGCTGTTCTCCATCGGCCATGACAGACGGATTCACCTACGATGCAACTAGTCAGCTGTGCTACAAGATCCACGACACCAGCAGGGACTGGACACACGCCAAGACTCACTGTACAGATGAAGGGTATAGGCTGATTGTTCTCAATAACGCGCTGAAGGCGGAATTCATGGCCAACCTGTTGAAGTCAGATCCAGGTGAGTTTATAATTTCAGCATCTCAAACAATACCCACGGTGCCACCCATCCAGAATGCGTTCAGTGGAAGCAATCAAAACTGTCTTGAATCGGAAGTATCATAAGTGAGTGAGTGAGTGAGTATGGTTTTACGCCGTTTTAGCAATATTCCATCACTGCGGGGAACATCAGAAATGGGCTCCAAACACTGAACCTATGTGGGGGTTTGAACCGGGGTTCTCGGAGTGATGAGCGAACGCGTTAACCACAAGGCTACCCCACCGCGCCTTATCATAAGTGATCACACTGCGTGTGGCTGTAGGTAGACGTAGGTAGTCTCATTTTGTGAAATAACTTAAATTAAGTGGTCCCGTCTTAAAATTACCAAATACAAAAATCATTTTCCGCACGTCTGCGCCATCTAGTGGCAATCTTTCCTACAACGGCTTAAAACCTTTTGGCTAAAATAGAATATTTAACGAGGGCTTCGGGGAGAATTCATTTTGCACTTGGAGCTGCGTATTTATTTCCGTACCATATACGGAATCCTTTGAGTATTATTTTTGTTTGTTTTTTACTTTTACATTCAATCTGGGTTTATATGGAGCGTCTGATATAATTATCCTTACAAATAGTGTGATAAAATAGAGATTTTAGTGACTGATAAAATATGGAATAACGTAAGGAGAGATAGCTACAGTGGCGTTCCGAACAGAACGTCAGGGCATGGACAGATCAACGGTGAGATACCCTGGGTAATATGGTTATTGTTCATTGTGTTGGACGTTAATATAACCCAAGGACTGACTGGAACCAAGTTTGTGGAATGTGCCGCTGTGGGACGCTGAAGCGAAACGTGAGTGAGTTCAGTTTTACGCCGCACCCAGCAATATTCCAGTTATATGGCGGCGGTCTGTAAATAATCGAGTCTGTACCAGACAATCCAGTGATCAACAACATGTGCATCGATCTGAGCAGTTGGGAACAGATGACATGTGTCAACCAAGTCAGTGAGCCTGACCACCCGATCCCATTAGTCGCCTCTTACGACAAGCATATAGTCGCCTTTCATGGCAAGCATGGGTTGACGTTGGGTTTGAGTGTTGTTACTGAAACGGTGGGACGGGAAGACGGGTGCTACAGTCAGGGCTAGATTCAGATGTTACCACTGATACAAAGGGAAGAATGGTGCCTTCAGATGTTACCACTGAAACACGGGAATAAATGGAGAGTTTCAGATGTTACCACTGAAACACGGGAATAAATGGAGAGTTTCAGATGTTACCACTGAAACACGGGAACAAGGGGAAAGTTTCAGATGTTACCACTGAAACACGGGGGAATAAATGAGAGGTTTCAGATGTTACCACCGAAACACAAGGGAATAAAAGCACGGGGGACAGGTTAGTTAATTTAGTGTAATGGTTGGAAAACAGGGGTGCACGTTAGCTATATAGGTGTAACGGTTGAAACACTGGGAACAGGTTGGCTATTAACGTACTACGGGTTGTACCTGCTTTATACTCTCTTGCTTCAGGACACACCAAGGATGGTTACTGGATGGGGCTGTCGGCAGCTGACGATTGGGAAGACGGTACATCTCTGACGTACACCAACTGGTTAGATGCGCTTCAGATACTTGGCAACGGTAAATGTGGTCTGCTCTACCGGGTCAACAGCTATAAGTGGAAGTCAGAGCACTGCAACTCTTCCAGAGGCTTTATCTGTGAGGCGGCCTAAAGGAGCAACCTCGGTAGGGAGCCGCCCAGATAAACCACACACCCACTGCCGCCATCTTACAAAACAAACAGTTGCAAAAACACCTCAGCTTCATGAATAAGAACTGTGGTGCTGGAAGACTACTGAGAGAAATCGTGTCCAGCTCTAGAAAACAAAACCCGAATTGTCTTGAAACGGAAGTTCTGTTACTGATCTGGGAGGGATTTTACCTTTTGGGAGTGCGTGCGTGCGTGCGTGCGTGCGCGCGTGCGCGCGCGCGCGCCTTAGAATGCAACGATGTGTACAGTATGCCCCATTCAACCTTGTTTCCATCAGTGCCATCTGCCATTTCAGAAAATTCACGGAGGAATTCCAACTCACCGTTTTGAGATTGATCCGGTAATTGTTTCTGAAGACTTTAGACAGTTTGATTTTATTTCTTAACAAGTAGCTATAGTACTAGGGAAATTCAACAGCCACTGGCACGTAGATGCATCAACATTCTTTAGTACCTTGTCACATCGGCAAGAGTAATCATACCATGGCCCTTAACGACGAAATATTGGCCGTTTAGGTATTGCTTGGCAAAGATCATCTCCATAGCGACATTTCTGAGAAGAGGTAATGAATGTCAAAAATGAGCATTATGTACCAAATATCAAGAAAAAAACATTTCATGGCAAAGAAACGAGTGACGGACGGACGGACTATATAATTCAGTTACAGGCGATTTATCAATATCTGCAACAATTCGAGCTTGAGAATAAAATCACCCAGAATTAAGTCTATTTCTCAACTAATTACATATGTGTCAAATGGTACGTTGTGTGATCGATGTGGCGTTCAACAGTCATATACCTATGTCAACATGTTTTGGAAGATGATTCGGAATGATGGCACGGAGTTTTGTTTTGAAGCGTTGTTAGAGACAAGTGTTACATTACGCCTCTTTGAACAATATTCTACCCGGATAAGGACAGAGACCAGTCAATCCCTGACGATCCGGGATTGGCCTTCAACAAACTGCGCTTGTCGTAGGAGGCGACTTACGAATCGGGTTCTCAGGCTCGCTGAATTGGTTGGTGTAGTGTATATCAATTGCCAATGTCCCAGTTGCTTAGATTGATGCGGATGACGTCAGTGGGTGGACTGTGCGGTCCTCACTCGATTTATTTACATACCGTTGTCATATCCCTGGAAACTTGTTGGGTGTGACGTTACAAAACAATATATTTTAAGTATTTGCAGTTTAAAGTATCTCATGATAATGATCACTCTGCAAAACTGACAAACTGACGACTAACACTGTATTACAAATACGTTTATTTGACATATATCCTGAGATGCGGAAACGATCATCAGGGAACAAACTGTCGGCCGATTGTATAATACTGTAATACTGTAATTCCAACTTGTCGTAAGAGGCGACTAACGGGATCGGGTGGTCAGGCTCGCTGACTTGGTTGACACATGTCATCGGTTCCCAATTGCGCAGATCGATGCTCATGTTGTTGATCACTGGATTGTCTGGTCCAGACTCGATTATTTACAGACCGCCGCCATATAGCTGTAATATTGCTGAGTGCGGCGTAAAACTCAACTCACTCACTCACTCCAACAAGTAAATCATAAATACATGGGCCTTTATTCACGATTTTATATTGAAATAATTCTTTGAGGATTTTATTATAACGGGAGAGAATATGTCTACGTCATGGCGTCATCAGTATGGACAAGCCATTAACATCCTAGGAATTTGTTCAAGATATTTGTTCGAAACAACAATGTGACTATTCCAACAATGTTCATCGCTGACACACAGCATGCCTTATCTACAGCTGCTTCAGAGTGGTGTTTGTTCGTTATGCAAAATACACAAAAACTCCTGCTAAACTCCGACAAAATGTATTTTCAGCTCCAGATTAAGCAGATTTCATTCTATTACTTGTTGGTTTTTTCTCATCGCGGGTTCTGTGATCGAAATCATCTACCTAATCATCATCAGAAGACAACGTGATCTTTGAAACCACCTTATTTGTTTTTGGCCAGGTAGAAAATAGGCAATATAATTGTGGATATCTCAAGAAAATACAGGCAAAAGGCGCGATGCCAAGAGAACGACTTGAATATGACTACCTTCCAGGCAATGCTTAAAACAAAAAACAAATGGCAAACATTACATTCGCGTGTAATTGAATTGTGACAAAAGAGAGAGTTTTGTAACAATGAAGTTGTTGAAGTCACCACTTCAGATAAGTACACCTTCTTATGATAATGACTTCTAACCACGTGTTGACTTGTTGAGTTCATCTCTTGTTGGCATACAGATCTGTTTTCAAGAACTCAAATCGAACGTCATCTTGCAAGTATAAATAATGCTGGCGTTTTTCCTAATCACACAATACAAAGCATCAGCCTGTTCCCTTTGCCAGCACAACACTGTCAGACAGTCCCCTGCCCGCGCGTCGTCATGGTGACACACGGATAATTCCTTTATGTTGAGTTCAGACAAAGATTCCCTTAGATAGGGGAAGCGTTTCTGCCTACAAGCGAAATCAACACACTCAAAACAGTATCTCATAAACGCGTCTTTGTATAGGAACTTGTTCAAGTCTGTTTCACTCTCCAAAACAGTCACTGGCAAACAAAATGGCGTCGGTGAAATAGGTACTTCCGGGCAAGTCCAACTTCCGGTTAGCGCTTGTTTAGCGGATACAACGTCAGTTAATACACCTTTAAAGTTTGTATGCCTGTCAATGAACCAATACGGTAATAGTTTCTGTTGTCTGCTCCTGACGTCAACAAGAATATTTTCACTAAAACATCTAACAACAGACTTGCCATTCAGCATGTTGATAAGCATCTGGGTGGTGCGCACATATGGTTGTTTGATTTGGTACAGTCTAGTGAGAACTTTGTACGGAAAGTAAGACAGCTTGTTGATGTCATACAGCTGTGACCAGTCAAATATGTAGTGGGTCGAAAATGACATAAATTTGCTCCCTTCGTTCATCAGCTCCATGCCTTGACAGAAGTTATTATATATGGTATGGCTGTTTCCGTCCTCTATCAGTCGGCACAACGTCAGAGGTGTGATGGGACCTGAAGAATAATTATATGTAATATCAAATTCTTATTGTCAGCGTTTTACGGTTTTTGTTTTCTGCCGCATACACCCAACACCTGCTATATGAGGGCAACTGTAAATAAGCAATGACGCCTGTTTGCAAATCGATCAACAGAAAGACAAAATAATAATACATTTGCATATATATTATGCTAAACTCCATTCACTAGGTGAAAGTTCATAGCGTTAACAATCAAAACTCAGTATTGCCCTGATAAACTAAGTTGCCTTGCATGACCTATCCCAACGAGCACCCATTTTCTGCCGGGTGAACTGACTCACTGATATTAACAAGCTCAATTCATTTCGGAAAACCCAAACTGAAGCTGAAGATGTGCTGGGATTTCTGCTGCACAAATTCGCTATTTGAAAATTCAAAACATAATTTCATGTGGAAACTGTTTACCTCCGCGACTCAAACCGTCAAACAGCGAGAGAATGAATGGAGATTAATGTCGTGATGACCTTTATGTTGAAAAAGACCTGGCACGCACCTGAGGTGGATTGATGGTGTTTATAAGGTATGCATGGCGTCACGTCCTCCTCGTTGTCCAAGTGTTGAGGATTGAACGTGATCCCGAAGGCAACGTTCTCAGTCATCAGAATCTACAAGAGACATGTCGCAATATCTTAGTCATCAGAATCTACAACAGAAATGTCGTACTATCTTAGTCATCAGAATCTACAACAGAAATGTCACAGTATCTTAGTCATCAGAATCTACAAGAGAAGCGTTGCAGCATCAGTACAGAACATATCAGTATCAGAATGTGCAGTAGAAATGTTACGGTATCTCAGTCACGGTAATCTGCAAAAGAAATGCTACATTTTCTTTTTCAAATCGTAAGATAGCGAGAAATGTGAAAGAAAAGAAATCTTGATTTCCTTTTTCATTTATAGAATCTGCAAGATATGTAATTTTAAAAGTATTTCAGAGCAACTATTGCTTAACGGCGTCTATATGAAGGGGGTGGGGGCCTTTTGGATAGTGCTTCCAGACAAAGTAATTCTGTGAGTGAGACCATGATCTATCCTTTTGTAGTGGGATTCGAACTCGGCTTCCGACACAAGCCACTGACCAGTAGGTACTCAACTGCGGCGTATCACTGCTCTGACACAAACTAGACCGAAATTGTCTGATTTACGACTGTCAGTTGCATAGATCATGCACTCGGAAATATATAATAGCTTTATGATGGTTTGTAAATACCAGGGCCACGTAATGCAAGAACTAGCATCAAATATGTATACTGCCGTAGCCTGGGTTTGACCACTTCATTACACACCTATTTAGGCTTACGGTAGAAATAAAGCCCTGCAAATACGGTGAGGTTACTCAGGCTAGACGAAATCTGTATTGTATCCCCATTTCCCTGTTGTCAGACAGCCGAGTCTAGAACTTGACCTTGACCTACACTCATTTGACAAAGAGTATTTGTAATTTTTATTGAGCGTCCCAACTGAAACCTGTAAAACGTTATAAAAGTTATTAAATGATGGAAATTTTCTGGTTTCAAATATTATTGGGTGGTGGGGGCGCAGATCGATGTTCATATTGTTAATCACTGGATTCAAGCTCAATTATTTACAGCGTTAAACGAAGTTAAACAATAAGGCAACCATACTTATTCTACGAAAAGAACTTTAGAATTCTTGTGTTTTTTGCGGGAGAAAGCGAGGGCAGTACATGAATTCTTCCACAAGTTTTGTAAATTCAGTATCAAACACATGCGGGTGTGAATGATTCGTCATTCTACCATGTCCAGTAGATGCTGGATTGTGATTGGTTAATTAAAGTCATTCAGCTCTATGTATATAATCACGTTATATATCTAGTAGAAGTAGAAGTACCATTTTTCGTAAATATTAATAACGCGGATACGGTGGAATGGAAGGGGTTTTTTTATTATTTAGAGCCATTATTATTTCGTTTTAATACCGCTGATTCTCCAGCACATTAATCTCCTAGTGATCAAATCTGAGAATCGAACCGGGATCTTCGCGTGACGGGCTAAAGGTCTAATCACTAGGCTACCACACCGCCACTTTCTGGGAACAAACATGACTGATGTAACAAGACATGATCAGCAACTAATAGTTGGCATCACATCAGAAGCACGAAGATACGGGTCGATTTAGTCTGCATCTACTACACTAAACGCAAGAGGCGAGTAACTGAATCAGATGCTCTGTTACACGTCATTGTATCTCGTAACGTAGGTCGGTGCTCATGATGTCACCCACCAGCGGCGTATCTGGTCCTCCTTTAACATTTACCTATCTTGAATATGATGTAGCGTTCAAAACAAACAATCTTCTTACAGGATTTTATCTGAAACTACACATCCGTGTATACACAATTTCATATAAATCATCATCAGTTCCCATTCTTTGAACATACTCACTATTTGCTTCAGAATCTCATGAAGGTTAAAAATAACGCAACAAGACGAGGGCCAAACATCCGTCCGAAGGCGTTGGGTGTACCTCTAAGTAAAGCGTACACCCATGAAAAAGTCAATATACGATATCACTGCGGTGTGGAACAGATGGGTGGACAGTTGATGGAGTAAATTGAGCTTTACTGCAAAAACATGACGAAATTGGAAGACACGGTCAAAGGGAGGCTACTCTAAGTTAACTCCAATATCACACGTTGTCAAATACCTATCATGATCATCACGACAGTAAACAACCTCACATATTTACTTACAAATCTATATCTCTGTTCGTTAAAGAAACGCGTGATCAACGTAGAAATGTGTTACTATTTATCCCAAGCCTTTATCCCATGTCTTATCTACATCAAATTAATCTTACTGTTTTCCCCGACCAGGCGTCAGTGCGTGTTGTCTCGCACGTAAACAAACACCGTACCTGACTTCTATCAGGGAGGAAAGCGAGCGGGCAAGATTTACACAACGGGTATGCTATTAAGGATAGCCACTAACATGAAAATCTGAATTTTCCATTTTGAACAAAAGCTACTGAAAACTCTGACAATGTTGTTCATAAACTGTCGTGTAAATGGGCTCTTAATATGTCATTCACTTATTTTACTTATATATTATATGTTGTATTTTCATTGTCTGTTGAACAAAAGTCTACGTCCTGATACTCAATTGTGTGACATGATACATGTTTCATGAACACCTTAAAGGGAATTAGAATCAATAGTAGCAACTATTGGTACTGAAATAATGAAATCTATTTTTTTTTAAAAAAAAAAAAAACAAACACATGAAATGCTGCTGATTACTCTAAAATAACTAACCTTGAATAAACAGCTGGGGATATACGGTATTAAAACTTACTTTGTATTTGAAATTCAGATATATTTGTTGATGAAATCAAATTATATCATTGTAAACATTGGGCGAAATCCGAGGCTCTTGTTTGGCTATCTCTCTCAATGGTCATATATAATGCTGTCGGATTTAATGTTATACGGAGATAACACGTCAAGTATGTTGAATACATCCGTAATACAACTTAATGACATCAAAATTCAACAGGGGTTACATTCATAAAATTGACATTCTCACCTGCTTTGTATATGTCCAGTAATTCAACTGATGAACGAGCTGTGCTGTGAACAGGTTAGCAACAGTCTCACCGGCGCGTGATGACCTTTTTCATCACACAAATTTCTGCCTTCTTATCTGGGGGCATAATGAAATTCCAGGTTGAAGTTCAAGGCCGTGTGTACGATGTGCCGACTATCATGTACACTTGACCAGTTCGGATGTTTTCGTTCATTTCCGTCAATAACGGAAACCTTACGTAACAAATCGATGTTTGGGTCGTCATTGTTTTCCGTCTTCGTTTCAAATAGTTGTAGGAGGAGAGCGTATGTGTACACTTCCGATATACGCTAACGAAAATGTTAACGAGTGTGTGTTGATATACTGTAGTTTTATTCGGTGAGTTTTCAAATAGTGAACACTGACAGTCCCAAATTGCTATTTTCTGTGTGGGTATATGTGTGTAAGCTATCATAAATCCTCTGCTATTTTACCGTAATGTCAGAGGAATTTTCTTGCTAGACAGTGACAAATCTCGTCATGGTTACTGCATTGCAAAGGTGGCAAAATATTGTATGTCCGCTTCTCTGGAAAACGTCAAAGGGACTGAACTCCATCGACACTAGGTACCAGTTTCCGAATCTGATAAACGAAACGATCTAAATGTCTTATACGTGTTTCAAAACAAGAACACCCCAATACTTTATACACCTGTGTGTACATCAGTTTACACATGTATGTGTAAAGAGTATCCATCACAGCTGTTATAGTCACGTCTGTTTAAAGATAGTTCTGAAAACACACCTGACAGTTTGAAAATTATTGATTTATTTGAGGAACAATCTAGATGTCAGCCTGCTTCGTGAATTTCATGGAACGTATGAAGAAAGTTTTCTCAGAACATATATCCATATCAGCATCTCCTCAGGTTGGTCAGTTCTGTAGATAACCTTTGCCGAGCATTATTCCATTCAAATAATATATTCAAACAATTAACGCTTCAGTGATTGTATTTTTCAGCCATCATTACTATGTTACGACTATGCTACGACAAAAATGATTTGAATCCATGTTGATCTTTTAATGATAATTGTTCATTTTAAAAGGTTGATAACATAAAGCCATATCTGTACAAGTGTGATCATGGAATGTTTAAGTGAATGTATTGGCGAATGTGAACATTCAAAATGGCATTTTGCATGTCTCACACGATTCAAGGTCAATATCGAGTATATTTTCCATGCGACTGAATGACAGCCATCACTCTCCTCCTCACACCCCCTGTCAGTCCCCTGATCCTTTAAAGGGGCAGCTTTCAACTGGGCCATGCTCTGTACAGGAGGATCTTTTTGTTGTACACGACGACAGATCATGTCTCAGATATGCTCTAATGGTTGACATCGAGGCTTGTTCAGTCGTGAGATGTATCAGAGGGTGCTTAACTAAGTTCTTTGGGATTCAAAAATGCCTTATTATCATTTCAGTTGGATTCATAACGAAAAACATATAGTTCAATGTATGTATATAGAAATTTCGGTTTAATCCCGAGGTGGGTCCATTGTGCCTAACTTCACCAACACTATGCATGGTTGCAATGTAAGCATCGGTTTTTCCTTATCATCGGGTCAACATTGATCTATGATATTTTATTGATAGTCATTTCTTTCAACACCCATACAGAATATTCCTGGATGTATTATCAGATCAGATTCATATACATTTGTTGATGAAAATAGTGTGTGGTAAGAGCTCTTTGATATCGCTACTTTTAATAGGAACAGACCATACTGACCTTCTTCTCTTAGTACGTATGTACTTGACAGAAGTGAAGTAACGTATTAGGCAATTTTCCCAATCCATTACAATTAGAAAAAAGAAAGAGGGGAATGGGGAGGTGAATTTAAAGGCACAGTGATGTGAAATGGTGTTGAACTGCGTGCTCAAAAATGGCTGTACTTAAACAGAGAAAAAATACACGATCCTCCGTGCGTGCGTGCGTGCGTGCATGTGTGTCTGCGTGTACTTACAGGACTGACAAAGCCAGAGGATATGCGAATAGCACGGCATTCTGTCTCTGAGTAGGTCAGTCCTTGTTTTATTGACTTATAGAGATGGAATAGCCTTGTGGATACAGCGTTCGCCCGTCACGCCAAATAGCTGGGTTCGATTCTCCACATACAACCGGCGATCCATTTCGTGTGTCCCCTGTCGAGGTATTGGTGGCATATTACTAAAGTGGCTTCAAACCAGTATCACTCACTTATACACTCACCCTGCAGGAAAACAACGTATAATGAACACACAAAAGAAAGGCAAATTTCGGAGAAAACAAATCTCATATATATACGTAAGCGTTCACGTTTACGTATTCTAATACCCGTTTGCCTCACAATAAACGTCATCCGTGAGTTTTGATTACAGGGGTACAATCTGTATAACGATCATTTGACAAGCTGCAATATTGCTTCAATGGGTGAGTTTAGTTTCACGCCGCTTTTAGCAATTTTCCAGCTATATCACGGCGAGGGACACCAGAAATGGGCTTCACACAAAGTGCCCATGTGAGGAATCATAACGAGCGAAGGCTTTAAACACTACACTACTCCACCGTCCCTTCATAGCTTTCAAGCTGCAGACTATACATAGAAAAGTTCTGCAACCCCCTGAATCCATAATATGTATGTTATGTGTCTACCACTTCTTTCTGCTGATCCAGCATCCCCTTTAACAAATATTCAGAATCAGCTCCAAGGTCATTGTGCCGGTGAAGGTCCGGAGTAGAAAAGGCCTTCAGCAACCCATGCTTGCCACAAAAGGCGACTATGCTCGTCGTAAGAGGCGACTAACGGGATCGGGTGGTGAGGCTCACTGACTTGGTTGACACATGTCATCGGTTCCCAATTGCGCATATCGATGCTTATGCTGTTGATCACTGGATTATCTGGTCCAGACTCGATTATATCCCGTCCGCGGCCATATGGCTGGAATATTGCTGGGTGCGGCGTAAAACTAAACTCACTCACTCCAAGGTCATTGTTCTTGGAACGAGAAAACGTTAGCCCAAACGCAACGTTAGCTTGCCTCTTTCAACCGCCACACCCATACACTAATCGGTTTGTCTTTGCTGATCAATGTAAGTGTCCGTTAACGTGTTCTAATCTGTAATTGAACGTTGTTCTAGCAGTACGCCCGTGTATGGCTCAGTAAGAAAATTGATTGACACCAATTGCAAACCGACTCACCGACGGTGAAGACATGATGTAGAACTCCACATATACCTCTTGGACAATCCAAGCAATACCTGTCAAACATGTTATCAATGATCAAATCACAATACGGAATTTTCATATCCATGATCCGTTTTAAACTTAACAGTGAAACAAATGTGCCTTTCAACTGATTTTATCATATTTTTAATTTCGAATTCAAAAGGTTAGTGATTTTCTGTGATAAAACTGAATGTACTGTCACCAAAGGATACATCTACGGTTTTAAAGGTGGTTTTTATTTAAAACTTAACAGACTGATTTCATAAAATACACAACAGTATCTCAGATATATCATCTTTGAAAATTTATGCAAAAGTAATTGCCTTTTTCATAAGAATTTATTTTTCAAACATGGACTCTGCTAT
This sequence comes from Haliotis asinina, assembly GCF_037392515.1. Classification (NCBI taxonomy): domain Eukaryota; kingdom Metazoa; phylum Mollusca; class Gastropoda; order Lepetellida; family Haliotidae; genus Haliotis; species Haliotis asinina. The sequence goes on from NC_090289.1 coordinate 43,428,202, forward strand.
GCATGGTTTCAAAGTTTTTTTCTCGAAGCACTCTTCTTGAACCTATATAGTTTTTCATACTTTCTATTGGGTCATTACTTTTACACACTGTTGCTAGAACGCATGCCGGCGAAAAATACATAATCAAACCTAACAACAGTATGTTTTCATTTTTCATTTAACCAAAGTTGATTCGGTATAATTTCTTTTGTACGGTACGGTATCCATTCGCGAAGTTAAAACTGAGTGTGATATCCCATCAAATACACACCAACGACCAATTAAAAGGTAAATATCATCGTAACATCCATCGTAAGATATCAGTATCTATATTTTTATCCAGAAGATTTAGTTTTGCATGAAAATTAATTTAGAAACACAAATGCATTCAGTAATTTCCGTATGTTATAGCGCTGTTCGTAAAATTAAGCTTTGCGTATCACTGAACATGTGAACATGTGAACAGGCATATTTTTCACTCGTATGAATAATATTTTTTATTGACATCAAAGAATGAAACATCTGTCTGTCGTTCCTGTATATGTAAATATACTTATTTAGTATATTTTATGTAGTAGCACAGATTATAGTGAAGTGATCTTCCAATATAAACAACTACTCGCATTTGAAGAACGAAAGAGGTGTCAATATAGTTCAAAGCCTGCAAGAACACAAAAAAACGTTCTTTATAACCAACAATTACGTGTACGTGTATTATGATGGAAAAACTAAGGTGTGTGATCAGATAGATTGCCGTTGGCGAATCTACAAACAGCAGATCCTTGTACGACAAAGGGGTGCAGCTCTGAACGGCCCACCGCTCTGATTAACCACTTCTACGCATAAAGTTGTGTAGAGAATCTGACATTTTGACCCTCGCATACTTCGGTTTCTATGTCCAGGGAGCTCCTTTCACGAAACAACCTTTACCAATCCTTAACTTCCATTCGTTAACATTGCACTAAGATTACCTTAGTGACTTACGATCACCTTGGTGCTTCGTGAAAGGATGCCCTGGGAATACAGACTTAGTTCAGACTGTATGAAGTGTGCATGCAACAACTCTATGTCATGAATAAATAAACCAAACCAATCTCTTAAATACAGATGAAAAAAAATCTACTATTTAATTTATGATATTGTTAAATGACACGCGACAAGCCTTGATATCACGGGAGGAGCGCAGGTATGAATATGCCGAAACGAAGAGTGGGTTAGTTTTACATAGCTTTTAGCAATATTCCATGGCAGGGAACATCAGAAATGTGCTTCACACATTGTACCCACCATGAGGGGAATCGAAACTGAGTCTTCAACGTGACGAGTGGGTGCTGTAACCACTAGGCTACCACAGACCCACTATACAAAGAATAATATCGCATATCTATATAGAAAATGATATATATAGTATAAGAATCATATATGATGTATGTATGTATGTATGTATGTATGTATGTATGTATGTGTGTATGTATGTGTGTGTGTGTGTGAGAGAGAATGTATGTGTCTGTCTGTCTGTCTGTCTGTGTGTGTCTGTGTGTGTATAATAGTATTTGGTATAATTTGAATGATAATAGTACTTATATATTTTAACGCGTCATTTAGCAATATCACAGCTATATGGCAGCGGTCTGGAGATGTCGTGTCTGAAAAAAATAATCCGCTGGTCAACAGCATGACCATTGATCTTGCCCACGTTTGATTCAACTGCCCACGTGGAAACAAGTTGCGAAGCCCATTACTGGTAATCTCATCAAAGATATAAATTTATATAGAAAATTGTTAGATGTGACGGAAACCGACTCACTCACACGTCCAATTTTGGAAATCGCGTTGTTTTAATTTCCTTGTGAATATTGTTCTGTTGGGGATTTTTTTTCAGTCGCCATCATTACTGTCGAGGGCGTGTCATTGTGTTTCGAATTTAGAAGTGCCTGCTCTTGCAGTCACATGTCATTCAGTCAAGTGTTACAATCAGGTAGTCACGACATGAGATGTATTTACTCTTCATTTGGTTCCTGGTTCAGTAGAGTGTTTTAATGAGTTCTCAAACAGGATGTGTGCTTTTGTCAACAATATGTCCATTTAATACGTTCGTATTAGGAATACTCGGATCTCGATGTATCGCGGTACAAATGGTAACGCGGCAAACGGTATTTCGGTGTTTCCGCCCGAGACACGCCTACTTGTAGCGATTTAAGATGAGACAATTCATTATTATCCCAAGTGAAATTTGTTTCACATCACTTCTCCAGTTTTGGGTTTTTGGGGGAGGGGGGTTAGTTCGTTTTAGGTTTTGTTTTATTTTTGTTTGTTTGTTTGTCTGTTTGTTTGTTTGTCTGTTTGTTTTCATTCATATAGCAACCATGCATCACATTGTAACAATATAACTATTGTTTCAAATAATCAATTTTGACAATTGGAAGACATGTCATTCATTGAATGTGTTGTAATACATCAAATACTAGGTGGAACAATAGAGTGGCGAACCCTGTTTGTTCTAAAAGTCGGCCTACTCAGTCGGCGTCCAGAAGGTAATGATGAATATTCCGAAAACAGTAGCATCACTTCAAATCTTGTTTGCCTTTTTTTCAAATTTGCTGCTCATAACAACTGCCGATACTTTCCATAGGAAGGCCAGTAATTTTAGACGCAGTGTTTACACGTTTTGAGAGTTTGTTTTTATTCAGGACAGACAGGTTCCCGATCTAACTCAAGAAATTAAAGGTTACACAGATTTTATAAAATAACACCATTATAGTTTTGTCAATTTTAAAATGTTTCAACTTCTTCAAAAAATGCAAGCGTTGTTGTTCTTCAAAATTTACACCATATGTATAGTATTCCCAGAAATTATTGAGAATCATGTTGCGTCATGTAACTCATTACGTTTATTAACTTCTGGCGTTTTACTTACACAAACATGTTAAAACATCATCCTTGTACAGTCTCAGTCTTGTTTTAGTACTTTGTCAGACCTCCTCGCTCAGCAATGCATGCCTGAATACGCCTAGGCACACTACCCATCAAAGTTTGTAGGTAATCGTGTGACAGGGTATCCCAATATTGGACCACCTCGGCCTTCATATCTTCAATATTTTTCAGTCCTTTTTGGTTTATTCTGTCCTTCATGACTCTCCACACATTCTCAATTGGGTTTAGGTCTGGGCTGTAACTGGGCCAGTCTAAAACTTGAACATTTTCGCCCGACAACCACTGTTTTGTGTAGCGCGCAGTGTGTTTTGGGTCATTATCATGCTGGAAAATCCAATCATCTTCATACAATGTTTGTGCTGTCAGAAGAAGGTGACCATTTAGAATGTCAACGTATCTTTCTTTTGTCAAGTTTCCCATGAAAACACACAATGGCGTCACTCCGCGAGCCGATATGCCACCCCACATGTGAAACTTCGGGCTATGTTTTGGTCGCTGGTAGATAGGTTTGACAGTATCTTTGGTCCAAATTTTCACATAATTAGGGAAAAGCCAAACATACCTTTCATCCGAAAAGAAAGCATTATCCCAATCTTGATTTTCATGAGCCCGACACCAGTTTAAACGTTTTTCCTTTTGTGCATCTTTCATCAACGGCGAGGGAATTCCACGTTTTTTCACCCAATTAAGTCTCTGTAATTCCTGCCTAACTGTTTCATTGCATACCTGAGGACTTCCCCTGCTAATCATTTCATTTCTGATGTTCTCAACACTTTTCAATTTGCCCCTACTCACAATCTGCCCAAGTCTTCGGCGATCCACAACACTGAATTTCCTAGGCCGACCTGCCCCTGCTTTGTGCTCTATCCCGGTTCCTGTTTGAATATTCTTCAAAGTTCTGTATACTGTAGACAGAGGAATACCATGTCTACAAGCTAACACTTTAGCATCAACCTCACCCCTTTCAAAATCATCTAGAATGAGCTTTCTTTTCTCTCTTGCTGTAAATTTGCCATGTCAACACAGGAAGCCGTCGGCTCAGACAAGGGAGATAACTCTTGACGTAATGAGCTGCCTTCTAAGCCTTCAAGAGTTGTCTCCCTTATTTAGTATACTTAGTGCATAGTGAAAGCCCTTTTTCCAATCTTAGCATCATTAGAAAAAAAACAAAGATTTTCTCAATAATTTCTGGGAACACTGTAAATTGACAGCCTGACGTCAGTCCCTTTTTGCTTTTTGTAAACGAGCAGGATCTAGCAAATCTTTGCATTAAATTCCAGCAGAAATATTAATATTAAACTGTGGAATGTTTCGGAATCTGTCTGACCCCTATCCATCAAATACCCGCTATAATATTTACGTGTCGTATGTGACCCTTTACACTCGAACTGATCTAGTTCTCGGCCATTTAAGTAGCGGAAGTGACGTCATGAGCTTCATTATCTATCTCCCGCATTCGTAACTACTCGTGTCGTTCCGGCAAACATGATAGCGTCTCGTACCCATCTCGTGACCATGTTTAGGACTGGGTCTTGTCTAGGCGCAAACGGGCACGGAGGTGAAAACGGTCTGGTGCCTTTATCAACGGAAGATGACTCTGAATTTCCAAATGACAAAACAGCAGTTCTTCCATTTCCCTTCCAAATGTGTTTCAGTGTTGAAAGTTGTTAATGCTTTAGCGCAAAGTGTATGTTTAAAGTGTGCTTGGTATAGTTTAGCAAAGTTTCAAAGTTCAACGGTTCCGCCATATTCACGTTTTGAAATCTGTTTTACTACGCGCGATTTGATTGATTTGTCACCATTCTTGGCAATAATGGTGTATGAGTCTTCTTGTAGGTCGCGGAAAGAGACGAGTAGTTACAAGTGCTATCTCCGGGTGAATACCAAAATTGGTGCAAGCAGAATTCATCAACACTGTTCTCAATCACGCACGTTTCGACGCCATTGTAAGTAGTCAGTCAGCGTTAAAACCGAAGTGGACGGGGCTTTTCGGTCAGGACTGGATCGGTCTCGCAAGGACAAAGACCGTAAAATAATTTTCACTGAAAACGAATTTGCACACTCTCACAAAATAGAAATTTAGAAAGGATTCTATTATGCTGTTGTATGCATAATTATTTATTCATGTTATCACATTATTTCAAATGATATCTTGCATTGAAAAATGTTGAAAATTATGATTGAAATACAAAAATATGAAACTTTATGAACAAATATAAAGAAAAGCATGATGAAAACCATATATTTTGGAAGTTTGTTGATTTCCTTCCATAAAATTTCATAATCGATACAGTTTTGTGCACCTTCGATTATCAAAAATATCAAAACTGATTTCACATTAAGGTGAGAAAAGCAATTTCATTTTTTGTTCCCTTCTTCGCCTTACAATCCAAGTGTTAGTGTTTACCGCGATACGATGGAGATCTATCCTTTGGTAACCGACTTCCATCGTCTGATGGCTCTCGCTGAAACACTATCATAGTTAAAATAATCTTTTTTCACAAATATGTTGGTTAAATGTCATGTTCTTCGAATTTCATAACAAAGTATTCCTTATAAGTTACTGATTTTATTGACGACTACGGAGATGTCAAGTATCGTGGTACAACGAGGCTACTTTTGTGCCTCACGGTTTTACTAGTGAAACACGACACTACACATACCGGTACCTTTTACCCCAAAGCCTGCCGTTGTCGACAGGTGTTTATAATATGCATATAGTCCTTTTGAGTGTTAAGTGCTTTCGTCACGATTTGGCTGCAATGTTGCCGAGGTGACGTTAAATATTAACTCACCGTAGCCTACCGAGTTTTCTTGGCAGTGTAATTAGATTTTACAGTAACATGGATACCGGAGTGTACAAGAAATATAGTCATCTAATGTAAAACGTACAGAAACTAAATTATGATCCAAAGGAGGGAGAGCAATGTTTACAGAGCCATAACCGCGTTATTAAGGTTTACACACATAAAATACTGTTGAAAAATCAGAGGTATATAACGTGATTATGCACCTCGGATTGCCTTTGACTAACCAATCACAATCCAGTATTTACTGAATTAATTGTAGAATTTAGTTTTGCCCAATCATTTTAGACTTGAGGATGTGACGACTTTTTCATTTATTCTACATGGCTCCGAGAATCTGCAAGATGGATGCATTCAATAATGAAATAGTCCAGGATGCCATGCTTATTTTATTCTAAACAACAAGCACTGGATATATTCGGATAGTACTTATTTAGGAGATATCTTATATAAAAGAGGGAAAAGACATTCTGAAAATGTACTACCTTCCATTGTAAGAGACTACATGACATAATTCAGAATTAGAATGAACCACACCCTTATTTGTGTTCCGAGTATGCACTGAAAGGACCGGGAAAGATTCACACCTTTGCTTATTATAAAATGTGCACTGCACAAAGACATCAATGGGCAAGACTATTTGATAACGATTTCAATGTTGCTCCCGGTTATCTATATAAAAGATGCATATAGATATACATACATATACATGTAGTGTGTGTGTAGTGTGTGTAGTGTGTGTGTGTAGTGTGTAGTGTGTAGTGTGTAGTGTGTGTGTGTGTGTGTGTGTGTGTGTGTGTGTGTGTGTGTGTGTGTGTGTGTGTGTGTGTGTGTGTGTGTGTGTGTGTGTGTGTGTGTGTGTAGTGTGCATGTCAAGTTGACGGTGAAACCCTGGAAAGTTAAAGTCACGTCTTGTACCAAAGGTACCCATTTTCTTTGGGGTGAACAAAGGAAGGTTCATTACCCTAAATGGATACAATATGTGATGCCCATTTCTGGTCTCATACGCCACTATAATGCTCGCTAACTCAGATAATGCCTCCGCGTCAAGAGGCAGTATGGAATTAATCGGTAAATGCTGCACGTAAATGACATCCTATCCACAACCATACCCGTGAAGAACTGGTCTTCAATGACCTGTGCTTGTTGCACGAGGCCATCATCGGGATCGGTGTCAGACTCGCTGACTTGGTTAACACGTGCCATCGTAGCCAAATTACGTAGAACAATGCTCATGGTATTGATCACTGGATTGTCTGGTTTACAATGGATTATTTATACATTCATATAGCTGGAATATTTATACATTCATATATTGCTGAGTGCAGGGTTATACCACAACCCGACCAACAACCAAATCTATCCACAACCGACGTTAACACTATGGTCGCAACTCATTGGAACTGGCCAATAAGAGAAAGCACACACTTGAAAACTCGAATTGACCAAAAACTTACAAACGTTATGAAAACGTGAACACTTTTAAAACTGTCGCCAGAACACAACCAAGACACTCTATCAAATACATCGCTATCGTAAACACATTTCCTCAGTCCCTTTTAGCTGTCAGGCATGGATGTACAGTTTCTTTCCCGCAGTTTAGCATGTCCCCTTGAACTCGTACACGGACATTCACGTTACATACAATGTGACAACCCTTCGATTGTCTCAGGGCGTGGTCAGGCGCCAACAGCAGCTAACTCCCAAGGCCTGTGCAGTAGATCGCGTGCAAGAAAGACAGCATCGATCAAATGATGAATATTCCAAACATGTTACATGTCTCCTCCCTGTGCCCTGTCTGCTTCAGCTCAGTGTGCATACTATCATATACGTCGCTTGCGAGTCCACGATAACTTTGTTCAATCTCAGTACAAGCGAATAGGTTTTCATCGCCATTGTCATAGGCTGAACACGTCGTCTCAGGCTTGACTTTTCAGCTGGTGAGTAAAACCCACATACACAATAACTATTTATTTTTTTATTTATTTATTTTTTGTTATGTGTCTATGTCTGTTTGTTTCCCTTGTACACATCTTACAAAAAGATGACATACACCCACTCTTCCTTATCTACGGTGGGGTAGCCTAGTGGTTAAAACGTTCGCTCATCACTCTCGGAACCCGTGAAGATCCTGGGTAGAATATATCTCCAGCAACCCATTCTTGCCACATAAGGCGACTATGCTTGTCGTAAGAGGCGGCTAACGGGATCGGGTGGTCAGGGTGGATATGTCATCAGTTCCCAATTGCGCAGATCGATGATCATGCTGTTGATCATTATATAGTCGGGTCCAGACTCGATTATTTACAGACCGCCGCCATATAGCTGGAATAATGCTGGGTGTGGCGTAAAACTAAACTCACTCACTCACTCACTCATTCACTCACACACACACACGTCATTCCCGGGTTTGATTCCCCACATGGGTACAATGTGTGAAGTCCATTTCCCCCGCTGTGATATTGATGGAATATTGCTAAAAGCGGCGGAAAACGCCACTCACTCGTAAGAAAAGCTTTGTTCCTTTGTCAAGGCTATAGAGTTAAACTAAAATTTGAATCTATAGAGAGAACATACTATCCGCGTTTAGAGGCCTTGCTCCGATTGGCTTCAGGACAACATCCAGCTTGCCTCATAAACGATCTTGCATTTCTGCTGAGACCTTGCATTGAAAGAATCACAGAAGTTGAAATCCATAAGTCTGTCCTATCTTCACTCTTACGTAATAACAGAACGCATGGGATAGTGCTGTGAGCATCCGTGTGATATGGAAGACACACACGTGGTACACTGATCTGTTTCCCTGCTGTTGCGGGAAGTACGTTCACATGTGCACGTCTGGCAAGGACGATGCAAAACTGAGTACGAATATGTTGATTTCATTAGAAGTATTATATGTGTGCTTTTTATGAGATTTGTGAGCGCTTCAAGTGTGATTTCATCATCTGTAGTGCCCGACCGTTATATGATTTAAGATTTTGCCACATGGTGCTTAACAACATCGCAGATGGAACATGTCTGTATTTATTGGAATCGCTATGGTAACGAAGGAGTTTTTAAAATTCAACCGAAATTCTTAATTTACCTAAGCACTAAATCCCACCCGGCAAAATCAGTGAGTGAGTAAGTGAGTGAGTGAGGAAAGTTTTACATCGTCCGAGCTGTACACCGACAGTATCACTTCGAAAGAGACTATGGGTGTGCTCACTACTTTGTATCGATTTAGAAAAGTGAACCCAAGTCTTTTGCGAAACAAGCGAACACTTTAACCAAAAGGCTACCTAACCGTCACACCGGAAGGACAACCTTTAAGATCAGTATTTCGGAGGGAACCATGGTTGGGGAACGGCCGATTTGTCATGGGATGTTGAGGAAAGGGGATAAGATGGGGTTGGTTGGTTGAACACCCCATCCCGTTAGTCGTCTCCAGCAATAAGCATTGGCTACAGAAGACCAATTTTAACTTGGATATCGACGGGACACCAGCAATGGTGAGTGAGTGAGTTTAGTTTTGTGCCGCGGTTACCAATATTCCAGCAATATCACACAGCATGGGTACCAGAGATGGGCCTAACACACTGTACCCAAGTGGGGCATCGAACCCGGGGACGAGCCAACGCTATGACCACTAGGCTAGCCCCACCTCCCTTTCATGTGTTGAACTTTACATGAAGCTCAAAACTATTCGCGTTTCTAATAACCGACTTTCCTGAGATATAGTATTTTAAATAGTTATGTCGGCTTTTCTACTGAACGTCTTTCCATACGTTCCACGTGCTAAAATATACTTAAAACATAGGAAATTCATATGGCACTGTTGCAGTGTTAAAATGTTAGAATGTAAAAGCACAAAAACTTTCGGTTGTGACGAAATTGATGAAAAGGTTAGATCAAAGGCAAACATTAGGTCATGGAATATTTAATATCACAACTGACGTTTTGATAAATCAGTCGGTATAGCACGTCAGCTGACCACGTCGAAAAGAGAGCTATTCATGGCGTCTTTGTCAGGTTTGCGTGGCGGGTTTGTTGCTTAACGCCGTACTCAGCATTATTCCAGCTATATGGTTAATAATCGAATCTGGACCAGGCAATCCAATGATTAACACCGACCATCGATCTACGCAAATTGGATATCAATGTGTATCAGTGTTTACCAGGTGTCAAACAAGTCGGCGAACCTGACCCAGAGTCCCGTTAGTTGTCTTGGACGATAAGCATGGATTATTGAAGACCGATTCGAGTCCAGAAATCCTCGCGGCCGATGATGATGATGATGATGATGATGATGATGATGATTATGATGATGATGATGATGATGATGATGGTTCAGTCATGGCCAGGATATAAGTTTAGTCCACAGACTGGTCTACTTATAGGCGGATTAACTCCTGTTGTGACATGCCGTGACAAGGATCGATTTGACCAACTGACGACTAATGTGCATACACAAGTTGTGAACATAAATCAACCGAAATCTGAACATATGAACAGCGTCCGAGTGGAGGTGAAATCCTCACCGCACCCGTCTGGGGATAAAACTGGTTTTAGCACTCCCTGCTTCCTCCTGCTGCGCTCTTTATTACGGGGCATTTGTATAAAACGGTATAAATTATTCACAAGAAATAATGTCACAGCTCGCACACTTAATACCATCCTGGTTATCATCGTACAGTTATATATCTAATAATCAATGTAAACATTTAGCGTTGCCAAGGCAACAGAATGGTATTTCCACAAATCATTACTCCCGGGTAACAAGGCGAAATTGATGTGCAGTTTATTCATCATTGCGATTGTTTAAGTTGTCTGGATGACACAGATGTATGACTGGGCAAGGTAGTGGCATAATCTGTTTTCGATCTGTAGGGTGTGCCTGTGTGTAGACTGGCCCAGGTTCTCCCGAGCGTCTACAATGCGCGAACTAGGTGAGTCCGTGTATGTATATATGCGCTAAACAATGATATACCTGGTCCATGTATTGTCCATTCTCTGCAAGCATCTGTCACCGGAGTGAGTCCAATAGCTGGGAGGAATGTAAGGAAAACTGATGAACATTCCTCGTGATACATTCCTTTGCATGTTCCTCAGGTAAGTCTAACGTTCATGTTCCCTTAGATAATTTATCTCGTAGATTATTTCTGTTGTATACAATAATTCCAAAGTGAAACACACAAACTGTTGTATTGTGATACCGTGAATTCACATTTTTGGTGAGTAGTGTGTTGGTTTAATTTGTGTTTAAGCGTTCGATCGACATATCGAAGAGCCGGTTTCGGCCTTTTGAAATATAGTAATTATTGTATAATTATTGCTTTGATGACAATGATGGTGGCGACGAATAGTGGGATGGGAGGATAGGGGTGGGGGATGATAGCTGTTCTTTGGGACTCGGATGCTGTTCTCAGACACAGACCCACATAAATGCATGGCATTTTTGTGCGTTTCCTGCATGCCACGGTCTGGATCTAAAGTCGGACTTGATTTTATGATGTTTGTTTGTTTGTTTGTTTGTTTGTTTTTTGTTTGATATATATGACATTGATCTCATTTCTACCAATGCCCAATATATCGTCAATACCACAGAGTAATCAGTGCTCTGGCACTGCGAGCTCCTCCAGATGGTCTCAGGTGTGATGAAGACGAATGGGGTGTTCAGTGTCATTCAATGTCTCATTAAGATATGTTACCGGTGCGAGCCCTCTAATTGGTCAGTTGCACTCACAGCCACGTCGTTCCCTCCCACCGCCGCCCCCAACCACGACAACTGCGCAGTGACAGGAGTATACAGTCCAAGTAATAATGTCTACATTGCTTGTTAAATGTATGAGAAATCGATTGTCCTTTTCGGGGTTATTTATTTCTCCTTGAAACCAAGAGTATTGGATATGACATGCGACAGGTGATGTCATCAGAACGCGGGTGTGTCTTCGTATCGCACCACACCTAATATACCTTGATAGCGGTGACGACATAGTTATACCGTGACGTCATCGCTCTTCGCCATTAACCGACCAGAGACCTCCCATCAGCAAATTACACGCACAAGAGTCATTAAGCACCTAATCATACCTGCATATGAACGATATAAGGAACTGTTACAGAAAAAGCAGTTAAGAGGGAAGTAAAATAAAGTATAGTGAGTGCAAAAGATAAAATATGTATGTATGTATGTATGTATGTATGTATGTATGTATGTATGTATGTATGTATGTATGTATGTATGTATGTATGTATGTATGTATGTATGTATGTATGTATGTGTGTGTGTGTGTGTGTGTGTATGTATGTATGTATGTATGTATGTGTGTGTGTGTGTGTGTATGTATGTATGTATGTATGTATGTATGTATGTATGTCTGTATATGTGCATGTCTGTATGTCTCTGTATGTATGTATGTTTGTATGTATGTATGTATGTATGTATGTATGTGTGTGTGTGTGTATGTATGTATGTATGTATGTATGTATGTATGTATGTATGTATGTATGTATGTATGTATGTATGTATGTATGCAGAAAAAGCAGTTGAGAGGGAAGTAAAATAAAGTATAGTGAGTGCAAAAGATAAAATATGTATGTATGTATGTATGTATGTATGTGTGTATGTATGTATGTATGTATGTATGTATGTATGTATGTATGTATGTATATGTGCATGTCTGTATGTCTCTGTATGTATGTATGTTTGTATGTATGTATGTATGTATGTATGTATGTGTGTGTGTGTGTATGTATGTATGTATGTATGTATGTATGTATGTATGTATGTATGTATGTATGTATGTATGTATGTATGCAGAAAAAGCAGTTGAGAGGGAAGTAAAATAAAGTATAGTGAGTGCAAAAGATAAAATATGTATGTATGTATGTATGTATGTATGTGTGTATGTATGTATGTATGTATGTATGTATGTATGTATGTATGTATGTATGTATGTATGTATGTATGTGTGTATGTGTGTATGTGTGTATGTATGTATGTATGTATGTATGTATGTATGTATGTATGTATGTATGTATGTATGTGTGTATGTGTGTATGTCTGTATGTCTCTGTATGTGTGTATGTATGTATGTATGTATGTATGTATGTATGTGTGTATGTGTGTATGTGTGTATGTATGTATGTATGTATGTATGTATGTATGTATGTATGTATGTATGTATGTATGTATGTATGTATGTATGTATGTATGTATGTGTGTGTGTATGTATGTATGTATGTATGTATGTATGTATGTATGTATGTATGTATGTATGTATATGTGTATGTCTGTATGTCTCTGTATGTATGTATGTATGTATGTATGTATGTATGTATGTATGTATGTATGTGTGTATGTGTGTATGTGTGTATGTATGTATGTATGTATGTATGTATGTATGTATGTATGTATGTATGTATGTATGTATATATGAAGATGATCGATGGCAATAAGGATTACGTTGACATTAGCCGTATTTCTGCTGTGTACATCACATGCCTCCACTGGTTCCTAATACTGGACACCATTTTTAATTTATTTTTTATTTGGGTACGTACGTGCGTGCGCGTGCGTGCGCGTACGTGCGTGCGCGTGCGCGTGCGCGCGTGCGCATAAGTGGGCTTGGGGGAGAGGGTAATTTTTGGTTGGATTTTTCTTGTTCTCGGGGATGTTTCTTGTTGTGGGGATGGTTCTGTTCTGTTTTGTTCTGTTTTGATTTTGCGCCTCTCATTAGCATTACAGGATTATTTAAGCGTTACGTAGCAACAGGCACCAGTGATTGGTATTATGAATAACTATTCAGGCCATGCCATGTTATCATTCATTACCCGATTACCTCATTACCCGTTTCGTCAGACGCCCTAGGACTGTCAAGGAATCCACGACGAAAGTCGTACTGATATTAAAGACATTCAAAAGCGCAGCCTCAGCTTGGCTGTTCGATCTCAATGTCTCCTCACGTCATCTGATTAGCTTTCGACCAAGACCATACTTTCACGGACATTTGGCAATTGGTCGAGCACTGCAGTCGACCTTCTTGAACAAGCGTCCGCTTGAAGTAAATCCTGCAGCAGAACTATCTATGTACTTTCAAACCCAAATTGAAGACAAAGCTATCAGTGAATGTTCACTGTGTTAACAAATTGAAGACAAAGCTATCAGTGAATGTTCACTGTGTTAACAGATTTGGATTTTGGATATGTTCAGCCTTTATAGCACGTTTTGGCATTTGTACACAACTGGATCCTATGATAAATTCATAGGACTCCAGCCATTGGCTCCATGTATTCAGGGTTGAAGACCCGTACCGGCGATCCCCGAATATCCTACTGGTGAAGAAGGCCCCTCCTGGTGGCTAGGTGGAGGTGGGGTAGCCTAGTTAAAGCGTTCAGTCGTCCCGGCCATTTTCGATATCCCTTCACTTCTCACTCGTTAGAACGAGTTAGATTGCAATATTCATCGGTAGGCTTTTGAGCCAAACGGACTATAGTCGATAAATACGTAATTTACGTTGTGATATATTGGGGATGGTCAGCGCTTCAGGATCTTTTACAGCTTCTATTTGTCTATTTCTTTCTTTTTTGTAAATGTTTGAGAATTTGAGAAATGATCGAGAAATTTGTTTGTCCTACAATCAGTTTGGAGGAGAAGTAAAATGTTTAACTGGTGTCCTGTATGATGATGCAGATTCCTGAACATTATAATTTTATAGACTGTACAAGGATCCGTGAAGACACGTGCCCGGTCTTGTCTTCAGTAAACCATGCTTGAGGTGAGGCGACTCCAGGGATTGGGCGGTCAGGCTCGTAGCCTTGGTTGACGTCAGCCCATCCCATTTGCGTAGATCGATGCTCACGATATCAATCACTACATTGTCTGCCAATCCAGGTCCGATTATGTCTTACAGCAAGACAATTGTGGCGTTAACACACAACACGCAAAGTCCGAAAACGTGGGGTAAGCAGTATCTGTTGCTAACGTTATGTATTAGACAATGAAGCGCACGTAAAACATTTACAATATCCACTGTGGAACAGAGTAACCTTAAAACGAACCGTTATAATGAACAGTGATATAAACATATTGATTGCATTCCGCAAGATAAGAATGTCTCTCACATATATGCTTCTGAAGTTCGACCTCATGTATATAATAATTGCTTAAAGACTGACATAGCGAAAGCCCGAGGCACGCCTCGTCTAGTTGGCCAAGGCCAGCTTCGGACAACGCCCATTGACGAGGCGCGGTTCACGTCAAGCTGTACCGACTGCCTAGCTAGCAAATGCACAAGTATCGAGTGGAAACTCAATAATGAACTTGAACAAAGTGAGGAATTACCTCAGCGTTAATGTAAGTACTGTACATGATGAGGCCATTGGTAACTAGAATGATGATGATGATGATGATGATGATGATGATGATGATTTAGTAGTAGCAGTGGTGGTGGTAGTCATATATTAGAGTAGCAGTAGCAGCAGCAGCAGCAGCAGCAGTAGTAGTAGTAGTAGTAGTAGTAGTAGTAGTAGTATCAAATGCATTAATTATCATAGGAATCTACTAAACGTATCACGTTGGTCCTCTGAACACACATTACAGCGAAGTTCTAAGCATGTGGGCAGACCTTGCGCAACACATGTGTTGCAGATATACAAACGAAAAACTGATAACGATTTCCCTTTATCTATGACAAAGACTCAATATCGTCATAACCTCATATCTCGGCTATCTCCACCGTGACTGACGTACATGGCGGCCAACTGGTCGCGGAGTTCTCTGATACTTCAACAATGAGGAAGTACACGAGACCTTCAAATACTAACGCCACCAGCTGCGCAGGGTCACCAAATGACCTATCACTGACACAGCTAGCCGATGTTATCGATCTTAAAGCAACAGATAACACTTCCCGTAGGTTCTGTTTCTCATATGCGTCATAAATTAGATCAGAATCCTAGTTTCGTAGGTTCGAATCCCAGATTGACCTAAATGGTTGTTCTCGGTTTGTTTGCAGATACCCGTGAGGCTTGAATTATGTGCACATAAACGTTTTGATATATCGTGATAAACCTGAATTATTGTTCAAAGTGGATTCAATGTCCAATCACTCACTCACCCACTAACTAATACACTCACGTCATTTCAAAAAGTAATTCAAACTGACCACGCTTTTTAAAAAGTAATGCAAACTTACCACCCTTCAAGGGAGAAATGTCATTCATTATTTTATTTTATTTTATTTTATTTTATTTTCCTCTTCAGTGCGACAATATTTTTTAATATTCCATACACAGCCATGAACGGTGTCATGCTAACGATTCGCTATGAGTTTATATCACTTGTCCAGTTGGTCGTTTACTGAAAACACGATTGAGGTACTACATTACGTCGTGACATTTTGAATTTTCAAAACCAGACTAGGCCTTATCTTGTATACACAAAGGGTTTGTTTCTGTTGGTGGGGTGCACCAGGAACACCACACGTTCACACAGCCATTACCCAAATAGACGTCACACACGTTGAATAATCTTGACTGTGCATCAAGCCAATTCGGTGATAACACTTTTGTGAACGGTAAATGCAGACGCGATAAGAGACCGCTGGTGTACCTGTAAACCATACAGGTAAGTGTTGGAGGGGGTGATGTTTCTACCTGCAGTCTGTATATCGGTGTATTTTTTGACGACCATAATCACTTAACATTTAACAGCGTCACTTGTGGGTAGTGACACGGATTCCTGAAAGCACCTCACAGCGTGGCTTTTCGTTGACAAGATTGGGGCCACTTCATATCCATAGAGAGAGGTAGACTGATTTAGTTTTCGGTCACTGTGTCAAAAAATACTGAAACAATCGTAGGAAGCTCAATTTAATTTTTAGAGCCATTTTTTCATTCGTTGTTGGAGGGGAAATTATGACTAATTGCTTTTCAGAAATTATGTGAGTCAGTCACAGAGAGATCCCACGTGGTTTGTTTAGATTCACAACGAAATTTCAACATGAAATTATAAAGTGAACACGCCCGTTACCTCTTTGAAGTGCTGTTACAATTTCGTTAATCTGTTGATCACTGCATTGTCTGGTACAGACTCGGTTATGTACAGGCAGAGGTCATATAGCTGGATAATTGCTGAGTGTGGCGTTAAACAGCCAAACAAAAACCCAACTTAATATGGTGAATATATATACAGTCCAACGTTTTCTTCTTACGAGTAGGAAACAGAATTAAAACACGACTGGTTTGAAATCAGTTCTTTCAAACCACATTCTAGTGACAAGTTTTGAAAAATACATACTGCTAGACACATATTAGATGATCCTGCGCACTAAACGCATTTGTGACAAGAGAGTCGGTACAACGAATTGGGCGAGTACACTTGGCTGCTACAGGTAGCTTGACGATTATGCACGTGCAATACATGCTAACCGTGACATGAAATCAACACCGCATATTCCTTCGAATGATAAGACTGCAATTTCAGGCATAAGATACTGATATTCCACGCTAACCTTTGGTTAAGACAAAGACAAATAGATGATTGGGGCATTGACAAACATTTTAGATATTCAACAATTTTGTTTAAAAAACTCCAGGAAAATATCATTTGCTTCGTGAAATGGATCGGTGGTCTTAAACATATTTGCTCAGTATATTGTGTTGATTCAATTCGTTGGGATTGTACCTGTTCCCAAATCGAGTGTGCTATAACAATTCATGCGTGAAACGCACGAGGAAAATGAACTTCTCGATATTTATCAGACAACCTGTCTCCCTCTTGTTTCAAGTGGATCGTTCTGTGGGGCGTTCCCAAGTATGCAAATTGGGGTCATTTGTCAGGTCGTGGATCATCATATATGTGTTTACCAGTAGTGTCTTTTATGCAAAAAAATATCTTTTCATATAACAGCTGCTTATAGTGACTATGTAAGTTTTCTTCACTATGGATTCCTTTATTCGCTAAGCCATTATTCCCAAGTTGAGCTATAGACCATTAATTCTTTTATCCTGGGAAGATTGCAATTTATGACAATTCAATGTTTTTGGCTTGTTTCATTTGTTGCTTAACACCGCACTCGGGATTTTTTCAGCTACAAGACGACGGTCTATAAATAAGTCTGGACCAGACAATCCAATGATTGGCATTATAAGCGTCGATCTAGGTAATTAGGATACGATGACATGTGTCAACCAAGTCAGTGAGCCTAACCACCCTGTTCGTCGTCCCTCACGACATGCATGGGTTTCTGGAGACTAATTCTAATCCGGATGTTCACGGGGAACATTTCGGTAAGGAGGGGAAGACAAAGGGGAAACCGTGTTCTGCAAGTTAAACCAAAGTCCGTAGACGCTGCTTACATACCAGCTATCATAACCAGGGCGAGTAAGGGATTCGACCAACGATCTTAGGGTCCTGTCATAAAGGGACGTACCTCAACACCGAATGAGCACCTAGGACATGGCCGAGTTTCCTGCTTATTGGCATCATCGAGACTTTCAAAAAGTTTAAACTTTAATGAATAATATGTTATTGTGGTATGGTAATATTCGATTTCATGCCGTGAGGTAGCCTATATGGCTAAAGAAGTCGGTGGAGTATCGATAAAAACGGCATAAAAGTAAATTCGTTCACTTAATGGCTAAGATTAGTTCTTCACACTGAAGGTTCGTGTTCGAGTCCACAAAAGGTTACAAAGTGTGAAGCTCATTTCTGCACCAGAAAATACCTTCCTTGTTCAGCTGTGTACATCTATAACACACAGGTGTTCACAGGTGTCACGATTGAGGGATAACTACATCAATGTCACCGATACCTCTTCATCACATCAATCTACACCTTTCACATATTTTTGTCAACTGATGGCAAATATATATTACTGGCGTATGTCCGACAGTGTAATTGAACGGGTGACAGAAATATCTTATTTACTGCAGTGGGGACTATTGGGCAGAATACATATAACTTATAGATGGCAGATATATTGCTTTTTTGAGTTATCTGATTGTCTTGCTTTGTCTGCATGCTTTAGAAATTACTCCTCATCTGATAAGGATACAATTATCTTTTCAGCAGCACAAAATTGATTCTCATAGATGTGTTTTCAAATAGAATAACCTATATGAATATTCCTGTCTACATCTGAGCAGCACATTTCCCACTGGTAATATTCCATGTATGCTTAATTTAAATATAAAGTGATTTTATGATATACGTTAATACATTTCCTATAATTTGTAATTAATAACAACGATAATGATTATTGATTATAAACATTGTTAGTGATAAATATGCACGTGCGTGGGTGTGGAACAAAAAATGATGAAATTGTAAAAATTCGCGTGTCTGCATTTATTCTATATCACGAGCAGAATCTGTCATGCTCCGCATGACATGATATGAACGATTATTGCATGCATAGAGCTTGACAACGTCATCAAAATAATCAGGTCTGTCTTGAATATTGGAAATGCTGTATGTATAAAGTCGTCTGTGTTCAAAGACAAATAAAGAATTATCTTGAAATTATATAATAAGTTACATGACATCTTGAAGAAAAAAACTGAATGTTAGTATAACTGATTTTCAATGCATCATCGACTGAAAACAGCACTGTCCAAAACTGGAACGTACACGCCTTCGCACACGCACACGCACACGCAGGGTCTGGAAACAGTTTTGAGGAGTTGGCGTAACGCTTTCATTATTCAGATGTATAATCGTTTGCTGTATGGATGCATTCATGCTGTACGAGTGAGCGTAATATAAGGTATCACTGTGAAAATGATAATTAATTGGAGGTGAGCGGTCAAAATCAACAAAATCTTTCTGAGGAGTATTTGCAAACCCGCTGTGCCTATTGACGTTGTAGAATAGGGCGTAGACCTTATCTAATCAGTAACTGGTAATACAAGTGGTTGCGAATCACTGATGTGACTAAATGCACAATACAGGTAAGGCCTTTACCTGCCCGAACCACTTTGTCCCATTGTCAATGAGCGGAACACCTCCGTCCTCAAGTGAAGTGCTGAGGCGGTGGAGTAGCCTAGTGGTTCAAGCGTTCACTCGTCAAGCTGAGGACGAAACTCCACATAGGCACAATGTGAGAATCACATTTCCGGTGCCAGTCATGATATTGCTGGAATATTGATAAAAGCGGCATAAAACGACTAAACTCACCTACAAACTCACTCACTCAAGTGAATGAGAGTTTGGTTTAATTCTTATGGCATTATTCCAGCAATATCACGTCGGGAGACAAGTTGTGTCCCCTTACTGTGGGCAAGTGAAAACATTGATTACAGAACAATCTCGTTTCCTGTTAACTGGGTTCCGTCCTATTGCGCAACTGAGTGCGATAACAGTCCAGAATTTTAGTCTTATTCATTTAAGTGGACTAATCAGTTTGATTTCTATATTGCAACACTACGCTTCATCTAATCCTTGCAAAACACGTCGTACAGCAGGCTCTGTTGAGCAGCGAGCTCTGACAAACGGAAACCTGTAAATCGTGGAAATCTCAAAACGAGGAAAACTTTGTCGGTTTGGTACGCAATTGACATTATATCAATTGCATTATGCGATAGAGAATTACACTGAATAAAGGCACAAAAACACTTAACAGGTGTAACCAGTGAGCCAGATACACTGTGAATCATTTTACGACCCCATCAAACAAGGGCAGTCAAAAAGTATGCTACCTAAACCTCGACATAAAATATAGAAATACGGTGCTGTTAAAGTTTAAAATTAAAATTCATTTGTAAATACCATTTTCTTATGAAACAAGGACTATGTATTCAGTGAAACTAGAGTTGTTTGTGGTGTCTTTTTTCACATTCACACAAGAAAATTCGGATCGACCGAAAAATAGGTCATTGTCTGCATAGGTTAGTGAGGCTCATGTTTCGGTATGGAAAAGTCTGAAGTTTTGCATGTTTCGTTTAATAACAGTGAGTGGGTTTAGCAATATTCCAGCAATATCCCGGCGGGCGACACCAGCAATGGGATTCACGCACTGTTCCCATGTCAAGAAGCGAACCCGGGTCTTTGGTGTGAGTAGTTAACACTTGAACAACCAAGCTACCCCTCATTTACGAACAAACAGAGAGTCGAGCTGATAAACGTAGAAGCATAATCGGGGCAGATTCCAGTTCAAGGTCCCCGGTTCATTGCGTGTCTTAGCGACGCAACTCTGCACGGAACAATGACGTCATACGCGACTGGAACACCGTGACCCAATGTCATCAGATAGCAGGCTATATGGAATTATGGTTGAATGATAACACCACTGGTAATCATGAGTTCCGAGATAAGATTTGGTCCCTAACAACCGACATACTGGTCGTGTAAGGGACATAATGGATTGGGTGGCCAGACTCGGTGATTTGTCTATTGGTTGGACGTGCCCATAGTGCCAGTCACCGGTTCGTTTGGCCCAAACACGATTGAATGCCGTATCCAAATGACTGGAACAGCGCTAAGAGCCACGTTAGACAACAAATTACACGTCAATGATCCACGTGTACGGATCATGGATTGACGTTTCGATTAAAGCGTTAAGGTCTGAGTTCTATTCCCAAAGAGGACCAGAAAATTTCAATCGAAAATTTCAATCTTCGTGAAAAAGGCTGGCCCGATGGGCCGATTCTATTAAACTTGGGTTAATAATTAAACTTGGGATGATAGGATTGGGGAATAACAGAAAAATGGTTTGCTAATATTTTCGTGTATGTTTCACGCAGCATTCAGCGTTATTCAAACTACATGATGGCAAAGTGTTTGTTATATGACGTAATATATATCATCGCAATATCACATCTAAGTGCAAAGGGTTCCGGGGAATTATTTCCTCAATGAATATTGTAATTAATACACCATGATGATTGGGTAATTCTCTTCAATTGTTCCACTTTTGAACGACGTGGTCCTCATCAACCTACACGATATAACGCTCTACGGTAAATGAGTCAAGAACTGTTAATGTTATTGACGTCACACACACCTACAGTAACTGTGTTCAAACAATGGAATGACTGAGCTGTTCCTTTGTATTAGTGAAGCAGGTGTTTCTATTCGACAAAACAAACCGTGCGCCATACTGAGTAGCCTAGTGGTTAGGCTTTGGCTCGTCACGCCTGAGGGTCGGGTTCTATCCCCCGCATGGGTATATAGTGTTTGAGACCCGTTTATGGTGTCCCCCTCCGTGATATTGCTGGACTGTTCCTGAAAGCGGCGTTAACCCATACTCTCTCACTCACTTCTGTTACAATAATATGTCTGTAACTAGTTAAATATGGGAATGAATAAAAAAAATACACTCGCAAATAAAAAAACAACCATATTTTCAGCGAACGCTGACTAACGCTTAGTCCCTGAATAGGTATAACTTTGATGGAAACAAATATTTCCTTTTAAACTGAAAAGGCGTCCGAATTAAAAGGGAGGTTCGAGACCTGAACCGGGGGAAATCAAGACTTGCTGGGCTTTAGCATTGTAGGAAGGGTTATGCGGAAGGAGAAATGATGTGGTTCAAGGACTCTGAGACTGGCTAGGACGAGTGAGTGAGTTTAGTTTTACGCCGCACTCAGCAATATTCCAGGTATATGGCAGCGGTCTGTGGACCAGACAATCCATTGATCAACAACATGAGCATCGATCTGCGCCCAGCTGAGATAGTCTATGCATAAAGTAAACATAAACGTACCTCAATCAATCAACAATCA
Source organism: Haliotis asinina (assembly GCF_037392515.1). NCBI lineage: Eukaryota > Metazoa > Mollusca > Gastropoda > Lepetellida > Haliotidae > Haliotis > Haliotis asinina. The sequence goes on from NC_090289.1 coordinate 43,450,629, forward strand.
GCTCATAGTCTGTTCTAATTCTGATCATACTAAGTACCAAATTAAAATAATACAGATAATTACAATGAGAACAAAATATTTTTGCTTGACATATTCTACAGACAGCCAGAGTGTCCATTCCCACTGCGACTACTCCCAGTTTGACTGCCCGTCCAATTTACATGTTAAACCATAAACTGGCTCCAACCACTGTATCGTGCGTCAGTATATTAAACTACACTCCTAGATTGAAGCTAAAGTACCAGAATAGATCCAAGCTGATAACATTCACTTCTAACTCAATAACATCAAACATTTTCAAACCCTTCTAGAGGTAAACCACAACTTTGTACTTACAAAGTGTACTATAATGTGTTGTCCTAATGCGTTGCAACAGTATGCTGTTTGAGAGGACAGTCAGTCCGTTAAGTGGTCGACAAGGTCGTATCTGATTTTTATGCATTATATGCATTTCATGCTATTTGTTTGGGAGTTTTGAAACAACACTATATTTCAAACCGTCTCTTCCTATTTGTTAAACATCCCATTTGGAAATCATGTAATAATGTAATGTATATATATGATGAAATATTGTAATGGCTCGTAACATTACAGCATTTCAATGGGGTTTTTTTTGTTTTGTTTTTTTTATTCATGTATATTTATTCGTGTATTTATTTATTTTTAACTCATATAAATGAGACACACACATACACGTGTTTGACTCCGTGTGTGCGTGTGTGCTGAGCATCAGAAAGCATGCAAATTTTTCAGTCAGTAATGGTGTTCTCCTTTGGTGCTTATCCTTTTAATGGAATTATAATTCGCTTCACAATCTCCAACGCGCACTATGCATTTACATAAACCGACACGCTTGCGTCATGAGACGAACAGCAATGCAACGAAAATAGGATACGCCAAGAAAACACACGATTATGCAAGCTCCGTTCAAACACTGCGTGACTGAAAAACTCAAGTACAATTTGGTAATACATATAAAATTAATATCCGGTAAACATTTCCAAAGTGCCGCCATTTGTAGAACAGACTATACCATGGTTGATTTTCGCGTGGGCGGGGAGTCATCGACGTTAGAAGAGGAAGTGTACTCGAGCGATACGATCATGGCGATTGTGGTATAGGTCTCTGGATATAGACATGGCAATTACTCTCCCTGACGAGTGAGTATGTTTGATTTTTCCAACGTTATACAATGCAATTTCAAGATGTGCACTGGCGCTAAGAAAATTGCGATAGAATGTACCATTATTTCGCAAACGTTCATAACATATGTGAGGGGATGTTGTGGTACAAGGCGGTTTGTTATGGCGAACGCCTTCGAATCTCGCGTGTGATTTTTGAGCGAAAACGTATGAAGATTGGCCCAAGTGGCGACACATCCTAACCATGGCTAGAAGAATGCTTGTTTGTGACTTTGTCGTTTCATGACCTTTCCTGCTCGGCCAGTTTTCACTAGACTTCAAACGAAAGCCGATGTTCTTGTGTTCACTCCATCTCCGTGTTTTCCCCGATAACAGCGTAGATGTATATGAGATGCTAATAAATATCCATTGCTCTAGGTCCGTGATTTATCATGTGGTGTTGAAATATTCATAAAACACTTGTCATAAACGCTTTCAACAGTCATGCATCTCGCTAACAATCATGAGTCGTTGCAGGGTGTGAATTAAATCTTATAGTCCATATCATATTTGCCTTTGTTGTCGATTGCAACAAGTGATTTCGGAAACAACTGTTCAAACTTCAGGATGATACATTACGTTAGGGAAGTTTGTTTCGAAAATACTTCATATGAATGTGTATATAACTTATGTGTCAACTCGATTAACTAAAAGACAGTTGGCAGACTTATACACTGAAACTAATAACAGAATTTGGTGTAATTATTAATTTTTCACAATCTTACAGAGTTTCACCAGTCTGACTTTCTTAGATAGCCAGTATCATGAATGTGGCACTGCTTTGTACAGAAATTGGTGGCTGACCGATTTTTAATGAGAAAGTGTAAATATCAGATATATTTCCATACCCAATTCACAGTTATGGAACAAAATTTTGTCATGATGACTGTAACATAAGATACTGTTTTAGGGAAACAGCATGTGTTACTATTCACCAGAAAGTTGTTATACATGCAGTTTTACTATTTACACACTGTTTTACAGTGTTAATACTCTTGTCTGGTGGTTGTGATATTGTCTTACCCTGTATAATTACATCTATTGTTTATTTCTTATCTAACCCTGACTCTGCAGTGTTCCAGTTATATGTCAGTGATCTGTAAATAATCAAATGTGGACCAGACTATCCAGTGAATAAAATCATGAGCATTGATCAACACAATTTGAATATGGTGACATGCATCAACCAAGTCATGAACCTGACCAGCTGATCCTGTTAATTTTCACGCCAACAATATTTGCTGAATTTAACATTAGCCTGGATCATCATGTGTCCAGTTCATGTCTGTATGTGGGTGGAGGTGGATATGGGTGAGATATATGTGTGTTGTGGGAAATAAATAAATAAATGCATTGAATCTCTTCTGTAGACTCTGTTTATCTTAAGTGGTGACAAACTGGATTAAGTGTTGGTCATACAGATCAATGTTTGTGATGTCAGTCACTGGATTTTCTGGTCTAGATTTGATCATATATACAACCTCAATCATGCAACAATATTTGTATAAATCTTGATCTACAAACTGCTTTATTATTGAAACAAAAATAGTAATACTTGTATCACTTATATTCACAACTGTCATGCTGTTCCAAGAGATACAATGCCACTGAATCGAACCACTGTGGCATATTGATAGGAAATCCTAAGTATTTTTCATTCGCTGAAAAAGGTGAATTATATCATAGTGTTGATAGAATTTCCAAACTCTCATCTGATCTTATAATCATGGAATAATTCATGTCTGTGATAAATAACATGAAATTTCGATAATAATAGGATATGCATTTAAATATTTGACAAATAAATATGGCTGTGATAGTACTGTCACAATGGAATAATGTGGAGTGTCAGAGCATCTATTGTCGTTATTGTCTGTAGATATAACTTGTTTTGATCAATTGTTGACATGGTTTTATATACATGTATATACTGTTGTTGCTGTTGCTAGGTTAAATTATTGTACATGCAATATTAATCTCAGTTCAGAAACAAGGGAATGCTGGGTAATATTGTTTCTGGGCAACCTATGTTGGTTAAGAGTGTTCGCAATCATGGCGAAGATCCAGGTTAGAATGAGTCTTCTAACCCATGTGTGTCATAAGATATGATCAAAATGGATTGGATGATCATTCTGTCTGACTTGGTTGACATGTGTCATTGTATCCCAGTTGCTAGATTGATCCGCTGGATTGCAGTGTTTTCCAAAGGCATACAAATTATAAGTCATCATGACACCATTGTGTCATGAAAGGGAGTCATGGACATAATTTTGGGAGTCAGATATGCTGGTTTTCTGCATCATGGTAAACACTTGGATTGTTTGGTCCAGACGCTATTATTTCCAGACTGTTGTTACATGGATGGTATAATGTTGCATAATGTGGCGTCTCCTATTCTCCCGGTACTTACGGATATCGACTGAAAAAATAATACAAATAGTTCTTTTCGTATGTATGTTTGTTGTTTTTAATTGAAGAGATTCCCCATCTAATATATGCGTCTATCAACTGCTTGATCTTTCAGGTGTATTATTGCGCTTGACCTCGATGAAAAACATGGTCGTCTGTCATTGACTTTTTGAGGCGTCTCCCATTCTCGCAGTAGAACAAGAGAGTGATGTTATTAGGTGTAAGGAAGGGGAATCTTGTCGGAAAGGGCGGGATGAAAGTTACGATTTTTTTCTAGTTGGTTAAGTGCGCGCGCACTCTACTGATGATACTCTCCTTTCACTATTGTTTTTATTTGATTCATTTTAGAATGCGACCAGGCAACAAAATATTTTGAAATGTCTCTTAAGATAATCAGTTGAAAAATAGAGATGAGATAATTCTAATTAATAACTTAGCCTATCAGTTTTATTTTCCTATAGAGCAACTTATCGTGAAATTATTTTTGATTATTTTTAGATTTTATATCATTTTGCTGCATCAAAGCATCAAAAATATTGCGAATGAGTTGTAGAAACACAGAACCCTAAACATGTTACACTTTCAGGAAGTGTTTCAGCTTTTGTGAATCCAAACAGACATTTTTTTTGTTGCATAGCGTAGTTAAGAATGACCTAAAGTAACAAGTGTTTGGTCACATTGTGAACTTTCTCCCCCATGAAGTATGTGTAGAGAAAATGTTCTGAGTTCTCTTCTCATACTTTACAGGGATGCGTTTAGGATTATCAACCAAATTGCTAGTCAAACTGGTAAAAATTTGATATATTGTTTAAAGTTTTATTTGTTTTGATAGTATAAATGTTATAAATTTTGAGAAACTATCTCATTTGTCACAGGATCATGGCGGCACATTGATTCTTACGTTGACATAAGTCTATGATTATCACTCGCATTTTAAAATTTGTAACCTTCTGTTTTCCTTTTCTGAGCACCAGTATCGTTTGTTTCCTGATTAAGATCAGAGGTAACCAGGCATACAATGCCTGTCTGTGAGTCAACTTTTTACAAGATAATCCAGTGATTAATATCATGAGCATCAAGCTACAGAATAAAGCATACATCAACATATCAGAAAATGTGACTCTCAAAGAAACCAATAATATAATCCAGATTTTCCCAGCATCTCTTTTGAGCTAGATCTCTGATACAGTATCAGTACACATACCACTGGAATGCTGTATTTTGAAGAATTAGTTTGAGACATGCTGATTTCATTCCAGGGCGTGCCAGGTTTCTCTGTCGTCTTTGTTTTTATACAGCCGACTCTGTAATGTAAATGTTGATGGATCATCATGGAGGGCACAGCCTGTTTCAGTTGATTGTATAATAAGCTCTTATTAGATATGTCCAGGCACAAACATGATCAGTAGTATTAGTGTTATAAGTAGATGCAACAATCAGAGACAACAAAGATTTTTTACTGGGAGATTTTGATGTATCTCTGACCAATCTTATTATCTGAATGGCCGATTTTGTTTGCACTCTAGTTGGCTGTGGGCCATTTTGTGAGAGATCTAATACGAACAGAGCAGTGTGTGATAAGGCAGTGTTTCTGAGAGTGTAAGTATATATTTTGGATGTTTCCTCCTAACAAATCACTCTGAAAGGACCTCAGGGAATAACAGGTTTGTGACATCCTTTGCTTGGTGAAGTAGGTGAGTTGAATGATCAGTTCTGATAACAGCGGGTATAGAAATGGGGTATTTTTTGTTGTTTTAGCCTAGGGACAATGTTACAATAAAAAACTTACATATCCAATGCATATGTACAAATATAAAGCGAGTTGTCACACTGCTACTTTGTGAATCCAAATACATCTACTTCTCATAGTGATGAAGATATTGTCCATGGATGTGAGCGTTACATCCCTGGAAATGTACAACATTTGCTTTACATGATTTGTTAAAAAAATTGTGTGAATAAAGGATAAGTACTGAGTGAAAGTATGAAAACAGGAAGAGAAAGACAGGAGAGGGGGAAAGAGTAGATTGCAATAGAGGGAAGGAGATAGGGGAGGGGTCATGTCAGCATCAGTATTGACCATTTGTTTTTGAGTGTGGTATTGGAAGGGCTGTAAATACATTTTTCAGTGTTATAATTTTGCTTGATATTTTTTATCAAACCTTGGAAATGCAAATGGTGATTGAGACGTGGTTAAAGCTTCTATTTGTCGCATGTAAGTTCTGAGTTTGATTCTGAGCTGTGGTATAGCCCAGTGGGTAAAGTATTTGCTTGTCAGGCTGAAGACCCAGGTTCAATTGTGTGAAGCCCATTTCTGGTGTCCCCCGCCATGACATTGCTGAAAGCAGCATAATGTAGTAGTCAGTCACACAAAGGATTTGATTCCCTTCCTGGGTAAAACTTGATTTCTGATTTCTGGTGTCCCATGCCATGATCATGATGATATTGCAATGGAACATGGGTCTATGGCACAATGAGCCAATGCTTTAACCATTGGGCTACCTAAGGTCCCTGACATATACCTTTATGTCATTCTGCATTATTATGGCTATATGATGTCTGTCCGTAATCGAAACTGGACCAAGCCATCCAGTGATTGACCTCATGAGCATGGATTAATGCAACCCAAATACAGTGACATGCATCCTGAAGTCCACAAATTTGACCACCTGTTACTATTTTTTATCTCAGAAAAACAAGCACAGCATACTGAAAACTCATTCTATTTCATGAGTTTTGAATATGTATTAAATGTGGTTGAAATCAACTCAAAAAGCGCACGTCAGCATGACATTTTGATCAAATATGTATCAAGGGTACAAGAACAACACACCAAGGCTTATGCATTGGTTCATTTGTTAAGCATAGTTTATAGAGAAGGTTTCAACTTTACAAAATACAATCAAGTCAAAATGTTTTACGTGAACGATATGCTTATTTTGAACATTGCCTATTATTACTAATCAAAGAACATGGCATATTTCCGACCAACTCGTTTCTCTCTATTTGACTCTTCCTACTGGGGATGGCCAGAGCAGTTGGTAAAGGAATAAACAACCCATCCTGAAGTTAATTGGAGTCCTGGTCAAGTGTTAAACATAGATAGTACTATCAGCAACATTCGGGCTAAATTATTTCCAGAGGAAACACGAAGCATTTCATTAGTAAAGCCCTTAGCAGTAGGCTTGGTATCCGCCACTTGTCCTGCTTTGGGTGATGAGTGTACTAGATTGTCTATCTTAGGTTCATGTATTTTCTGATAAACTGATATGTAATTTTATGGTTATATACTGGGTTGACTTTTCTCCGTAAGCCATGGGCGCAGGATGTTGGTGGTAGTGTTTTATTGTCAGTGCTGGAGGTGTAATACATTGATTCTATAAAGACCAAGACTGGTCAGGATTAGAGAGTCTATAGAGACCTATGCTGGTCAGGTTCAGAGAGTCAATGGAGACCTAGACTGGTCAGGTTCAGAGAGTCTATAGAGACCTATACTGGTCAGGTTCAGAGAGTCTATAGAGACCTATACTGGTCTGGTTCAGAGAGTCTATGGAGACCTAGACTGGTCAGGTTCAGAGAGTCTATAGAGACCTATACTGGTCAGGTTCAGAGAGTCTATAGAGACCTAGACTATTCAGGTTCAGAGAATCTGTAGAGAGCTAGACTATTCAGGTTCAGAGAATCTGTAGAGAGCTAGACTATTCAGGTTCAGAGAGGATATTGAGACCTAGACTGGTCAGGTTCAGAGAGTCTGTAGAGACCTAGACTGGTCAGGTTCAGAGAGTTTATTGAGACCTAGATTGGTTAGGATCAGAGGTTTTATAGAAACATAGACTGGTCAGGTTCAGTAATTCTATAGGGACCTAGACCGATCAGGTTCAGACCTTCAATGGAGACCTAGACTGGCCAGGATCAGAGAGTGTATAGAGACCTAGACTGGTCAGGATCAGAGAGTGTATAGAGACCTAGACTGGTCAGGATCAGCATCTTGGTTGATTGTGTTTAATTGTACCCCAGCAGGGTGGATCAATGGTCACTGGATTGTCTGGTTCAGATTTGCAAAGATAACGGTGGAATATAGATCAGAGCATTCTTAAACAACAAGTGTAAAAGCATGACAGAGTGTTGATTATTGCTTTACTGCATATGTGTCACTGTCTAGGACATTCATGATTTGACAGATTTATTATATTCAAGGCACGTGGTAAACTTAAAGATTTGCAATGGGAAATCCCTAAGCTGAATGTTGCATACTTTATGAACTGACGTATTAATATGCTCAGATTGAAAATCTTTCTGTGGTGTTTTTTGGGTTTGATTTGTAAATAATTCTCTTTGCACATGAGTTTAATTGTAGGAGTAACGACATTTAGGACTGTAAATACAGGCCATGTCAGTGTAAGTATAGATAAAACATATACACGATATGGTCAGAAATAATTTAGAAAACATGGCAGATATGCACCACAGCAATGGTGTGCAGTCTTAGAATCATTTACAGACATATGACCATCCGATCCTATTAGTTGCCTCTTATGACAAGCATAGTTGCCTTTTACTGCAAGCATGGGTTGTCGAAGGCCTATTCTATCCTAGAACTGGGGTTTGTACTCCATTAAATTCCATTTTGTACTCTAAATGTACTCTTGCCTTGTCTTTGTTTTACTTCACCATGTTGTACACATTGTGCTGTGTTGTTATGAGTATCACACTACAAAAATCTGTTATATAAATAAATATACTTAATAATTACTGCAAGTATTCAGTATTTGAGTATTATTAATATAGTATCGTAATATTTTTGTTATCATTTCAATCCATCTCACTGTCAAATTGAATGGTGGTTACTCTCATGTTTTGACGTTGAATTTGAAGTTCAATTTAACCCAAACTTATAAAAAACAGTTACTCCCCTAATCTACCCAGGTGGAAAATACTCACTGTTGGAAAGCGCATGTTAAATCTCCAAATCATCATAATCATCATCACCATCAGCATCAGCATCATCATCTGAAGCTAGTATTACATTAAATTTTTTGTTTGTAAAAACTGTTCCCTATTTGAGGATTCAAACGTCTTCCCCTAAGACATTTTGGATTTTGTGACATGTACCCGGACATTGTGGATTGTTGGTTACAATTTCAGTCGTGATTGTCTAGTTGATACTCAAATATTTACAGGTTGCCATCATATAGCTGAATATCAAGAGTGTTGCATCTAACAGCAAACAATATTAAATATAGCATTTTGAAGTTACGTTTGAAAACTAGTCCAAATACACCCTCATCAAGTATTTAACATGAAATGGATGTCAGAATTTTCAGCATGATCTATCCTCCCATGTAAACATACTATATATGTTAATAGAAACTCTATGGATTTATGAAACTCTACGGATTTATTATTGCTAGAAATATTCCAACAATACATCAGGATGTCAGGTCAGTGGTGAAACTTTATCTCGGTGCGAGCCAAAGATCCTGTCCAGCGGTAGTTAGTTAGCTTGGACAATCGTATTGTCCTTGCAACTGACCACATCCTGTTGAGCCAGGCAGTATGCAGCTAGCCCTGGTCGTACTCAACAGTGGCGCTGGCGGAATATCACTTTGCCATATGATGCAGCCTGTTGCTCAACTTGATCAATATTTTGTATCTCTATGGAGTGTGACCCCCTCTCAGTGACAGTGCCAATTGGTTACTATACTGTGGCAGGGACTAAGAAGATTTCCTACGCCTGAGCATTGCCGTCTGCCGATATGTCGTGGATGGAGACCAGTGGAAAACTTGTAGCATTGGATGTGTGCAGCTTAAAGGTATATTAGCCTTCTTATTTGTACCATTTGTGCCATTTTGGATGAGATTTTTTTCATGGAAATCAATTTCGTGGAATACGTTCAGATGGATGGTATTTCGGTTTATATGTCATGGTTATATGTTCACGTTTGGTTTTAAATTGAAAGTGAGGTGATATGAGCGGAGACTAGATTGAGTGATTGACCATGAACATGATAATTCATGTTCACCTCCATAGTGGATGCTTGTGGAAAATGACCACTTGAATAGCAGCATAAATAAGAGGTCACATGACTGATTATCTTTTGCTGTCATGTTTGTCTCAGCCTAAGAGGTGTTAAACCCATTCTTACGGTCTTAAGCATGTAAGGTTCCTGGATTCTGCGTTGTAAATATGGCAGGGATGTCGCAGGATATTGGGTCAAGATCCATCTGTGTTACCAGCAGAATACCAACAGGGATGTGCTCCTTGAGATATCTGGTCACTGCTATGCTACCAGCAGGATCCTTGCCTACTGATGTGTTCCCACAAGGTATTTGGTCAAGATCTCAGCCTGTTTATTGTACGTCCCACCTTCAAGCCAGTCACACCCAGTATAATAAGGATGCGATCTCTTGTGATTTGTGATCACTACTTTGATACCAGAAGGATCTTTCTCTGGTGGGGATGTGCTCCCTTTGGATATTTGGTATGGATCTCTCCCAAGTATAAGTCACATGTCAACTGAATTAGGGTTGTAGTCTCTAAAGATCTTTGATTATGATTCCATCCTGTTCCCAATATCCCATTGGCACAGGGGCAGAAACCATTAGGAATTTGGACATGGCCAATCCTGTTTGCGAACACCCCTTCCCCCTCCACCCTCATTCCAGTTATATATCGCATTGGAACAGGGGTAGAAACCCTCAGGAATTTGAACAAGGTCCAATCCTGTTTGCAGACACCCCACCCCACCCACCCTCATTCCAGTTATATATCGCATTTGAACAGGGTAGAAACCCTCAGGAATTGGAACAAGATCCAATCCCATTTGCAGACACCCCACCTGACCTACTCCCATTCCAGTTATGTATCCTATTGGGACATGGGAAGAAACCCTCAGGAAATGTTTACAGGAGCCCATTCTGTTTGTAGGCACCCCTCCCCTACCCCTTCTCATTCCAGTAATATATCCCACTGGAACAGGGGTAAAAACTCTCAGGAGGTTTTGACAAGATCCAGTCTCATCACTGTAGATTGCCCTTGATGTTTTCGTTGGGGTCAGATGGTGCAAGACCAAACCCGCTTGCTCAGTCCACATGAACATAGATCTTTTCAACCGATCTTTTACCGTCATTGTTTGTGAAATTTATATGGTGTAAATGTTGTCATTTTCATTGTCAGCGTAAATGATGATATTTGTATTCCTTTATTCAACCCATTTCTTAATTTCTTAAAATTTAAGAAAATCTCTTTCATCCTTGTTGACAGCATATCATAAAACGTATGTGTGGTAGTTTTTATTATATCACAGATCAATGTAGAAATATTATTTATACACCAAGCATACAATGTTTGAGGCATGGTGTATGTATAGATGCTCACTGTGCATATATGCTGGATTGTCATGTTTGACATAGGCTCCCAGGGGACTCTCATCTCCAAGCAACAGCATGGCTAGTTGTAAGTAATTATTTATACTTGCAATGGACAGGAACCCTGAAGATTGTGACAGACCATTGATGGATTTAAATACACAATGAATGTCCGTCACAGGACCATATGCTGTTTCGGCTTCTGTGAAAAGTAACAAAGTGAATTCTTCCCCGACAAAAATATACCATGCAGATTTCTTTGTCAGGGCTAGTCTGTGATTGTTGTCATCATTAATATACAGGGCTTTGTGACGAGTCTGTGTGAATGTTTGACACGATTTGTCTGTTACATAAAGTATGACCAGCAACCTGAACTATCATGTTAGGTTACTGTTACTGAATTTTCATGAGGAATAAGAGGCCATGTTGGCAATATTGACATTTCTTGGAGTAATGATTGCGTTCATTATGATTGGATCTGCATGAGAGCTGAGGGAGAATGGGCAGCAATGAGACAGGATTGTTATAGTTCAATATACCTATTTTTGCCGTCATGGTATTAAACATACCTATGTTTGCTCTTGTGGTGTTACAATATAGCAGTATAGTGTTGTATTGTGATAGGAAGCTCAGAGTTGAATGCATCAATTTACAACTCCTGTATACAAGTCGTCATGTTACAAGTTATGGTGATGTAAAACGTGAATGGTATCGAAAATGGTCCAAGAACCAGTTTGTGCAGATTCTGTTGTACATGAATTTATTGTGTATGGCTTTGAAAAACAAAATCTGAACAGTACTTCCAGGCCTATATGGGTTTTTTTTTTCATACGATCTCCCATTTTTGCTGTGCTAAATTGAAAATTCACTGATTCAGGGGTGTGTTTATCCTGCAAAAATTGAGAAAATGTGAACGTACGCAATGAAAAGACTGTTCAGAGATACAAATCGTATGAGGCAGTGGGGTAGTCTAGTGGTAAAGGTTTGATTCCCCACAGAGGCACAATGCGTGAAACCCATTTCTGGTGTCCCTTGCCATGATATTGCTGGAATATTGCTAAAAGTTGCATAAAACACAACTCTCTCATATATCACACCAATATTATCGAGAATCGTGTCATGTCGCGGCCATGCCATATCATTATGTATACACATCGTTATGTGTTGTTAGGTTACATGTATCATACTGCAGCCTTGTCACATCATTACACCCCAGACAGTTTCAATTTCGATGTGTTTTGTAACCCGTGAATATCCGTTATAGAATAGGCCTTCAGCAATCCATGCTTGCCATAAAAGGCAACAGTTTGGGATCAAACGGTCAGACTCGCTGACTTGGTTGACACATGTCATTAGTTCCCAATTGCGCAGATCAAGGCTCAAACTGTTGATCACCGGATTGTCTGGTCCAAACTTGGATTATTTACAGACCACTGCCATGTTCCTGGAATATTGCTGAGTGCGGCGTAAACCTAAACTCATTCACTCACTCACTAAGTATTTTGTTCGGTGGTAGCTGGAATGAAGCATCTTACACCTACACTGACCACTATTTATTTTTTGAGCAAAACCACTGATTGTTTTCAGGCGTGTGTTTTGGAAACACTTTTCCTTATTTTTTAATAGTCCATTTTTGTTCCATTCCATTAACGTATCTAATCAGTGTGGCATGACTGTAAACATCATGGTCTTGAACTGTTAATTACATGTCAGTGTTCTCAGACTGACACTAACAGATGCATGTTGCCATGTGTTTATGGTTAACGTTCAACATGTCAAGTGATTGAGTGAGTTGATTTTTTACTCCACTATAATCTATATTCCAGCAATATCACAGCTCGAGACACCAGAAATTGGCTTCACACATTGTACCCATGTCGGGAATCAAACCCAGGTCTTCTGTGTGATGATCAATCACTCTAACCATCACGCTGCCCCACTGTGTAGTATTGTCGATATGACAGAAAAGTACTTTTAGTAAGCTTGTGATTCATTATAGTGTTTTAACTACACTTAGTAACATTTTTATATTTGAAGTTCTTTGTACACATGCACTTTATGACATAAAGAATGTATTTCTGCAATAGTAAGACAAGGAAAACATACAGATTACGATGGTTAATGCCATGCATCCTGTAAAAACCTAATGTCGACATGTAGAAATGATAAATCTCGATTGAATGGTTTGATTAATGGGAAGTCTGGCTCCCAAATGACATTTGTTAAAGTCAAGGATTTATTGCAAGCATTTAGCGATGCTGTCTGGATGTGTTGTAAGTTCTGCTAGACATGTGGTATATCCCAGAAGACATCAGCCAAGATGGAGGTATTGTGGAAGGATTTGAACGCATACTGTACACTAATCTGAACAAGTCGGCCATATATTTCACAGTTCTTCATGCTTTGATACTCAATACATAACAAACTGAATAGGACTACAAATTTTGGTTCATTGTAATTGTAGTTTGCTATGTTGACTAAAATCAACAGCAAATGGTCAGCCAGCCCAAACAGTTCATAATAGATTTGTTCAGTGTATAGGTTACCGAGTATGCCATTAAGATGGAACCCCCCATCACTGTTTGGAATGTGTTGTGGCTAGTCTGTTAACTCAGTGCTCAGCAATATCCAAGTAGGTAGTGTAAATAATCAAGTCTGAACCAGGTAACCCAGTGATTGATAGCACAAGCATCTACCCATGTGGTTGAGATATGTAGTATGTAGTCCAACAAACCACAGATCCTAAAACCTGATTTATTTAGATGCCTTGTACCTCCAGTTTGTGTTGCAGGGAATATATATTTTTTCCAAAAATGCCAACAGCTTTTAGATCTGTACACTTATAAACAGGTTGTATTGAAGCATGACTTCATGAAAAGTAGAACAGGATGTGAGTTTAAAAAGGATCACAACCAGTTGAATATAAACTGTTTCTCAGACCTTTCTTTGTGTATGCGGGTTAGAATTGGTGTTCAGCAGCCCATGCTTGTAAGAGGAGACTAACATGATTGGGTCAGAAAGTCTACTGTCTTGATTCATTCAGGTCACCTTACCTTATTGTGTAGATCGATGCTCATGCTGTTGATCATTGCATTATCTGGTTCAGATTTACTTATTTACGGACTACCACCATATATCTGTAATATTCGTAATTGTGGCATTAAACAACAAACTTTAAGGGATAGGGGGGTGTATGGCTAAATTTATTGTCAGTAAAGAAAAGCCGCTGAAATTTGCCAGGTCAAATAATGTAGCAGACAGTGTTATCCTTAATGAGGACACAAACCATACAGACATTCCATATAAGAGTTCACTTGGTGCTCGCTTACCAGTATGTTTGATAGTATGCATGGTGAAATTGATCTTTAAATGTGTGCAATTATTTTCAGTTTTATTTTTTATGGCTCAGGATACTCTGTGTGTTTGTGATTCAAAGTACTTGTGTGTTCAATGTAATGCAAAAGTATTGATTCATATGAACTATACTGATTGAAAAGACTAAACTGACATATGACAGTGCCAGTCTTGCTACCTACTGTTCCAGGTTTCTTCATATGCGCTGTATTGCACTGTTGGAAAAAAATCTGGGAATGAATATAGGAACATGTGCACTTGTACTCCTGCCTGTACTTATGTATGAACTAGTACTTATGATTGTACTTGAACAAGTACTGGTACTGGTGCTTATGCTTGGGCTTGTGTTTGTGTTTGTACTGGTACTTACACTTTAATTGGCACTTATGCTTGAACCTATATCTCTGCTTGTACCTGTACTTACACTTGTACCTGTAGTTACGCTTGTACCTGTGCTTATGCTTGTACCTGTATTTATGTTTGTACCTGTACTTACACTTGTACCTGTACTTACACTTGTACCTGTACTTACACTTGTACCTGTACTTTCGCTTGTACCTGTGCTTATGCTTGTATCAGTACTTATGCTTGTACCTGTACTTATGCTTGTACCTGTACTTTCACTTGTACCTGTACTTATGTTTGTACCTGTACTTATGCTTGTAAATGTACTCACGCTTGTACTTGTACTTTCACTTGTACCTGTACTTTCACTTGTACCACTACTTATACTTGAACCTGTACCTATGCTTGTATACATACCTGTACCTACGCTTGTACTTGTACTTGTTTCCTTTTCTAAGTATGCGTGACCATATGTCCTTGGTCCATATGTGATTGACAAAAAGGAGATGGTACCAATCCATAATCAGATTTCCAGATCATTCTTTGACATTGAGTATTCACTCACGTCATAATTTTATATGATATGGATAGTTCTCACTGAGTATTCAGTATATATTTTCTTACTTGTGTCCGGTTTGTTAATGTTTGTATATATATTATATACAGTGTACTTAATGCATACATGAAGTCGGAATGTAGTGTTTCCCTTAGGCATAAAAATTTAGCAGTCATTATGACACCCAGGTGTCCTGAGTGGACATGTTTCAGGGAGTCAGCTTCAGTTAGTGTTTGCCTTTGGCATAAAAAGTTAGGAGTCATCATGACTCCTTGGTGTCCTGAGTGGACATGTTTCAGGGAGTCAGCTTCAATTAGTGTTTGCCCTTGGCATAAAAAGTTAGGAGTCATCATGACTGCTTTGTGTCCTGAGTGGACATGTTTCAGGAAGTCAGCTTCAATTAGTGTTTGCCTTTGACATAAAAAGTTAGGAGTCATCATGACTCCTTTGTGTCCTGAGTGGACATGTTTCAGGAAGTCAGCTTCAATTAGTGTTTGCCTTTGACATAAAAAGTTAGGAGTCATCATGACTCCTTTGTGTCCTGAGTGGACATGTTTCAGGAAGTCAGCTTCAATTAGTGTTTGCCTTTGGCATAAAAAGTTAGGAGTCATCATGACTCCTTTGTGTCCTGAGTGGACATGTTTCAGGAAGTCAGCTTCAATTAGTGTTTGCCTTTGACATAAAAAGTTAGGAGTCATCATGACTCCTTGGTGTCCTGAGTGGAAATGTTTCAGGAAGTCAGCTTAATTAGTGTTTGCCCTTGGCATTAAAAGTTAGGAGTCTTCATGACTCCCTGGTGTCCTGAGTGGACATGTTTCAGGAAGTCAGCTTCAATTAGTGTTTGCCTTTGACATAAAAAGTTAGGAGTCATCATGACTCCTTGGTGTCCTGAGTGGACATGTTTCAGGAAGTCAGCTTCAATTAGTGTTTGCCTTTGACATAAAAAGTTAGGAGTCATCATGACTCCTTGGTGTCCTGAGTGGAAATGTTTCAAGAAGTCAGCTTCAATTAGTGTTTGCCCTTGGCATTAAAAGTTAGGAGTCTTCATGACTCCCTGGTGTCCTGAGTGGACATGTTTCAGGAAGTCAGCTTCAATTAGTGTTTGCCCTTGGCATAAAAAGTTAGGAGTCATCATGATTCCCTGGTGTCGTGAGGAGGAGTCATGGACATGCCTTTGGGAGTCAGATATGCAGGTTTTCTGCATCATGGGAAACACTGGGAAAGGATTTTTTATACACAATTCAGTACTGTTGGGTGGTAGGAGATGTCGGATGAGTGTCTGTACTCATGCAACTCAAAATTAATTGGGTAATATTGATTTGTTTTGCAAATTTTACGCATTACACAGCTTATCTGGATCGCAGCCACAAGCCCGTCTCTGAGCTCCCCCCATTGGGAGATCAGGTTAGCAATATATGTCACCCTGTCATAGTTTGTAGTCTCGTGCTTCTCATACAAACACCCCCACTATTCTCGTGCAATTGTATGTAGGTAGCTGTAGTGTCGTCAGTGATCTCCGTAGTGGACCACTAACCACTAAGAATGTAGCATCTTTCTCATCCAGATGCTCCGTTGCTATGGTTATGTGGAAGTAGTGGAATTGCAATAACCCTGATGTTAGATACTAGGAGGAGCTGGCATCATTGGGGGCTGCCCTCATTCAATGTCCGTTAAGAAGCACACGGAACAACCATTTCTAAGCTATTGTTTGATGAGGGGCGGATGTATTCCTCCTAATACAGGATTCTCTGCTGTTTGCTGTGGCTTTAGTCTCAGAACTGGTTAGCGTTTGTGGTAGGCAGTATAGATGGATCCTTTAGTACTTGAATAATAGGACTTTCACCACTTAAGCAGTGGAGGGAGGGCACTTTAATTAGTGAATGCAGCTGAATATCATCAGTTGTTTTACTGCTTGGAAAAAATGAAAATATGTGAAATAGTTTTATTTGAGGAGAGAGTGTCTATTTGTGTATTTTTTTAGATTAATATTTTTATGGGAATAAATTTCTTGTGAAAAAATTACTACACAAACATGTTATTCCAGAAAAGTTTTTTTAAATATATATCTACCAAATGAAGAATGCAATTCAAATGGAGACTAAAACAGTACATCTCTTGAGATGAAGTTGTATAGACAGACTTAATCATTCTAGATTTAGGTTGGAAATGTTTTTCGTTTTCATGTCATTTTCTAGGATATCCTAAAAAGGACAGATGATAGGAAGGGCAGAATATGAAAACAGTTATAAAATGTTATTTTCTTTTGAAGTTATGTGTTGTTTGTGTTTATGAAACATGATATATCAAGTAAATGTGTTGCTTTATGTGAAAGAATCATATAATTTTGAAGCATCAAAGAAAATGGCCTGTACTGTCTGAAAATAGCCTCTGGCCTGCAAGCCCATTGCTAGTAAAAATCCAATCCGGCCAGTAAATCTCCACAACCACTGGCATGACTGGCTGGTGAACTTTCATAGGGTCATTTTGTAAATATATTACAGTCTCTTGTTAGGTTATAATGCACTTTTAAATCATGCAAGGTCATGGCATGATAGAAATGTTCAACATGTTAGCACCTTAGTGATGAAACCTGTGTCATGCCGAAAATCTCGTATTCTCATCCGTTTCTGTTATTTTCTGCTTAGTGTCTACATTCAGATTTCAAGCTAATAAATTATTTTGTGGATTATTTTGTGGGTTAGTAACTTTCAGGCATAACATGGCCGATTAGCTAGCAAATTTTGGAAACTATGTCGCACACAGTTCTACTCTGTTCTGGTATAAGACTGATTTTGTGTGGAACATTGCGATGATTATGGAAAGAGGATATTTCCAGATACCATTTTGTCAGGGCTGAAAAGATCACTGGTGTGCCACGATATTAAGGTCTGAGATGCGATACACTTCACCTCATACTTGTTTTTAATCTTCTTCTCTGCAGGGGAGGCTACGTAGTGATGGGGATGTTCACTCATGATCTAGGATACGAAGACCATGGTCCAACATTAATGTGTGTAAAAATAACCCACATTTGATCATGGGCACTCGTGGCCCCATGTAGAAGGGAGCAGTGGATAGTCTGGTGGTTCACTCATGATGAAGACCGTAACTGGGTTTGATTCCCCACAGTATGTGAAGCCCATGTCTGGTCTCCCCTTCTGTGAAATTGCTTGAATATTGCTGACAACAGTGTTCAGCTAATGTGACGCACTCACTCACTTCCTCACTTCGTCAGTGTATAAGGTGACTATTAGTCATGCCAGAGTTTTACAATCATGGGTTCGAATCCAGGATTTTCTTGATATTATACATGGTTTGTCAGAACCATACCCATGCAGTGAAAGAAACATTTAAATGTACATGCAACATAAAACACTACTTTACAGAATCTGATATGCACATACCGAAACAAATCATCAAAAATGCCAATTCAACCTGTAAAGTTGACACGCTATGAAAAAAAAGCCCACAAAATCAGAATTCAAGTGATTCACAAATTTTCCCACAGCGCTGGGGGGAAAAGTGGTTTCATCAGCAGTGCTGCGCTACGCCCATACACAGTGAATAGGTTGGCAGAGCTTGAAACAGTATGAATGCCCGGAGCATGAGGTCATGAGCAGTAGCCTGATCTTGGTTGTGTACACAAACAATTAAATAATCTACCCGTTACCTAAAAAAAACGTGATAAGCAGCCTCTGTCACAAAGATATCTCAATGTCTGGTTTATTGACACCTATGTGTCTGCCTGCCTGTCTGCTAAAGACAATATGCAATGCACAACTTCAATCATTTACCACATGCAATTTGAAATTAACACCTATATGGCTTATTCGCGATAAACAGAGAACTGGATAAGCGTATCGGCAAATGAGCCAGTCAATGAAAAGATTTCGTTACACTTAAGTGCTCACCCAAAATCTAGTCATGAAACGGGTGGTAATCTAGTCCCCATGCCCCTTTGGCACACTAGAAACTTACAGTCATGGGTTCATATTCAGGTTTGGTTTGATTTTTCTTGGTTTGTAAGAATAACACGCATGAGATTCACCAAAATGGTGAAAGTCTGTAACTGAGAATTTTCTCCAATATTCATCAGACATGCTGTGACATAACGTGAAGATTCTCGTAGTAAGTATTCTTCTCTTAGATACATATTGTATTGTACTTTATAGTGATACTTATCATATTTCAGCCTTACACTTGGTTCTCGTCTAAAACCTAGCCAAATGTTTTTTCCAATCAACATGAAGACATTGACAAAGGCCCTTGACTTTAATGCTTCATGTGAACTCTTGGTTGAAACTGCTATTTTTGAAGTGTAGATAAGTCTGCATGGTTGTGAATATTTCCTGATTAATCATAATTACTGTAAATGACGCACGTTTATAGGCCAGCTGTTTAAGCATAATTACGACATCTGTCTCATAAAATCTTTCCATGTCAATGACAGAGCAATTAATGTGATTTAACGATGAGGATAAAATTTATGGTTCAGTCCTCTTACTTTTAATCTCAGTCTAGCAAGCCACCAGAAACCTTGCAGCATGATGAGATCTCACTTTGTTCAAGCAGCATTGAAAACATTTTAGTCCTCTAGACTGTGGTATTATATCAGGTAGCAAGACCTTTGACAAGATTTCTACTAACTCTTGTGATGCCATAACTAGTTGTGACATGTCCTATCATTATCAGCATGTTGAAATACTTACCTTCAATATGGCCGCTGCTGCCATATTGAAAAACCTGGTAATGATCTTACAAGACTTCTTCCCGTATATTATGTAAGATGAGACAATCTCATAGATAAGCCGACCCCTTAACTTGACCCTTAAAATCAGTACTTCATATCTGATGTGGTCGATGTGTCTATGACAAAGCGTACAACTTTATGGATAACAACTGCTTGTTCATTGTACAGGGCCTACATTCTTACACTGGTATCCAGGATTTATTTAAGTAATTACAAGCCCAATTTCATAAATTTAGGTTAATTTTTTTCAAGATATTTACGTTTATTTACCAGCTATAATATACGTTTAGATGTCTGATAAGAATGTTTTAAAAGCCTACTGATGTTGTATTAGTCTTGACCAGTTTGGGTACAGGCTGTGTAGCAGGTACATTGCTTGTGTACTTTGTACAAAGTCACTGAGGAAAGCCCATGGTTTTAGTGACCTTGAGTAGAGATAATATAACAACAGGGAATTGTTTCTTTTTATGCTTTTCCTTTAACCCTTTTACAGGAAGGTTTATTCTGACTCACTGACTCCTTTTGAAGAAAGAAAGACTTAAGCTTAAGCTGGTTAAATTACAGGACTTTCTTTTACATAAGTATATCTCTTACTTTATCATTCTTATAGAGGATAAGGTATGTATCAGAGTGGCATTTTGTTAATGTTCACAAATTAAGGGGTTAAGTTTGGCTGTGTCAATTTAAGATTAAGATGAAGTCGAGTTTGACAGTATGTTGTGCATGGTTGAATATCTATTTTGGAATCCAATTTCATCACGAAAACGTAGGCCGGTGAAATAAGATATGGGTGATCCCTTTATAAAACAGTGTTTTAAACGAGGAGAAGGGTAATTGTGGCAGTCAAGCAAAAGTTGAATCTGGATTTCATTATGATTTGTTTGTTTGGATGTCAGTTGTACAACACACTCACCTATATTACATTTGGGCATTTCAGTCATTGTGGTACGATAGGATTATGAAGAGGAGAAATGAAATGTGTTCTTCGGTACAATATTTGGTCTATCTGCCAGTGATGTTTATTGTGTCATTTTGGTGTAACAGGTCCATTGTGGACAAATGGGTTTTATGTGTGTATTGTTTGTCAGAGATAGCTATGGCTATGGTTCCAGACACTGCAATGCACAATTCATAGCAGTGCAAATAGGAAATTATGTCAATGTTAATTTTTTCTAGCTTGTGTACATGGGCTGCTTAGTGTGTTCTGAATTACAATGGATCATCATGTAGTTCCTGGTAAGATAAGGATATCCATAACCCTTGGCAAAAGTGGGGGGATTCCACGTGTGAATAGGAACCAAGTACCATTTGCTTCTCTTTCTGTAGGGATTCCAAGTCTGAGCACCGTGCCCCATAGTGGTCATACACCTTGCTTTTTGTTTGTGCAGTGATTCTTTATCTGAATGTGTGGTTCATACACCTTGCTTTTTGTTTGTGCAAGGATTTCGTATCTGAAGGTGTGCTTTGTACACCTTGCTTTTTGTTCGTGTAGGGATTCTAGATATGAATTAGGTGCCCCATACTAGTTGCTTACCTCTCTGTTGAGGGTCTCGTTCAGAATAGATGCCCAGTAATCTCAGTTGGAAATTTCCGGATAGGTCTCTAGTACACCTTAGTGGTATCCCTGAGAGATACCTGGTCTGGACATGCTCATCTTCATGGTACTCCCTGACCATAGCGGGTACCCTGGAGAGAGCCCATGCTGTCACCCTGTTGGAGGTCAAGGTCAGAACTTCCCCTCTCTCTAGACACTTTAAAGTTTGTCGATAGGGTCAAGGAAACATGTCAAAGTTGAATTCAGTGGTTGCCTGTAACAAAGATCTCTGACTTCTTCACTTCTTTCATCCTTCTGTTTCAAAAAGTTATTAAATGACAGCAAAAGAATACCTTTTCCTTTCTGTCAGCAGTTACAGGTTTCATTTGGTGTCAAGGACAAAGTATGTGTGAAAACTGGACCACTGAAAATATTTCATGGCAGGTGTTCACAATAAAGGTAAGTAAGTCCTGCCCAACCTGTTAAACACTTTCAGTATATGCATAAAGATATATTTGTTTATGCAACTTGTGGAGTCATGCAAAGTGTAGATGTCACGGATGTATGTAAATTGTGGCCAATGAACTGAGAGACAAGCACCTGCTGTTTAGAATCTTGCAAAGTCCTATAGATGTTTTGTCTGGTGTTAGCGTGTGTTTACTGTTCAACTCAAATCATTTATCTGGCATTCGTTCACAAATTCTAAGTCTGTCATCGAAGCTAAGAGGATGAGGTGAAGTTAGAAAATATAAGTCAGATCATGAGATTAGGATATAATGTTTCAAAATGAGTCAGTTTGCTATTGTCTTGTATTTTGCGTAATCTTTCAGCCAAATGAAAGGAGCCCTACCCAGTGTATGAAATAGCGTCTGCCCAACGGCCTGCAGCCTCCTAGTGCTAGTTAAATGGCGGGCTTAATACTTTGTTATAAGGGTATGTATTTGAGCATGTCACTGACTACAGTCACTGACTTTCGAAAATACAATGGTGGTAGCTAGATGATGTCTGTATAGCTCATGATCAATCAAGCCATAACTTCCGCCAATCAGCCTACCCATTTATCTAACATGTGATTGGTCTAGAGAATGCTTTCAGTTCGAATAATTTTGTTCATAAGTGAAGCAAAACTGACCACCAAATTATCCATATATATTTTTTTAAATTTGCTTTTGTACATGTTTAATTTTACCTCACTAGTGGGTAATTCATCAATTACATTATTTTAACACCATATCTCAGTTTCCTGTCATAAATACAGGGCTGGTAACAGGGGCATACACTCCCTTACCATGGTCTTTAAGCTAGGATATTACTGCACTGTAGCATCTTTTCTTGATGTCTTTGTGATCATTGGATTGTCACCCACTAACTGAGTATTCTTCTTGAATAAGCTGTTTGAGTAGGCTCCTTGAGTAGGCTCCTTGAGTAGGCTAGTTATCAAGTCAGTCCAGCTTACTAGTAATGAACAAAGCTGGTGTTGAATAGTGTAGGAACATCACTGAAGGTCAGTATGGTCACTGAAGGGCCATGTGTGACCTATCAAGATCATCTTGGTTGTTGCAGACATTGGAGGAAACTTTCATAAAAGTTAATCTTGATCAGGTTACCAAAGTAGAAAAAACTTGCTTCAAGAAGCCATCATTGACATTGTTGGAATATTGTCATAACCTTCCCAGAATATCATCTTGGTCATTGAAGGAATATTCTGAAAACATTGCCCAATGTAGAACTAAAAGTGCTTTATGGTTCAACTTCTTTATTATACAAGGTCACAACGTTTCGAGACAGATTCTAGTCTCTTCTTCAGGTGAGGTAACTTCTTTATTATACAAGGTCACAACGTTTCGAGACAGATTCTAGTCTCTTCTTCAGGTCACCTCACCTGAAGAAGAGACTAGAATCTGTCTTGAAACGTTGTGACCTTGTATAATAAAGAAGTTGAACCATAAAGCACTTTTAGTTTGATTCCTCCAACTTCTAAATGCCTTTGAAACAACTTACCAATGTAGAAAAAACTTGTTTCAAGAGGCCATCATTGACATTGTTGGAATATTGTCATAACCTTCCCAGAATATCATCTTGGTCATTGAAGGAATATTCTGAAAACATTGCCCAGGGGATCATGATAGACATTCTAGGAATACATCGAAAACTGACCCAAATACCATCTTGGTTAATGAAGGAATATAGTGAAAATATTGCCCAAAAGGTCACCATGGACATTGTAGGGATATTGTGAAAAATTTCAAGAACACGATCTTAGTTATTCAAGGAGTATAGTAAAAACATTCCCAGAAAGGTCATCATGGACATTGTTGGAATATAGTAATAAATTTCCAGAATATCATCTGGGTCATTTTAGGAATATAGTGAAAACGTATTTTTCCAAAGGTCACTTCAGAATAATGTAATAATAGCATAAGTAAATTATCAAGGTCATCTGTGTTATTGTGGCAGTACTATAACAACATTCATGTTTTCTTTTTTCTAACAGCCTTTATGTTCACATGTGTTAAACAGAATAATTAAAGCCTTTGGGTGTTTGGATATCTGCTGTAACAGCTATGCATGAGCGACAATGTTTCATTTAAACAACAATACAAGCACGATCGTTGGAATAGTATTTTGTCTATTGACAGATATCATTGGCCTTGCTACCCACTAGCAACAGATGGCCATTTTCATGCGTGTGTGTGGAACAAGACCTTCAGTCCTTGGCATGCTCCATTGCTTGTCAAACAAATCACTTGCTCATCAGATTTTTTATGTGGCATCACTAATATATTGTCATAGCAGCATTTTATTCTTGAAAGTGAGTGAGTTTGGTTCAAGTTTGACCTTGATGTTGGAGGATGCTGAAATGGTGCTTGGATGTTTAACATGGTGAAACCTTCGCTCATGGACATTAGAGTTGTGACGATACGCCCATGCCACAATACGATACGTATCATGATACTGGTAGTCCGATACATATGATATGATACGTATCACGATATTTTGTCCTTGTATACAGAAAAATAAAAGTACTGGAAATAATGTGCTCTTATGTTATCATTTCAGAGAAGGTATTCTTCTCCCAAGAAAAATAAAACATGTCATCATGAAAGACATTTTATTAAAAATGTTTAACATGTGTCAGTAAAGTAGTGTTTCCCAAAAAATGGAACAGCAGGGATCAACATTGGCACAACTGGCTTTTTTGCACAGATAACAAAATAAATTTGTGAAAATTATCTCAGTCGGAGCATGTCCATGACAATGATTTCCACGAAAATCTAAACAGAAGGGGAGACGGTGTTTTCGTAGACTGCTAAGTATGCAAGTATCGTGTTGAATCGATACACGACAATCGTATCGATGTATCGTATCGTGCAGCTCTTGAATCGTCACAACTCTAATGTACATGGTGGTGTTGTTGAGATTTGTGTTGTGTTTTGTTCTTGTTAGATTCCACCCATTATTTCAGTTTGTAAAGGCCATTTCTGGTGCCCACTGATTTTATTTTGCTGAGGATGATGGTTGGCATAGTGGTTAAGCATTCACTCATAATACTGAACCCAGGTTCAATTCCCCACATTGGTACAGTGTGTGAAGCCCATTTCTGATGTCCACCACCATGATATTGCTGGAATATTGCTAAAAGTGGTATAAAGCTATACTCACATGCTGTAATTTTGCTGAAATATTGTTGAAATTATTGTCAAGAAGGTGTCTTGCACTCATTGAAAACGTACTTAGAGGCTGAATTTAAATGACAACTAAATTTGTTGCCATTATGCCACAAATGGATTCGCATGTTGATACCATCATCCTGTAGATGTTTAACATAGCTAAGTCAGGTGTACTTAACACCAGTACTATTAAACATTTCATATGCAAATGAGAAAAGTCCATCAGCGCCATCTCCTGACCACTGACGTGAAATATCTATATATGTGTCCAGCTGTATGTTTTTGTTTAAGCATTGGTATTGTTGATAGGATGGAAGGTTGGGACAGCTGTAAGTGCACTATTTCTAGTCATTATTGCAGATCAATAGACTACTGCACTGGGACAATATTCAAATGCCATTTGTTGTCAGTAACAACGTGTCAGGTCCTCTCACCAGCCTCAGAGGTTGTTGATCAATCATGGCATGCATTGCAAATGAGAAAATCATATTCAAATGCATATAAGCTTGTGTATATTTAGAAACAGAGACAAGCACTCCCTCCTGACGTCGTAACTGCTTTGACATAAATTCTGAGAGGTTTCGAATCATAAATATGCTGAAACTGACATTTAGTAAAAACAGTTCAATAGATAGTATAGATTACATGAAGTGCCCCACACCTGTTTCCATCCTCCCACGTTCTCTCGGGATTGGTTATTGTGTCCATAGTAGCGGCAGTGTAGTAGCTGCGACATAGTACCAGCCTTCTAGTCTATAACACTGACTGTGCTGGATATTGGAAAATATGACAGTACTAGTAAGTAAATGGATTGTTTTATCATATGACCTCATATTGATTACGATGATAAACACTGGTTCATAAGTCAGCGTCAGGTGAAAATCTTGATGGACTGGTTGTTTTCTTCCCTAGTTTAATTTCTTATATAGCCTCAAATCTGAAATGAAATGTGGACTAATGAGATATCCAAACAGGTCTTTCTTTCGTATATGTTCAGTTTTGCGAAATAGTTCTTGCTCTTAATCCATGAGTGAAATGTTGGCTGGTTCAGGCCCACAGAAATCTTTACTAGCCTGTAGTGGTGGCTGTAAGGGTTAGATTGTGATATTCCAGGATTGTCTAGATTGCATCCCCTTCTACCCCAACAGTGTGGATCAGTGTTCGCAAATTCATTCACTAGCTTCTCTGGTCCAGTCGTGCTTACAGTGTGCAGTCATAAACCTGTCCTTGTAATGTGACATCATGGATCTTTGTTCCCAAATTCAATCACAAGCCCACAATAAGGAGAGTTCTATGGATGTACAATTGGTACACCTACAGAATAGTAGATACCTACCAGCCAGATTGTTTAATGTGCCCCTAACCCTAACCTTAAACCTTACCCTATCCCTATCCCTAAACCTTGCCCTAACCCTAAAACTTACTCTAACCCTAAAACTAACTCTAACTCTACCCCAAACCCTAACCCTAAACAGTACCCTAACCTTAACCAGAAGTAACCTACTTTCAAAGATGGTGGATTTATCCAGTATTCTGTCGTCTGACCATACAACTTCTTTAATATAATACAAGTGTTTCGGTGTAGCTTCCAACACAATAATCAATCAAGCAAGTCATATCACTTGCTTTATAATGGTGTTAGAAGCTAAACCGAAATGTTGCTCGTAATATACTTAAGTAGTGGTATATTCATAGAACTCTCCTTGTTGTTCATCACGCCAACTTCTAAAGGCTAATCAAAGAAGTTCTCCTGTCCAGTCGTGCTTGCAGTGCTGCCGTAAACATGTCCTTGAACTTAGAACCAGCTTCTCTAGTGTGGTTTTGTATAATTCGAATTCTAGTCAGTACAGCATTAATCAACAAATAACATCTTACTTAATGGTTTAGTTATTATTTCTTTTATAGTTCACTTAATGGTTTAGTTATATTTCTAATATAGTTCACTTAATGGTTTAGTTATTATTTCAAATATAGTTCACTTAATGGTTTAGTTATTATTTCTAATATAGTTCACTTAATGGTTTAGTTATTATTTCTAATATAGTTCACTTAATGGTTTAGTTATTATTTCTAATATAGTTCATTGACTTATCTTGTCTTGACTTGACTTGTCAAAATCATCTAGTTTGTGTCAGCAGTTTCTGAAAGTTTAAAGTGTATTATCATTGTTGGTGTGTCATCTGTTTTCATATTGTTGGTGTGCTCAGATCAATTTATTTTGAAGTCAGAAGTTTGGAAAATAGTCTCTATCTCATGCACTACCTGATGACCAACATGAATACGTACTTCATAGAAAGAAATTATATATCTTTTCATGTTAAAAAGACCAATGCCAAATTTACTTAGATAAAAGTTTGAATCATTCAAAATGAACTTGACGTCCTGTCATACATCCTCTCTTGGCTTTTGATTCAGTACAGCACATGATTCAGTATGGCCCAGGATTCAATGTAACTTGGCACATGCTGTTACTGTACTTAGATATGTAGCAACAGATGACACTGAGGTCATTCAGATATTGCTGATGCCATATCAATTTTAACTCAATCATCATGATCATTTAGGCTTTACAATTTTGCCTGCTTTATTGATCTGCTTTAAATCAATTTAAAGATCTAATATAGATTAATATATTAATCAAAATGACATATTTCTGTTATACCATCAACTGAAGAGAATAATTGTATACTTTCGTATAGGTAAAACTGAAAAATTAGAAGTGAAATGTTGGTGTATTACTTTGGATTTTTTAGATTTATGACACCAACCCAAGATATTTATTTCTCATCACCTACTGATCCAATTAAACATAAAGATGATAAATAAAATATTGTTTACAATGCGTACAAAATTCATGCACCAACAATGTTACGAATAACTGCAGTCTGAAATCTTAAAATCTGACCTTATTTGTTAAAATTCATAACACACTTACTCCCAACCTAATGTCCATATGGTTATTAATATTTCAGGTCATAGAGTACACCAAATGTTGCTTCCCATTAAACCATGGAGTCCCATATTGTCCTGGCATTATCATACTTATCCTAGTACTTATATATGAACTACGCCTTTCAGGGAGTTCCACCTGACTGGGTGGGTTTATGTGAGAAATCTCTGAACAGCTAGAATCATTTGAGTGGCAAGAGCATCCAACATGAACATGACTAAACATTGCTTTGTGGGCCAACAAATGGAATGATGTGTGCCTCATTTTATGGCGTAATCCCTCGTTAGGGCCCTTTGTATATCACAGGATCAGACTTGACTCTCTGTCTTGCTGTCAGGCCTAGATATGAATATTGATAAACATATTTAACGTGGATACAGATTTTGGGGGATGGAGGGGGTTATTTGGGGATCAAAGTTACCAGGCAAGTGCCTGAACAAAAAATATTGTGAAGAGATTTGCATTTTGTTGTCTGGGTACTTTTGTTACAGTCAGACTGAAAAATGTGCATTGCACTCTTTTTCACTTTATTGCACTTTCTTACACAATTTTGCTTATCTATGTTGCAATGCATGTTATGATATATCAATATATATCCGGAGAGCTTGACAGTGTTTGACAGTGATTAACATGGATTATACATGCAGATTATGTTTTCAACTGAAGTAAGTAGTAGTACTAGTATTTAGCATGGTTAGTTGCAGCCATTTTGTCGTCATGGATACAGGGGAGATAACGTGAGAGAGAAATCACTTTCTTGCTTCTGCCATTTAACTTTAGCATTTCTTAGACAACCTTTTATAAAAGGTCACATGCAACCATAAAATCAAACATAATTAAAACACATTTATCACTTATTCATGACATATAATATACATTGCTGCTTTTAAAAAACAAATAAACACAATTATAAGTGTACAATTGCGGTTCAAAAGTGCAATATTTTGTACTTTGGCTTACTTCCCCCGAAACGAAGCCCTCGGGAGACCGAACCCAGTCATAGCGGGTGGATATTCATTCAAGTGTAACGACGGCTTCCGATTGGCTGTTTCATTTGCTGATATGCTGAGGGTTCATTGTGTGTACAGAAAGATGATCTGTTTGATGGGCGTTTTAGTCTCAAGAAAGTAAGATTCTTTATGGATAACAACTTCTTTTTGTGTACTTGATGCGTCGTTTCAGTATGGATTCATTTACTGTTGTCAAACAAAATCATATACACGAAAAGAAGCCGTTATCTATGAAGAATGTATATAGAGATGTTGGGTTTGGAAAATACATGTTCTCTGAATTTGCACTCGATCCAATAAAAAATCATGTCAGTAGAGATAGTAAACTACTGCGTGGCTGGAATCTGTCATTCGTCCAAGTACAAAGCAGGACTTGAAACTGACAAGAGTTTGCACCAGTTTCCGTGTATCACACGTGCCTAATTACATAATGTGGCAGACACGGGACTCGGGTGCACGAGTCATAAATCAACTTATTTTCTTTATGTCTGATAGGTGTTAAGTTCAAATTGCACGTGGTCAATGACTGAAGCTGTGTATTGCATGTTGTCTTTAGCAGACAGGCACACAGACATATAGGTGTGAATAAACCAGACATTGAGCTTTCTCTGTGACAGAGACTGCTTACCACAATTAGCAAGTTGTTTTACGTAACGAGTAGATTAATTACTTGTTTGTGTACACATCCAAGATTAGACTACTGCTCACGACCTCAGACGCTGGGCATGCATACTGTTTCATGCTCCGCGAACCTATTCACTGCGCATGCGTCATGGACGCAGCGCAGCACAGCAGTTGAAACCAGTTTTCACCCCAGCGCTGGGGGGAATTTAGTGAAATGTTTGAACTCCGATTTCGCGGGCTTTTTTTTCATCGCGTTTTTTTCAACTTTATAGGTTGAATTGGCATTTTTTATGATTTGTTTCGGTAAGTGCATACCGAGAGGTACCAGAATCTGCAAACTTGTGTTTTACGTTGCATGTGACCTTAAAGGATGAGCATGTATTATGCTTCACAATGGGTTTGGTACCCCCATCTCTTCTGCCATGGGATTCATGGGTGGAAAGGTCTTCAAACCAAAAGATGTAACAGTCTGAGATTTGTTGTTATTGTGACAGATGCTCGGAAAACACAAGGTTTACCGGCCTTGCAGTCATTGTACTTTGTTGGAGTCAGATATAATGCAGCTGTGTATCACAGTGGTGTAGAATCCATGAAGATCCTTGTTAGAAAGGATTTCTTCAAAAACATATGCTTTTAGTATTTTTAGGGGGAACTTAAACAGGATTGGGTGGTCAGGTTTGCTGACTTGCTTGATGCATGTCATCACATCACAACTGAGTAGCGGCTGAAAAATTCATGTGCTGGGATTTGAACCATGGACCTTCTGATCTGAAGTTGAACACCTTGTCCACATGTCCAAAGAGATGACACCATGATCTACTACAGCTGCATAAATAGATGCTTGTGATATCGACCACCAGATTGTCATGCCTAGACTTGATTATTTACAGACTGTTTAGTTGGATAATTGCTGAGTGCAGGATCAAACAACTAACAAAAGAAAACAAAACTCATTCAAAATATTCTCAAATATAGAGAAAAGAGAATGACGCTTCCAAAAGAGTTAATCAAGTACATTTCAGACTATGAATGTCATGTTTTCAATATTATTCCTTCAGATTTGTTAACTATTCTGGACATGAGTAGACAAGATAAATTTTGATGTCTTTGACTATTTTGCCATGGCCAAGAAGTTTCGTGAACACTTCATCTTGTGTGGCACATATCTAATGATTACGGGTAATTAGCAGACAGCTTTGAATGTAATTTCAACTCAGATAGTGTACTTATTTCGAACTCAATTACTTGGATCAGTTTTTACTGACATCTTTAACAAAATCATCAATAGAGTCTCTTTAAGGATCTTGCACAAAGTTGGAAATGGCCAAATTTATCAGTGGTGCACCACGCCCTAATGAGAGATTGATCGACACGATGAATTCCAATTTATTCCTGTTTAATGTCATCAGCAGAAGCAGTCAGAGTATGTTTAGTGTCGACATTTACATAGTCATTGTTCAAAATATGTGGTATTAGACAATATTTGTGGTAAGAATTTGAATAAAAGGTTAAAATAGTTGATAATGGTTGAACATTGTTGTTTTCTGTGCAAACGTTAATATTATTCCGTTGCATGTGTTTATTTTATTGAGAAAAAAAATGATTGGCTTAATAGGAAGTATCGCCCAAAGAACACGACAAAGGAATGAAAATACAAAATGCATATTTTATGACTGATAAACAGAATATTTAAGCACTGTTTTTTTTCTTTTAAGCTCTTTTAAGAGCATGAAGTCCACAAGGAGATTCAATAAATGAACTTGCATCTAAATGGTGGGAGTTGTTATTAAAAATAAATTCACCATACAGGGTAAGCAGAGACATTTTTTTTAAAAAACTTTAAAACTTGGTACAGTCCTTAACTCAGTATCTTGGAGCATTGCATTGAACATTTGAATTAACAAAGTTCCAGCCTCTATCCTTTCCTTGAAAGCCCTGAAACTCCAAATAAGAAGAACTTAAAATCAAGGCAATCATCCGATCTTAATGCCGCAACTGGACATGAAGATGGAGCAGATTGCAGGTCTGAAGAGAATCTCTCTGTAGTGTAATATCGGGATGAAGCTGAGTGAAGATTCACTCATAGTGATACCTACAGGAATATTAGCATTTCCTGCAGTGGTATATGTGCCTTAGTGCTATTGATCCTCAGTGTGGAGGAAGCTGTATGTCCGTGGCTCCGTGAAAAAAATGCTGCCATCTCCTATTGAGCGACCTTGACCTTTTGGTGTGTTTGTGCTGTTGTGGACATAGTAGGGAAGAAGTAAGATGGTTTAATTGAGGTTTTGAACACTTTCTTGACGGTTTAGCTTTGTTATTTTGCTCATCAATGACTGGCTCATATAATGGTATGATATTTTCTATGAGTTTTTTAGATTTGCAGTTTTTGATTGAAAGTATGCAAAAATGTGAATTTTGTCATTGGAAATGGAAAACAACATGATGCAGAGATTGTCCTGACTATTGCCAGGCTTGAATGATGGCATGAATATTCAGTAAATCTTTGTCCTATGATACAAATATGTTTTTTTAGGTGATATTTGAACAAATAAATCATCAATTCAAGTCATTAATTACTTGATTAGTTTAGCAAAAACAATTACAATAATGTTTCCATAAACCAGAACAATCAAGCCATGTCATGTGACTGTCAGACTTTCCGACTATGTATCATATCTGACAATATGGAGGTGTGCGGAGTGATTTGTCAGACACTGCCATGTCGGTAGTTCTCTACAGACATTTTTAGGGCTTATGCTTATGTCTTATTACGACTACTGCTACAGCTACTAGTAGTCTTACTACAACTGCAGCTACTGATAGTAGTCTTATTATGACTACTGCTACAGCTACTATTAGTAGTCTTGCGACTGTTCTTATAGTTACTACTGGTAGTCTTACTATGACTACTGCTACTAATAGTAGTCTTACTACGACTACTGATACAGCTACTAGTAGTCTTTTGACTACTGCTACAGCTATTAATAGTAGTGTTACTATGACTACTGCTACAGCTACTAATAGTCTTACTATGACTACTGCTACAGTTACTACTAGTAGTGTTACTATGACTTCTACTATCATTCTTTCACTCATCACACACTTTTCCCATTCTGTCTAAATATTCTGTTTCTTTTCTTGTCTCTCTCCTTCCCATTCTGTTTCTCTGCGATCTGACTTTTACACTATCAGAATACACAAATACACCCTGCATGCTATTATCAATACACATTCTTACACAATATGACATGGAGTCTGACCCTGTAATCACCCTTAATGATGCTATCACTGATGCTTCTGATTTGCTTAACGAGATACCACAGTTAACCCCTAAAACACTAAGGAAAACCAGATTGCTGAATGCTGGCCTGATTAAGTGGAGTTACGCCCAGAAGGGTTATGTAAGGATGAGTGTCATCAGAAAGCCAGGCTCTGCACCCTGGTATGGAAGGACACAAGGATGACATTTTCAAGCGAAATGACTATTATTCCAAGGAGACACAATATTCGCTCATTATATTGCATAATTTACCATTAGCTTTGTTAATTGGCCCATATTCAGAGAAATTATTCTCTTGTCTAACTCAGTGGGTTTCCATTATGAGTTGCACAGGCATTTTGGCTCTGGGTTTTGCAACATGGCTGTTCAACATGGCTGCAGATGTTTAACAGCTGAAGTGTTTGGAAAGATGGATATAAAACTTTGAGGTATGGACAGTGAAAGGATTGTAACAATATGCTCTGTCATTTATGCTGATGTAGTCTGTTTAGGATACTATAAAAATTGAAATTAATAGGTCAGCAAATATTGGGAGTGTTAGCAGTAAACAGTGCCATAAAATGCATCATGAATTTAATAGAAGTGGCCGGCCATACCTTAGAACTATGAGAACTTAAAAGCTAATAAAAACCCAAGACAGGTCAATTCAAAATGTATACTCTAGTATGGGATGACAGTTTGATAACAGTATGTAATAACAGTATGTGATAACAGTTTGACTGAATAATGTTACTGCTCTCTTCACAAACCTGTCTTCAGCTGCTGGAAATATCAACAGCTTCATCTAAAAAGGCAGGAAATTTACAGTATATATTCAGTAAGTACAGTATATTCAGTTGAGATCAAGTCAGAAGAATGAACAATTTAGAGACAAGGGTGCGCAGTCCTGTCAACATAACTGTACAAGTTAATACTTTCATGACGACGTTTGCTGTAGTGGCCATGTTTACTGTGTTCTTGGTTTATTTTATTCTTAATTATAAGATCATTTGACGAGGCTGCCAGGAACAAAGACACTGAGAATGCCATTCAGATTGATGTCTTAATCTAGATTCATGATCTTGTGTAACATATCAGTGGTGAAATCATGGAAAAGAATCCTGCTTGCACTTGGTGCAACCTCAGGTAATAAGCTTGTTGCACCTGGTTTATAACCTTGTTACACCAGATAAAAACTGGTAGCACCTGTCACTATATATTATGTGAGAGGTTTGGTATTGATTTGGAAAACATTATTTTGGTTTTGATAAGAAATATTTGTCCTTCCTCAATAGTTTTAATAATAATAATAATAATAATATGTGTATTTATAATGCGCTGAATTCCACACATAAAGCATGCTCAAAGCACTACATTAGGTATTTTCCCTTGATCACTGGATGTCAATCTCAACAGCACATCATATTTCAATCTCAACTCCCTCGGGAGTATACAACTCTTGCTGCCACTAGGCGCACCGAGTTTATTGTGGCTCTCTCAACCTAACAAGGTACTGGGTGGACTGGGACACATAGTCACAGCACTTTGTCCAAGTTTACTGCACGTTGCTGTACCTGCAACTAAGTGTATGCACGTGTTCATGTGGCCACCATCTGGTCATATGCCAACGGATTCGTGGGTTCTTTTAAGTGCACAGGGTTGCGTACTGTACACTAGGGGTTGTGACAACACTGAAAGAGTCTGTACACAAAGTTGACTCCAAGGTTTTTACACCCGGTCACAGGTGGGCTCGATCCCGAAACCGAAACCTCGCTGGATCACTAGCCTGGCGCCTTAGCCAGCTCGCCCACCATGCCCCATGACATGAACAATAACAGTCATTGAGTCAGTGAAGAAGAATCAAAGCACCAAGTCATGGAACTAGCTGACAACTGATGTTCTTTATAGTGCACAATTAATTGTCTTTGGGTATCATTGTTCTGCATGCTATTGTTTTAGTAATTGTGCAGTGAATGTGACAAGGCAGTGAACTCCATTATGCCTAGATATGAATGTGTTACTTATAGAATCAGGCAGGGGACAAACGTTTCTGATTAAGTTTCATGATTTTAGCAATATATGTATATGCTTTGTATATCTACTTTTCATATCACATACGATAGAACCTGTTTCAACAAAAACCCAATTTACAGAGTTGCATTGTTTATATGTCATATGTAGAATATGTAGGAGTGTATTCTGTCATGAGTGGAGATGAACAGTTTATGTGTAGTTTATTGACAAACCTGTGGTTTTGATATGAATCCATGAAATTTGTTTTGTGTGGTTGTGAGATTACCAGTGAAATGAGCATACACTGAATATCAGATAATGACAGAGATTACTGGACTTTTAGGCATCAACAGAATATATTAAAACCAACTCTAAACAGTAACAGCCTGTGCTCATCCATTTTATTTTCCGAGATAAAGAGGCCTGATGGGACCTTTTTTCTTTTTTTTTCTTTTTTTTTATAATTTTTTTTTTTTTTTTGGCCTGATGGGACCTTAATACTTTATTGCTGGAATTATTGCTGAAAGACTCACTCACTCACTCACTCACTCACTCACTCACTCACTCACTCACTCACTCACTCACACTCGACAGATTGTCAGTATAAGATAGAGTTACAAGGTCATGTTATTATGATAATGAAATTCACAGATAAGATGTTAAATATGCTGGCTTAAAATTCTTAACATGCGTAACCATCATATTCCAGAACTGTCCTATAATATATTAGTTCTCTTAGATAGTATGGGCATACTAACTTGAGCATCAAGCAGAAGATATTTATTTTATTTCCTACGGTTATGGGTATCTCTGGGTAAGACAAACTGTTGGTCACATTGATGTTTTTATTAACGATTTTCGCTATCAATCTATTAATATGTTTCACCAGGAATGCCAAGCAAGTTTGAATAATAGCACACGTTATGATTGTTATGGGACATTTAAAACTTCACTACAACCAGAAAAATATTTATCTATACTTGGATGCAATGATTTAAGGTATAAGTTAATAAAATTTAGGCAGTAAAGTCTACACAGTGACTTTAAGATTGCCATTTCATTGTAAAACATGACCTGTTGCTTATCGTATCAGTCACTAGTTTGACTATTTCAGATTAAAATAAAACACTAGTGTGATATACCTGGAATATTTCTGAATGTGGCATTTAGAATAACAAATGATCATCATATCAACATACCATATTCTCAACAAACTATGTTATTTCATGTCATTTGCTGAATTGTTGCATTAACTGTTGCTCATGATGTCAATCACTGGATTGTCAGGTCCAGACTCAAATTATTTACAGACCATCACATATAGCTGGAAAATTACAGACTGTAGTGTCAGATAATGAACATCTGTAGACTACAATGCCTCTTCCTCGAATTTGTGTAGTATTTTCTTTCATTGATAACATGGGAAGATAACTGATTACTGTGTCAAACAACAGACTGTCATCATATGCACTCTTTAGTAAAAACATTTTTGGCTGAGATGCTTTTCTGAAAAATCACAACCACCTGGAATAAGGTACCCTTTAAATATAACTTTATGCTAAAACAATTGTTACAGCCATTCACTTAGAATTATATCGAACAGGAAGTATGCAATAGATTGCCAAGGGCAGGCAAACAGAGCGTTATCAAGAAGGCCTGATGCTAATTATACTATTGCCATTAAACATATGCGATATCAAAAGTGAACACAGTCCACACACAAACTCTAAACATTGGTAACACACTCAAAACAGAATGTACATTTTAAATGTACTTTAAGCTGAAGCAGTTTACACATTTAGTGTACTTCATACTGAAACAATGTACATTTTACATGTACTTTATGCTGAAGTAATGTATACTTTAAATGTACTTTATACTGAAGCAAGTATTCTTTAAGAGTACTTTATGTTGAAACAATGTACTTTTTGAATGTAATTTGCCCTGAAGTAATGCACACATTAAATGTACTTTATGCTGAAGCTGTGTACACATTTAATGTACTTTATGCTGAAACAATGTTTATTTTAAGTGAACTTTCTGGTAAAACAATGTACACCTTAAGTGTTTTTTATGCTCAAGTAATGTACACTTTAAAAGTACTTTATGCTGAAGCAGTGTATACTTTAAATGTACTTTATACTGAAACAGTGTACACTTTTAATATACTTTATGCTGTAGCAATGTATTCTTTAAATGTAGTAAATGCTAAAGCTATGTACATTTTACAAATTACATGTACTTTACGCTGAAGAAATGTACACTTAAAATTTTATCTCATAATGTGTCAGTGGACTTTATGATATAGTTTTGCCTTGAACTTTTATACTGTCAAAGCACTCAAATGGTGACATCCTTCCATAATAATTTGATGTAGACTACACTTTAATACACTACACTTTGGGTGGAGAAACTTTACTTCTTAAATGTCTGTCTGTATGATCTGGATGCATTGTCAATATTTGCTCTGCCATGTCACCGAACAATGTCAGAAGACAAAGATATTCCTATCCACATGAGCACTCCCAGAATGCCATCCCTTCAGTGTTGCCATAGCAATAAAATTAAGGAAGAATGCCACAATGTCTAGGCTGTTAGTACCATACGATACATGATAATAACCATTTTTGCGTTGATGATATAGGCTGTTTATTATTACACAGTCTTCTTTTGCATCACATATAGAATCCTGATATTAATGGACAATTCTGTCCTTCAGCTATTGCCACGCCCATTGTTTATTGGCGCCACAAGCATGACAATGCTGCTTCTTCCAATATGTTCATGAATGATACACTTGTATCGCCATGGCGACCACACAATATGATGCCTAATTGGTGTGGAGATAATTTTAGATTCATATAGATAGGAATGAATGGTAAATAGCAGCATCGTTAGAAGGCAAGGGGTACATCACAACGGAAACCCTGCCTTTGTTTCTCGAGCTCATTGTTGTCAAACATGTGGATAAATGTAACCATTAAGAATACGAATTATTATCATTGTCTTGTTGGGGTTTTCACATTTGTTGTAAATTTTTGTGTCTCAGGATTGAACAAATTTTTGAAGGTGTTGGTGGTTAAGTGTTTGTTCATCTTGCAAATGACATGGTTTTGATTATCTGTATGGTACAATGTTTGAAGGTGTTTTTGTGTCTGTTCCTGTTTTGATGCAGATAGAATATTATGAAAAACTGCATAAAAACACTCACTCATTCATCTATTCATTCATTCATCCATTCATTCATTCATCCAGTCACTTATGAAAAGCTGCATAAAACAACTCATGAAAGCTGCATAAGACCACTTACTCACTCACTCACTCATGATGAAATATGTGTCAAATCGTCCATGGTTAGAGGCAAAAATGAACGTTGTTCAACAAACAATCACTAGTTCGTTGTCACTTTTCACAATTTTTACGTGGGGGGACTACTTGCACGTAGAATAGCCAAGCATGCAGGATATATATGAGAAAATGAAATTTCACCACACACACACTTGATAATTACTTGACTGTTCTAACAGGAAGTTGTTCCCCTTCCTCATCCCTCTTTTTACAAAATAGTGAAAAGTGAAATATGATAAACAACTCAATTCAGGCGTCCAAATTGTGAGACAAATCATCACCTTTGCTCTGTCGATTTCATGTGACTGCAAAATTTGGTTTGGTTGCAATTATTTGATTTTGTGTAAGTGAGCAATTCATCTGTCTCAAATGCAGTCAAACGGACTGTCAAGTAAACAATACAAAATATGAAATATAACCTATCCAGGTTATGTTTGGATTTTGGGTTCTGGGGCCTATTTATGGTCCTAACTTTATAATATTTGCCTAATTTCAACATTGCCTGTTTCAGATGCCACCATGGCTGAAGGTGAAAGCTTGATTGGAGACACGAGGACCAAACCTGCATCTTGAGATGGAAGACCGACTCCTGCCTTGACAAAGGGCACCCTTTTAGTTATTTGATCAGAGTTAAGTCCCACCTCACAACTGGCACTTTCCAAAATTGTTCCATCGACACCTCCTCCAGTGTCCAGTATGTGAATTTTGACATTGATCTCAGCGCAGTCAGATGGTACCAGCCTCTTGGTAATCTGGAAGTGTGGAGAAAGTAAACAGTGATATTGTGTACCCGGGTCCATCCATTGGAACAATGGAGGATGGTCCATTAAAACATGAAACAACTGTTTGTTGAGATGCAGGAGAACTGATCAAGGAAGTCCTAATTATCTCTGACCTCCTCGATAAGGTATTTAGCAATATTAGCAAACAGGGAGTTCAGAAGTGACTAGCATCATTGTACCACCAGTGTCAACTACAGCTTGTCATTGTTGTATAAGCATTGAACACAGGACAGAAGCAAGAGCAGTGTATTACTTGATTGATGCCAAGTTCAACATAAGGTAATCAATGACTATTTCTTTGAAGGAAGAAAGTACTGCCATCTTAGCGATTGTTCAAGGATCTGTGGCAAACTAAATGATCAGACAATATTTATGGAAAAGGCTTTCTTCTATTTGAGAACTGATTAAGGTGTCTGTGAACCAAAATGCCTGGTTGGAGTTCCTCTGGGTGAAAGTGTTGTGAAAGTTGTGACCTTGTGTACTTCTCAATGTCAGAAGTCGCCATGTCAGTGTTCTGACACCAAGATTACTCTTGTCACCTTTTGACCTTGACCTCAACCTTGTCCCAACTGTCAATATGTCAGTTCAGTGGCAGAAACTCAATCCAGCGCAGTTCCAACAACTGCAGGAGTACATGTCATGTAAGTACAAACTTGCTCTGATTTATGCTTAACCTTGCAAAAAAGCAACCGTGTGTCACATATGTCTAAGTAAAAAAAGGTTTTGTTATCAAATTGTTGAAAACTTATACTATTTGCACAATCTGTTGATTGATTATCAAATGATATTTTTTCTAACTATTTCATTAGAATAGTTTTTTCTCTTCCCTCTCATTTAAGACACATTATTTTTGAGAGTACACTATTGGGGGTTTGGAGCTGTATACTAGACATTTATATATATGTATATACTAGACATTTGTATAGCGCCGATATCCAGTTAACCAGTTCAACTGCTCAAGGGCACTTTGTTTTTCCCTCGATCATTGGATGTCCATCACAACGGCACATAGTATTTTCAATCTCAAACTCCCTGGGGATCATACAACTACCAAGGAATCAAACCCACTCTTTCTGAAGAAGACCCCTAAGCAGGAGCTGTCTAATCCATTCAGCCCAAATAATGCTAGTCTGACAACTGGTACCATAAGCTTACCATATCTGACTATGATTCTGACTATGAACTAACAGCAGTGCCTTAATAAATAATGTGATGCCTGATAACTAACAGCGATGCCTTGACGGTTAACAGCAATGCTTTGATAACTAACAACCATGCCTTGAATCTCGCCATGATGCCAGGTTGATGCTGGAAGTTAGTAACTCTAACTTTCCATGGATACACATGCTTGCTTGCTTGGCCATGTTTTGATAAGAGAAGGGTCTGGATAAAATGTCTGCCATGATTAACCCAGTGTGATAATCACTGCCTGACCTATCTCTGATTATTGGATGCTCTCTGGATGAGTCATGACTCAATGAGTGACAAGATTGGACTATGAATGTAATTATGGATATAATCTCGATTTTTTTTAACCCTTTTTTAAAGTTACAGACTAATTTCCATCATTATGAGAAATTGTAGAAAAAGACTTCTTTGTATGGTTCTGATAACAAAGATCATGCATATTGCAAGAATCAACTAACATGGTTGGGTGGTCTGGCTTGTTGGCTTAGTTGATGCATGTCATCGTATCTAATTGAGTAAATCACTGTTCAGGATATCAGTCACTATGACACACAATTAAATGTTCTCATCACAATATGGCTGAAATATTGCGAATATGATGCTAAATCTTAACTCACTCAGGATGCCAGTCACTGGATTGTCTGGTCCAGATATGATTACTTGCAGACCAAATTGCTGGAATATTGTTAAGTGTAGTGTTCAATAATTTTAAACAAACAGCACACAAATCAAGCAAGTTACGTGAAAATGGACAGTGTCCTTTCTCTATTTAGTTGATTTGTTGTCGTGCATGTGTGTGAGAATCGATTGTGCTAATGAACCCTACCGTCGTACATGAATTACAAAAAAAATAAAATAATAATAATTATTTGTTGTCTTGTATTACATAACACCATGAAACAGAACGCTATTTTGTAAATCTGGCTGTGTAGACAATGGAATTAATTAGCTGACTCATCTTGCATAACGGTCCAATCAATTTTTGTTACAATTTACAAAGCGTTGATCATGTGGATACAAACCGTTCGGTTCAATTACTGTGATGGAGAATGGTTTGATTTTTGTGAGTTGGGGAAGCTGATTTGTGTTAGGGTGGGTAAGTTCATGGAGTCAGGGTTACTAGGTTGCTATGTGTATGGTTCAGTTGTACGAACGACAAACTATACAGTTCTGCATTAACTTTAAAACCTGAAAACCCTGCCTATCCAAGTCAGTCACACAAGACTTTACATTTATAACTGTAAGAGGGGTAAATTGTGTGAAATGTGTTTTCTGGTGTCCCTTGCCATGATGTTGTTGGAATATTGCTAAAAGTGGCTTAAACTAAACTCTCTTACTCATTCACTATAATTTTTTAATTTGGGACAGACTTGGTAAAGCAACATTTCTTCTGATAAACATGCTGCAACTCAAGGGCCAGTGGGGTAGCCCAGTGGCTAAAGCATTGGTTCATCACATCGAAGCCCTGGGTTCAATTCCCCACATGGGTACTTTGTGAAGCCCTTTTCTGGTCTCCCCAACAGTGATATTGCTGGACTTCCAGGACTTAAGACTATTTAACCAGTTTAAAGTTGCACATGCATCCTCCATATATCATTTGAAATAAGAACTATTTTTGTATTGATAAAGTAATATTTTTCGAAGATCACTACAGATTATTTTATCATAATCTCTACGTGGTCGACAAAAAGTATTCGTTTCATCAACACACTGTGCATAAACCTGAAATATATGTCAAATCATTAACGGTGCATAAACCGTGCTATAAATAGAAGTTCAAGACTGTCACATCAATATTTACTTATTACGTCAGTAGTGATCAAGCAAACCCTAAGTTCGATAGCGTTGAAATTAAACATTTCATCACAACGTGATGATTAGTTTCTTACAGATTAGCAAACTTCATTTAGCGCTAGTCACATCAAAGCAAACCAGAATTGTCTGCAGTTTTAAAGTTTAATTCTCCGAGCAATAAATGTACACATCAAAGGAATAAATGCTGATCGTGCACGCAACTCAATATCAAATTTAAGGATTGCGGTATGGTGACTACTTACGATTTTCATTTTGATCAAAATTTATTGTCAATAAACAGATAAACGCTGACTCACAGTACTAATGTAAACCGTCACACATTGACCATTTTATATATATAATAAAAAAATATATTTTTATATATTACATGTATGGTTTATGAATTTAGAACTATTTATAATCACAACATGGCTGAAATATTGCCAATGTGACTTTAAATCTTACTCACTCTCTCACTGAGACTGATAATAAGTGATGATAATATTGCATTGTTGTCATGACCCCTTGTCAGTCCGACTCACAAATATCTGGGGTAGAATAGGTCTTCAGCCACCCATGCTTGCCACAAAAGGTGACTATGCCTGTCATAAAAGGCGACAAACAGGATTGGGTGGACATGCTTGCTGATTTGGTTGACACATGTCATCAGTTTCCCAATTGCATAGATCGATGCTAATGCTGTTGAGCATTGGATTGTCTGATCCAGACTTGATTATTTACAGATCGCCGCCATATAGCTGGAATATTTCTGAGTGTGACATGAAAGTAAACTCATTCACTTACTCACTTCTTCAGTCCTAATACTGCAGTAAACAAATGATGTATTGTAATGTAAGGGAAGGATTGTATTACATGTAGCGTACTCATGACACTCACGCAAAGTCTCCTGTGTTTATCTGACCTGTGCTTTTGTCTGGCCACTTGCTGTCTGTTTTAGCCGAAATGCATATGACAAACTAAAATTAGCAGTCCCCAAAAACCCATTATATAAAGTCCCATTGTTTATTGTACATGATAGAGAGTATTGGACTTCAAAAGGGTCCAGTTCAAGATATCAGTGCATTTTCAAGAACTTCATTCCATAGGATTTGATACATACCCCCTCCTTCCCGAGAAACCCCTTCCTTCTAATAAAATGCTAAATATGTCTATTACATATTTGATATGAGTAATTAGACAAGGAATGACCAATAAGTAGTGGAGAGTGAAGATCGGTAAAATAGGAGGTTTTGCTTATTTTAGATACTGTTCAAAATATAGAAAAATAAGAAAAGTATATTTAGTCTGAAGGAGAATTTGCAGGGCCATGAACCCTCCCAATCTACAAAACATAATTTTCAAATTTCTGGTCCCTAAAACTCAGATAACCTTCACAGTACTTAGTCACCTAGAGGCAGATGGTACTATACCCAATTCCATTAGATGTATACTGCCAGACAATATATTGACAGAGATCTATGTGTAAAGCTCTCTGACTATTACTCTGACTATTACTTTTAAAGCATCTATTCCAGGTTTTCGATCTGCAAAGGTTCGCAAACCGACATCACCTTTTGTCCTTGATCAGCTTCAGAATGATTAGCTGAAGTGATTCATCTTTTTGTTTCCACGCCAAATTGATGTGAATATAAATATTTTAAGGTTAATCTAGCTACTTACTGGAAAGTAGAAGTGATGTTGACTGAGTCTACTGTTTTTCTGAGACCAGAAAGAACTACCTTCACAAGGTTGAACTTCTCTAAGTAAGATAGAAAAGGCTGGATGGTTTGAATATTTAACTGTAATTCTCTTCTCAAGTCCCAAAATAAATAACCAAGTTTCTTTAAGACTTTTCTTGCATGTGGAGTGAGAATGTCTGAAAATCATTCTGATATTTTGAGGATGATTATGGAATTTCTTTTGTACATTTGTAACTTTCGTTGAAAACAATTCTGAGTTCAAAGCTTAAAGATATAAAAATATCCACCAAGTTATCACTGAACTAAAGGACAATGTACACCAAAGCGAAAGAATTTTTAGATCACCCTATTCTTTCAAATAACTGCAGTTCCTCTGTCATACCCAGACAGATTATATCAAGTGATATGGAAGAGTCCAGTGCTCTGGAACTTCTGTTGAGTAGTGTTTAATTAATGGTTGAAAAACGAACCTGATCCAAAGCTTAAAATGGAAGATGCTAAACAAAAACTATCCCCAGTACCAAAATACCAGAAAAGTTGCCATGACTTAGATTGACAGATCTTGATAAACACCTTTCCACTTGCAGGAAATGCTCTATTGAAGCGCCTTACACCTTTGTTAAAGACATTAAGATGTTAGGTACTAAACAAGATCATTCTGCTCAGTGGAGAGACAAGATATAGGCCACTGTCCTCCGTAGGTTACAGATGAAGGATGTGTAAATCTATCTCAGTCACTCACATACAAGCATATCTGCTCACTCACTCATCTAACCACAGACTTGCTCACCTGCCTGCCCCACCCACTCACCCGCCAGCTCACTCACTCACTTGCTGACTCACTCACCATAATACTTCAATAGCTATTGGGAACTCCTCACTTTCTGTTTTTAAGATTTCCTACTGAATTTAACCTAAGAAACAACATACATGTATTTTCATGCCTCTATATCTCAGTCTGACCCTTGATGCAACTCTAAATACATCCTTCCTGCTG
Organism: Haliotis asinina; assembly: GCF_037392515.1. Classification (NCBI taxonomy): domain Eukaryota; kingdom Metazoa; phylum Mollusca; class Gastropoda; order Lepetellida; family Haliotidae; genus Haliotis; species Haliotis asinina. Next base: position 43,495,462 of record NC_090289.1, read on the forward strand.
CTGTCCTCATAGCTGTTAATGAAACATTCATTTGGCACCGGTTATGTCAGGCTCTAAATCTGGCGTTGCTTTGGATTCGGTGATGACGAGATCACATTTAGGGTGTATCAACAACAAAACCGGTAGCATCTTGTTTCATGTGTCATTTACCCGACAGAGATCCAGTGACCTGAAGACTTGACACCCCCCTCTTTCCCATCATCAACATCGAACATGGCAGCGTCATGTCGCAGCCTCACTATGGATGAACGTATTCATTATATCCTGAGTCCACAATTATTGACATATTTATGCAATTGGTGCCGTATAATTATTGATGCAAGAAATATGACCAGCTGTTTGATTCCCACGTCATTAGAGTGATTCAGGCTCGGAGAAACTCCGCGCTCGTAACCATCGCTTTCTCAACAACATGTATTAATCAAGCTTAAGTTAACTTCCTTGGTTAATGACGACCGTACCTGTATATAACATTCATTAGTATCACGTCATTTTGTTACTTGTTCAAACGTTAAAAGATTTATGGATAAGCTACTTTTCTGTTGTTTAAGGAATTATTTTTATTGTCTCATAAAATACGATTTTTGGTAGAATCTGTATGCACCATGAGCCATCATTTGTACTTCGTTCATTTGAAGGGTTTAAAAGTGATAGATTTTATTGCTGTTTGTAGTCACTGTTAAAGTCAACAATGACAGTGGGCACAGCAAAATTTCATTTCATCATCATCATCATCATCATCATCATCATCATCATCATCATCATGATGCATTATTAAGTAAAAAGTCATTGTCCCTTAAAGTGGAGGTAACAGACCTGAGAAATAATAGAGTTCACGTGGGGGCGTTTCTTATATTTTGCGACATAAAAGCGTGTGTTTGTGTTCAGCTGTGAATGTGCATGTGTGTGGATCTCTCTAGTAGCTCCAGAGAAATACCGTACCCCCGTTTAGCATGACACCCTGCTTTGACTATGCCATATGATGACTCCAGGCTATAGGTACCACATACAGGCACTGTAAAGACCTCTGTTAAAGCCTTCAATGTCACTGCTTATTCACCTACCCTGTCTATAAAGTAATCTGGATGCCAGTTGCAAAGTAGGTAACAATACAAGATGAGACAGCTGTGGAATAGTAAATGAGTGAGTGAGTTTAGTTTTATGCCCCTTTTGGCTGTATTCCAACCATTTAACGTTGGGGACACCAGAAATGAGCATCACACATTGTACCTACATGTGGAATCAAACCCAGGTTTTCAGCATGACGAGCAAATGCATTAACGACCAGGCTTCCTGCCACCTTGAATGCCTTAAAATGACCCCAATGCTGTTGGTACCACATTTTGCCACAAAAGGCAGCCCAGTGAAAGCCTTAAAGGCAGTGTTTGCCTAGGCATAAATATTTAGGAGTCATCATGACTCCCTGGTATCATAAAAGTGAGTCATGGGCATGTTTTTGGGAGTCAACTTCAGTTTCATACCACATTTAAGACATCATCTGTCAGTGTCACTTTTTAAGGAGGACAAAAAAAAAACAATATGAAGCGCATCAGATATTTTCTCAGCACTGATCAGTTAACTGGCAAACAAATAAGTAGTTTTAAACAACAGTAAATTACACATTTACATTATCCTGCAACAAGGGTGCAAACTTCTAACTTCACTGCACACTAATTTATGCGTCAAGTGTGCAGGTTTTCGGCTTCAGTGTGAACACTGCTTTAAGGTCAATGCCGATTCATGCACTCCATCTGTAAAGCTATCTAGAGGCAGATAAAAAGCACGGACAACAATATGAGAACAGAACCATCAACATTCTGCTGTCCATGGAGACACAACAGCTGGGCATTTGTAGTACAGGACAAGTGACAATACTTTATAGGGGTGACTAGGTACTGTTAGAAGAGGTGTATGGCTCCCAGTGTTTGGCATTGATCTGTCATTGTTGTAGCAGAGGTCGCTGTTGTGTGGGTGAGGGATTTATTGCTTTGAAAAACACTTCTGTTTTATCATGGTTTGTCAGCTTAGTGTGGAGTGAGTGAGTGAAAGAGTGAATAAGGTTTTACGCAATTTTTAGTAATACTACAGCAGTATCATGGCAGGGGATGTCAAAAATGGGTTTCATACATTGTACCTATATAGGAAATCGAAACCCAGGTCATGGCATTAAGAGCCAACTTTTTATCCCTAAGCTACCCCACTGCTCTTTTGTGTGAGAGAAAGTGATGTTACTTGTTGTTACTTTGCCTGACCCTAATTGCTACGGATACATAACAGTAAGTGGTTCAATAACTGCTGATGACCTTAAAGCTGCAGAATTGCTGCAGAATTGATGATACAGCATAAATATTCTCTCACTTGGCTCAGCAACAGCCAAATCCCATCTGTAGATAGACACTGAAACTACATACAGTGTAGTCCACTTTGATTTTATTGGTTTCACTTTAACAAAATGAACATGCAGGTTTCATTTTAAAGTCTGTAAGCAGTAGCAGGCCCTAATGGCCAAAAAGCAAATTAAAGCATTGCAAACACTGGTTACTTCCCCTACCCATGGTATGATCTGCTGTTAACTCATTAAGCCCTGGAGCCGCTCCACTGCCCAACACCTGGCACCCCTCGCTGACTGCCTGATTGCTGCGACGAGGCTAATTAGTGCTAATCATGCCTGATTTCCCTGGCAGGTCTCGGATATGACAGGAAACTGTCTAGTCTCACAAACAAGTACTGATTATTTAATTGTGTCGTAAAGATATAAATGGGAAAGAGGCCGACGTGAATCCATATATTACAGCATTTCATGTAATTTATTACCTGTGTCTCTCATACCCCTTTGCCAGTGTGTGCTGTATTTTTATCAACACCTACGCAGTCTTTGTACGTACAAGATGAACACATATACAAATTCCTCCAGTCTCTCTCATCGTATGGACTGAATTATAATATATTATTTATAATAGAGTTTAAAAAGAGGGGGTCTTGCATTATCATCATCTATATTTTTTGCCAATACATTGCTCGTGCTTACTGACTATTTCAAGGAAAGTATCAATAGGTGTGTAAGTAACATGGAGCATATAGAGATTTATAGTTTGTCACTTTGTTCATCTGAACTTAACGCTGCAAACATACATCACCATTCATACACATACATATTGCATGATACATTTATCATCACTCAACGTTAAACAAAGCTTCCCATCATGCGATGGGATAAAGTTTTCCGAATGTAACGTTTTATATCTCACTCAATATATTGGCTAATACTTTCACCAATCGTATCGTGAGAACCTGTCACAGAGGAAGGGCAAGGTGATGGGGCGTGGCCTAAATTTCTGAAGAGCACGTTTGGACACTCAAAGTGATAGGGTAGAGATTGATTATTGGCTTTATCGTTGACCAATGGCTGTGTTGTGTTTCGGCTGTATCAACTATCATGCAACAATTTGTGTATTATAAACATAACATCAGTTACTGTAATGATGTATGAAAGAAACACATAAGACATATGGGTGTAGACTGACACTATGATGAGTGTATTCGTTCTCTGATGGTGAACACACATGTCTTAGTATTTTGGAAATGTAAAAGAATAACGACTGAAATGCAACAATTGAAGAGAATGGGTGAATTTAGTTTTACGGCGATTTTAGCTATATTCCAGCAGTATCGCGTGGGCTTCACACATTGTGCCCAACAACTGACAAGAATGGTATACAGTACCATTTGTACAACACAACTAGTGCATAAAGCGTCATCGTCCTTGGAACAAGTCTTTATGGTAGGCCTCAAAACAGTCAACGCACAAAAACACATCACAGCTTGAACATCTGCATTTGATGTCTCTACGTTTGCCGTTCCGTTTCATTGTATGTAAGAAATACTTAAACCAAATGATGTCCCTCTCATATCATTGTGAGAGATTAAATTGTTCAAAACATCTATGTCAGTGGCAGTAAAGACGAATTTACGCACATGCATAATAATCTATGAAAGAAACGTTTTCGCTGATACATTGCTAGTGTATACTGAATATTTTCAGGAAAGTACTAATAAGCTAGTCTGTGACTTACATATAACAGATTCAGTTTGTCGCTTTGGTACATCTAGGTTTAATGCAGAAAATATACGAACATACATGTATACATATTGTATAATGCTATTCCTTTCACATACATAAGACAAAGGGTCATGGGATGGGCGTCATCAAAGTTCCCGAATAGGACGTTTTGTATCTTAACTGTTCAATATAGTCCCTGATTTGTTATCTATGACCAATCGTATCATGAGATACCTGTCACATTGGAAATGACAGGTGATGGGGCGTGGGCTAAATTTCTGAAGAGTACGTTCGGTCACTCGACAGCTTGGATACAGATTGACTACTGGTTAGATTGTTGACCAATCGATATGCTAGATTTCGGCTTTAACAACTCTAGCTATCATGAAAAACTTTGTGTATCGTGAACATACATAATCGTAAGGATGCCTGAAATGTACACGTAGGACTAACAAGCACTTTGACGAGTTTATTTTCTTTTTGAAGCGCTCAAAGCGCTACAATCCGATTATTTTTACCCCGGATAACCCAATCCAATCATTGAGTAGTGATAGTATTTATTTGCGTATACTTTATGCGCACACTACTTGTACATCAAACATAATGGCTTGCTGAACATTTCAATATAATCTGTGCATTGTTACGAATACATATCATAATTCAAATACATATATTATAGAATTAAAAAAAGTGACACGATACTGATTTATTGTGATGTATACACTTGTAGTTGAATCTCCCCAAATATTTATGAAGATGGGCTTACTTATATTTGTTTTGAAAGCAAACGAGGTTCAGGAGATTGGCAATGGGCGTGATTCCACAAAACAGTTTGTCCAATGATGTAACAGCGCATAAGCGTTTTACACTTGTCACGGGACAAAAGTTCACCTGGACATACATTCGACCAGAGTCTGTTATTTTGAGGTTGAAAGAGGTGTTCATATATTTAGTGTTGTCTGATTGAATGATTATGCGCATCAGTTCCGTAACTCATATATTATCCTCCTTTTATTGACGATGGATCTGATACACGTGATCATTACACTGGATAAGATAATTACAGAGATCAAATACAAACGTTTCTTACACAATGCTTATGTAAATTGCATTGAAAAATCACATTTCAAATAAGCATGAAACAGCTTGAACAAAATACCCCAGTTACCTTTGTATGGTTTATGTGTACTATATATGTATATTATGAGTAGATGCAAGAGTTATCACTTCATATTCGATTATGTATTATTGTCAACTTTAAAAATCAATAGTCGCAAATGAATTAGGTCTATATTAGTGACTTGATTTATTTCAAATCTACACGAGTGTAATACAGTATTGCTATTTATGTCTACGATTCATTATATGAACTATTACAACGAATGAATGAATGATTTTAGAAGAAGGTTTTGTAACCTTGTCACCGTTAATTCAATCAATGTGCAAACATAGTATTTTAGTATTCACTCCCAATGACGAGTAACAAACACGTGCCTCCTGTAACAACATCTCATAATCCCTTTTCTCGCAGACATGTGTTCATCTGCCTGTATAAGTCCCCGACATTGCAAGCAATTGTTATCAAAACACATTAATAGTTCTTCTGATTAACACAGAAAGTAACCTCTCTTGTAAGAGAGGATAATCTTTGATCATTACTGCTAAATTGATTGAAATTATAGGTACAGTGCGAATTTAAAATGTAAAACCCCCAATACGCGGCTCTTGCTGAATGAGAGGTGCTTTTCATAACCCCCAATATGCGGCTCTCGCTGAATAAGAGGTGCTTTTTATTACCCCCGATACATGGCTCTCGCTGCGAGAAGCTAATTAATTTGCCGCATATACGCGGCTCTCGGCCTTAATGAGTTAAATGAATCTGTCCTCCATGCCATGTGTGTGTACTTCCTGGTGAAGTCATTAGTAAGTGCCTCCTATTTCTGGCTAGTACCAAATGTGCCACAAAGCACCAAGATATTTGACTATTAATTATAATCAATTATTATTATTATTGTTGTTGTTGTTACAGACTCCTCTAAGAAGCTAACCGATGTCCTCGAAGAGTTCAACGGTGATGGAGCCTTGTCCAAGTATAATCGAGATGAGGTAAGCGTTGATGAGCTTCATCTTGAGTAAACGGAATTTGCTAATATTGAAAACAATTTGTGAATGATATGTAAATGTAACACATGGCTGAGCTTATATGATTATACACAACTCCATTGTGATTTATAGCTGCAGTAGGACTTGTGTTAAGGCCTTTTCACTATGTCACCTTTATCATATTTTATCATATTGAAATTGAGATATGCTGAAAGACTTCTGTTCATTACAAAGGGCCCAGGTGTCTGATGCACTGTATTTGACAGTGTTGCATCTTTTAGGAGTCCAAGATACCGAGATTGTGGGTTTGAATCCCTGAGTTGCCCTGATGTTATTTCAAGGTTTCTCGGCACCATTGCGGGAATTCCCATAGTTGTAATCACCTGAGTCTGTATCACATAAGGCATTTCGGGGTTTCTGGTTCACCTCAGTGATATTTCTTTGTTTATGTGCAATATGACTATCCCCGAAGGCATAAACATCTGAGAAATGCATCACTCACCCACCCACCCACCCACCCACCCATACTGACACAGTTGTATGAACAGAATACTTATCAAAGATAACTAAAATGCATATTCCTATAAAGATTATTGTAAGCGGTTCAAATATTTGTTTATTTCTTTTCAGCCGATTGACTATGAGGGATTCCAACTATTCATGGAGATTCTGATGGAATCCTCTTTAACTGAAGAATTGTGCAAGACTCTCTTTCTGTCTTTCATGAAGAAACCTGTTCCTCAAGGGGCTAATGTTGGTAAGGATTTCCACATCCGTGATGTGGCAGCAGCAATGGCGTCACAAACCTTGTGTGCACCAATCACCCACCAGACGGCAGATATACACCTTGAAAAACCTGAAAAGCATCATGGTCTTGCCGAAAAATTGCATGGACTTACCGAGAAGCTTCACGGCCTTGGTCATCATGGCGGTGACAAAGGCCACTCACGCCATGATAGCAGCGGCACCGATGCTGGGAGACGAAGTAGAGCAGGTAGATGTCAGCCACGCCATCAAACAAATTGTTTGATTTATGAAGAAAGGACCGAGCCTCCACCTTACACTTATCTTATTTCTGGCTAAAGAACCAAAATTCTTATCAGCTTTGACCTCCAATAACCTTTAAAGTCTTCTGAAAATCTCTTCTAACATCCATATTTAGAAATCCAAATATATTGGTCCTTCGCTCTGTTCCACAGCATGATCTTTGCGCTAATATGATGTTAACTCCCGTACTAACTTTTGGTCTACAATGATTATAGTGCTAAGATTGTTTGTGGAACAGAGCCCTATTGAATGATGTCCATGTATATATATTTGCCCACAGTTTTGAAGTAAGATACAGACATAGAACATCATACTGTAAGGAAAGGAAATCACCTTTGTAGGATCCTTTTCAAAAGAAATAAACTTGGATTGAGCAAACCATACAAGTAACTGAAATCCACTCAAATATATGGTTTATCCTTATCTTAGAACTCATCTCATTTTATTACTGAATTGGTTATATGGGACTGCTTTGAACCTGTTTTAGGTTTTTCTAATGGAAAATCCCATGACTCTTCTAACATAGCAAATCTGATTATCCACATGGAACAAAGACATGATATGGCAGTGGGGTAGCCTAGTGGTTAAAGGGTTTGCTTGTCACACTGAAGACCCAGGTTCAATTCCCCACATAGGTACAATGTGTGAAGCCCATTTCTTGTGTCCCTGGCCGTGATATTGCTGGAATATTGCTAAGGGGGGTGCTATTATGTTCCACAATCGAAGAATGTAAAAGAGAGATGCTTGACATTCAGAAAAACAAGGTGGACAGTTATCAAAATGTACAATTATTTAATAATCAAATTTATACACTTCAGGTTTCCTCCGACTTACAGTATGGTGGTCCGTGTCCTCAGCTAACTTTTATATCAACTTCACACTGAATATGTTTGAAATTTGACCCTTATACCTCCACCATCACAGGCACTTCCAGCACAAGCGTATCATTTGCAGATAGTTTTACATTATTATTTTTGGTCTAAAACTCTTGACCACTATATATACAAGAGTCCACATGCAGCAGCAAGACAACCATTTCCATATACACCAAATATATACTACTCAGAATATGTAAAGGAACAACCCATTCTTTCATACAGTTGATCTGTCATGATGCAACCTCATCTGATTTGTTTGCCTGGGCCCCGTTCCTCAAAGTGATCGTAGGGCTACAACATTCGTAAGTCTAACTTAAAGTATTGGAGTTACGATCAATTTGGCGCTACGGTCGATTTGAGGAACGCAGCCCAGCTGCATGAACAAGAATCTACTTTAGCAGCATTTGCTTCATGCCAGTTTTTCTACAGATATGTGAAAGAATCGAGTGATCCTTAACCTTTTTGAGTAGTATATCTTATACAGATGGTCCATGTACTTGTCTTGTCTTCTTTGGTTCCGTAATGTCCTTCCATATGAAATGCCATATTTAACCTCTTTATTTGCATGCATAATGTCCACTATTGACCAACTATTCCCCAACCTTTTTAATACAATACTTCAAGTAATGCATGCTGCATGACCCCTTGACCTCTCACATCTGACCTTTCTATTTGCATATTGTAATGGGTTGATTGACATTATGGGACTGGCAGTATAAACAAGGATTGTTGGTGTGTGAATGCATGTGTCATGTGTGTGTGTGTGAAAATATTGGATAAATGGTGTTCTGAGTTGTGGCAAAGAATTTCAGCAGATTCAGGGTGATATGCAATGTGTAAATATGCATTAAGTTCATACAAATTTCTAGAATGGTCGGCACCATAAAATAATGGTTCGGGGACAGTACAGTGAATCTACACTGAACAGCAAAAGAAACGCAAAAGAAGAGTTTCGAAAAAAATGAAATCTCATAAAAGTAAAAGAAATCTCATAAATGCTGAAATAAGCATCGAGGCTAGTCATCAAGGTGTCATCAATGAAACGCAATCAATAAAACCTGACTACCCTATCACAAAAATTACAAAATAATTTTGAATTGGCAGCAAATGAGAGACTTTAGCATGGATTGGAATGAAAGAATGTGATCAATCTCAGTATACTAGTTGAATATTCAGACAAAACCTTTCTTTTTATCTTTGAATGCATGAGCGACATATGTTCCATCTTCGAAGCGTGTAGTTAAAGGAAAGATTGTGATCAATATCAGTGTACAAATGGAATATTCAGATGAAATATTTTTTATCCATCTACGCATGAGGGACATAGATTCCATCTTTGAATAGTGACTTTGAAAGAATGTGAACAATTTCAGAATTCAGATAGACTATTCAGAAGATACACCAGACATGGAAGCGACCTTAAAGGGCACACATAGCATTTACTAATGTCCACCCGTTGAGGGTGACATCAAAAACACCATGCATAGCATGTCCACATATGCATGTTGCAATTGCACCAACCACCTTTCAATCAGTCTTCATTCTGCCAATCAGAATCTGTCTTGCATGTGGCTTGCTCCACCCTTTCTTCAGTGGCGCTCCTTCGTCTCCTGGGACATGGCAGCTGACTTGCTAGGGTCAAGGTCACCAGATGACCTGACCTTTGACCTATGGCCTGATGTGGTATGTAGTTTCAGACCATTTTTGTTGCATTTGGCCCTTGTTTCGGAAAAACAAACAGTGGTGGGTAATTTGGTGTGAGTTTCTTCAAAGCACATGTGTAGTCCTTTCATGTTTTTCATTTGATTATTATTTTCATTTTAAAAACTTTATCCTTTAATTCAAGAGAAAGTGCATATATTGTTTTTCTTGGATTTCACCAATATTTATGTTTTTGTAGAGATTCCAAATTACATGAATGAATGATGATGTGAAGTTCACTTGAAATGAACTTCATACCTGTAATCATAAACAACCTCCATATTCTTTTCTGAAGTGTTGTGAGTATTTGTCTTACATTAACCTTTGTTCATTGATGATTTTGAGTTGACTGTGTCTACTGATGTGTTGTGTTTACCCTTTGTGCACATTGTGTCATTTCAAAGTGTTTGTGTTCAACTGTTTGTGTGTTGATTGTTACTGAAATCTCTAACTGTTATTTCATGCATTCACAAAGTTTCAATGGTCAAATAAAGAGATCAGGGCCTGATCCATGAGGAGTTAGTTACTCTACGATCCTCCATAAGTCTGTCGAATGAAACAACAGGTCATAATGTTAAGAATGCTTGTGGATTGGGGCAGTGAGTCAATTCTTCATAAGTGTGGATACTCTACATTCCTCCATGAATCATGGATGGGTGGCCATTATGGGTAAAGTTGTGACACCTGTTATCAAATATAATGCCCTGTTTATATAAAACATCAGCCCAGGAAAAAAAGTCTGGACTGTACACTGTAAAAGATACAACTGGCCATAAATGGTGAACCAAGGATAAAGGGATAAGCTTGTCCCCAACCAAAGCAATGATTTGTTTGTTGGACAAAAAGGACATATAATCTGTGCATGAACTTTGTGCAAATCCTAGTTTTTCCTGTCACAGAAGGAATGTCTGCAGTAGAGGATGCTGGGATATGTCACTTGTTGCGCATGCCATCAAGAAATGTGCAGTGTAAACTGAGAGTTTGTTTATAGCTTCCCTCTCACTTAACACACTAAACTCTGGGAACACATGGTGTCATTACTGATTTTCATTGATCCATTTCTACAGTTTTTCAGACCATTTTCACTAGTATATACCGTCTGCAAAGCCACCGCATGGTCGACTGGAGGAATGTAGTGTTTACATGACATGAAGATATTTTGACCCTCCACCAGCACATTATTTCTTGTGATTGTAACAGCCAGAAAGACGCAGGCTTGTGATCGTCTCTAGTGCTAAGGTCACTTTGTGAAACAGACTGTACATTGTACAGATTGTTTTTAGGCTTATATGATGTTGTGCTATATTATTACATGGATTCTGATACACAAGCACTAATATCTCTTTCAAAAACATGGTTGTTGAAGAGAAATAGAAAAATGGCTGACCCCAGATCGATGTATCGATAGCAAGCAAGTTGAGGGATTAAAAATGGAATTGACTTCCTGCAATGAAGTCATACTGGTATGGATGCAGGATTGGAATTTTGCAGAAACAGAAATTACAGTAGACTACATCTATTTCATTATCCTGTTTGTTAAGTCTGAAGTCAGTAATTCCTGCAAATATCTCCATGACTTCAATGCCCGTAATCCTGAATTATAGCTGTCAATGTGCTTTAAAATCTTCACATTTCAACAGAAGTCCTTTTCATTGTGAACTGTCCCTAAGCAGTTGTGCAGGAAATAGTAGATTGATTTGTTTGGATTTGGACCATTTCTTTTGTCAACACAGTACAAATGTTCCAGTGTTTTACCAAATGATGAACATCTAGGACCCCTTAAAATTGGCAACAAATTAGGGAAATTCTTTTGAAAACTTATACCAAAATAGACTACTCATTTGTTGGAGATGATGACATGATGACATGAACTGCTAGAAAGTCCTGTGTTCAAAGTACGATCAAGGGTTTACTATGACAAATGTTTAAATACTGATTACCATAAAACAAATTACATTTCATCATGTTGAAAGACCAAAAGAATTGCCTCATTAATGTTTATTACTGTTCCGTAGTGTTATAATAATTCAACTTTCCAGTGGTCCAGACATTTTAGTAAAACATATATTTGATAAATAAGAAACTGAAATGCAGCATAATTATTCCACCATTTTATTAAAAACCTGTTTGTGACTGTGTGTTGGCAAAATGTAGCTGATTTGATCTGGTCATTGTCAGAACAAGAAACTTGTTGTAGGTGATTAAATTCAATGTATACTTGTACCATTGTATGATTTACAATCATTTGTAAAGAATCAGGTTCAAATCTAGGTGTACAAACCGTAACAACTTTTGACGCAAGCATGCTTACAGTGGTAAGGAAAACTATCAAACATCAAACAATAGTAGAATAATACTGCTTGACGTGTATTAGATGAGTCTTCACAGTAAATGCATTTGTGACAAGTAGGCGGGGCAGGGAATGTAGACAAATACACTTGGTTGCTACAGTTACATGAGGTGGATTAGGGATTATGGGAGGATTAGGGATTGAGGGATTAAGCATGTGCAATACACGCTGAACGTGGCATGAACTCAATGCTGCTTCTGTTGAACATGTGTCCTGCAGACACGAATCGCACAAGGAAATTGAATTTGTCAGATTGTAGGTGACAACCTGTTTCACTCAATTTTCAAATGGAATGTTCTGGAGGGCCTTCTTATATATGCAAGCTGGGGTCACTTGTCTGGTTGTGGCTCATCTAGTACCGGTTCATGAGTAGAATAATAACATCAAACAATCGACTGAAGTTCAAGTGTCAAATGTCATTGACCTATACATAATAAACGGATAAATTTCCAAATGTTTAACCAAATAATTGTACCAGCAGTGTCAGATTGTATTTTTTTTTTACAATAATCCTTCAAGGAGATAGGGAATGTGAATGGACAACATAGTGGTGTTAAAACCGTATATTGGTTGCCTTGGAAATCATATTGTTGAAATCATTTTACACAGCAAAAATTATTTTCTTTTTTGTATAACCAGTTGTTTCCATTTCTAAATTTCTCAACATATTTAGTGAAAGTAGCCAGGTTTCATGTTTTCTAAAATTGCTGTATCAGTATCTGTAAGCCCTGTTGCCTTTGGTGTCAGATGTTTTTAACATTTTCACTGTTTGAACATCAACAAATTATTATTGAAAATGTTGTGGCAAAGGATTATGGTCGAAAGTTTGTTACACTGAAGCCATGTAGGCTGGACATACGACATGAATTAGTGAGACTGAAGTTTTTACATTCCGTCACCATATATCTGGAATATAGCTGCGTGTGGTGTTAAACATCAATCTGAAAAAACACAAATTAACACAAACTGAAATATACAACAATTTGCCACAACCAAAACAGTACGATATTATCTCCGTCAGTTGTTCATCATACACAAAATTTACTGCTTGGCGATTATCACAAAAATGCATTTGTGTTTTTTTCAGCATTTATCCATATTGTTGATTCTTTTTCTGTGCATAGATATGAAACCTCTAAAAAAACTATGCATTAATTAATATGATATCGTGAAATGTTCATGTAGGTTCTACAGGTGCATCCACTCACCCTTCAGTGGCGGTCAACCAGGACAAAGGCCACCATGGGGAAGATGGCACTCCCAACGAGGCATCCAACCACTCTCGGTCATCCTCAAAGAAGTCAAGTCATAGTATTCACAGTGTTCATAACGGTACGGGCAGTTTTCATTTTCTGGGCCCATGTGCCCAAACTGTTATTACTCTTGAGTTTGAAGTTGAAGGGCGTCGTTAAATTTTGCATTGAAATTTTGTACCAAAGGAGCTGCAAATTAATGCTCAGAATTGTCTCCCTTTTAGGGTCAGGATCTTCTGGTCATATGCTTGAACCCCAGAGTGAATGTAACTATGATTTTAGGTTTCATGCCTGTGTTTGATGCCTACCTCACTGTGTATTGTAATCTGACATCAGGTTTGGAATAGCAGGGGAGCCTAGTGTATAAAGCTTTTTGCTCGTCATGCTGGACACATGCTGGACACATGCTGAATATGTCATGCTGGATTTAATTTCCCACATAAATACAATGTGTGAAGCTTGTTTTTGGTATCCTTGTGTTATTGATGAAAAATTGCTAAAACCATATTCACTCTCTCACATCAAGGTTACAAACTATGGTGATATTCTTTCAACACCCATCAATGGAGGTGTTAATATAGGGGAATGGCAGTATTACTTGAACTTGCTCCCTTTGTACGAAAGCCTATTTTGATGTCGCCATTGTTCCATAAATCCAGTCCTTGAAGATCCGGGGTAGAATAGGGCTTCAGCAACCCATGCTTGCCACAGAAGGCGACTATGCTTGACCAAGATCTTTTATGGATAATTCTTCTTTTAATTCTTTGATACATAACGTTTCAGGGTCATTTCAGACCTCTTCATCATGTGAACTGACAGTTGATGCTTTGACGCTATGATATCATGGCATCACAATGTATTTGACATCACCATCGCAGGAAAGGGTATAGCGTATTGGAGTTAAAAACTTGACCTGTTACTTACATAATGATTATGAATTTTTGCCACAGCTGAAAGTTCATACACAGTGATGGTGAATTTATGCTGGATTTGAAACCTTGAAAAACAACAACATAGCATCACCTGATGAAGGTGTCTGAAATGACCCTGAAACATTGTGTGTTAAAGAATTAAAAAAGATTGTCCATAAAAGATCTTATAACAACTTCTAAATGCCGCTAAAAGACATCTTGCGACTGTACTTGCCATAATAGGTGACACGTGGGTGATCAGCCTCGCTGACTACTTGGTTGACACGTCATCAGTCCCCAATTGTACAGATCGATGTTTCTGTTGTTGATCACTGGATTGTCTGACCCTGACTTGATTATTTACAGATCGCTGCCATATAGCTGGAATATTGCTAAGTGCAGCGTAAAACTCACTCCATAAATCCAGTACTTTGACACAATATGTACTGTGGTTGTTGTTCTCTGTCATGACTCTTGTCTTTGAATATTGATGGCTGTTGGTTCCTTATAGTGTTGCTGTCCTGAATAAACGGATGTTTTCTCCATCTTTAATGTTGCAGGTTCATAGCACATCAATAGTATTATCATTGTCATAATCGTCATCATTATCATCATTCTGCATGACAGCACTGGAACTTGTTTTCCGTTTATATATCCTTTTGTTATTAATTTTATGGTAAAGTTGGCCCAGCTGTTTGAAGCACACTGTTCTCTATTCAGCATGTCCCATGAACGTACCAGAAATTTGTGACTGTGGAGCCTAATCATGGTTCACTGCGAATATGATTTGTCAGCACCAAAATGGAAAATATTTGAGGCATGCATCACTTTGGGCTGATCTCACATGATGTGTCATGATATGCCTGAAATAATACATCGGTTATCCGAACTGCATAGAACAATGCTCATTATGTTTTTACTGGATTGTCTGGTCCAGACTTTATTATTTACAAAACGCTGCCATATGGCTGGAATATTGCCAAGTGCAGCGTAAAACTAAACTCACTCACTCTCTTCAAAGTGATTGCCGATAAAATGCAATACGTTTTAATATAAATGATTTTTTAAATCAAAATGTAATATATTCGACAGCTAAATAGAGCTTTGTGTGTGTGCATGTGTACATGATTGTGTTCTGTCCCACTATGAACATTTGACTAAATACATGAATCATCGTCCTATTAAAGGAGTGCGTGCTTCAGGTCCATTACTAGAGGGCTCGGACCCCTGGATCCGACAGTCGACGTCCTCTCTCCTTCGTACAAACGTGGACATGAAAGGTATGAAGAACAATTCTGCTAGTGTGGACATCAAATCAGGACACATCCTCTTGAAGGACCTGGTGTGCTACTTGTCTCTACTGGAGGCAGGGCGCCCTGAAGATAAGCTTGAGTGTGAGTACCAAACTTGACAATGGCCAAGATTTTGTAACCAAAATATGGTTGTAACAGAGGAAGCTATTTTTCTCAGGATATTGGGACCACTTGATTGTCTGGTCCACTGGAGTTGATGCTTTTTATGAGAACGTTCTGAACACCTGAAGTCGTATATGACACACCTAAATTCTGTAATAAGTGGAGTCTGTGGCATCAGTTATGGTGATTGTTCTTTTAGTCTGTCATGATTGTGTCCACATTATTAATAACTTGATGTAAACTGAAACGTAAGGTACATGTTCATATTGTGTCAAAATGTTTACTGTCGTTATAAGTGTTGTTTGTTTTCTTTCAGTCATGTTTCGACTGTATGATTCCGATGGAAATGGCCTATTAGATTCCAGTGTGAGTTGTGTAGATACTTATTAATGCATCAAATTTACTTTCATTTATTGACAAATAAGAAGTTACTGTGCAGAGTTGCCTCCCTTTACCATGTTAGGATCTCATGGAGACAATGTGTGAAGCCCTTTTCTGGTGTCCCATGTCGTGATATTGCTGGAATTTTGCTAAAAGTGACATAAGACCACACTCATTCAATCAATCAATCCATAAGCAGAATACAAGACAACAGTTCATGAGCAGAATACAAGACAGAAAGGCCTTATTTACATTGATAAAACATATTCCATAGCTTGCATCTATTATCTCTTAAGTTCAATTCATGTTGGTCTTTGTTTCCAGGAACTAGACTGTATAGTGAACCAGATGATGTCTGTGGCAGAATACCTCGGTTGGGATGTGTCTGAGCTCAAACCTGTAAGTGAAATGTTTTATGGATGAAGGTGATTTTATGCTTCCTTTGGAGTTTAGTAAAATAGGAACAAATACATGGGTGATTTGTTGCATTTAAAATTTGGGTAAAATACATTAATTAAGAGATGATGAAAATCCATTTTATCATATGATGTAGGTAGTAGCTACTGAATATCTGTACACATCTTCCTAACAAATGTATGTAGTATGTAATCCTTCACCACTATTATACTATCGCTAGAATTCAGCATTTTGGCTGCAATCATCCATAACTAATCTTCAGCATTTTCAATCAAAGTCCTCTTCATTGTCAACTCAAACTATTAGTTGTCAAGATAATATTATTGCCAATCAGTATTCAACAGTTCAGTCAGCAGACGTGGGAAAATCCTCACTCTTCCTGCTGTAGTGTACTTGACAAGTATATTTTCTCATCTTAATATTTGACCAGTGAAGATGCCAATTGAAATTGGCCTTCACTATCCCATGCTTGTCATAATAGGTTCAGATAGGATGGTCAAGCTTGCTGACTGGATTGACACATTATCCTCATTACTTCTTAGAACAATGGTCATGACGTTTATCACTGGATTGTGTGGTCCAGACTTGATTATTTACAGACCGCCATCATACAGCATCATCAAACAACAAACAAACGAAACATACAACATTAATGTTACGTTTTATGTTTCTGTACAGATTCTGCAGGACATGATGATAGAGATAGACTACGATGCAGACGGAACTGTGTCTCTGGAAGAATGGAAGAAAGGAGGAATGACAACCATTCCGTTGCTTGTTTTATTAGGCTTAGATACGGTAAGTACTGCAGTAGCTTTAGAGGTAGGTGGCCAGTGCTGGTTTGCCTCACTGAAGATTGGGGTTCAGTTTCACAGTGGATAGAGTGTGTAAAGTTATTCAAAAGGTAGCCTTATGCATTTGCTTGTTACACTTGTTGCGTGAAGTCCATTTCTGGCGTCCCCTGCTATGATAGTTCTGGAACAATGCTAAAAGCAGCGTAGACCCATACTAGCTCACAAGGTAAGATAATGAGATAACAACAAATTTGGGAAAACAAGCATCAAGGATAGTTCCTTGATGGGCTACAAGGATAGGATGATGAGCTTAAGATAACCGAAAAATTACTATAGCCATGACAGTACTGAAAAATCTTCAACCTTATCTAACTTGGTGTGTCTCACATCAATGATAATGTGTTTCAGAATGTTCAAGATGACGGCACGCACGTGTGGAGATTGAAGCACTTCAACCGGCCAGCCTACTGTAATCTCTGTCTCAACCTCCTGGTGGGGCTGGGCAAACAGGGGCTCTGTTGTACATGTGAGTACCTACAATACCTCCTGGTGGGGCTGGGCAAACAGGGGCTCTGTTGTACATGTGAGTACCTACAATACCTCCTGGTGGGGCTGGGCAAACAGGGGCTCTGTTGTACATGTGAGTACCTACAATACCTTTTTGTGGGGCAAGGCAAACATTGACTCTGTTGTAAATGTGAGTACCTCCAATACCTCCTGGTGGGGCTAGGCAAACATTGACTCTGTTGTACATGTGAGTACCTAATATACCTCCTGGTGGGGCTTTGCAAACAGGGGCTCTGTTGTACATGTGAGTACCTAATATACCTCCTGGTGGGGCTTTGCAAACAGGGGCTCTGTTGTACATGTGAGTACCTAATATACCTCCTGGTGGGGCTTTGCAAACAGGGGCTCTGTTGTACATGTGAGTACCTAATATACCTCCTGGTGGGGCTTTGCAAACAGGGGCTCTGTTGTAAATGTGAGTACCTCCAATACCTCCTGGTGGGGCTAGGCAAACATTGACTCTGTTGTACATGTGAGTACCTAATATACCTCCTGGTGGGGCTTTGCAAACAGGGGCTCTGTTGTACATGTGAGTACCTAATATACCTCCTGGTGGGGCTTTGCAAACAGGGGCTCTGTTGTACATGTGAGTACCTAATATACCTCCTGGTGGGGCTTTGCAAACAGGGGCTCTGTTGTACATGTGAGTACCTAATATACCTCCTGGTGGGGCTTTGCAAACAGGGGCTCTGTTGTACATGTGAGTACCTAATATACCTCCTGGTGGGGCTTTGCAAACATTGACTCTGTTGTACATGTGAGTACCTAATATACCTCCTGGTGGGGCTGGGCTAACAGGGGCTCTGTTGTACATGTGAGTACCTAATATACCTCCTGGTGGGGCTTTGCAAACAGGGGCTCTGTTGTACATGTGAGTACCTAATATACCTCCTGGTGGGGCTTTGCAAACAGGGGCTCTGTTGTACATGTGAGTACCTAATATACCTCCTGGTGGGGCTTTGCAAACATTGACTCTGTTGTACATGTGAGTACCTAATATACCTCCTGGTGGGGCTTTGCAAACAGGGGCTCTGTTGTACATGTGAGTACCTAATATACCTCCTGGTGGGGCTTTGCAAACATTGACTCTGTTGTACATGTGAGTACCTAATATACCTCCTGGTGGGGCTAGGCAAACAGGGGCTCTGTTGTACATGTGAGTACCTAATATACCTCCTGGTGGGGCTTTGCAAACAGGAGCTCTGTTGTACATGTGAGTACCTAATATACCTCCTGGTGGGGCTGGGCAAACAGGGGCTCTGTTGTACATGTGAGTACCTAATATACCTCCTGGTGGGGCTAGGCAAACATTGACTCTGTTGTACATGTGAGTACCTAATATACCTCCTGGTGGGGCTAGGCAAACAGGGGCTCTGTTGTACATGTGAGTACCTAATATACCTCCTGGTGGGGCTTTGCAAACAGGGGCTCTGTTGTACATGTGAGTACCTAATATACCTCCTGGTGGGGCTGGGCAAACAGGGGCTCTGTTGTACATGTGAGTACCTAATATACCTCCTGGTGGGGCTAGGCAAACATTGACTCTGTTGTACATGTGAGTACCTAATATACCTCCTGGTGGGGCTAGGCAAACATTGACTCTGTTGTACATGTGAGTACCTAATATACCTCCTGGTGGGGCTAGGCAAACATTGACTCTGTTGTACATGTGAGTACCTAATATACCTCCTGGTGGGGCTAGGCAAACATTGACTCTGTTGTACATGTGAGTACCTAATATACCTCCTGGTGGGGCTTTGCAAACAGGGGCTCTGTTGTACATGTGAGTACCTACAATACCTTTTTGTGGGGCAAGGCAAACATTGACTCTGTTGTAAATGTGAGTACCTCCAATACCTCCTGGTGGGGCTGGGCAAACAGGGGCTCTGTTGTACATGTGAGTACCTAATATACCTCCTGGTGGGGCTAGGCAAACAGGGGCTCTGTTGTACATGTGAGTACCTCCTATATCTCCTATTTTACATCCTGGGGCAGTGGGGGTAGCCTTGTGGTTGAAGCGTTTGCTCTGTACGTTTCAGCTTCTCTGTTAAATAGGTCACACCTGTAGATCTATTGTTTGTGTCATGTTAAACATTTCAACATAGTGATACAGTCACTGAAGGCCTTTTATGGTCTTCTCAGTTACAGTTTTGTTTCAAATGGCTATAAGATGAGTTAAAGTCAACTCATTGTTGTTTGTCAGTATCTGCTAAATCAATCTGTCTTTATTGTTCCTCAGTTTGTAAATACACGGTGCACGAGAGGTGTGTGCAGAGGGCACCAGCATCGTGCATTACTACATACGTCAAGTCCAAGAAGACCTCACAGGTAAACACTGCATGATCATGCTGCTTGTTACTCTGGGTAACAAATCTGTCTATATACAAGTACCTGGAGGGAGTGTTGGGGGTCAATTTGGTCAGTGAAACTTGATATTATTGGCAGCTAAGCCCTTCATCACAGGTGGAGTAGTGTTGTAGCCTAGTGCTTAAACTGTTCGCTTGTCACACCAAGGACCCGGGTTCAAAGACATGAATATTTATCATCATTTTTAACTTGATTGAAATCTGTAACGTTTTGTCATGTTTCTTGCAAGATGTCTATTTTAGTTGGCAGTAGTGTTGTTAGTTACCTCATTTCTGTCATTATTTGTATTCTGTGAATGTGGTTCTTCACCAGACGATGAACCACCACTGGGTCGAGGGAAACTGTGTTGGCAAGTGTGACAAGTGTCGCAAGTCCATCAAGTCCTACAATGGAGTCACGGGACTTCATTGCCGGTGGTGTCATCTCACGGTAAGATCTCGGAGACTTTGGGCAGAAGCATAACCCTTGCTGCTTATTTGTAAATACACGCATGTCATAAAGATGATGGAGGGAGTCGTATACTGGTACACCTCATGGGTGAGAGTACAGTACAGTAAACAGGTTTTGTAAACTTGTAGCATTCACCCATTTCTGATTCAAACTCACTTCAGACCAAATCCTGCCCTCACTTTTGACCCAATCCAGACTGTCTACTGACCAACTCCTGATCCACTTCTGGCCAAATCCAGATCCACTTCTGGCCAACTTCCTGATCCATTTCTGGCCAAATCCAGATCCACTTATTACCAACGACCAACTCCTGATTCACCTCTGGCCAAATCCTGATCCACTTCTCACCAACTCCTGATCCACTTCTTGCCAACTCCTGACCCAGTCCTGACCCTGTCCTGATCAATTGCTGACCCTGTCCTGACAGTTCAGACCAAATAATGCATGGTTATAGACCCAGGTTTGACCCTCTTCTCACCCACACATCTCACTTTTATGACCTACCCAGGACCCAGTGGTGTATCTGGCCCGTTACTATGGCACATTACATTCAGTTCTAATAAAAATATTGTTGTGACCTTGAAAACATTTTCATTGACCCATGTCACCGTGAACATGTCACCGTGACCAACATATGACAACAAAAAACAAGACAGTAAGTTGACTGAATCATTCCCTTC
The DNA here is from genome assembly GCF_037392515.1 of Haliotis asinina. Lineage (NCBI taxonomy): Eukaryota > Metazoa > Mollusca > Gastropoda > Lepetellida > Haliotidae > Haliotis > Haliotis asinina. The sequence goes on from NC_090289.1 coordinate 43,516,836, forward strand.
ATGAAGTTCCCCAGTACACAACCCTGAATTGTTTGTTTCAGTTCCACAACAAATGTGCATCCCAGATAAAGCCCGAATGTGACATGGGAGACTACCGTGACCATATGTTACCTCCAACTACCGTCTGCCCAGCTGTGCTGGTGAGTAACACTCTCAATCAAGTTAATCGTTTTAAGAAGTTCACATCAAAAGTTTAAAGTGTCCTTGATTCCTGTGTTAGTTTTGATGGAAACATTTGTCCAAATGAGTGGGAGTTTTGTAAAATTCCTAGTTATGTTCACTGAAGCGCTAAGATGGCTTTGTGCTAGTGGACCCAGGATTTTGCAAGAAGGAGAGGATGTGACCCTCAATTCCATCTGGACAACACATGGGTACCAAACACTTCAGGCCCCCAGTCATCCAACTTATTTACAGCATGACTGATTAATTGTCTTGTATTAGATTGCATTCATCTTTTCATTTTGCAAAGCAAGATTTGAAAATGTTTTGAAAAAAAGATAAAGTTTTAAGCCTACTGTATGTGGCCAATGTGTAGGAATGCAAAAGAAAATGTACAATAAACGACAGTTAGATCGAGCAGGGAGAGACCACAATTTTTAGTTCAGTATGACAGTAGGTCTTCATACCAGCCAGAATGTACAGCAAGGGGCTAGGACCCCCTAAAATCAGTGTTTCTATATGTCTAGGTTACTGTAGCAGGATGAAAGAGTGTATGGGGAACTTCTGAAAAAAATCCAATTGAAAATTGGGAAATAGCAAGGAAATATGCCATATAAACTGGCAAAAAGACTCAGGTATCATATATGGCGGGTAGTGGCGATGCTGAATTGAACCATCAAAAGTAGAAATAATTCTGTTAATAAGCCTAATTGACTGTCGGAAGTGATGTGCACCAGTCAAGGGGAGGTAATTCATGGAGGTTATCTCCCCTCTGCTGCCTGGCTTGGTCTTGATATTGAACTGAGTAGTTGGAGTATTTTGTTAGGTAACTTTCTGTATAACACAATTATCATGACAATAAAATGGGTGTTTGTCATGCAATAATAAGGTTGTCACATCAGCTTTCCTCGTAATCAGTGATGTTTTCAGGACGTAGGTCATTCTAGCTATAAGACATTGTATATACAATGAGGTACTCAGTACAGCTTAAACTGATTCTTGTTTTCAGTAGTAGAAAGCATTTTATTTAAGATCTGGTACTCTTGAGTTTTTCATGCATGTGTGCTGGGCAAGCATGGGCTGTAATTTTGTTTAATAACTGAAGCTTCTTATGATTTGGTTTTTAATTGCATGCTGCTAAACAATGGCAGCTTTTATGCTTCTCAGATTGACACAGTAATAGATGTATCTATGAGATCATGAATTTTCTTTTAGAATGCATGGTTGTTGTATTTTTTCACACTTTCCAAATAATGGAAATGTTTCAAATTGGGCGGAATATTGAGCAGATTAAATCATGTGTATTTTTTGTGTTATTGTTTTTGCAAGGAAGTAACAAACATTAAACGGGAAGTAGAATATTTAGAACTGTTTTCATAAACTCTAAACTGAGGTCAGTGACAAAATGTCACAAGGCTAAAATAATCAGTTATTTGAGAATGTTTTGAAACTGCATAATTGTTTTACTTCCTTGTATATACGTTACATGAACCAAAGCTGTTTAATAGACTGAAATAAGTATAATTTCACCCGAAGCTTTAATCTGTTGTCATATTTGTAAACTATGATATAATGGATTTTTTTTCATCCAAATACACAGCCAAATATTGAATCAGCAATATATGTTTTTTTGTTTACGAATCTGCTAACCTTACAAACAGCTCAGCAAAAAGTAAAAATCAGAATGATTTGGAATTTTTATCCCACCACCAGTCACAATCATGTTAATAGTATTTAACAGCAGGCTGTGTGCAGCTGACGGCACATTTACTGAGTCGTCACAATACAAATCTGCAGCAATAACTGTAATTCAACCCATTCTGAGACTAATTGAAAATGATCTCCCTTAATTACCAGTCACAACAAGTTTCATTATATGTCATATTTATGAAGAACTTAAATAGATGCTTCTTATATCCTTAACACCTTCCAATTCATTTCCAAACCAATCTGTAATATGCAAATCGTTAATATGAAAAAATAAGCTATTGTACATTTTTCACTTTTTAACCAAATATTTCAATTTCAAATTCTGTAAACCCAAGTCTATAAGGTTTTGCCTAGTTAGTGTTTGGCTAGTGTTGTCTTGTTATGCATGCCGTTCACATTTTCAGTTTGTTTTGTACTTTGATGTAGACATATTATGACACCCATCCACATCACAATCCTCATGTGAGTATGACAGATGACCTTACTAACACAGGCGTGCTCCACTAACTTGACGCTGTCACAGAGACCTGTCTGTTCAGAACTTGCCATTATTCATGTTTCTATTTCAACTATTTCCTTTGTTTCTTTAAAAAATATAAACATTTCAATATAGCCAGACCAGTTTTCAGACTCAATTTAAGGAGCAGAGGAAACTGAGTGCCCAGTTATCTGAGGTGCCTCAGTTTGCTGTGGAGAGTTGCCGCCCTTGGGCATGAAACATGTATGATAATAAATTGATTTGAATCCCTGTTCACCTTATTACATCTCAAGGGTTACCAGCACCAAACTTGAGTGTTTCACCAAAGTTGTCACGTGTCATAATTTCCTCAACATCAAGTTGGGTCGCCTATGATACAATTAAAATATTGTTATGGTGCCAAACCCAAGACACTAGTTGTTATGACATTGAGTCTTGGAGAACTAGATACTTCTAGCTGTGGTACATTATAACAGAATGGCCAATATCAGTATGCAAGAAATACCAGCTTCAGGGTTCTCTCGTCCACAATTTGCCATTGTTAAATTCAGAAATAGCCCTCATCAGTTAATGAATTCTGCTGAAATATTCAGCCTAGCTTTTTTCAGTTGAGATTTTTTTTACATTTTCTTTAGTTTTCTTTTTCTTTGAAGGATCCTGAGAGGTTTTGCTAAGGTTGATGATGCATTGTATTGTTTTCATCATTCTCTCAGCCTTTCACTGAAGTCCAACAATCTGATTCATTGGCCATACAGAGTTGCCTCCCTTTGATGACACTGTGACATGACTGAAATATGCTTGAGTTTTGAACCTATATGCTTTCAGCTAACATTCTGATGCGACTTTATTTCATGCTTGGCTGATTTGCTGTGTATCTGTAAATATAACTTGTACATATCTACTTACTGATAAAAAGTAGGCACAATTTGTGGATTTTGACTTCTGTAATATACTGTTAACCTGTGAAGATCCAAGTTAGAATTGTCTGACAGCAACCCAATGCTTGTAAAAGGTGTCTCACAGGATCAGGTGACTTGGTTGACACATATCATCAGATCCCAACTGCGCAGATTGATGCTCATGCTTTTGATCATTGGATTCTCTGGTCCAGACGCGAGTATTTTCAGGCCACCAACATTTAGCTGTTTTTCACTGATTGCAAACAAATAATTGTTACAGTGATATTTTGCAATCTTCCCCCCTTGTCAAGCATGACTACTTAATCTGAGATGATTCAAAATCTCAGTAAAACTATTTTCTGTGTGTAGAGTGTTGTTTCTTTGGACTTAATAGCCTGAGAAAATATTCTGATAAATGTGACACCTCTAAGAGGTATAAGATCAGCTCAAAGATGTCCCTGTCTGAGAATTTATAGAAGTTGCTATCCATATGTTGTGTCTACCCTGCTGTCCAGCAAGAAATGCTCATTGAACAATTGATACTGATCATATATTCTAGATGCTACATCATAGAAAAAGTGTATGACTATTTTCCTCCAATATGACAACTGGACATTGGTCATCTTCCGTTAACTGAACCACTAACAGTCATTTGGGATTCATTCTAAAATTTTTCTTCTTTCATTTTCAACTTTTTTGCACTTGTGTCTCATGAATCCAACGTTTAATCATGGGAGGACTCATCTGTCGACATGGTTTTCACCAGCATTCATTGTGTTCACATGTTCATAGTGTGTTTGGAGAAAAGCTAAACATCTTGAGTTTTCATTGTCTTTAAAAGTTTTGTGGATCTATACATGACATACAAAAGAGATATTTTAATGAAATTTATTAACATGCTTTTTCTCACTTCATATTTTCTATTTTCTGTTAAATCTAATTTATGTGATATTAATTATGACCTGATCAATATTAATTTGTCTATGTTTTGCTTGGATAATGGCTTTTTGTTTCTTTTTATTGTAATTTTGTGAAAGATAAAAACCTTTATGGACAGACAGTGGCTGATTTTAGAATGCATGTTATGTTGAATGTTCTGGAGAGAGATGATTGTAGGATTGTGTACTGTGTAGTATATATTAAGTGATGTATATGGCACAGTAGGTAGTGTTGCATGTAAGAGAAAATGAAACAACACACAACTTTTCTTCTCCGGCCAGTACACGTGAACCATCCGTGGCTTCACAGATTGCTGCATGGCAGTATCCTGTGTTTCTTTGTTCCAATCTTATTTCACCATATTTTGGAGTTTATTTACACCAAACCCATGATGGTGGGGTTTGACATAGATTTAAACTCGGGGGCTTACTTCCCCATCAACCTGACATGGTGTACAATAGCTAATATCAATTGGTATAAGACACAGGGCTCATTCACTATCACCAGGTATGTCCATGAAACAGAAAGACTATGCCTTGATTGTATGAAGTAGAGGTAGACTGAAGTTAGTTTTACGCTACTTTTAGCAATATTCCAGCAGTATCATCGCAGGGTACTCCAGAAATGGGCTTCACCATCTAGGTATTCAAACCTAGGTCTTTGGCGTGACAAGTGAACGCTTGTGACACTAGACTACTCCACCAGCCCTGTAGAGGTAGAATATCATCATCCCATCCTTGTCGGAGAGTCTTAAGGGCTGCTGTAGATGTCAGATGATACAGAATCTTTCCACTGCCACTTTTTTCTAGTTTTGTGAATCTATTTGAGTGGGCGTTATTACCTGGACAGGGATGCATCCAGGCCGCAGTGCAGGAATTATGCATTTGGTAGTCCTTCTGGAGCAAAAAACAAATTCAGTGCGTCAGATTTCATGCAAATAAAGTTGAGCTGGCGCACTTAGATATAATATGTGCGCCATATGTAGCCTATTGTGACAAAAAATTCGATATTCAGATGGTATTGACATGAATTCGCAGCCAAAAATATCTACCGTATCAAGTGTGAATAACAAAACATGAAAGCAATTTTGTTTAACCCTTCATGCACATGTTTTGGAGAAAGAAAAAACACTTAATTTACTCTTTAAGGTAAGTACTTCATCAATTTGTTAAATTCAGCTGCTTAGTCATGTTAGTATCACTGTTACCATGGTAACACATATACGTGACGGGTGATGCAATAAGAAAATACAGTCATTTAGCTTTGACCCGTGTTAAGTTGTGTGTTTGCCCACTTTCTCAAAGAGGGTGGGCCAAATGGCCTACTTTGCCAAAAAGCTGGATGCACCCCTGCCTGGATTAAATACTATCCCTGAATATACTTTCTGTTGTAATTTACATAACTTTAAATCTAGGAGGAAGGGGCAATAAGGTGCCTGGCAGTTAAGGTGTATCAGGGTTTGAATCCCCTCATGGGTACACAGAAAAGCCATTTCAGGTGTTGCCCTATGTGGTAATGCTGGAATATTGCAAAAGGTGACATGAAACCATATTCACTCACTAGCAAAAAGTTTTTAAGTTAATTTCCAAGACCTCTGAAGGAGAATAGACCAAAGATTGGGAAATACATATTTGAAATTATTGCCCACACCATCAATCTTTCATTCCCTGACATATTTTGTTATTATTTGCATGATGTCATTGTGATTGTATACAGGCATTAAACCTCACTTTGTCTGTTGCTAGCAATGGCTGAATGTCACATGCAGCCTCTTCAAAGAGTATGTGAAGGCCATTTCTGGTGTCTCCCACTGTGGTATTGCAGGAATATTGCTAAATGTGTTGTAAAACTTAAGTCACTCACACTCTGAAAAGGTACTTTGGTCCAGTTCCACAGAGCGATTTTACTGCTAATACTGTTGACCCAATGTTGTTTCAGGATCGGCCCCGCCCAGGCAAGACAACGCCCTCCAACCGTGACAGTCAGAGTCTGACTCAGCTGGACTTGATCAGTTCCAACGGGGATGAACAAAATGAGGGTGACCAAAGTGGTGACCAAAGCCCAAGCCAGCCGTCTCAAGATATGCTACCGTCACCAGGGCCTGCAGTGAGTACATTCTCCTTGGACTTGCCCACTTGTGTCCTAGTGATCCAACCCATTCCTGATCCAACCCACCCTGAAAACATCCAAGTCCTTTTTTGTCTCTTCTCTGACCTTACCCATGAAGGTCCAGATAGAATAAGTCTGTCATTGGTTCCCAATGTTACAGATCGGTGCTCATGCTGTTGATCACTGGATCGTGTGGTCCAGACTCAATTATTTACAGACAGCCGACATATTGCTGGAATATTGCTCTGGAGTGCGGTGTGGAAATAAACTCACTCACTCACTCTTCTCTTTTCATCACCCCAGTAGACCACCTGACCATAGAACTGATCACTTCTGATCTCCCCCAACATAGTATTGCTGTTATATGTAAAACCTGCATACGGCAATAATTACTCACACACTCACTCATGGGCTGAATGTATGTCCAAGTGTCCCATATTTTATATATGACCACTTTCTAAAAGGCATTGTGGAGCACAATAGTACAGTGGTAAGACGTCTGCCTATCATGCTGAAGGCCTGGGTTCGATCCCCTGTGGAGACCCTTAGAGGGCCTCATTTGTGTATTGTCAGATAGTTGGGTCCACATTGTCTCTGTTCATGCAGCTGTGAAATGGGTACCCATGTGAATGTTTCCTTCATTGCACCTAAGAGACAGTCTGGCTGTATGCTGCCGAGGAGTTGAACAAGTATCGGAAACTTTCCTGTGACCAGGAATAGTAGTGTATTTAGCGCCATGAGCAGGCAATGTGCATGGATAGGAGCACAATGTAAGCAGACTGTTATTTACATTGTATGTTGAACCAATCTTGTGTGACCTGACTGATGACAAATCACTGCCCTCTTGCTGGCTTGAGTGAGTGAGTGACTTCAGTTTTACGCCACTCTAAGCAGTATTCCAACTATATGGCAGTAGTCTGTAAATAATCGAGTCTGGACCAGACAGTCCTGTGATCAACAGCATGAGCATAATTGAAGCAATTGGGATATGTTGACATGTGTCAACCAAGTCAGCAAACTTGGGTTACTGAAGACCAGTTCTAACCCAGACCTTCACAGGTCCTTTCTACTGGATGTCAAATGTAACACAACATCACCAAGCCTAGTGTTAAAGTGCAAACAAAATAACAAACAAATGTGATGTTTATGCACAGGCTTTAACTGGCCCCTCTGTTGTTTTTCAGGGTCAGAGCTCCTTTCAGATCACACCATTAGATGGAACTCATCCATTGTTAATATTCATCAATCCAAAGAGCGGAGGCAAACAGGGGGGAAAGTAAGTGCTGTATGATAGTTTCATCAATGCACACAAAGCATGCATGTCGCCTTCAAGGAAGCTTTACATGTGAAACAATCCGTCTGTGATGAAGGAATGAGGACCTGAAGCGTCGTGTTCCTAATATAACAAAAGTTGACATCCATAAACGTGATGTGACTTCCTGTTCGATCAGATTTTTATCTGCATTTTTCAGATTTTTAGTTGCATTGATAGTAGAGCTGATCTATATTACTGAGTGTTTTCATCAATATTTTCATCTTTCCATGATACTCAAAACAGATTGCAGTGACTGCAGTAGGTTTTGTATGAGTGCATTCAGAAATAAAATTATGAATATGTAGTCCAAATCTTTTGCATGTGAAATTTTCAGTTCAGTCCTGAATCATGTTAAAATTTATTTTGTCTCTATGTTGCGTTTTAACGGTTCCTTTTAAAATTGTGGAGATCAGAATTTGTGCGCTCAAAACACACACAAAAGATATTTTTTGTGTGGTTTTATTTATTTAATTCTTTTTTGCGTGAAAAACGCATGTTTCTGTGTTAATGTGAAGACTGAGATTGTCATCAATTCTTAGGCAAATCTCCCTTTTGAACTTGAGCAGTATGGGAGAGTAGAGGAGTTTGACAGTGTGAAATTTTCTCTCTTGGAATATAATATGATTATCATCTTCAACAGCTGATATATCAAATGGACGTCTGTCTGTTTCAGGCTTTTGCGGAAATTTCAATATTTATTAAACCCTAGGCAAACATACGACATGATAAGGAATGGACCTATGGTGGGGTACGTATTCAGCTTTGTCCAAGTAAGGATTTCATTTGTTTGTTCACCAAAAGTCCTGCTATATGACAGCAGCTCGTAAATAGTCAAATCTGGACCAGACAATACAGTATTGTATACAGCTACCAATCTCGACTCAATTACATGATAAAAATAATTTAAGATTTTTATTTCTTGCCCATACACCCTTACACTGATCCTATTTTTTGCCTGTCATTATAAAACTCTTTCAACTGTCCTTAATTATTTGTGCAAGAAGTAGTATTTGCCAAAGTTGAATTTGTTTCAAAACAACTCAACAACCTAATATTATTTCCAAATTGTAAACAAACTGAGCCTAACAGCTCTAATTCTTCATCAACAGTAAGTACCTTATGCTGTCTTGATCTGTAGTTTGCCATATTGCCTTCTGTCATAAGTGACCCCTTTTCTCAGTTTTCTAACTTCCTTGCGTGCTTTTGATAATGAATTATCAACAATGTTAAGAATATTTACATACATATATCCCTGATACCGTTATTCTTTCCTCCACAGGCTTCAGTTTTTAAAGGATGTACCAAACACTCGTATTTTAGTGTGTGGTGGTGATGGTTCTGTTGGTTGGTTACTTGATACAATGGGTAAGTAAACAGCTACAAGTTCTTCCTTAACATGAAAATATGTTTTAAAAATCATTTTTCTTAATATTGAATGCATATTTGAATGTGTTTTGATTATTCAAACAGACTTCTAATTCCTCAACACCCTTTTTTTCTGTCCTAGTGCACAACCTGTATCTTTTATTCCAACATTTACATCCAGAGTATTTTACATGGCTGACCACAGTAACTTATTGATATATATGAGATGTTATATAAATTGTGGTTATACTAATGTGAAGAAAGGTGCAGAAAATGAAAGAAAAAGACAAGAAATAAAAACATAAAGAAAAAGAAATTCATTCTAAAAATGGTTGATATTTCATGGGTTATGTCCCTTGTTATAGACAAGTTGGCCTTGAACTATCAACCCCCGGTCGCAGTTCTACCTCTTGGAACAGGAAATGACCTTGCAAGGTGCATGCGATGGGGTGGAGGTAAGCAAACAGGGATCTCATCGTCTTTATCTCAGCCTGAAATGCATTATTCTTCTGTTTCTACTGTATGATATCTGAAACGAATGAGAGTTGCCCAAGTTTTTTACTGCAAGGCAAAATTTTATCTCATTCAGCGATCTTAAGCACATGCATTATGAATGTACTAGCTAACATGATGTACTTGCATAGAATGCTCTTTGAATATCAGACTATGGTCATCATCTTTTGAGAATGCTGAGCATGAAATTCTGTGCGACTTACTTGTTTTGTATTTTGTTTCATGTGTTACACTCTGTGTGAGTTTGATACAAAAGTGCAGATCAAGAGAACTTGTGTTTATATGGACACTCATTTCAAAAAAGGACTCGCATCAACATTGCTTGCTCTTTGTTATTTGTAGCTGATGTCCAGTGACCTGTAAGTTGTCCTTACATGACAAGCCAGAGGTTAAACATGTGGTGTTCCTTCTGTTAAACTAGAATTGACTATATTCAACTGCCCTTGAACTCCAAGACTTTCTCTTGATAGTAATTAGCTTCTACCTTCATGTCTCAAATGGGCACAAAGTGAGAAGTCCATTTCAGGTGTCCCTGCCATGATATTGCTGAACAGTTGCTAAAAGCAATGCAAAGCCCAACTCACTCACTCACTCTTAACTTCACAGCAGAGTTCATCAAAAGTAAATGTCATGCAGTAAATATCATATCTCATAATACATGAAATAATCTGTGACAGATAGTCAATGAGTGAGTCTGGTTTTAGACCCCTTTCAGCAATATTCCAGCAGTATCAGAGCATGGACCCCAGAAGTGGGCTTCACACGTTGTACCCATGTGGGGAATCAAACCCAGATCTTTAGCTTGATGAATGAACACTTTAACTTCTAGGCTACCCCACCACCCCAACAGACAGACATGGAAGGACAAACATATACTAATTGCTTCAAACAGTACTAGGAATTATAACACTCTCTCTCCCACACATACACGGCAAGTACACACAAACACTACTGTCCACACAACAAGTGATGGTTATGGCCTTAACATAGAGCACCCTCTGTCAGTGACAATAGACATTACACTTGATTCCTGTTGCAGGTTATGAAGGCGAGAGTCTGCTCAAAGTGTTGAAGCGTATTGAACACAGTACATGCATTATGCTGGACCGGTGGCAGATTGAGTTCAGCAAACCAGAGGGAACAGATGAGGAGGAGGGGGATCCCATCCCCTACAACATCATCAACAACTACTTCTCCATAGGGGTGGTGAGTGACTAGTTGTGGGTGAATCATGTAGTGAAGATCCAGTTATATGACTAGTTGTGGGTGAATCATGTAGTGAAGATCCAGTTATATGACTAGTTGTGGGTGAATCATGTAGTGAAGATCCAGTTATATGACTAGTTGTGGGTGAATCATGTAGTGAAGATCCAGTTATATGACTAGTTGTGGGTGAATCATGTAGTGAAGATCCAGTTATATGACTAGTTGTGGGTGAATCATGTAGTGAAGATCCAGTTATATGACTAGTTGTGGGTGAATCATGTAGTGAAGATCCAGTTATATGACTAGTTGTGGGTGAATCATGTAGTGAAGATCCAGTTATATGACTAGTTGTGGGTGAATCATGTAGTGAAGATCCAGTTATATGACTAGTTGTGGGTGTCGTGAATCATGTATACAGTGGTGACTTTGTGACAATCCAGGTTATATGACTAATTGCGGGTGAATCATGTAGTGAAGATCCAGTTATATGACTAGTTGTGGGTGAATCATGTAGTGAAGATCCAGTTATATGACTAGTTGTGGGTGAATCATGTAGTGAAGATCCAGTTATATGACTAGCTGTGGGTGTCGTGAATCATGTATACAGTGGTGACTTTGTGACGATCCAGGTTATATGACTAATTGTGGGTGTTGTGAATCATGCATACAGTGGTGACTTTGTGACGATCCAGGTTATATGACTAGTTGTGGGGGTTTTGAATCATGTATACAGTGGTGACTTTGTGACGATCAAGGTTATATGACTAGTTGTGGGTGTTTTGAATCATGTATACTGTGGTGACTTTGTGACGATCCAGGTTATATGACTAGTTGTGGGGGTTTTGAATCATGTATACAGTGGTGACTTTGTGACGATCCAGGTTATATGACTAGTTATGGGTGTTTTGAATCATGTATACTGTGGTGACTTTGTGACGATCCAGGTTATATGACTAGTTATGGGTGTTTTGAATCATGTATACTGTGGTGACTTTGTGACGATCAAGGTTATATGACTAGTTGTGGGTGTCGTGTGTAACGAGGCGTCTAACGAGATTTGGGTGGTCAAACTCACTGACTTGGTTGACACATGTCAATGTACTGTTGAATAGGTTAAAGTTCAGGATGTTGATGCCTGGATTATCTGGTCCAGACTTGATCATTTACAGATAGCCATCATATAGAGGGGATATTGTTATGTGTTGATGTGTCTGAATAGGGTATTCGTGCTTAACTGCAGTATCTCATTTGGTTAGCACTTTAAAACCAGCTGAAGTCTGGGCTGGTACAAACAGCCACACATACAAATGCATGCATATAGTCATATGAGCGAAACAATCTTAAGTACAATGTTAAACCCCATTTCATCTTGCGTCATGCCATCTCTTATTTTCATATTCTCATTTTACTGTATTCTCCTTTTCAGGATGCATCAATATGTCATCGGTTTCACATCATGAGGGAAAAACATCCAGAAAAGTTTAACAGCCGGTGAGTGGAGACTTATCAATTCATGTGCTAGGTCAACAGTGGTGACCTTGAAATATGGTTACATAACTATGGTTACTGATTTAAGACATGGCTCAAGAATTCTTCTTTGTTTTCAGGATGAAGAACAAATTTTGGTATTTTGAGTTTGGCACATCGGAGCAGTTCAGCTCAACATGCAAGCATCTACATGAAGACATTGACATTATGGTGAGAACAGTCAACTTCTCAAGCATACCTCAGTCACAGATTCTAGTCGTCCTCTGCTTTATTAGGCATATTTAGGTCACCAACTTAGGTTTAGGGGAGTGCAGTTTGAGGTAAACACCATGGCACCACAGAGAATACGTCAGCTTACAGACAGTCATTCTTATAGTGGACAAATGGATGATCGAGACACGGCCAAGTCAAACTTATTTTTTTTAGATGGAAATAAAAAAATTGTTACCCACAAAAATAAAAGTGACTTGCCAGTGCCAGAGAAAAATTTCACTTTTGTCTATTTAGCCTTAGCATTATTATTATGCATTTGCATGAACGGGATACTATACACCGTAAGGAGCTTAAGGTGCAGAGATCACAGATATGGGCACACCTTTTGTAATAGTGATGTTGTTTATTTTGCAGTTATGCCTCTGTATGCCCCTTATCAGTAGTATGCTGTAAGGGGTACAGGGATACTAAACATCATTTGTCAGTAAAAAGTTTTGATGTGGGGTAATATAATATTGTTTTCCCCTCCTCCTAGTGTGATGGTTACTCTCTGGATCTGGCCAATGGCTCTCCCCTGGAGGGTATTGCTCTCCTCAATATTCCAAGTATCTATGGAGGTACCAACCTTTGGGGTGAGAACCCCAGCCAGAAGAAACGACGGAAAGCTCAAAAAGCAAAGAAGGACAAAGACAAAGAATTCTCCACGAGCAGCATGTCGTCAGCAGAACTCAACTCTGCTGTGCAAGGTTTGTTTTGCTGATTTGTTGTTTTAAGCCACACATTGACATATGACAACAATCTATCCCACATATTGACTGATTGTTTGTAGTTTAAAACAGGACTCGGCATTATTCAAGCTATATGGCAGCAATATGTAAATGATCGAGTCTGGACCAGACTATTCAGTGATCAACAACATGATACATTGATCTATGCAGTTTGGATATGATGACATGTCAACCAAGTCAGTTGCCTCTTATGACAAGCATGTGTTTTCTGAACACCAATTTTCACAGGTTCCTGCACATTACTGACAATTCATGTATGTGTATATCTGTAATCATCAAACCTAGATATGTTTTTAATATGTTTGCCAATAAATCAAACGAAAATAAAAAGAAATGACAAAGGATCATGCCAAAATTCATTCCTTATCTGACTTGATGATTTGTGGAAATTAATATTTGAACCAGATTTTATAACTGTCAAATCTCAGGATTACTGCATACAGGAAACACTTGAATAATGTGCTAGTGATTTCTGAATTTTGTGTATTTTGGATACAGAGCTCCTAAAGATTCGATTTCCCACATAGGTACAATGTATGGAGCCCATTTCTGTTGTCCCCCTTTGTGATACTGCTGAAATATTGATAAAAGCAAGATAAGAAAATACATACACTCTCACCACTGGCTTATTGAAGTGTGTGTGTGTAACATTGTATTTTTGGTAGAAATTAGGTAAGGTGAGAGAGCACCAAATAAAATAAGAATGTGACCCAAAAGTCTGTTTGGTTCTTTTGTTTGCATGTTGAATGTTAGAACTGTTTTCCTGTTGCAGATGTTGGGGACAAGCTGATTGAGGTGGTAGGTCTGGAGAACAGTATGCATGTTGGTCAGGTCTATGCCGGACTGCGGGCATCCGGCAAACGTCTTGCTCAGTGCTCACAAGTTGTCATTAGGTATGTGTCAGTGGTAAAATGTCATTAACTGTGTGTCAGTGCTCATAACTTGTCATTAAGTATGTGTCAGTGCACACAAGTTGTTGTTAGTTGTGTCACAGTCTTTACAAGTTGTCATTAGGCATGTATGAGTGATCACAAGTTACCATTTGGTATGTGTCATTGATCACAAGCTGTCATTAAGTATGTGTCAGTGATCATATGTTGTCATTAAGTATGTGTCAGTGATCATATGTTGTCATTGAGTATGTGTCAGTGATTGCAAGGTGTCATTAAGTATGTGACAAGTTGTCATTAAGTATGTGTCAGTGATTACAAACTGTCAGATGGTATTGCTCATGCTATCAAACCTTGTTTTGTCAGAACCAGAATCACTCATATTCCTCGATGGTATACCTGTGTATTTTGTAGTTCAGTAGCTTTCTCATATACAGCATAAGTATCTATTACCAGTACTTGATTCGTATGGATGACAGATATGTCTTTTGATACACACATTTTGGTAATCAGTTTTGTGTATTGTGGAAGACAAAACTGTCAGAAGTGATGAAGTGATAATGAAATTATAACACAGTCCAATACTGACAGAAAAGAGCATGCATTGTAATGAGTGTGATTTGACCTGTTTCATATTTTGCTTTCAGGACAAGAAAACGATTTCCAATGCAAATAGATGGCGAACCCTGGATGCAACCACCGTGCACTGTGAGTAGCAGACAAACCATGACATTCAACTTGTGTTCATTCTGATCACTAGTTTTGTATTTCATAAAGTCCCTTACCTAGCTCTGAAATACGGCCCCTTACCTAGCACTGAACTCCATGCCGCACTTGCATGCTCAAAGTGCATACAACATGATAGACATTTTTACCGTGGATAACTTAAGATACTTGTGAGGTCAGTGTTCACGTTAACTCGGAAACCTGTGTTTTCCACGCTAAAAAAGATTGCTGAAAAATATTTTGCATGCATGTTTTGGGTGCATAGAATCTGACCTTAATTTTAGAAAGTACCTTAAAATAGCAACATATAGAAGACATGAAATGTTTAAATGATTCAGGATTGTAATGGACCCATGAGGGGAAGAATAGGCCTTTAGCAACCCATGCTTGCCACAAAAGGTGACTATGCTTGTTGTAAGAGGAGACTATCAGGATCTGGTGATCTCAGACTCGCTGACTTGGTTGACACATATCATCGGTTTCCAGTTGTGCTGATCGATGCTTCTGCTGTTGATCATTGGATTGTCCAGTGCAGACTCGATTATTTACAGACAGCTGGCATATAGCTCGAATATTGCTGAGTCTGGCTTTCTCATTCGCTCAGGATTGTAATGAACATTTCACATGCAAAAGATCTGCACTACATATTAAAATTTTATTTCTGCACACACGCTTACAAAACCAACTGCGAGGTGCAAAAAGTTTAATAATAGGATGACTTATCCCATCGGGTACCCATTTTCTGCAGGGTGGACAGTGGTAATTTTAAACGACTTGATTATTTCATAAACTGTATGTGGGCATTTGATGTCAGATGGCAAGCACTTATCACATGTTTACAGCTACGTTTAAGCCACAAATAGCACAGTTACTGCGTACAAATTGCATCAGTGATTAATGGTATACATCCAGCTATGTATTTTACTCTTTTCTTGAAAGAGATTGGATGGCCTTGGTATCTGAGGCACAGTACATTGCTATACAGAGTGGATTGAGATCTTTGTTCAACACAACTGTATTACATGGTGCCATTGTACAAAGTGATCTTAGCATTAAAGTTAATGTAAACCCATAAACTTATGACAGTCTTTTAGTTAAGGTCATATTATACAATGGAGCACAGGTTTGCAAGCATTACATCCATGCATGTGTGTTTCACCACACCTTCGTCACCTCAGGGTTTGCTTACACATAATGTAGATACATCATGCTGATATCAGTGGAATATGCTCTAAACCCAACTCACTCACTCATTCGCTCAGCTCTAAACCAACTCACTCATTAAGTGCTGTCTCCTCAAGGCTTGATGTTGTCACTGTTGTACTTACAGATCTATGTTACACACAAGAACCAAGTGCCCGTACTGATGGCGCCCCCGTCAAACAAGAAGTCCAAGCTTTTCAAACTTTTTAAGAAGTAGCTCAGTCTGTGCAGTGCAAGGTGAAGGTGAGTGTCGGGACCAGTTTAACAAATAATACTTGGACATTCAAACTATATATATACTCATCTGTACATTAACCAGCCAACAAACCCATGAAGATCTGGGATAGAACTGTTCCTCTCTAACCCATTTATTGTTGTAAGAGGCGACTTATGGGATCACTTGGTCAGGCTCATCATATCCCACTTGCGTAGATTGATGCTCATGCTGTCGATCACTGAATTGTCTGATCCAGACTCCATTATCCACAGACAACCAACCTATATATGGCATAATGCTGAGTGTGGCGTTAAACACCAAATATGTCAACCATCCCTACAATTTAGAAAGATTTCTTTGGTAGTCCAGGTTCCAGATCCGCGGCAACATTCTTAAGCTTTTGATGGACTATGGAGTTTTGTCTGGTCGTAATGCTACGAATGCTTTGTAATTTTGGAGCTCACAGCCAGAAACTGACTCACATAGTTGAGAAATCATGATTACATCAAGGAACCCCCATAGGTGTGAGTTGATTTTACATCAACAGGTGTGTGTGATTTTTCCACCTTGTACCAAGTTATAACTTACATATAGCCTATCAATGCATTGTTGTTGCACATTACAAATAGCCACTGTGACATCATATGTTGTAGATCGATGCTCATTTTGTTGATCACTGGTTTGTCATGGTCTTGCTTATTTACAGACTGTTGTCATATAGCAGGAATGTTGCTGAGTGTGGCATTAAACAGCAAACAAACCAACAAATAAATGAACACCAGGATGCTTTCATATAGCTGATGCTGTGTAATTCTGCAAATGATTTTGGGATCAACTACCACGTTAAACACATTCAAACATAATAATTTATCTTTGTATTGCAGGCCATCCTTGCACTGTGGAACAATGTGGATCAGCAAGTTGAGCCCTTCACAGCTAATCTAGCGCAGTAGCCCGAGGTCCATATATAGGCAGATGCAGGTCATCGCTTTACCAGTTGTAGCCCCGGTCAATAGCCATGTCCGCTGTCTCGGCAATACTTCTTGGTGCAATATTAAACAACCATAGCATTTTGCATGACGGCATCCTCCCATCTTGTTTCTTGTTACTGAGTGAAGCCCATCTCACTAGTTATCAAAATAATCATTTCTTTGTTGCCATGGTTACCTCCATTTCATTTTGATAATTTACACCATTTAGATTTCTATTTTACGTTTATATGTACATGGTTATCACTTCATGATAAACTTCTGTCTATTTTTCCCCATTTTTATTTAATATTTATATTTGGAATTCAAGTGTTAATTTTGTAGAAATCTATTTATTTTTTGTAGTTTTTGGTTTATTTTTATTTCTTAGGAATGTATATTTTTACAATCCTGATTTCCTGGAATCAGAAATAAAGTAACAGATGGGTGTGAACTAATTAAAGAGTTATCTTGTCATAATATTTCAGTTTGGGTCATTTTCTAGAAATTAAAACAATCTGTCATAATAGTAAAGTGAGATTTCCATATACTGAGAGACATTTTGATATTGCTGTATACTATTTTCACTGTTACACTCAGGTATTTTTGATGTGCAATTTGCAATATTTGATATGCCACATCTCTAAATGTAATATTGTACCAAGAACTACATCACTGAAACCCTCTTCCCTATATATGCCATTAGACTATTCCATATGAATGTGTGGAAGATTCCAAGAATGCATGGTAGGGGCTATAACATAGGTCTAGATTACATCAACCCCACAACCAATGGGCAGCTAAATAAGATAATAATTTCAATGCCAAATATATGTTCTTAGTGATGTGTACCGACACTGTTCATGGTTGAATCCGCTGACAGATGTAATAAGCCTAGTTCTGTGAATGCTGAGTATATTTATTTGAAGGCTCAATCATGTGAAGTTTTTCACTATGGTCTTGAAACTAAACAGTTATCAAAGTGTTTCCATAGTTTCCTTGAAGACAGCTTTGAGATTTCAAGGGCACTTTCCGACAAATATGTTGAAATGTTGATATGTCCCTTTAGATATCACATGCACGCAGTCACTATTATCCTCCAAGGCCAAATCTATAGGATGTAAAATGCTCAAAGTGTTCAAGAATGATATTTGTGAGTGAGTGGGTATAGTTTTACACTGCTTTTGGGAATATTCCAACATTATCACGAGAGGGAACACCAGAAATGGGCTTCACACATTGTACCAATGTGGGGAATTGAACCTAGGTCTTCAGTGTGACGAGTAGATGCTTTAACCATTAAACCATTTAACCATTTCAACCACTGCCATGAAACTTATATTGATGGATAGCTGAAAATGTAAATCTAGATTTAGTGATCTTTTATGGAGATGTCTGTAAATAGGCTGGTAATGCACTATGTAACTATTTTTGAAACAGATGTATACCATTTAAAGAATTTCAGTCACTGATGTTAAAGTAGGGATTTACCTTGAGTTCTGTATGCGAGGGTCCCAGGGACTCCTACTCTTCAGGGGTCCTGGACAGAAAAATGGGGGTCCCAGAGACTGTATCATGATCATCACATAAGTTATTACTGTAATAAAATTGCAAATGATACCATAGCCCAGCCTGCAGCAAACTTAATGATAACTCGTTACTTGAATGGAATTTTTGCAAAAAGTAAATAAGTAAAAAACAAAAAGACTTTTTCTACGTCACTGTGGGTGCGCAAATATATTTTGTTGTCAATTTTTATGCATATAGGACGCAGGAATTCATGTCCTGTAAATCCCTGTATTATAGTGAAGGTAAAATGGTTGATAACAGAACATATTCAGAGACTGTGAAGTGGTTGAAAGGGAATTATTATGTATTCACACACACAAAAGATTTTCTTTATACAGTATGACTGAAAAATAGAAAGTTAACACAAATGACCACGTTGATTGCTGTGAGTGTCAGTAATTTTGTTCTGACTGGTAGGAATATCAGCTCAGGTGTTACAGAAAATATTATCATGTATAAGCGCATAAAACTGAAACTTTACAGACTTCATATGTGAAACTTCTGCCTAACAAGTACAAATAATATCTACTTTCCCAGCAGCGAAAGTTGGGTTTCAGAAATCTTTCAAGCCCTGAATTTCATGAATCAGCAGGTCAGTCAAATACATAATCAGGAGGTTTTTAATTTTTGTGGAGTGTTATATCTGTCTCTATGTCTTCAGGATGGTTTATTTTCTGAAAAAATTCATGGATATTCTTACTTCAAACCTGGAAACACTTGATATTGTTTAATTTCAAGGCCCTATTTCAGTACACAGAACAATAACTTGGTCAGATTCACGGCAGTTCGTGGCTCATCATTGTCGCAATTAAAAAAGATATCCCAGCCATACATGCCTCCATTCGGACCTTCTACCCAAGTTTTTTTAATCCAATAAGTATTTTGTTTCCTGTCCATTAATCTTTATGTGCAAACATGCATGGAACATCAAGTTTTGCAAAACCTAATTGTGATATATGTGAACATAATGCCTTCTGTATACAGTGGTGTTTGTGTTATGTATGATTGATTGCACTTACTGTCATGCTTGTGTCTAATGAATCTGGTGTACTTTGCCACACCAGCCAAGCAAGAGCTTATTTATGCTCTTCCCAAGGTTAATCTACATGGAAAATTCGACCATTCTTGTGCCTATATCTAAGTAGAAACATAATCTCTATTGTAGTTTGCCAGTAAACAAAGAGTTAGTGTCTCCGTGGTAGTGTTTGTAGATTTCTTAAATGTATTAAATGTCTGATTCCCAATCAGACCTCAATACAGTGGAACCTGTTTAATCCAGACATTGCCAATTCCAGGCAATCATTCAGATTTTATTATTTCAGGATTATTTGTTCTGGTATAGAGTGATGTTTCCGTAATTGTTTAAGTGATTCTGAATAAAGAAGGTCTGGATAAAAAGGGTTTCACTGTACCTATAAGGATACATTTTGGGTAGGTTTCATTTAAAATGAATCTAATTTGTGGTAGTATTCTAGTAGAAAAACAGAGTGACTTATAAAGTAACATGATTTTTGTGTAAGAGGTAATAGATCCTAGAATAGAATGTCTATAGGTCTTGTAGCCAATCAGCAAAAAGCAACAGGTAGAAGGGCCTAGTAATACAGGTGACATTGAATTCTGCAAGAGTGAATATGCTTTTTATTTTCATGATGAACATATGGCATTCATTTCCTTAAGACATATTTTATCCAAATTGTGTAATTTCAGAACTAACAGGTGAACATTGAAGCCTTCACTTTTTCAGCATCATTTGTCTTTTAAAACTTGTAGAGATTGTTCCTGAAACTAGGCTTACCAAAATGGAGACTATGCATGACATACAGTCCTTCCTTATGAACCAAGCAGTATAATTGTATTGAAATATTAATATATTTGAGATACTTCCCATTGATTTTGTAGTTTTATAAATCGTTTTCCATAAGGTGTAGAACTGGATCTATTCCTGATCTAATGGGCAGGGTCTATGTCTATGTCTTGATTCCCATTTTCCATCAACGCACAAAATACACCTTTCAGTATGTTACAGTCATTATTGGAATGACTATATAAATATATTTGTGTCTGATGAAACAAGGAAACATGAAGCAAGAAAGCAATAATATTTTGTTAAATATCTTCAAGGGGGTCTTGCTTTTAGACATACAGCTTACCGCATGCCTGAAAATATATGTAATTGTCTAACTATGTCAAATGTACCAGAATGCACAAGTCATCACCTTGTATACATACTTAATATTGTGTCCCTGAACGGGAGATAACAGTATATAAAGGGGAATAACTCTTGCGAGTTGGATAAAGTGTTATCTATGACTGTAGCAGTGATTAGTTACCAATTTAGGAATGTTTTATTATTTGTACTCTATTATGCAAACAGTTATACAATATTCAAATAAGTTGTTTCATTTAGGGATACCTTAGTTGTCTCCCTTTGGTTTGGCTTATTTAGTATGGCAAGACAATGATGCACATTAATACTGGACAGTGTGGCCTGGGCATTTTTAGATCTTGTTGCTTTTTCCAGGCATATTAAATTCATAATGACACACCTATAGCCATCATTATGTAACCAGCGTCAGTTAATTGTTAGTGGAACCCCATGATATTGAACTAGTTGTTAGGAAATCAACCTTATTCAAGAACTCATTTCATGTTTATATTTGTTTCAGATATTGTATAACCTAATCAAAATGTGTAATTATTTTGTATCCAGAATGTATTATAATGTGAAGTCATGCACAAAATTGTGTGATTGTTTTTCTCATTTAATTACATTTTTTGTTGACATATTATGTCTGCTTTACAAAGCAGCCTAAATATTTATCCTATATACACTGGATAGTGGCCGATGACTTGAGTCGTAATGTCTACAGATGTCAGTGTGTTTAAGTTATTCCGATGGACAGAGATCAGCATTCTGTATTCCCCATCTGATACTCTCCTGCCTTTCTTCATACAGTATTTTTATGAAATATTTTCACTATTGTACATTGTATCTATTATTTCCTGTACCAAACATGGGCCTTGGACAAGCAACAGTAATTGCAGGTATCCATATTGAAACCATTACTGATTTCCCATCATGCTATTCCGAAGTCATACTTTAGCCCAGGTGACTCGTTTATGCTTACATTATTAAGGTTACATGTTAAGTTAAGTCTGGCATGTTTTGCATTATTTTTATGAATTTATATAACTGAAGTATTCTCTACAAGATAGGCTTATTTGAAGACAAAAAGCTGTGAATTTAAGAAGAATGCAATTATCAGGGAAAACAAATGGATAATTATGTGTTTAATAATTGCATTTGTCATGTGAAACAGATCTTTCTAAAAGGAAGTATTTCTGAAAATAGTCAGTAATTACACATCTTAGAAAGCAAATGTCTTAATTTAAGAAGCTATGATAAAATGAAAATGACATGATAAACATAGACTTTGATATTAGCACCCTTACATTCTTGTGTATTAAACTATACTACTTAAGAAAACATGTTAAGAATGCTCAATTTCAGAAAGAGTGTTCTTTAACTTTTTTTTTTTTTCTTTCTTTTTTTTTTAAATGGTAATTTTTTTTATATTCTTCCCATAATATGGTTGGTTGTCTTTCATATCTCATGCATAGTTATAAAAGGTCTATACTGGATAATGATCTGAGAAATGGCGTCATAGATATTAAATGTAATAGTGTATATATGAAGGAACTGTAAAAGGATAGTGCAGTATTTGTCTGTAGTAAGACTTTCTGTGCCAATCTCTTCAATCTATCAATCAAATATCGGTGAACCAATTAGAATTGATGTAAGTAACACTATGGTGACTTCCTTCTCTGTATTCAAACATATATAAGTTCAGTTTTAGTATTTGTGTAGAAATTGTATGCATTTTTTCTTCTTCACATTATATGCTAATAGTCCTTTTTGACAAATTGTGTTAATTATTTCATACTAGTTGTTGTTTTTTGTGCACTTATACAGTTCTACACACATGCCATGCCAGTCTGTTATAGTCCGAACCTATTGTGTCTTGGAACAAAAGCAACCCTATTACTTAGTGTATTGGTTGACTCTATATGATGGTGTTTAGAAGATTCATACAGTGCTTTGCTCAAATTTCCTCTGGCTTTAGCCTCATATTTCCGCTTTTATTGCTGATGTTATATTGAACATATTCCACCATGATCTCTGTGTTATAGTTATAAGGAATTTTCATTTTGTTATGTTGTCGTAGCTGCCAACAGTCCCGAATATTCGTACTTCTTACCAATTTTCAATCAATATATGATTTTGTTAAAGTATGTGTAGCAAGAAGCCAATAGGTGAAAACAATCTCAAGGAATACATTTTTGTAGCTGTAAGGACAGATCATCCTGTTGTTTCTTGGTATGAAGTCTACTGCATCTGTCCAGTCAAAACTCTTCAGTGATATGATTGGAAGTTCCTTTAGAAGTAGAATCTAGAGGATAAAATTGTTGACACACTTCCGGAATATTGTCAGTTTTTTTGTTTCTGGGCCAGATAGTAGCAAAGAGCTAATTGTGATGAGGGAAAGTTGGCAGTTATGTTTTAGAAATATTGATGGACTTTTGTCAAAAAATAGTCCCATTGTTACAGCCAAAATGGTAAAAGCTGTGACACTTATTTCACACCTGTCTTCGAAGAATAAATATAGCCGTTTCTGATAAGCCAGAAGCCAATGAAGTCAATGTAGCCAGTCATTAGGAAAGGTAAATATTTGTCACAGCTTCAAATGCCTTGGTCATAAACTATGCCAGAGTTCTGGTTTCATAATACTGAATGTGAGTATCCCAGTATTATGTAAAATGTACTTCATTTTTCTGAAATAGGGCCAAATGTTATTCTGTACATGATAGATCTTTGCAGGCAAAGATACCTAACTATGTAAATGACTTATGAGCAATGCTGTAAGATTCTGTTAAAATTTTGAAAAATGTAAATTACATTTTTGAATGTGTGATTGTTTATGTTTCAAGTGAAACATTAACAATTTCAATACATAACATAACCTAATTCTTTCCTACAATTAATAATTTATATATATCAAGAATATGTGACCAAGGTCATGAATATATTTCATGTCATATTATGAATATGATTAATCAACCATATTCCTGTTTGTTTTCCTAAATTTGTTATTTGTTTATTTACTTACCTCATATCAGTTGCATCAGTTTGATCTGTAATCAGTGTTTGAAGCAAAATCCTGCATATTGACATTTAGTTGTAAATGTGCTTTTAGATTACAACTCCTATTTATACTAACTGTAGATTGTGGATATTCTATTTGAAGCTCAGTGTCCCCCTAGTGTAATGTTGCATAATGTCTCAATCTTCACTGTTATATCTGGGTCCTATGATAACCCCCTACTACTCGAATTCTCAATTTGTTGATGTCATAAGATTTACATGAATGCAGATTTTTATTTGAAAACTTCATCCTACAATATGAAATGTTAAGAAATTGAAATGTGCTTTAATGTCTTTTTATCCAATTTCAATAAATATTTCAAGCCAGATTTTGTTTGTGATATTTGGATAATGATGATGATGATGATGATGATGATGATGATGATGATGATGATGATGATGATGATGATCTGAGGCACTACTTGCTAACAAGGATCTTATGTTGACTATAGGCCAGAACTGACACCAGGAGTATGGCAACATGCAACAAGCTCCACATTTGCCTGACATTGTCTCCTGGTTTGTCAACACCATGCCAACACTGTCATTGATGGGATGCAGACATTAGACATGCATCACTTTGGGCTCTCTCTCTCACTAAGCTGACATGTTGAGATATGATGGGAATACTGATCAAGGAAGAGTGAAACCACACTCACTCACTCACTCACTTCAGATGATGTTCACTTCCGACAGCAAGAGATCATACTAGATTGTAAATTATAGTCCCACGGTGCTGACGTTTATTGTGTTAGTCACAAAATGAAAAATGTTATACAGACTGATAGATATAAGAAGATGAATACATTACAAACACAGCCTTGACCAGACAAATCTTTGACATGAGTGTATCCAGATTTAAACAGATCGCCAGCTACAGCAGCAACCAAATACATCCGATGGTTAGAGTAGGGACTGTTAAGTCAGATCCATTGTACCCTTTCTGCTGTCAGGATGCTCATGATGTCAATCACTGTTTTTAAGATATAGCTGGATTTGTTCTGGTGCTTACAAAGAAACAAATACCACCAGGTTCAGGTTCTTTTGAGAATTAAAACAAACCCACTTCAAACAAAATTTGTTTTTATGAAACAGTCTGAATCATTTTAAACTGGTGATGATAGCATGGCCTTGCTGAAAAGGGGCCTTGACCTACAAGTGGCATCCATGACAAACACATGCACAAACAAGTCAACAATTATCAAAAACATATTGTATATATTCTGATATGCCCTACACTTAACAGACTCCATTCAAACAAAAGTCTGGAATGGTCATTTACTTTGAAGAGTTCCTAAACTCTAACAAGTTCCCCCCTCAAAGCAAGTTTGATTTATGCCTTTTAAATCCAGTTCTAACCCTGAAGGATTTCTAAGCAAAGGGAGAGCCTTCCAAACTGGATAATACAAAACAAATATGATGAAAATTATACTCAGGAGAGTAAAATCATATTTGGAAGTGGTGCATCATATTTAAGGTGGATCATATTTTGGATCCGTTGATCATACTTTGGATAATTAGAGGATTCTTTCGTCAGGTGGACCATGCTCGTGAGACATGGATCGTACTTACGAGAGTTGTATCACGTGTGTTTGAGCATGATTTGCTGTGATCTATTCTCAAATGCAGGTGCGCTTCTCAAGAGGTGTCACGTAATAATCACAAATTCTTACGTTCGTTTGCTACATATTAAGGTTATATCGTGTCCTCATACTTGGAGTCTACAATTGGTATTATCGTGCTTGGAGGGTCGATATGAAACCTTAAACTGTCCTGGGACATTCTGATTTCGGAAACATTTTTCGGAGATTTTATACCTCCTTACTCATTGCCCCTTATTTTGATTGACCGAGTGGTCAGACTTGCTGAATTTTAGGGCAGCGTTCACCAATGCTTTTGATACTGAGCACTTGTTTGTTTGGTCCAAGAAACTGCTGGGTACAGCCTAAGGGAAACATAGGTGAGGGTCTGGTGCTTATGGAGACGCTCGTGCTTGCCCTTTTTACGTTGCCACACACACATCACACGGTTCCTTTCTGGCCCTAAGAACGATTCAAGAAACCAATTTATTAGTTGTAACTAAGATTATCAGACGTTTCCAGAGAACGAGAATTTTATTTATTCAATTCAGCACTTGTGTTTTGGAATTACAAATATAGATGATGGTAAATTTAGCCAAAATGGTGGAATCATTTCTGGATTTTTTAATTCATTTGAGCAAGTCTTTGATAATAGATGAAGGTAAACACAGTGCAAGCATATGGTGAAAGGTATTCCTCATCTTTGGTCTCTGACTTGCCCATATGAAGATCCTCCCTAGAAGTTTCTCACTTTAGCCATACGTGAGTTCTTGATAAAGAAGAGCTAAACTCGCAAGTGTAAAACCAAGAAAGGTTAACTATGAACCATTTTAACTGACATTCTATATACGAATGATATTATGTTTCCCTTAATGTTTCTCTCAAAATACTTAATTCGTATGTATATAGCACACTGACATTTTTCTTGCATGTTGGCATGCATATATCTACTATGTAACTAACTGTATACGTGTCAGTTTGCTAGATATATACGAATCAAGTCTGTTGATAAGCTCATTGCGTGCAACATATTGAATATTACATTTGTAGAGAATCAAACGGAACACATACATAACAGTGGTATAGAGGCAGGCCTCTATACTACCCAAAACTTTTTTTTTCCAGTTACAAAATGCATTACGACATATATAACATCGAAGAGCATTTTGTAAATGATATTCATATATATACATTCCGCAAGTGTCCGTGTATCGGTTTACGTACACCACAGCGTTTCTTCAGGCATGTAGTTGTCCTAAGCACAGCTGCAAACACCTCGTGACAGATGTTGCTGTAGGTCCATGTTGGCCATCGTGGCCTCCAGGCTTTTATTCTGCTGCAAATGTCGCCGTGCTTATTTCCCTGAAACGATTCCAACAACAACAGATGGCGTCGATCGCGTGTTGAGTAGTGCGTATGAATATCTTTATTCACAGCGCAGTAGCACACCGACAGAAGGAGGATCCTCTCGCCCTGTCAGGGAACAGAAGGTAACATTTTTGGGACTTTTTGGACGGTTTTTGTGGGCTCTGGATATTTTCAGTGTACATGTTTCGGGTGTGATTTAGGACATCTTTTGAGATACATACCTGAACTTAAGTCTGCAGTATATGTTCACGTTAGAAGCCGGTGTGCGTTTGTAGATTTGCGCTCGTTTGTCTTGACTCATCGTCAGCTTTGAGTTTGCGTGGCACAAACCATCGGTGAGGATGTTATTCGTCGGGACAGTGGGCATACAGTGGGCATACAGTGGGCATACATTGGAATGTACTATCAGCTTTAACAAAGCAAAACAACAAAAAAGCAAACAAACAAACAAACAAACGTCCACGTAGAAGAATATATGTATTGATGTATTGAAGTATTGATGATTGGATTTGATAAAAGATTTGCACACGTTATCAAAATATTTGTAGGCTGGAATTCTCCGGAACACTGCCTATGTAGGATCCCCACCACAAAAATGGTACCTGTGACAAATACAGTCC
Source organism: Haliotis asinina (assembly GCF_037392515.1). Classification (NCBI taxonomy): domain Eukaryota; kingdom Metazoa; phylum Mollusca; class Gastropoda; order Lepetellida; family Haliotidae; genus Haliotis; species Haliotis asinina. The sequence goes on from NC_090289.1 coordinate 43,544,362, forward strand.
CATGGTATTGCCATTTCTTTTATCTGTTTATTGTTAGTCACCATAAAACCAGGGTGTGTACTTTCTTTTGTCCTTCAAGACATTTATGTGGTTTTGCCGTGAATGGATATGTAAGAATAGGCTTTAGTTCCATGAGAATACTTTTGGTTCACTAAAATTACCAGAGCCGATTTATGTACGGAAATGGAGATGTTATTTGTCTTTCTTGTGACACAACTCTGTATCACTACACGAATGAGCCATGAGATCAATGGCGTTACGATGACTTGCATGGACAAATGCTGGGTTCTCTGGTTATTATGAACAAATATACGCCTCGAATATTCGAAGGGACATTAGCTAACAAATTAGGCGTAGTCTACTTCATTTCCCCCAAAACACCACTGCACTTTGATGAGGTCATGGTTTTGTTGTTGTTTAACTCAACAATATTCCAGTTACATGTAGAAGTCTGTATATAGACATGTGTCAACCAAGTCAGCGAGTCTGACCACCCGATCCCGTTAACCACCTTATACAACAAGCATGGGCTACTGAAGACCAATTCTGACCCGGATCTTCACGGGTCTACTAGGTTGAAGAGTTGCTTTGGAATAGAAATGAACCGTTCGAGCCACGTAAGGCGTTTCGATACAATAAACGTTCATACAGTTAGTTTTTGCGCCACGTCGTTATACGGCGGTATATCTAGCGGTAACGAGTCGAACTTTTGAAGCTGGATCGATTCTCCATTTTATGTCTGGAAATACGGCAACTACAATGAAGTTTTCACTTCACTGTTCTTGTTTTCATAACCCATGTGGCATTTTACACTATGGAGAGGAGCATTGTTATGCTACAAAAATATATTATATGTTTGAATCAGGGCAGCTTATGACATTGCCCTTAACACGTGGTTGTATAGTATACATTGATTAAATGCAAAGATAATTTGATATATTTTCTCTCTTCTCGTGAATGGCTATGCATTTAACAAGTCATCTTTTATCAGGCAGATGCCAGGATGTAAACTGTTCATAGTAGGAATCGTCAATCAAATTCTGCATTTTAATTGGTTGGACGCACAACATTTGAATCTGGGCTGTTACAAATTTATCATTTATATTAGGCTATATATCGTATTAAGAATGGTTTCCTCTGAGACTTGAGGGCAGGCATTATTGAGAATATGTGCTAATGATCATTCATTTAACCCTTGCAATTATGAAAAATATTCACAACGGGATTATTCAACGTTTATAGATATGTCACGAGAATTTCAGAAAGTAGGTTTCATATTGAGGCTAATACCCACGACCAGATGATCCTGGCAGCAAAGTACGTGTAGTAGCTCTTTACATTGTCTTTGTATTTGACACAGTACATGTGCCACCTTTTCGAGAACCCCTAGTATCGTCACTATTTGTTAGTGATTCACACATGCATCCAGACACGCTTATGACACAATCTAAATCGAAATAACTCTACCTTAACGGAGATTTCTTGTCATGATAATAGAAAGGTTTGACGCGTTTATTTTTCATACTAATTCGGAAGAGTGGGGGACTGAGTATGGTTTTACGCCGCTTTCAGCAATGTTCAGCTGTATGATGATGCTAGGTATGACAGCTGGCAGGTACGTGGAACTAATCTATACATGTCCCCATAGCTCAAGGTGAAATATCAAAAAATACGAAGTGCACATACCATGTCCGTACTGGAACGCCATTGTATTCATAGGATGTTGTAATATAGCTGGAATATTTACTTCAGCGTAAAACTTATATTCTGCTGTAACTGCAGACACCGAGACGTTTAGTCATCAAAGCATCAGACAACTGAACGTGTAGACTGTGAAGCGTTTAGTTATCAAAGAGACAGACAGGTGCACTTGTAGACAGTGGAGTGTTTAGTTATCAAAGAGACAGACAGGTGAACATGTAGACAGTGAAGTCTTTAGTTATCAAAGAGACAGACAGGTGAACATGTAGACAGTGAAGTGTTTAGTTATCAAAGGGAGAGACAGGTTAACTTGTAAACACCTCCGGTTTTATCAATTCATAATGCAATATCTCCAACAACACATGCTTGTCGTCAGAGGCGACATGGAAGTGTAACATTAGCTGCTCATTTTATCGATCACTTGATTGTCTGGTCCAGAATCCCTCACTTACAGACCGCTGTCATATAGCAGGAATATTTGGCAAACAACAAACAAACGAATTATGTTTCTGTTTATATATATGGATGTATGTGCACGCATTAATAGAGAGTATGTTTTTTATAGGCATAGCAGGTGACTGCCAGTTTAACCGACTAAATATGCGTTCTGGTAAATGATTGCTATATCTTTCACACGCACGTCCTTCGCATGAATGCCATCAGACAGGTAATAATGCATTAACGACACCGAGCGATTCGTTTTAGCCACATTTGGGTATAGCTGTGTCACATCCTGTTGAATCCAGCTTTGATCATGCGCAATTATCTCCATAGGTACCGATACAGATACACAATTTGACAACTGTAGCGAATGGTGAATTTTCAGAGCAAAGCTGTTGCCGTATGATGAGTCACGTTTGGATATCTTGAACGCAGGTCTAACACAGCGCTCGTGTGGTACAAACGGCCAGGATGACATGACTGTCGCTTACACTTAACACCGCTTAATAACACCTGTGGCGTTCAATATCTACGTCGTTGTTCCTACAGTTGAGTTGAGTTGAATTCAGAGGCCATTTTGAACTTGAATTTTATAGAAGTAATGCCGAGGCAGCTACATGGCGTTATGACAATTTTAACGCCGTCATATAGCTGGAATATTGCTGAGTGCGGCGTAAAACTAAACTCACTCACTTTTAGAGACATTATGCATCAAGAATAGCATGCTTTAGGCATAACCACTGTTGATTCGGCGATTCTTGATTGTACTTCAAATCTCAATAAATACGGGAATATATTTCATCAATACGTTTTGTCAATGGTTATGTCAAGCAGGTGTCCCCTCACTTAGGAACTACGATTTACTGTACAGAGTTACCTGTGATTGTTATTTTGAATGCTTGTTTGCTCCAAATTATCTCTAGGTCTGTTTGTACCTGCGCTCACGAGTTTTACCCAAGTGGCAGACGTCTGAACATGCTAACACCATGTGTAGTAACTGGAATACTGTTAAAACGGTGACCCAACACAGCGGGTGGTTGTGGCACCACAGGGCCTGATAACTAAACTGTATGTCATTTCAAGGATTTTCCTCGATTCTGCTTTCGTTTGATTTCAAAATCAACTTATTTAGGTCGCACGTAATTGTCCATGCCTACCGAGTACGGTATAGCAGTCTATTTGTTTCATATATCGATTCAGTCACGAGTGAAAGCATTTGAATACAGTCATATATTTAACGAAGAACGGATAAATAACAAAAATTAATTTTCAGTTGTTGATGTAAATGCTGTGAAATCAACAATCAAACATAGGTGAAAATTTGGAATGTATGTTTCATGTTACACGCATGAATGAAACGCTCGTTGAGCTCAAATATTTGTTTGTCATTGACAGTGCTATTGAATTCCTTATTTTGACAGCCATTTTGTATCTGACAAACTCGCTTATAACGTACTGGGTGTTTTTGTCCCGAAAATGGTTGTTATATAAACTAACGGGCAAAAGAAACGATACCAAGTTTGGTGACTTGATAATTCATTTCTTCATTTATACAGTGACGCATAGTAGTATTACTACTACAGTGATGTGAGTGAGTGCTTATTTCCCAGTACACCTTTAGTTAAAATTCACTGCCCTCTTTCACAATAGTGGTGTGTGGTTTTGTAATATCAGTGATTTCCACTTGGTATGTAATTTTGCCCGTTAGTTTATTTCAGTCGAAATGCGCACAACGAACCAAACAAGCAGAGTTCCTCTGGAGCGCAATAGTGCAGTGGTAAGGCATCTGCCTATCAAGCTGAGGGTCGGGATTCGATCCCCGGTGGAGGCACCAAATTTGCGTTGTATACTTGGATAAGACACTTAGATCCACATTGTCAGTGTTCACCTAGCTGTAAAATGGGTATCCGAGAGGATGTGCTGGCAATGTGAGTGTTTAGTTCATTGCGCCTAACAGGCAGCATGGCTGTATCATCCCCAGGGAGTTGAAAAATGTGCCTTGATAATGAGCGCCATATAAGCGGACTATTACTATTAATATTATAACCACAGTCTGTTGAGTATTCAAGGTTTCATGTGTAGTATTTCGGGTACTGCATCAGTTTCCCATGATTTAGCTGGTTGACTCGGGTTGAAGCTATCAAAACTATCCAGGTAATTTTCAAAAGAAAAATAGAAAGCCAACTCATGATGATCTACCAAGACAAGTTTCACTTGACAGTTGGTGAAAACAGTAAAATAGTGTGGTTTGGGATTGCACTTTCAAGTAAACAACAAATTCTGTTAATTTTGTTATTGCGCTGTATCGGCAGCTGCGGTGGCTAAGTGGGTTAGATTGATGTGTGCTGCGATTAGTGCCTTGGTTCGAATTCTGTTTGGACTCACCCTCACAAAGGTACTAAAAGCTCGCTGACTTGGTTGACACAAGTCATCGTGTCCCAGTTGAGAACACTGATACTCACAACCTTGATCACTGGATTTTCTGGTCCAGACTCGATTATTTATAGACCGACGCCATGTATACGTAGCATGAAAATTACTGAGTTCTGCGTTCAACAACAAACAAACAACTCCATTACAAAATGAAACCCTGACTCCACGCCAACCCTTGTACGGCAGTGGGCCATCTCGCCAGGTAAGCGCATGTCCTCATCACGGTATGTGTTACAAGGGGCGCTGGGGTAGCCTACCCAGTCACTCACTCACTCACGCACGCACGCACGCACGCACGCACGCACGCACGCATTCACTCACTCACTCACTCACTCACTCATTACGTTTTATTATGTTTAAGGGCAAAACAGCGCATCATGTGTGGACACCCAGGAGGGGCGGTGTTCTTCTTGACCATCCTCACCACAGTCGTCTTTATTTTCACCGTGTTGCTTGGGGTGGCGGCAATGCCTTCAGCCAACTTCAACTGTAAGTAGCCGTAATTACTCGATCTCTGGCACTCTGGCGCACAACCCTTTCTGAGTTAACAAAATGGTCGTGACTGATCTTAAGCTAAATAGTTTGTGGAGATTGACGACTTAAATGGAAGAGCACAAGTCACTGTGCTTTGAACGAACTTTGAACGTTATGTCCACTGTGCATGTATATAAAGGCAGGGTCATCTTTTGTTTATATCCTCGCAGATGAAACGCTGACATGCGACTTCCTTGCCTCACTCAAGGATTGGCTGACTCCCTAACTGACTCTTGACTCTTTCCCTGACTGACTTCCCGACTGACTTATTCACTCGTAAACGGACCCTGTTCTCACAAAAGCCCTGATAACTAAACTGAATGCCATTTTAAGGATTCTCCTCATTTCTGCTCAGAAACAGCCCCTATCCATAACAAAATAGTTATCATGGTATACTGCATGAGGCCAAGCTTGCTGTTATCTATACCAAAAACATGGAGAGTTACTAAAACAGTACTGAAGACAAAACCTCACATGCAAAACATATTCAACTCACAAACGGACCAAGCCTAGGCTGTAACACAACATGAAGGATGGATACTCACACGCATCCACTTCATCCAAACAAGAAACAAACTCGGAATCTTAAAGGGTCACCAACCTTCGACAAGATCGGCAAGATCGGCTGGCGAGATCTGTTCTTGTCAAACCATGAACCTTTCGAAAACTTAAAAATGTCATCAGTCTTGGTGGTTAATAGAATGTCTCAATTTTTTGTCTACCTGACCCTGTTTGTATTTCTTGTATTTAATATTAACAATTGCATGTGTATATTCTTTATACTTGACTTGCGTTACTTTTACGCGAGAAAATATATACTATTGAAAGATGTTAAGTACACCCTGTTTGCTCCATGTTCTTAATTTGTCAAGTGGGTATTGCAAACAACCTGTAGATCTTCCTTAACTTGTCTTGAGTAGTATGTTCAACATAATGTTAAACATAAATAATACAAACCACTGGCAGACAACCTAAAACGATAAAGTAAAACGGAGCGCTGACATTGTCATATTGTGTATTAACATTTCCATAATCACGTCATCCCAAACCCTATGTGCAGCATTGATCCGGCTGACTCCAACTAACAGATGTTCCTTCACGAGGCTGTCACAGCCGGTGGAGTTGTGAAATGCAGCGTCGTTACTGATGACTAACATCGAAGAAGTGGCGTTCTTTCAAACCTGTGTTGATTCCAGTTTCAAATTTATATTATCTATTGTGTATGAATGCAAATATAAAGTATATCTTCTTGTCAGGGTAATAAACATCACGTGATTATGAACGGAATACTGTCTGATATATTCATGTTTTAGTGATGGAATGATTTAATTATTGACTGACATTGGCGTTTCAGTCATGTGAAGTAATGGTCATTTCTGTTTGATTGGGGCGGTGGGGTAGCCTCGTGGTTAAAGCGTTCGCTCGCCAAGCAGAAGACCCGTTTTCGATTCCCTACATGAATACAATGTGTGAAGCCCATTTCTGATGTTCACCTCCGTCACGTTGCTGAAATTGTGCTAAATGCGGCATTAACCTAAACTCACTCAATTCTGTCTGTCGGTACAGTTGTCAGTAGCAAAACGACCCTTTGGTACGTTTGTGGAGTATTTTGGATATATGTTTAAAATAATTTGTACGAAAAAAAACAGGAAATGGTATTTTTTCGAACCCAAAGACATGTACTCTCAGTCAGAAAATATGTTTTCAATGAAATGAAAAGGCTTATCCCAATCATAATAGATAATGATAAAAAATATATATAAACAGCCTCGTTTATCCAACCAAACACATTTCATCAGGTTTGAAAGGCGAAATAGCAGTCGAATTCATATAAATGCATGATATTGACACCGGGTGTTCGTGGAAAGAGTAAGTATCTATTTGTTTCTGACAAAAAGTGTAAAGAAACACGATCGACTAAATGCATGACCCCGTACATACCGAAACATGAGTCTCATTAACCTACTCAGACAATGAATCAGAATTGATCAGAATTTTTTTCTGTGAAAGTGAAATTGAAGACCACAAACAGCCCTGGTTACACTGAATTTGAATTCCTTGTTTCATAAGAAAGTGTCATGTACAAATGAATATTTTAATTTTAAACTGTAGTAAAACCGTATTTCTATATTTTATGTCGAGGTTTAGGCAACATACCTTAACTAAGAAACCACATACTGTCCCTGTTTGATGAGGTTGTGAATTGATTCACAATGCATCTTGCTCAATGGTTACCTGTTGTGTGTTTTTTTTGTTCTAATTCAGGATAATTCTGTAACACAATGAAGTTGATATAATATCACTTCCTTACCAGACCGCCACTGCTTTCTAGCGGCAGAGCCTCGTTTTGAAATGTCCATGATTTCTAAAGCCCTTATTCTCGAAACGTTCGTAGCCCTAAGAATTCTTAACTTTGATCGTAGTCTATGTGTTAAGAATGGGCTTAAGACGTTCGTAGGGTTACGAACGTTTCGAGAATAGTTAGCCAGGTTTCTGTTTGTCAGAGCTCGCTGTACGGCAGAGCACGCTGTTCGACGTGTTTGCAAGCATTAGAAGTAGCACAATGTTGCAATATACAAGTACTTAAATGTATCAAATATCATACTGATTAAGATACTAATTTATGTCTCTAGTTAAATGAATTAGTCGAAAATTCTGCACTGGTTATCGCACCAAGCTGCGCAACAGGACGCAACAGACTGTTCTGTAATCAATATTTGACTTGATTCTTTGTTGCAGTGGCGCCGGGTCTGTTCGAGCGAGGGATTGCCAATGTGTCAGACACCTATCGCCTCGATATATCTCCTACCGATGGAACGTTCGCCCTGTGGGGCGTGGTCTTCCTTTGGCAGTTCTGTTGGATAATCTACTCTCTAACTGCATTATGTCGTAAAACAGGAGACGGACGCGTTTACGACAATCCTATTCTACTTCCGCCCGTTTTCTACGTCTCGTTCATCATAAGCCTGTTTATGACGATTGGGTGGTTGTTCCTCTGGGATCGGCAGTTCATTGCTCTGTCTCTGGTGGTAATGTTATTCGTCTCAGCATTCCTCTACCTATCTCTAGGTATGTCCTACAGCACACTGGAACGTCACATGCCGCTTCTCCACGTCCAAGCAAGGAACCTCGACATCTGGTCCATCCGAATCCTGGTACAAAATGGTATCGCCTTGTACGCCACCTGGACCACCATCGAATCCGTGTTGATTCTGGCAGCCGTTATGACGTACACATCTGTGCCCCACGTATCCGAGGAAACGTCATCGACAGTCAGTCTCTCCATCCTTGCCGCTTTCATGCTTGTCTATGCACTGACTGATTTTTTTGCTTTCGACAGATTCAGCAGATTCACCGTTACACCATACATGGTGTTAATTGTCGCCCTCTGTGGTATGTTCACTAACAATGCTGACACGTACAAAATGAACTCGATCTTCATCGTGGCGCTGTTGGCAACGTCGGCCGTCGTTGCCCTCACCAAGGTGTTTTTCATTTGTCTCCGACAGATCACCAAGCAATCGGATTCCGCCGAGACAACTGAATTCCTGAGGGAGCTGGATGAATCAAGGCATCTTTTGAAATGAGAGCTTGGGAAAAAATAGTTCGAGAGGTGAGTGAGTGACTTTGCGATCGCTTTTAACAGCATTCCAGTTCTAACAAGGCGCTTCAAAACTGGACATGAGACATTTACATCTTTGGTCAAGCCCACGAGAAATTGTCCAGTGATGACAAACCAGGAAATGCGATCGGGGAGAACAGAGACGTGGCCCATCCGTGTCCCCGTGTAGTACAGGGAGCGTGTATGAGACTCATTCTGGTTCCCTTGCCTCGTATAAATATAGAGAAGCCCGGGAACCAGGATGGTATAAGACTCTCGACAGTACAGATTGATACATATATTTCATGGCTCGGTGTATGTAACGTGTATCAACATTCAGCGAACATTCAAATATGGACGAGATCTACTGCTTGACAAGTATATAGATGAGCCAGCGCAATGAACGCGTTTGTGACAAGCAGGCGGAGCAAGTAATCTGGACGAATACACTTGGTTGCTACAAGTAGATTAGCGATTAAGCACGTGCAATACATGCTGACTGTGGCGTGATATCAATACCGCTACTGTTTAATACGTGTCTCGTAGAGCGAATTAGTTCAGCAAGACACCATCACGACCCGAGTCAATTTGTGAATGGTTGCAGATTTCAGTTAGATTAATATGTTCACGTTAGGGAAGCATGGGCAAACTGTTCATTCTCAGGTCAAACTGAACAACCTGTAAGTTACAGATATGTTTTGGTCACCGCTCAAACAGACATATTCTAGTTTATCTTATTAAAGGACACAGTAATATTTCCAGGATATTTTCCATCTCCATGCACCTAAAACGTCACATGTCTCCCCACTTATGATATTTTTCATCCTAAAGTATTGTTCGTTTTGCATCGATATCTCTGGTTAGCTTAGAATCTAAAAGGTCGAACAAGAGAATGCTTGATAGTGGCGCAAAGTCGCAAAATTGGTTTTCGAATGTGATGTATCTACTGCTGATATTGTTAGCAGTGAGTGAGTGAGTTGGGTTTTATGCCGGTTTTAGTACTATTCCAACCATATCACGAGGGGAGGCACCAGGTATAGATTTACCACATTGTACACATGTTTGGCATTGAACCCGATCCTTCAACGTTACGAGTGAACAGTTTAACCATTAGGCTACCCCACCGCTCCCGTGTTGTTAGTAAATATCTGGTACAGCTGTCACCTAAACATACAAAAGGAAGCTGCATTTAACGGTCTCATCAGTCCAGCAAAACAATATAGATTGTTCTAGATAACAGCGTGTTGTCGAGACTCTGTGTACATCAGCTGGGATCAATCGCTGAAGCCTGAAATAGAGGTGTTTTATGAATCTAGTATATGTCCTTAGTTTCACGCGTCTGTCACACTGTGCAATTATCAGAATGTGTAGCTGAACATGACGTTGCCATGGTAATCTGTGGCCATGGAACGAAATATGTAGTCGGCATTTCACTAAAAAAATGTTTAATTCTTTTAAGGATGTGACTAGAAATAACTGGGAAAACAATCCTGTTAAAACACCATTCTGCCCTTTGTATGATTTCTACACTGTACTATTGACCACTAGGCAATGAGCTAATTTTGCGTTATATTCTACAGTTTCCATTTTCGCTGAGTATTCTATGTATGTATATTGTTTAACGGCGCACCAGCAATAGCCAATCTGTATGGAGGCTGTCTGTAGATAATCGTGTCTGGACCATCGATCTACGTATTTGAGATACGATGACGCGTGTCAACAAGGTAATTCATTTTAGGATATGATCGGGCATACCAGAAATCACATTAGCTTGTTTAAAAACAATAGTGCTGTTTGTTTTTTGTACGCTGAAATACTGATCAATTGGCCAGCTTTCCAGATTTCGCGAGGTTGAGTTCGACTCGACAACTTAATCAATAAACCACGATGTGCACCCCAGCTGCCATATACCCTCTATCGACGCGAAATCAACAAAACAAATAATTTTTATGTGCAAAATGTACTCCCATGTCAACTGGGCAATTTTAAACTGGCAAACTGAACACATTTCAGTTTTTTCTAGTTAGATATGTATGGTGTGATTGAATCTTTAAAGGGCATTTAGAAGTGGAGTGTTTAAAAAGGCAAGATGTATGAATGTCTTGCTTGTCTTATGATAGGATTGACTGGAATATTATTATCAGTTTCCCGCTTCGATCTGATGTGTATGTTGTGCCTGTTGTGGGCTACCATGACTTGGTGCCGACATTGCTACCTGATGATTTTGTTGAGCATGATAGTGGGTGGTGTTAACTCCCCTTCATCAACCTTTCTGTTGTGTTCCCTTCATCAGCCTTTCTGTTGTGTTCCCTTCATCAACCTTTCTGTTGTGTTCCCTTCATTAACCTTTCTGTTGTGTTCCCTTCATCAGCCTTTCTGTTGTGTTCCCTTCATCAACCTTTCTGTTGTGTTCCCTTCATTAACCTTTCTGTTGTGTTCCCTTCATCAGCCTTTCTGTTGTGTTCCCTTCAGCAACCTTTCTGTTGTGTTCTCTTCATCAGCCTTTCTGTTGTGTTCTCTTCATCAGCCTTTCTGTTGTGTTCCCTTCATCAGCCTTTCTGTTGTGTTGAATTTCGAACTGAAGCAGGCCGTTCGGGTACACCCTTGAAACCCAGAAGCACGTGGTTCAGCAGACCATTATTAGAAAACTGAGATTCGAAATCACGGCTGTGAAGTTCTTTGATTTAGATCCCCTTGTACAAAATATCTGGTTTCAATGCTGCATGACCAAAGCTTCAAACTCAAGCTACTCACTCACGAAACAGTTACTATTATCTCGAAGTAGCAGCAAGTTCCCACCATGTTCCAATATTCTATAATGCCCACGTATTGAATAACCGTTTTTTGTAACCGAATGCCTTTCATCGCTGATAAACGACACAGCACTGAGATACCAATACACCACGCGATATTAATACCAAGTGTATCAAGAGTTATCGGATTTAATCAGAAAGAAACAGTACTGTCACACCTGCACCCGAGACCTTTATCTTCTACCATGGAAACGGTGATGTTGATATGCTGAGGAACGATATAAATATATATTCATTTCACGTAGATGCACGTGCACCGTTTGGACATATATGGTGAATGTCTCTCAGCAAATGTATCGTATTGTTTAAAATTCATGACAAGGCGTGTAATCGCATTTTCACTTTGTCAAGAGTACACAGCACTTTAATGTGTAAAATTGTAAGCCTGTAGTTCATATGCCGATCTATAGTTTGTTTCATTATATTTATTTATAACACACACATATACTGACCTACAATAAAAACGCGTCATAAACTTAAGTCCATACTCACACTGTTACAGTGTATTTATGTAGCACAGTAAACTTTGTTTACATTGAACACGCTTATAACGAACTGTCGGAGGAATCGAATTGTTTGGAGTCTTTTGTTGTTGTTGTTGTTGTCCTGGGCCTCCTTTCAGAAAGCACTGAGGTGATCGTAAGTCACTAAGGTAACCTTAGTACAATGTTAAAGAAAGGAGTTAAGGTTAATCTTAGTAAAGGTTGATTCGTGAAAGGAGCCCCAGTTCATTTGCTGTATATTGTAGTCGACATATGTATAACAAATTACGGTTATGTATACCCAATATGTTCTACATAACCGTGGCGTAATTGTGCTTCATATATCGTAACCATTGCCCTTATGTTACAAGCATGTACAAATTACACATTGAAATAAACCAATCTTCATATCATGAATTTGTTCTGTGGTCTGTTCTTGTGGTTTCAAAATATCTCTTGAGACCTGGAGCTTTTTTGCTGCAAAGTGTGAGTCATCCGTTATAAATAAACATAGAAAATAATGAAAATGTAAGCGGTCAGATGTTGCACCTTTACACAGTCACATCTTTACAATGAAACAAGTCACAGGGGCTTGTAACGCTAAAAACTGTCATCAAAGTATATACTGTCCCGAATTGGGTATTACCCTTTTAATAGTACTAATACCTATTAGGGACAGTGTATATACCTTGAATGCAGGTTTTAGCGTTACAAGCCCCTGTGTCACATGTAACTTCTGATAGCAATATAAATCGATAAAACTTTCACGAAGACGTATTGTAAATGTGTTACTAGTAAATGCTAGAGGCTTATCACGAAGCCATGTACCCTCTTGAACTTGCCTGTAACACTTCCCCCCCCCCCCTCTCTCTCTCTCTCTTACACACACACACGCACGCACGCACGCGCGCGCACACACACAAATCAAGCTTTAGATTCAGAAGACGCAAATTAATATATTGTTCCCTACAATACACTTCCTTCATCATGAGACAATTCACTATTTACAAAACGTATACCACCAACAGTATTGATTGGGGTATCCCCAGGTTGTGTACATGCCGTGCACGTCATACCATGCCGTGGGCATGGTAGACATCAATCACAAAGTATTTTTTAAAATCTTGGATTAACAGTTCAGTCGTGTTCAATATGTAGCACTGCAACCAGGAGGTCACATGATTTGTGATTGTGCACATGCAGTTGCAAATATGTAGTATTTGCTTCAATATTGTGAAAAAAATACGTTTTTCGGAAAGTTGCGTGTTTTGTTTGTGGTGAAACATTACAATGAATGCTTCTACACTATTACACCTATATGGAGACCATTCGAAAATTCGAAACATGGGACCCGTGAAGATCCAGGTTAGAATATTGGCCTTCAGTAGCTCATTCTTGTCATAAGAGGTGACAAACGTAATCGGGTGGTCAGGCTCGCTGACTTGATTGACACATGTCATCAGTTTCCAATTGCATAGATCAATGATTATGCTGTTGACCTCTGGATTGTCTGGTCCAGACCGCCGCCATATAGTGTGAATATTGCTGAGTACGGCGAAAAACTAAAGTCCCTCATTCGGGGAATGAACCATCTGGACGACTAAGGGACGCAACTCGGTCCGTGCGATCATCAGATGCCCTTGAGCATAAAAGCCATTCAAGTTTCAAAACAAGACATATGGATATACATAACGCTTCCTTGTTAAGAAAACTGTTTATTAATAAATGACATGCGAAATATATGTACAATCATGAGAAGACAAGAAAAACAAAATCTGTGGATAAGTAAGGATGATTGTATGGCGCTTTTATCAACTTCCAGCAACATCAGGAATGGGATGTTCAAATTAAACCCCTGCCTTCTGCGTGAGCAGTTGACGCTGTGACCACCAGGCTTTCGAGTCAAAGTAATAAATCTTTAAATATATGTATTGTTTGTAAGGGCATATAATGACCTGACAAACAATATATTTATTCACTTTCAAACAATGGCGGTGAGGTTACTCTGGTTTGAAAGGTGTTTCAAGTATTTAACGGACTGGATATTGTGGGAGGAAAACCCCAAGTAATTTAGAAACTCACGCGTTACACTATGACACAATCCACAAATGCGGATATATTGCCAACAGACCTGGAAACATCACGACACGTGCAGGGATTCCAACCCACGAGCAAAGTCTTATTTATCGACTCTGCGCCAATAAAAGCAACGCATTAGTCGACTGGGCTGCCCGTTTCTTTTATGGGAAGTACCCGTTGATCTCTAAACCACCCACTTAAGGAAGTAGACTTCGTGACATCTGGTTCTTTCTCTGCCGTCAAAGACTGAGGTAAACCTGCAGGCCGGGTACACGACGTTGTTGTGTGTCCAGAATATCCTGTAGCCGAGGTTGTACAAGTCACGGAGGACGTTGAGCCGGGCGATGTACCTGGACCTTTCCTCTTTACCAAACACGTGGAACTCCAAAGACAGCTGCTTAACTCCCTCCAAGCCGTTGGTGTTGAAGGCGTGTCGCAGTGATTCCCACTCGGAGTCTTCAATGTCGATTTTCATGTAGTCGATTACTCCCTGGGAAGGAAAAGATGAGTTACATGTAAATACTGTAGCAAGTCCGTTACAAATTCTGCTATATTTTCACATCGCATTTAACACTTAACTAGTCATGACACATTGAGATCATAAGTGGGTGAGTGAGTTTGGCTAAAAAAACCGTTTTGACGAATATTGTAGATTAATTTCAGTTCCAGTTCGATCTTAGTAGTTACTTCGGGATTTCCTCCCAAGTTTAACAGACCCCTACGTGTGTAATACCTTGTGGTTTTTCGGTTAAAATAAGTGACTTCGTCCTTATATAGGCAGTAAGGGGAGACTGAATAGTCATGTGACTTGGTGGAATAAGTCTCACCATTCCCCGAGGAGATCAGTGCTCTCAATATGGAATCACTTGATAAGATAAACACATCCTTACATCGGCATGATTGAGACTCTGTCTGATGGATAGCATCGTCTTCATTGGCCATTGCATCTTGCCTTTCCCGTCACGGTCAGACAAACCAAGGTTGTGAAAGTGGACACGTTTGCCCCTCAGGTGGTCATCTTGTTTCATACTAGAACAAATTTTAAAAAATATGTTACGTATTATGATATTGTCATGGAATTTCTTATTCCCATGTAAGCATGGCTGAATATAACTGATGGAAATAGATAACGACGAGTTAGTAACAAGTCACTCCATATCTGGTTCGAACCTGGAGCAGGTTGACCACACACTACATGTTTGGAGCAAAGGATGACGCTTTTCTGTGCACAAAAAAGAAGTTTGTAAATAGGGTTGAATACCGCCTTAGGCAATATCCCAACTACAGATGTATGAGACATCAGCAAAGGTTGTAACTGGGGTCTTCGGTGTGACGAGTAAACGCTTTAACCACAAGACTACCTACCTGAAAATAACATATCATGACATTCGTATTCATTTTCTGAACAAACATACAGTATAGGATGTATATGTGAAGAGTTTCTGTATCTCGAGTTACCTAACACTGACCAGAACGTTGGAGTGGACTTTACTTTATTGTGTGAAAGGAGACAAACACACATTTTACCTAGGATCAAAAGCATGCACTTCACAGCCGAAGGTGCTAGCGACATCGTCGTCAAAGCTGAAGTCGTTGTCGATGCTGAAAATATTAAGTAACAAAGGTGATGAATTTGATGATGAATGAGTTAAGATTTAGTCACATCAGCAATATATGATGAGTGAGTTTAGTTTTACGCCGCATTCAGCAATATTCTAGCTACATGGAAATAATATGTAAATAATCGAGTCTGGACCTGACAATCCAGTGAACAACAACGTGTGTATCGATCTGCACAAATGGGAATCGATGGCGAGTCAACCAAATCAGCGAACCTGTCCACCCGATTCCATGAGTCGCCTCGTTCGACAAGCATGGGCTACTGAAGTTCAATACACTAACTAATGATGGTGATGATGATGGTGATGATGATGATGATGATGATGGTGATGATGATGTCAAGATACAATGTATTTTCGTCCTAACTCGTTTTAATGACATGTTCCCAATGTTAATATTTTTACTGATGAGTATACACAGTGATGCACGGAGGCATGGTTGACTATATATCTATTACTGACCCGAATGAATAGACGAGGCAGTTGTCTTTCTGCAGCTGGTAATGGCCGTCCAAACAAACATCCCAACCGCCGGCTTGAATGTTGCCCATTCTTATCTTGTCCCGGCACAACACTTGAATGTTGGTTAGAAAACTGAAATACAGCACAACAAGTAGATCTTGTTTAGAAGACAGGAATCTAGCACAGCCGGTGGACCAAACAAATCAGTGACTTATAGCATGAGCATCTGGGATGCTGATCGTCGCCTCTTACGACACGCGTGGGTTGCTGAAGACCTATTCTAACCCGGATCGTCACAGGTTGCAGATTAAATCACAAAATTATGATACAACACAACACATCACAAGCAAATTGTAACACAAATAGGGTTGCGCAACAAAGAGAAAATGACCAGTCTTCATAAACTGTGCGGGCAAAGACTGGTCCTTTTCTCTTTATTGCGCACCCCTATTTGCCTGTGGTTGAATATACAGCAATGACTTGACTTGAAAACTTCGCTCCTGACTAGAAAACGAAAACATTACACAGAAAGCGGTTGTCGGTAAGTTGCCTGAAATGTGTCTCAACAACTCTTTACCTCGTTATAACAAAACACCTACTCATTATAAAGAGTTGCCAGTTGTTTGTTGGTCATGACCTGGAGTTTGTCGTCCATGGGGATTGGGTGAAAGGCTTCACCGTCATCCGTCACCAACGGCGACCCTGCAAGCGGCGTCTTCTTCGTCGTAACCTAGCAACAACAGTCATTGTTAAATCTACGTGATCAAAATATAAGGCACTCGGTGTACGTTTTACACACAAAACAGATGCAAGCATTATATGATAATGAGTAGTGATTCCATGCTTAACGGAGAGTGCAACAGAAATTGAAAAACAGAAAAGAAAAGAAATATCCACAAGACTGTGTGACTTCAACTTTCGGATAGCCAACCCTTCCTTATGTCGAGCATTTTGCCACAGCTGCACGATTTGATCTCGACGTTTTAAGACCAGTCAAGCATATTCTTCTACGACGATTTCAAAGAGTGTTTTGAGAAGAGCAGCTCTTGACCAAAAGATGTTTGATGGGGGTTTACAACATTTATAGCTTTTCAAAATATTTCATTAGATGTATGGTTTGATGCACAGTGACAGCATAGTGTCGTAAACAATTTCCTTTGATGACTTCTTCGGGATAATAAGTGACTTGTATAGGTATTTGTGGCCGGTGCCACTGATGTATCAGGTTTCATTCACGATAGTGAATACAGATTTAGACCCTCATAGTCTTGATGCAGTCGTACTCGTACAGTGGAATCTCAGTCAATTTGTACAAAGCGACCTTACTGCGACGATGATCGTAACTCCTGTGGTTCAGCATAGACTTAACATAGTCGTAGAGCTAAGATCGCTTTGTGTAAGCGGGCCCAGGAGCGATTCGTGAAAATATGGAGCGGGTGTTTTTGCGCTTTATTTGCGTACCTTGACTTGAGTATTAGATTTGAGTCCACTCCTGGCTTGTAGATTCAGAACCATTGGTTGTTGGTGTGAAGTGGTCCTGATTGCAATGTAGAGGAATACTGCCGATGCTGTAAAAGCACCAACAATTGAATAATACTGCGTCGTATTCACCATTTTGTAGGTACGACGCACTAACACGGGTAGAAGAAGAGACTTTCAGGTGAACTTTATCCAGAGTCCAAGAACTGAAAAACAACAACATGAAATTCATTAAAGCATTAGAGTATGCACGTGCTTATTGTGGAGCACGGTACGCTCATCATTCCAAAACTCCTTCACAGAAAAGATATTCTTGTGCTCAAGTATTCAGACACATTGAAACCGATTCTGCATTTTTGCTTTTGATTAACTCCAAATAATGTCCAAATACCCAGAACAACTTCGTTTATGTTCGTTTATGGCGAAAAAATAAATGTTAATAAGTGAACGTCATCAGAGTTTCCCCAGTGATGGACTGTGACTTATAAATACTTACATTGTATGGTAAAGATGGAATCGTTGTTAATATAGAGTTTTCCTTGCATGTATGTCACACTTGTTTGTAATTCAAACGTTTCTATTAAGTATTAACTTAATACTTACCGCGAAGATGGGTCGACTGACAAGAAGCTAGATCACTTGAATTTTTAAAGGCCTTCGTGTATATCTGGTGATGGGGACTGGACTCTCACCTGAACTGACTTCTAACAGGTAACCAGCGTTTATATATGTTCATCAAGAACAACAGAGCCCCATAATGTCTAGTTAGCCCCAAGCGATGCGGCCCTGTACCCATTACGTAAGCCCCTCTGGCGTTGGGCGGTGATAAAGGGATGAGATGGCGCAATTACTGCATTTGCAGATTAAGGATCGAAGATGCTGAGATTGGTTATCAGTGCAGCTGATTACCATCACCTACTCACGATTTGGCTTCAGCTTTTATATTAAAGGATCTATGACATTCATTCATTCATTCATTTCGGTTTTTCATTCATTCATTCATTATTTATTTATTTATTTATTTATTTATTTATTTATCATGTATTTATGCATTATTTTGATTTATTTTATTTCATTTAGTTGTTTTTTCATTCATTCATTCATTCATTCATTCACGTGCATACTGTAATGCTCGTGCATACTGTAATTTATTTATTTATTCATTCATTCATTCATTTATTAACGTTTCCTAAGAAACGTTGTGAGGTTATTCGGATTAAAAAAATATTCCCATTAATTGATCATGGATGATTACAGAATCGCGAACATATACTTATTCCAAAGAATGTCGCACAGAAAGTCATATTTTCTCTACAAATGGGAGTCCGCTGCATTTACAAATGTGTATAAACATATGAAAATTGTGTATGTCAATCCCTTCTCATCCTTCATTTGTCAATATGTCCTATCGTGTCAAGAGATTATTCCTGTGTCAGTGAGGAAACGCGGAAATGTTATGAGGTCGTAATAATGTACACTCCACTGCAAAAGTAGCTTCCCCGATCGCTGTCCGGTTAGGAGAGTTACCGCGCACGATATGTTTCACGTTAAACATTAGTTCAGGAAACTGCAGGAAAATGAACTATATTGAGGTTTTATTAGAGAAACGTGAATTTACAAATGCTGTGCCATAAACGTACTATATCATATATCAGGGTATTGTTATAAATCACTGCGTGCTTGATAGTTCTGACCACTGATATTCCAGCCCTAATCCGCTATATTTGCAACGGTCCTGGGATAACAAGCATTGGCTGCCTTGTTATATATGTACTGAATGGCACAAGAAACGCAATTCTGTTTTTTCTCAAGTTTCTAAATAATAGACATAAACATGAACGCTTACGTTTATGATATTTCATTTTTCTGAAACGAGTTTCTTTTGCCGTTCAGGATATAATGAGTTGGCTGGGGTTTTTTTTCTTTCTAGTCAATTAAAACTTTAGTTCTTGTTGCGTTTCTCGTTTCCATCGTCGCCTTTTAACATGTATTATGAGTTGACTGTGTTTCTTGTTTGTTTGTTTGTTTGTTTGTTTTCTGTGGTGTTTGTGTTTCTTGTTCAACGCCGCACATAACAATGTACCTGCTCCATGGGGACATGTAAACAATACTGTCTGATACAGAAAATCCAGACAAGGACACTGATGCCATCAGCCAGATACAAATTTGCTGATAATTTTGTTAATGTTCCGCTACGAAGATGGTTAACAGTATGTTTTGTGTCTAAACATGCTTCATTGACCATGTACGTTTATTCTCCTGGTGTAAGCACAATCACAGGCATTGTAAGCCTTTTTTAACTATGCACGTCGTACTTAAACACTGCTAGCGTCAACTAGAGTACTCACGTGCCAATGATTACACATTTAGAAAAATACTTCAAGTTTGAAAATGTAACACGTGGAATAGAATCAAGGTTGACTTTTTTAACATAATGTCAAACCTATAAATGTTCATGTTGATTAATTAAAATTACAGGAAACTTTGTCGCCTTATGAATAGAAATTTTGTTTGCAATTTCCAGTTTAGGAGTTCTCTTATGTAATTTTATCTTAACATTTTGAAATGGATATGGTCCTTTTGTTTGCACAGAATTTTCCGTACTATTCAGATATCTAAATATGTGCGGCATTTCATCACTGTGATATTCTTAGTCAATTCAGTAGCGTACTGATAAGTTGTAGATTTCCCGACAGGTATCGACTGGGACCCCTTACTGGTGATTCAGTTTTTCTTCCTATACAATTCAGACCTTTTTAAAGTCAGATCACCAATGACGCCATGTCGCCTAACACAACAGGATAGCAATGGCGACAAATGCATATACCAGAAGCAAGGTTTGGAACGAAGAAAAGTGTTGACGACACTCATCTCGTGTAAAAGCGTGCATGTCTGTACAACTTAACACCAAAACGCGTATTGGAGTGCTCTCAACAGCACCTATTTTGACACCATAAGAAAGGTCGATAAATCAGCACGGATTATTGGGTTTTCTATCTTTATCAATTCTATTCATTTTATTACGATATATTTTAATGTCTGTGCATAAACAAATCGCGATAGACAATTACCATGCTGAAAACTGGCAGGAATCGGACTACATTGGACAATAGATCAGTGTTTCACAGATAGAACAGGTACCAACAAGCTCCAAATATTGAAGATGGTACCAAGAGAGAAAAACTACGGTTAATTCATGGATAACAGCTGGCTAGAACAGAAAATTGATTAATTCCGTTACCTCAGTTGCGTTTAGGATCTCTACCAATGACGCCCAAACTTCACCCACTATGACAAACATTCAAGACATTCCTTTATTTGGGACACGGATACAGCGCCCTTGCTCATTTTTCGGTACATGAATATATGATGAAAGTTCTTATTGCAAACAAGATGAGCCTTTCAGCCACACGAAGGTCGGTGGGTGAGCCTAGTGATTAAAGCATTAGCTCGTCGCGGAAGGCCGGGGTTTTCTTCCCCACATGGGTGCAGTGTGTGAAACCTATTTCTGGTGTTCCCCGTCGACACGTTGCTAAAACGTAAAATTAAATTCACTCACTCTCTCAGCCACAAGTAGTGGACAACATGCCAGGAGTCCACGTTGTGGGTTTCTATATTTGACGTCCCTATAGGAAAAGGAAGCTCATGTTGGTTCCCGTTTGAAATGCCATGCAAACTTGGAAAAATATTGTCGTAATAATAGGGTGAGTAAATGAATTTGTTTATATAGTGCAAGCTTCAAAACAGGCATCTGTCCAATGCGGCAGGTTGTAAACACTGTCATAAAATATCACTTATCATCAGTTTTACAAACCAGCATATTGTCTAAACCGCACTGTCTCTTCACGTCTTTATGAGAGCCGGTTTAGACAGCTTGCAGTGTATACAGCTATATCAGCATAACCACTGAAATAAATAGCAAAGATCAGTCAAGTTGAATGCACTTTTGCTTAATCCCTAGTATTTATGTTTTTGTTTGTTTTTTTATTAATATGTTTCTTCCTTTGTTTATGCGTACATGATATAATAGATAACGACACATTAGTAAACATTCTGGCATTGAATATTCGTGAGTGGTTCTCTTTTACACTGAGACGAAAATATTGAGGCATTTTTTTTTTTTTTTAATTTTTTTTTTCAAAATCATCTCTCTATACAATAACTGTCTCCGAAATATAAGCACATTTGAGACATTTATTCTGTACATTAATTCAGAATAATATTATGGAACTTGGGCATAAATTTGCAATTACAATTCATCATGCCCATCAACAACGGTCCATCAGTTTTCTGTGCCTTGAGCAACCGATATGTGCCATCTGGCAAATCACAACACACACGCGCGCGCACAGTGAGTGAGTGTGTTTAGTTGTACGCTGTCTTAAGCAATACTTCAGCAAAATCGGCGGTAACACCAAAAATGGGCTTCACACCTTATCCCCACATGCGGAATCGAATCCGGATCTTCGGCGTGACGAGCGAACGCTTTAACCGCTAGGCTATCGTACCGCCCCCAGAGAGTGAGGGAGAGGTACATAACGGCAATTCTCAGCAGTTAACAGATTAACATTTCATAGTTTGAACACCATTCCCAAGCAGAGCTTAATTATGGCTAACGAACGAGAAGACAAAATAATTTTGTGTTTTAGTTTTTTAAGGAAAACATGAAAGAAAAAAATCCTAAATCCATCCACCCACACCACTGCA
Organism: Haliotis asinina; assembly: GCF_037392515.1. Taxonomy (NCBI): domain Eukaryota; kingdom Metazoa; phylum Mollusca; class Gastropoda; order Lepetellida; family Haliotidae; genus Haliotis; species Haliotis asinina. The sequence continues at coordinate 43,566,713 of NC_090289.1, forward strand.
CTCTAGGTATCCGGCACGCCACGCAATATGTGTTGGCACCCTGAGTCGTATTGTAATAGTTGCTTCAGCTGGTGCAACTCAACCAGGCATGGAGGGATTTTACATACGACTCTGTATGAATGTTTTATTGATTTTCACACGTTGTCCGATATCAAAGAATAAACATAAATTTCAATATTTTAATGTTAGTATATATATTAAGAGTACATAGCATCTAGCGTACCTTGAGGCAAAACGCCAATATAAATTATAAATTAACATTGGTGGCATCCGGCGTGTCAAAAACTGGGCTGGACGCATAGCCTTCAGAGTTGCTTATCTTGGTCGACCTTTGTCGTTCTGCTCGTAATGTGATGATTGATTCATCGATATGCATCGATCCATACAGTGAATACAAAAATACAAAATCTTACATTGTCCTTTGTCCCTACACAATACTTCACGATACATCCATGTGCACCTTTGAATATCGAATCGCGATATCTGCCAAGAAACTGAAAGACTTTGTTTGATGGTAAAAATATATGCTTACTTATTTTCCCTTCCCAGTAAACATTTTGTCAGAAATTCTTGCCTTAAGAACTGTGTCAGACAAAGAGCTCACATGTTAACATTCACAAAATCTGTGTTTAAACTTAATTATCTCGTTTTCGAATGAACATTTAATAACCCTGCCGGAATTTGACGAAATACATAAAGATTCAGCTTTGATCTTTTTAGCTTTGGTGTTTTGTAACCAGTGTTAGCATTAACGATTTTAGTATCGCGCTGTGTCCTATCGCAGGTTGTATGACAAAACCAGCACTACTTCCCCGATCCTGGTGTCATGGGGAAGTTGCGCTGTCGCTTCACTGACCGCTCAGTTGAAGGGTAAGATATGTGTTTCAGTATAATATGACATTGTACAAATAGCGTCAGAAAAATATTCATCACTTCCACATTTGGGAATTCCAAGAAACTACAGGTTCCCAGTACCCTGGCTTTATGAGCAAATTAAAGTGATAGTAAACGTGCTTTATCGTGTGTGTGTGTGTATGTGTGTGTGTGTGAGAGAGAGAGAGAGAGGGAGAGAGAGAGAGAGAGCGTGTGTGTGTGTGTCTGTGTGTGTCTGTGTGTCTCAACTACTCAGAGGGACATTTGATAACGATTTGAACCATTAATCTAACCCACCCCTTATTATTTACAGGCTTATGTACAGGTGGCTGGCTAGGACGCAAAATAAAATCCGTTTTCAGAAACTACGGAATTCAGTTCCGTCGAGTATCAATTACCCATGCTCTTTGTGAAATCCTATTTATCTGATGGCGGTATTCCATGACTTGAGCAAGCCTGTGTCCGTTGATACACATTAGGTACACCCAACACTGTTGGTATATGTTCAAAATATAGTATTTATTTCTATGGACAATATTTTAATACAATATCATAATAAAGTATATACACTATATACATGGATGGATAATGGCTTTTTAGAAAATGATTTATATGCACACACGAAATAATTTCATAAAAAAAGTAAAACGGTCAGTAGACAAGATAACTTAACACAATGGTGGCTGTGATATGGACTAGGTGAAAGCACACCGGCCAACTCATAATTACAATCGTGGAACTGACGTAGATGTACCTGGTCAGCTTCACTGGTTGATCACGATGTGCATTTCGTTGCATGAATTGTGGTGATCTCGAAAGCACCCAAAAAATGACGCCATGTTATCTTTCGATCTGTGAATCATGGCGAACTTTAAACCCATTTCAAGAAGTAGACTTCGTGACATCTGGTTCTCTGTCGACCATCAAAGACAGACTGGAACCTGCAGGCCGGGTACACGACGTTGTTGTGTGTCCAGAATATCCTGTACCCCTCGTTGTACAGTCCCCTGAGGACATTGAGGCGGGAGATGTATCTTGACCTCTGCTCTTTGCCAAATACGTGGAACTCCAGCGACAGCTGTTTCACACCTTTTAGTGCACCTGTACTGAAAGCGTATCTCAAAGCTCCCCATTCTGAGTCTTCGATGTCGATCTTCACGTAGTCAATGTCTTTCTGGAAATGCAAAAAATAGAAGTAGTGAGTGAATGATTAGGCTTTCAGCAATAGAAACACATGAATTGGGCTTCACATACTGTATCCAGATGGAGAATCGAATCTTAGACAATAAAGAAGTGGAAAAACTACTTAATTATGTGTTCATTTCCTGCTATGCTATCATATATAATTTGAAGCAAGCATGCGACTGTGCAACAGATGCGTAGTAAAGACAACTTTCCCATTTCAAATGGGAATCTTATTATCAATAGCGGAGACCAGAACCATGTCGTCTAACGATCTGATAACGATAAGGCCAGAAACCCCTTATAAAGGAATCGAGCCCCACTTGGCCCCAAATATTGTTCCAGGTCTGTTGGCACCAAATCCGTAGATTTAGTGGTAAACGTCTGAAACCTGCACTGATTTCCACTGGAAGCTAACGGTGATAATATCTAAAAATACTGTTCAAAACGACCCCAAAAGACGTTAAACCCTTTAATTCATCAATAGTAATATTTTCAAATCATTTCACCTGTAAGGCCATTTAAACGAACCCAAAGAAAATATAATCTGTTCCCCACAGTCTAGTGTAGCATGGCAGGTATGCAGTACACATGTCTATCAATGTCTGTGTGCCTACCTCAGCGTGTCCGTTGTCTTGTCGTATGGCCGTCAGTGTCTTCATTGGCCAGTTCCTCTTGCCGTTACCGTTGATGTCCGAAAGTCCAAGGTTGTGAAAGTTGACCAGCTTCCCCCTCAGGTGGTCTTCCTTGTTCATGCTGTAATATTGAAGAGGGATTTGATCACACAGTTACAGGTGAACATTTGTTATTAACCTGTCTTGAATCCCTTGAACGTCATGACGTAACGAAGACAAAAAAAAAAAAAAAAAAAAAATGTCCCACATCCAGAGGGAGTGAGCACCCTCCACCAAGAGAATTCTTAGTTGTTGACTTAATATTGTGGACGTTTTCAGTGAGATTAATGGTTCTGTTGGGTAGACTAGTGGGTACAATATTTCTTTGCCAGGTTCGATTCCGTGAATAATGTGTGAAGCAAACGTCTGGAACCCCCAACGACCACGACCACTCCCAAACATTATTCTCATCACATGGTTTCACTATTTGTCCTACGTATTTCATCCATGAGTCTTCAGAGGCCGATGTCGACTCTTACCTGGGATCAAATGCATGCACTTCACAGCCGTAGGTGTCAGCCACGTCATCGTCAAAGCTGAAGTCGTTGTCAATGCTGTAGCAGAAATATGAAAATGTTGCAGATTGGTAAACGTGGCATTGGAAAACATGTGGTTTTTTTATTTATTACTCGTGAAAGAACGTGCGCCTATAGTTGTCATTCTCATATCAGGATTGTTTATGTCTGCAATACATTTACAAATGGCTAACCACCCTTGAAGATAAGGGTTAGAATTGGTCTTCAGCAATCCATGCTTGTCGCAAGGTGTGACAAGGGGATCGGGTGGTCAGGCTTGCTGACTTGATCGACACATCTTATCGTATCCCAGTTGAGCAGATCGACGTTCAGACTGTTGACCACTGGGCTGTGTGGTCAAGGCTCGATTATTTACAGACCGTCGCCACATAGTTGGAATATTTGGAGTGTGTTAACCAACCATCAAACAAACATACAGCTTACCCGAAGGAGTAGACGATGCAGTTGTCTTTCTGAAGCTTGTAACGTCCGTCCACACATATGTCCCAACCGCCCCCGTGAATATTGCCCATTCTGATCTTGTCCCGGCACAACACTTGGATGTTGGTCATGTAGCTGAAATACAGCACAACATGTTAGTCTTGGTGAGATATGCGAAATTAAGCTTGGACTCAATAAGTGAACAGATAAGAGTTCCTTGAATAAATTTATGAAATTGCATAGGCGACAACAATATTAGCTGTCTAAGAGACTTGTACAATTATTATCCGTATAATACTTTCGTTGATTAGATGATAATATTATCATATGCGATGATGATGATGATGATGATGTTGATGATTAAAAGCAACCATATAATACATATATCCTACATAACTGAGTACAACCATGCAGTTAAAGCAACACCTTATAGAAGAATACTGCTTAATGTACAGCATGGAACAACTCGTTATAACGAAAATACCTACTCGTTATAAAGAGTTGACAGCTGTTTGTTGGTCATGCTCTGAAGCGTGTCTTCCATGGGGATTGGGTGGGCGGCCTCACCCTCTCCTTTCAGAGGCGCTGACTTTTGTTCTGACCTCTTCTCTTTTGTCTCCACCTGCAAATGATACAACGTGTTATAGACTAGGACTGTCTACGATAGTTACTATATAACTGAATTGTGAAAGAAAACAACATGTTCAACACGTCAGGCAAAGCTTTCAGAACAATTTATGATAGAAATGTGGAGAATATTTCCAACTATGGCACACCAGTGACAAAATTCTGACTTCTGAAACTACAGTTTTCGCTTGTACCATATGTTTTTCAGGTTAACAATTGACTTGCTTGTGCATGTGTTTCTGACGATTCGCATGCAGGGTGAGTTGCTTTTTAGTTACTATATCTACAAGCACTGACACAACACCCTATCGTGAGAAATGTTGTTTTATGCCGCAAGAACATATTTTTCGTTACTTATCACATACCAGTGACTGGAACGATCTACGGAGCATTACCAAAACTACTCTATCGATCCCCATATATTATTTTGATCTTGCATCAACATTAGACACAAAGTTTCAGTGTCCATAGAGTTATGAAAATCTTTATTCGTTGATGAAAAATCAAGTCTTGTAGTACCAATATCACAAAGGGAGAGAGATAGGCAGTAGGGAAGAAGAGCATGACTGTAGGACATGTCCTATTTCACGTACCTGTGCGTTAGACTTCACCCCGACCCTTTCTTGCAGATCCATGAACATCGGCTGTCTTGGTCGAGTCCTGGAAGCAACATACAGCAGTACCGCAGACGCCACGAAGGCCGTCAGAATGGGTATATACCTGGCAACCTTCATTCTGAGACAGATACAAAGCTCACTCAGATGGGGTACAGGTGGTCACTATCAGTTAGCAGTCTGTAAGAAAGGAAGCATACATTTCAAGTTGATGTTAGAAGGAACAATTTTAGATTCAGTTGTGTGCGTAGGTAGGGTATTGTTTGAAGTTACTGGACTTGACTGGGGGAGATAAAGTCTTATACACTTATGTTTATATACCACAATAACCATGAGCGAATGTTGTTAAACGCCGTCAGCAATATTTCATTTACGTTAACCGGGTCTAGATCGACTGAAATTGGACTAGACAAACCAGAGACACCGACTGTCCTGTAGTTGTAGTTTAACGCCACGCTTATCACTTGATCACGTTAGACACCTTTTGAAAAGAAAGGGTGGCTGAAGATCCATTCCATCAGGTGGAAAGGGTCAACAGATAGTGATTTCGAAGGGCTGAAAGATCTACCCCACTTGACTTATTCAAACGTTATTAACACCCGACTGTCCAGAAGGCACCGATACGTGTGCGTATGACTTATTGTAATCTACAGCTGGAAATCATCCGTGTTTGTGCAAATCAGAACACTTTTTAAACGGATGAAAATCACAGTAACGGATTTATGTCTTACCTTATTGTGATATATGTCAATTCAGCAGCACTCTAGTCACAATAATATTCCCCCTGGTCCAGTCAGTCGCTGACCACTCTCACCTTGAATGACCTTCCACTGTTCTTGGTCTCTTTATAGTTCCACCAAGTTGTATGACACAGTCACGTGATATGCAGCTACAAGCCTGTAGGCTCTGCTTGGCGATACCCATCATCACCCACCCACCCGGGGCATCATTACAGCAATTACCCTATTCACTGATTAAGGAGCCGGTTGCTTTGTAATGCAATAAGTCTCTTATCACCTCATGAAACCCGTTAGTTGCACCTATCGGTTCCAACGGTCTTGAATATTTGAAACGTATTTTTGTGACGAAACACATTGCGGCTAAAATTATGCCGTATTCTATATGCATTGTCACATGGAGACGGAATATTTGAAAGGTTTTCCGCCTCAACTCTTTGCGATAACAATTGTGGCTATCTGTATTTGAAAAGTAGCAGTAAACACCAAGATGTGTTTGTGATTACAAAAGGTCAATTCTATTCTTGCACGTTTCATTTTACTGCAATGTATCGTTTCGTTATAATATAATGGGCGGTTGGGTAACGTATCGGTTAGTTGCTTTCGATCGTAGCGCGGGTTCGATTCCACACATGGATGCTATGTCTGAAGCTCGCCACGACAGTGCTGGAACACTGCGTAAAACCATACTCAGTCATTCATTATGCATTAAATGCAGTACAAAGAGTTCCTTCTATACCTGGATTACGATCGTATTAAGTTATTTTAAGTATGTTTCAAAATGTTTCAATCACCATTCGGCGAAATTGTATGTGAAGAAACAGAATGTGAATTAGTGAATTATGAATGCACAATACACGCAATATGAATTACAATGGAATCTGTCAGTATCGGCATCTGTACAATCCGGCAAGTTGTCATCACCGGCATGAAATCACAGTCCCATCCGTGACTTGTACATTTATCATCACCTCTACAATCCGGCACATTGTCTAAACTGGATTGTTTATTCACTCCCAATTAGTGTTGGTTGAGAGAGCTTCCTCTGTATCATTAAACACTCCAACTCTTGACCACGCCGGAAAGGGAACGCTACTCAAGATATCGATCACTCGTCTTTCAGGTAAAATGTTTTCGAACATCTCTGGATGCATCTTGCATGTACGCTACCTATGGGTCTATTGACCGGTGAAGACCCGGGTTAGAATTGATTTTTCAATAACCAATACTTGTCGTAAGAGGTGACTAACGGGATCGGGCTGTCAGGCTCACTGACTAGATTGACACATGTTGCGTAGATTGATGTTCTTGTTGCTGATCCATGAACTGCCTGGGCCAGATTGGATTAATTACAGACCACCGCCGTATAGTTGGAATTTTGCTGAGGGCGGCGTAAAACTAAACTCACTCTTGGTCTGCTGCCTTATGACTGAGTAAGTTAAGTTTACATGACTGGGAAGAATGCTAGTCTTAAATGTTTACCATTTTGGAGAACCTTACCAAGACGTGCCATGATGGTGTAGATTCTACATGGAATATTATGTATAGATAACGGTTATATACACTATATCGCGCTTTTAATGGCTTTCAGTATACATTTTGTGAGTGATAAAAAGATATGGGTTCAGAACTGATCTTCAGCAGTCAGTGTTTGTCGTGTGAACCCACTCAAAGGCATGTCATCGTATCATACATGCTCATAATGTTAATCACTGGAATGTCTGGTCCAGACTCGATGATGATACAGATCACCTTCATACAGCCTGAAAATGCGGCGTCATTCTACAAGCAAACGAGCGAGCTAGCAAGCAAAGAACGCACAGTTGTAACACATTCTAAAATCTCATCAACCCGTAACCGTTTTCACCGGAAACACTCACTTTCCTGACATAAGACCTGAGTCAACAGGGAAGCGGCGAACCAGGGAGATGGGATTTCAATGAAAAAAAACCCGACCTTATAAATGCTCATTTTCCATTGTCATTTCGTTGATTTTTTTGTCGGGGCGTAAGGGAATTAGACCCTATTTTGAAAGAACGTTTGGTGCCTTTTATTGGGCTGGACACACATTTGCAAATGCCTTGGTCAGTCACATTTTCAGCGTATTTTCATATTTTCACTAAAAGGAGTCTTTTTGGTATTTCCCCGAGATTGGTTATTCCCATCCCATCCATTTGCTTTGCAGAGTTACATCCCTTGGGCGTGGTCATTGGTTCTAAGTATTTATGGAACCATCAGCCGACGTCCTACATGTAGCCTCCCGTATTAAACAAATAGGGCTCGAATTACGGTTCGTCATGATGTTTAAAGGCATATATGTGGGCACCATGGGTTTAGCCGAAAAGATATAACTCTTTAGAAGCCAAACTTACTCACTCACTCACTCACATATCCACACACTCGCTTAAAAGTATGTTGGGTAAGCTGAAACAATAAATCACCGAGAAAAATGTGAATTAGAGTGAAATTAGTTTTTTCCTGTATGTACTAATACTGTTATACCTTCATTTTAGTATTATATTTTGTGTAATTAGAGTTTAGGCTTGAGAAAAATGTTCTTATCATTTTTATTTGATTTAAAAAAAAACAGAGAAAAGAGAAAAACTGAAACCACAGAAATGCAGCAAAAACTGCGGAATTCAAGAGTGTTTTATCTACCACGTGCACAAGACTTCACCGCTTTCAGTAAACATGATAATCATGCTTTGTTCGAGTGCACGTGATAATCGCGACTTCCGAGAACATTCGTTATATCTTAGATAGTGTTTCTGCGCGCATAACAAACAAGGTGTTTAAAATCTAAAGATGTTTGAATCGCCGGTTTCTCAGCAGAATGGAACTAACAGTGGATGGTCAAAATCAGATAATGACTCGGGCACAAGTACCCGTATGACGGATGGCCCCGGGCAGTTGTAAAAGATGGTGTGAGTAGACGAATGTTATTTCATAGGATTACATCTAACACGGCAATGAGGTAATGAAAGGCTCCTCAACTTAATGTTATCAATCATCCCTTCAGGCGAATCCAATATAGATAAGTCTGAATTACATACATAAGAGGCGATGATGACTGAGGTATGTAGTACGGTTTAGTCGGATAATAAGTCGCAGTCCTTGCTATAGAGTTGCGTCCCTTGGCCATGCAGGAACCTGTGAAGTCAAGACTGGCCTACCAAAAGTGATAAACATTTAATTATCTGTTTGTTTATTTGTTTCGACGGATACTTGGATCTTTCTGATCTGTGGATAGAGTATAATACATGACAATACAGGAAAATATGTCGCATCCTATACCCGATTCCGCACAAACTTTACGACTGTTTCGTGTAAAAGAAAGTAAAAAGGCCCACACAAGCTTGCAGAAAAGCTGTGTCTGAATTCAACGAAAATCTTGCAAATGTCTCTTTTGTGTAAGGAAACATAAATTCAAACAACGTTCTACGTTTGGCCTTACCCATCCATTAAAAGAGTCATAGAGTGAAGACGTATACATATTGATCCTAAATTTGACCACATGTGAAATTCTCTTTTCGCCTGTGATGATGTTTGACTGAACTATGCTACTCGTCCATGTTTGGTATGACCTACTCTTGCTACCTACCTTCACATATAGTAGTATTCACATTTTCTCCAAACCTTCTCGCTTCAGATTAGCGCTAACGTTAAATCACATATCGATACATTTCGATCACTGAGAATGTTACATTCGATATCGATGATTGTATCAAACTTCGAGTAGCATTCATCATAACAAATTAGTGATAACCCTACTGGAGACAGTATGCCTCCAACTTAGACGGAGCCCAGTTCCCGTGATTCTGCAAACACTGGTAAGAATGACAACATGTAAACTGCATCTCCCGAACGCACCATTTCGTTGTGACAGGTCAGCTTAACAAGGTAACACTGAGACTTTTCATATTGTAAACATGTTTTATTTGATTTCATAATATGTTTTCTTAGTGTCATAGACAAATATTCTATCCAGATAGTATGTCGTGACAGGAGGCGAATGGGGTATTATGAGGCATCTGATTACCAGGTCGAATTGTACTTTTTCATGCTTCGAAGAGAATCATTTCCGATCCTCTAAAATGTTGGATTTCTTACCCTAAATTCGTATTGTTTGTGGATTTTTTGTAAATGAACACCGAATGTTGCTCAGCGCAAGATCTTCACTGAACATGCGGGCGATGGGATAGCACAGTTGTTAAGCGTTCGCTCGTCACATCGCAAACCCGGGTTCGATTCTCCGTATGGGTACAGTGTATGGAGCCCATTTCTGGTGACCTCCGTAATGGTATTGTCCAAATAAAAAACGAACGGCGGACAAAATTACTCAGTGTGAGCAGATATTCATGTGTCTTGTCATATCCAGCAATCACTGGTGCCTGTTTCGGCAATATTCCCGCTATATCACCTCGACATGTAATGAATCGAGAGTGGATCTGTTTGCGATCACAAACCAGTAACTGATCTAATGGACGATCCACGACCGACATTGGTTCCTTGAGATCTGATTTTTGTTTTATGTTATTTCCCAGGACATAATGACGATCTATCAATATGTTGTCTGGCTGGTGTTACTCCTTTCCCACCTGGCAAGGTCAAGGCCACTGCTTTCAGTCCCTTCTTTGAATCCATGGGTCATCGCAATGTCAAGGTCGTCACCACAAAGCTTAGGTAACAGTTTTACATCTCTGGAATATAGCTGAGTGCGGCGTAAAACTGAACTCAGTCGTTCACTTTTGCTAAAATATAGGCATAGTTTATAGAAATAAATATAGATTCACTCCTGCCCATCGCGTGCCCCATCAGGTATCCTGAATGTCCGCCTCGGGTGTGACGGTTGTGTCGACCCCACGGGCACTACTACTCATGTGATGTAATATCAGTGAGAGAAACAGCTGTGTAGTATATTGGCCTTGTGCTTAGTATCAGACAATTATCAAGTCAAAAACCTTTCAGTGCCCCGTGGCCAAGCCGTCGTGATACCCAACCCTTGGGCTGTCACGTGACATTAGAAGCCAGAGGATCAACCGAGTTGGATCTTGTCAATCAGTGACTGAATCCGAAATTCAAAATGGCTGCCATTTTTGATTACATGACGAGATTGAAACGTCCCTTGTTGTGTTTCTCAATTCTTCTAGCTACAATATATGTTTGTTCAAGGCATCATTGCGGCGGTGGGGTAGCCTAATTGTAATATGGTCTGCTCGTCATGTGAAACCCATTTCTGGTGCTCCCTCCATGATATTGCTAGACACCTCACTCACTCACTCAAGGCACCATAACAACATCCGGTGCAAGAAAACCATGTTCACTGGTTTCAGGAAGACAATAAATGAACTTATAAAAGCTGACAAAAGTGTCAAGCCAAACACACTCTTACACATGTATACACATGCACGCCTAATCACCACTCAAAGTATTCCCACTCGCAATCAACATATACAAAAGGAGATATCTCCACACTGTACACTAAGCAATGCCGAAGGTAGCGACCTCTGTCTACTAAGAACCATGACTGGTCACGTGATTACGTTATCACACTAGACTGGAACACTTTTCCTGTTCTGCTATCAGTTATGACGTGCTGTTTACCGTGGGCATAGATACTGACCATGGACGTGTTACTGACAAACGGACAGGGCAGAGGAGCTGTTGACTGCCCATTAGATGAAATACTGTATACCCTGGTTCTACTGTCACCGTTTGTTGGGGAGAAAATACGGTGGAATCTGTCAAAACCGGAATCTGTTCAATCCGGCAGGGTGTCAACACCAGCATATAATCTCAGTCCAGTCTGTGACTTGAACATTTAGCGTCAGCTCTACAATCCGGCACGTTGTCTAAACTTGACTATTTCTTCAGTCCCGATAAGTGCCGGTTTAGACAGCTTCAACTGTATGGCATTATATCTAAGGTGGCATTATAACCAGGTATGACAGTTAGAGGCCCCATGCAATCAACAAAGTGACTGATTTGAACTGTAATGAACCTTGAATGACTGGATAATTCTAGCATCTAGCATGGATTTAAAGAAGGTATATATGCTAGCCATGCTTCCAGTGTAATTGGCTATATAACCAGGGTAAAGTGACTTTGAAAATTACTCTTGGCAAATGGCATTATAATCAGGGTATCATATAGGCAGGAAATCCGTTTGGCAAAAACGTGGCATTTTTTGCAGGGTGGCAGTATAACCAGTGTGCACTGTATATATCGGTGAACAGTTTCGAGCTTTTCATGCTTTTAATTTCTGAACATAACCTTCCCTGACGACAATTCCACAGATAACTTCTGTTTTCCAATAAACATCTGGTAATTAATAGCATAATATGTCGTAACAATATAATCAAAAGCAAATAATAACCAAGTGTCAAGCAATATTTAAGCTTGTATTGTCGAACATCTAAGGGGGGAAATTTTAAAATAATGTGCGCCTCTTTTTCAAACGTTTTTTAATCAGGATTGCAAGGTTCACGATTTCAGTAGTTTGGAAAATGTTTTCTGGTAGCTATTTTTCTGGAATAGCATTTCCGATTTGGGGGAGGGGATTAACTTTGGATGTGATGCGCCCCTACCCACCCCTCCTATTTTCCGTTTGTGCATAAATTGACATGAAAGAAAAGAGAAGAGGCTGTCTCAACTATCAGTAAAACTATATGTAAAAGTCAAGATACTAAAATGACATTTGTGTGTGTGAATCACCGAAATTAGTAATGATACATGCTGTCCCTGGCATTATCCAAAACGGTCTTGAAACGTGTTTTGTTTTATTGCATAATATTTCAGGTACAATATGTCTGTTATCCCAAGCATATTTACCAGTAATCCCAAGATATGCATATTTACCCTGTTATCCACAAAACTACCAATTGCCTTGAACAATTTGTCAACACACTGTGCCTACAAGACGGTATAACTGAACGTGAACAGGCTACGAAAGATTTGAACATCGGACATCAGATTATTTTGGCTTTCCATCGAATGATTACTTTTGTTAATCACGGGGCATACTTGGGCCTTTGGGGGTTCGAATCCCGGTTCATCCAGACCATATTTCTAAGTTTGACAAGACCCTAACAGTCCTCATGGTATTACCTGGGACAGTTGGGTGGCCAAGTGATAGAAACGTTCGCTCGTCACGCCGAAGACCCAGGTTCGATTCCCCTCATGGGTACATTTGTGAAGCCCATTCTGGTGCTTAGTATCCAACAATTATTGCTACAATAGTAATATCATCATAATCACACACTCGTGATATTACCGGCGTGAAAGGCATCTGTGACCTGAATTACTTTTCGGCCAAATTATGAGAATACGGTTGAAAACGACGTTAAACTAAGCCCACCCGTGAAGATCCGGGAGAGAATAGGTCCTCAGCACCTCATACCTCATACGAAAGGAGACTATGCTTGTCGTAAGAGGCGATTAACGGGATCGGGTGGTCAGGATAACTGACTGGTTGACATATGCCATCGGTTCCCATGTGCGCAGATAAAAGCTTGTGCTGCTGATCAGTGGATTGAATGGTCCAAACTCGATTATTCACATATAACTGGAACATTGTTGAGTGTGGCGTAAAACTAAACTCACTCAATCACTCACTCAATCACGTGATAAACATGGCCAGTTCGCTCGCCCTCGCACAGGACACCCGAGCTGTAACAGAGAATATGCGGGAGTTATTCTACAAAAATATTATAGGGGCGTTAAATCGCCCACACTTACATTTAGATAAGTGATAAGAGGAAGGGCTGTAAACTTGTCCACGGCAACAGCGCGAGCTGACATTATCGTAGTACATGCCTGTGTAATTGTCGAAGATGACACGTGCAATTATGTCACAGCGTTATCTTTCACCTCGTGAGACATGTGTCATGTGGTAGCTCCTGTAATCATAACTGCATCTAACTATCAAACTACTATATGGGGGTGTTGAATCTTTACGTCCTAACACTCGTTCGCTGGTAGTACAAGATGACCACCACACAGATCTCAATCCTTGTCCTGGCTTTGGCTGCAGCGGTGACAGCTTCAGGTAGACAATACAATTGTGTGTAGTTCGTTAGTATAGTTACGGCGTCACGTGGCGCTACGAATGGTTTGTGGATCGCCCCTAACGGTTGGTCTGGTCGTCTAAGGTGCGGTAATTCGTAGGGCAGAGTTGCGTCCCTTGGTCAAGTAAGTCAATACCAGATTAGCTCGCTTTGATTATGAATTTAGATTCTTGGTTTTTTCCGCACAACACTCGTGTTCTCGGAGATAACGATAATACCGGAACGGTTCCCGTCTTTCGTCCACATCAGACTCGCTCATCGTGCTGTTTCCTAAATACTGATAAATATAAGCTGGTAAAGTATGCTATTTTGTTACCAGCCTAAGTGGAATACCTTGTCAACAAAGTTGATCTCTGATATGTTATCTTATTCCCATGTACGAGAGGGTAAATGTAGTCGCAATATACACTAACTATGGCGTCCGTCAAGCGTTCGCCTAACTAATCACGGAGAAATATGCAACAAATCAGGGGGTTGCATCGGACAAATCCATGAAGGTCCCGGTGTAGAATAGGCCTTCAGCAACCCATGCTTGCCATAAAAGGAGACTATGCTTGTCGTAAGAGGCAACTAATGGGATCGGGTGGTCAGGCTCGCTGATTTGGTTGACACATGCCATCGGCTCCCAATTGCTCACATCGATGCTCATGTTGTTGATCACTGGATTGTCTGGTCCAGACTCGATTATTTACAGACCGCCGCCATATGGCTGGAATATTGCTGAGTGCGGCGTAAAAATAAATTCACTCACTCACTGCATGGGACATTTTGTTTTCATAAAAGCCTTATATGTTGTAAACATGTTCTAGCACCTAAAGTGGAAAGTCAGATGCCAGTCTGTTAGATCATGCATTTTCAGAGTGTTTTACTTCTCGAAATGGGGTAAGTTTGTGTGTTTGTCATAGTCACCACCACCATCATCATAATCATCATCATCGTCGTCGTCATTGTTGCTTCAAAGTATGTAAAGAGTTGTAGAGACCGGGTATCGTTTTGGTCGCCGCCTCAAAATTTACATTCCAAATTGCTTTGAGCGTGTTTGTTTTTCAGACTTTGTGGCTTTATCGTGTTTTGTAATTGTTATACCCGCCAGGACCCTGTGCTGTACGTCACCAACATTATCTGGATGTGGAGCAGCACCTATTGGGGTCCTCGGAACCACAGTGCGAGACTGATGGGACATACAAGCCCAAGCAGTGCAGAGGAGCTGGGTAGGTGCTCATCTTCCATTGTCCTGGAAATATATTCCATTTACTTTAGTGTGCCCCGTCGTGATATTGCTGGAATATTGTTAAACTCAACGTAAAACCATACTCACTCACTCATTTTCTTTTAAATATCCTGGAACAATGGCGGGAACACAACGACTTGTGGTACTTCAATGGCCTTCGTAGGGTTGTGTCCCTTGTGTACGCCAGAAACTAAAGACTATAGGTTCAAATTCCGAAAACCAAAGCAAAACCAAAGCCGTGGTTGCGGGTACCTGTTAAGATCCGGGTGAGAATTGATCTTAAACAATCCAGGTTTGTAATATAACGGGATCGGGTAGTCAGGCTCACTGACTTGGGTGACACGTGTCATCGGCTCCCAACTGCGCCGACAGATGCTTGTGCTGCTGATCACACATGTCATTGTATCTCAGTTACGTAGGTTGATGTTTATGCTCTTGATCACTGGATTGTCTGGTCTGCACTCGATTATTTACACACCGCCGCCATATAGCCGGGATATTGTAGAGTGTGGCGTTAAACAGCAAGCCTACCGACCAACATCTTGTGCGTGGGTTGCCTTTTTGCCGTTGAACTCGACAATATTGAATGTCCAGTGACGCAGACGCACCCGACTTCATTTCGGGAACGGTGTCACTCTCGTAAGGTGCCAAATTCACTTTTCAGAGTCTTAAGTGTTTTGTTCAACACTTCGAGACCTGTTCGGTTGATGGTAGCTGCTCACCCGTTAACACTTGCGCTGCCGGCAACCATCTTTCTCTGTCTCGTGTTTACCGAGCACGTGTGTTTGTCCTCCGACAATAAACAGTTAGGATATTGAGTCAATACACAACCTTTACATACTTGGTTGCTGCAGGTGCTACTGTGTTGACTCTGACGGTAACGACCTCGGCTACTTCACCAACTACGCCGCAGGCACGGACAACATGGACTGCAGTAAGTACTGAACAACACATGTTCCTATTAGAAGGGTTTTAAATGGCTTCCAGTAACCCTGTTTCCGGGTTTGCTTATGTGTTCCAGATTTGATTTTAAACATGTAACCGAAATAAAGCCATAATTGTATTGGGTTCGAACTGCAGGCACGCGCGCACACGCGCGCACACGCACGCACACACACACTTGAAGATTCCTGGATTCGCCTTTGGAGTCCACCATAGTTTCATGTCACAATAAATGATAAGCAAGGAATGTAACATGCAGACTCAATATAGATTCGACATAATTATTATGTTGCTTTATTCACTACTATTTTAAGCCTGTGCTCGGGACAAAGCCGCCTACTTGAAGACGGGACTCATTGGCAAACTCTTCTTCTGTGACAACAAAGGCAGTTACAGCAAGAAACAGTGCACGGGTTCTGTCTGTTTCTGCGCCGACGTCAACGGCAAGATGCTGGGCAACAGCCAAACTGTCAACATCGGTGAAATGGACAAGCTCCAGTGTTAGGGATGACCTACGATTGTTGTATTTCCAATGTGACATTGATTTCATCTACACAATGAATAAACCAAAATGAATCATTATCCTGTGTTCTGTTTCTCGTTATGACATCTTCAATACAGCCAGAACATCATCAGGTCATAACCATTATCTAAACTATTAACCTCATCTGGTCAGTCTGAGGTAGTATCGTTAAAACGAGTTTCATCGACATTGAATTAACGTGGGCGTAACGTCACAAGATGAAAAACAAAAACTTCGATGAGTTTCCAGAGGTACGTTCGTCTCCTACTAAAACAAATACCAACCAACGGAATTCTCAATTCCCGGTTGGTTAGCCTCGTGGTTAAAGTGCTCGATCTTCACGCCAAAGGCCCAGGTTTGATTCCCCATATGGGTACAATGTGTGAAGCTCATTTACGGTGTCCCCCGCTGTGATATTGCTGGAATATTGCTAAGAACGGCTTTAAATTAAACTCACTCAAAGGAGAGTCGACTGGGGAAGAAAAGAAATGGGAGTTCTCAAGGGTCATGTCCCATTTACTATAGGATTGGGAGATCAGGCATTCGCCTCTTGATTAGTTTCATGTACAGCAGTAACGCTGACACCACGAATGGGTAAATACCTGGCAACCTTCATTCTGAGACAGATACAAAGCTCACTCAGATGGGGTACAGGTAGTCACTATCAGTTAACGATCTGTAAGAAAGGAAGCATACATTTCAATTTGATGAGCGAATGTTGTTAAACGCCGTCAGCAATATTTCGTTTACGTTAACCGGTCTGGATGGACTGAAATTGGACTAGACAACCCGGGGACACCGAGACCCACTGTTGAAGCACGGTGACTACCGAGTATTTGTAGTTTAACGCCACACTTTAGTTTAACGCTATCACTTGATCCCGTTTGACACCTTTTGAAAAGAAAGTGTGGCTGAAGATCCATTCCATCAGGTGGAATGGTCAGGTCACTAGACACAAATCATTATTGTCAAGAACAACTGATCCCAGATAAGAATATCGATATAGAATATCGACAGATATTGATTTCGAAGAGCTGCAATATCTACCCCACCGGCCTTTTTCAAACGTTATTAACTCCAGACTAAAATCTAAAGCAGCACTCTAGTCACAATAATATCCCCATTGGTCAAGTCAATCAGCTGACCACTCTCACCTTGAATGACCTTCCACTGTTCTTGGTCTCTCTATGGTTCCGCCAAGTTGTATAACACAGTCACGTGACATGCAGCTACAAGCCTGTAGGCTCTGCTTGGCAATACCCATCATCACCCACCCACCCGCAGCATCATTAGAGCAATTACCCCATTCACTGATTAAAGGGTTGCTTTATAATGCAACCCGTTAGTTGCACCTATCGGTTCCAATGGTCTTGAATCTGTGAAAGGTATTTATGTGACGAAACACATTGCGGCTAAAATTATGACGTATTCTGGTAGCGGTTGGGTAGCGTATTGGTTAATGATTTCGCTCGTAGCGCGGGTTCGATTCCACACGTGGGTACGTACTATGTGTGAAGCTCATTTCTGCTGTCCCTCACCATGACATTGCTGGAACTCTGCCATTGCTAACAGCGACGTAAAACCATACTCAGTCATTCACTACGCATTAATGTTGTATCGATCATATTAAGTTTTTTAAGTATATTTCAAAATGCCAATCACCATTCGGCAAAATTCTATGTGAAGAAACAGAATGTGAATTAGTGAATTATGAATTGACAATACACGTAATGTGAATTACAGTGGAAGCTGTCAGTATCGGCATCTGTACAATCCGGCAGGTTGTCAACACCGGCATGAAATCACAGTCCCATCCGTGACTTGTACATTTATCATCAGCTCTACAATCCGGCACATTGTCTAAACTGGATTATTATTCAGTCCCAATGAGTACCGGTTCAGACTTCCTCTGTATCATTAAACACTTCAACTCTTGACCACGCCGGAGTGGGAAGGCTACTCAAGATATCGATCACTCGTCTTTGAGGTAAAATTTTTCGGAAATCTGTGAATGTATCTTGCATGTACGTTACCTCTTGGTCTACTGACCCGTGAAGATGTCGGTAACCAATGCTTGTCGTAAGAGGGAACTAACGGGAACTTGTGGTCACGCTCGTTGACTGGATTGACACATTGTATCCCAATTGCATCCATCGTAGATTGATGGTCATGCTATACATTTTCTGGTCCAGACTCGTTTATTTACAGACCGCCGCCATGTAGTTGGGATATTGCTGAGTGCGGTATAAAACTAAACTCACTCACTTGGGCCTATTGCCTTATAACTGAGTTGCGTTTACATGAAGAAGCCAGTCTCAATCGTTTACCGTTTCGGTCAACCCCACCAAGACGTCGTCATGATGAGACAGGTTCTACATGGAGTATTATGTATAGATAACGGTTATATAAATTATATTGTGTTTTTAATGGCTTTCGGTATACATTTTGTGAGTGATGTAATCGTAAAGATATGGGTTCAGAACTGATCTTCAGCAGCCAGTGTTTGTCGTGTGAACCGACTCAAAGCCTCTGGTATTAAACAAATAGCGCTCGATTTACGGCTCGTCATGATATTTAAAGGGATATATGTGGGCACCATGCCTATGGGTTTAGCCGAAATGATTTAACTCTTTAAAGCCAAACTTACTCACTCACTCACTCACCCATCCACACACTCGCTTAAAGGGGCACTGATGCGGAGCGAATAATGTTTCTCGCCAACGGTCTAATTACGAAACTAAGCAGCAAATGGGTCAGCACCCGCTCCCTCGACCGTGACGGACAAAGGGACTGGGCTCCTGTCCACATTAGCAGAATTTCTTCACCCTAAAAAGTGAGTTGGCCGGATGCCCATCACATGCCGTTATTTAAAACTATCCATGGTATTCCTTATCTGACTGTAACAAAATATCCCAGCAGTGTAGGTGTTTTTTTCCTGACGCCTGGATGGTATAGTGATTGATCCAATTTGATCATGTATCTGTGTTTTTATCTCGATATTTAATTATGTCATTTCAAAATGTGATGTCTACATACACGTAGCAAGCCATTTGTTTCACATAAGTCCGAAAGATTGCAAAGCTTTATATTTACATAATTTTGAGGGTTGGCCCAGCTGTCATAGCAAACATCATACGTAAATTTTGGTAGCTACGACCCTGGTTTATTATCTATGATAATAAAACATCACACAGTTGATTTATCTTGAACTAATAACAACGACTTTACCATTGGTAGAGATATCTGGACATTTTCTTAAGTAAAAAAACTGATTATACCCATTTACCCAAGCAAATACCTATGTGCATTTCTTATGTAACAACGAAGTTCCGTTGGTATCCTCAAAACAGTTTCGGCCCACAAGTGTTTTCAGGCTGCATGCGATTACATCTTCCCTACTCGCGTTTGATGGTATAAACCTACACGTGTTATTTGTCATCATTCACTTGGTGGTCAGTTAATGAATTTTTAACGGGTATAAATAGTGGTAACATCACTAAAATTACTCGACATAGGTTCCCATTTGACATTTCTCCTGTCTGGAGTAAATATTCAACATT
Source organism: Haliotis asinina (assembly GCF_037392515.1). Lineage (NCBI taxonomy): Eukaryota > Metazoa > Mollusca > Gastropoda > Lepetellida > Haliotidae > Haliotis > Haliotis asinina. The sequence continues at coordinate 43,586,698 of NC_090289.1, forward strand.
ATAAATTAAGGTCTGTAGTGGCAAATGTATTGCATGTTATGTAATATGTGCATGTAAGTGATGCAAGAGGGTTTATCAGCTGAGTTACAAAAACAAACATCGATCAAACGATTAACCGATAACACACTGATTGATTAAATACTTCCACAGCGGATTTGTCAAAAAGGCAGTGTTTATGAGTGTAGATTTACACAACATATACTGAATACACCCTGTCATAAAGTACGAGTGTAAAAACAACACCATTCCTACAAAGAATTAACCGCCACTGCCTTGATTGATTGATTGATTGTTGCTCATTATTGGCAAACTAATGGCGGACATCATGCAGTTAGTTGCCAGGTGTGCTGTCGGTGTGTGCACACGAAGCAGACCTTTGGGTTTCAAACTATGCACTTGAAGCAGACCTTATTTTTCCTTTGATGTTCACCTACCTGGTATTTTAACTGATTGGAGTTTGTTTAGGGGCTTAACTATGAGATGCCCTAATTTGCTAATCATTTCCCTGAACAGTGTTCAAGGTGAACAGTTTCGAGCTTTCCATGGGTTTAATTTCTCAGTATAACCTTCCCTGGCGATAAGTATTAAGTATCAATGGAATATATGAATTTATTTTTAAAATATATATAGACCGGAAGTGAGGTTTGAGGAAAACATGGCTCATGGTCGTATAGTCTGTTTTGCCCAATAAAGTATTGTTTGAGATTAAGGTTGGAAAGGGAAGAATTAGTCCAAACACAGCTTTAAAATAGAGATACATGTGAATCGTGGATGCTTTCAGGCATAAATTGCCGGCTTGAATGGCAATCGTTCACTTGTTTCCTGAGCAACAACAGCTATGGTATCTTCCCGTACCACAAAAACAAAATAATCTAACCTCAATCTCAATACTTTATTGGGCTAAACAGGCTATTCGACCACGATTCAAACTTAACTTCTGGTGTATATTCTACAAATTTGTTCACATACTCCATTGACATTTCTAATATTACGAAGTTTCTTTTGTCTTGCAGTATATAATATGTACAAAACTTACCATTGATATGTACACACTGCGGATTGATGGTTGTTCACACGAGCACGACCACAATGGCGACACAAGTCAAAAGCTCCAGCAGCTGGTATTTACACATCTACTGCGATTGGAACTTCTGTAACACCCGATACACACCATGTCATCAACATACAACCTACCTTACATCACGCACCTGACGTCACACACATTACATGTCTGTAATTCTTCAAATCACTACTTATCGCTACTTATTTCAGGTCCCCACCCCCCACCCCACCATAATAGTTAATAGTTGGCGACACGTATGCGCATTATTGTTTTGTTTGTTCTTTAGCTCCGCACTCTGTAAATAATGATGTCTGGACTAGACAATCCAGTGATCAACATCATCAACATAGATCTTCGCATTCGTGATAAACTAACAAGTGTCCACCAAGTCAGCAAGCCTGACTACCCGATTCCGTTCGTCGCCCCATACGATAAGCATGGGTTCTAACCAAGATCTTCACATTATTGAAAGACAGCTACAACTAATGGTCAACTATGTCTTAAGAAACATATAAATAACTTATGTAGAACATATTAACTATCCAAGAATGATTGCAGTAATTTCTGCCACAGTTTACTTCATAACACCACTAAGAGCAAACCGTGTCCACCAGTGTGATCAAGACACTCCAGGTTCTCTCAGAGCATATCATGGCATCTTCCTTCATATAATTATGTGAGCGAGTTTGGCTTTACGCCGCTTTTACCATTATTCCAGCAATATCGCACTGGGGGACCCCAAAAATAGACCTCATACATTGAACCCATGTGGGGGAATCGAACCCTGATCTTCGGCGTGACGAGAGAACGCTTTAACCACTGGGCTACCCCACCGACCCCATAATCATGTGTGGATTGCATCAGTGACCCTCATCATAAGCCGGGTCTCACCCCCACTTATCTGCTCTTATCTTACCAGTGTAATGTTGCTGATGTCACCGAAGACGACAGTCATTACATTTTAGACTCATGAGCATCCGGATCAGATACGGTCATTTTCATCAACCTATATAAGCGACTCTGTTTCAGCCCTGGGAAACATAGGTTGTTGGACAGAAACAGTACTGGTTGTTACCATGGGGCTTCACGTCAGTGGTCCTCTTTTGTGTCTTGCCGTGATAACCCTCTTACTGTCCGGTGGCCTTGCACGCCGAAAAGTTTCTCAAGTGATTCTTGAGAAAATGATGACAGTTAATGCCAGGAGGATAGGCGAAATTCAAGCGAAACACGCACAGGAAATTGAGAAATTCAAACGTGCACTTAACAATCGTATTGAGGAACGCGTCAAGTATCTTTTCCGGAAGTGGGCAGGAATGCCTGAAATACGTAAGTACAACAAAATACTTCAAATGTGTCCAGCAAGATATGTAGATTAGACTAGGGATTTAAAAATGATTAATGATTATTATTAATAAGAGCTTACCAGGTCTTCGTTTGAGTATTGTATCTAAGACTTTGACTGTTGAGGGTTCGGATTATACTCGATCTACAGCAGCAGGTGGTTATTTTAAGGGACGACTGATGTTATCGGGTGGTCAGTCTCGGTGTTTCACACATGTCATCGTATCCCACAGCTTAAATGGATGCTCAAGATGTTGATCAGGGGGTTGTCTGGTTCAGACTCTAATACTTACAGACTTCCGCAATATAGCTGAAATATTGTTGTGTACTAGACAAGCGAAAATCAATTTATAAGTTTCTGAAGCAAGTTTCTTTTAAGTGATTCAAGTACTATTCCATAATGTCATGTCAATTCTTTCATGTCATGAAGGACACGTTTATATCATATTATTTTTCGTCTATTATAGCAATCTACTGCCCATACCCCGTTTTGTCTGATAAATTATTGGAGGTGGCTTGTAAAGGGCCGTTCACGGAGGGTCAGACCTGTAAGCTCAAGTGCCCCATGTCAATTCCACTGAGAGGCTCCACTAACATCACATGCACTCGGTCTGCAAATGATTATACAGGCTACTGGGCAGCAGTCGAGGGTGAAGAGCCAAAATGTGATGGTAAGTACCGCCAAGACAGACTGATAGCCTAGTGGTTAAGGCGTTCGCTCGTCACGCCGAAGACCCGACTTCGATTCCCCACATACTAAAATAAAGTAGGTACATTTCTGGTGTTCCCCGATATATTACTGGGATGTAACCAAAAGCAGTGAAGCAGCAAAGCGGATCTTTCTAGAACACTGAAGGTCAGAACACAGTGGAAATAGGATGGTGTGTTTGTTCTAGGAAGTGCTAGCCAGTATCATACTGCCTAGCCATATTGTTAATCCGCAGGTTAACATGGTGCCTCCGCTGAGACAGTGTACACTGGCCGAACCAATCGGCCCTTATCTCTTTGGTCCCGAGCGTCAAGGCAGGGAAACAACAAGTAACCGCGACGGGTATGAATCAACCTGGGCTAGAACCACTGACCTGATCTCTTGGCTGACGCTCTATCCACTTTGCTAAGGATAACGAATTTTTTCATTTAAGTTCACATGCAACGCAAAACACAACTTTGCAGATTCTGGTACCTATCAGCATGGACTTACAGAAACCAATTATCCAAAGTGCAAATTGAACTTCCAAAATTGAAAAATAACGCAATAAAAAAACCCCGCGAAATCGCAGTTCAAACGATTCACTAAATTTCCCATAGTGTTGCGGGGGAAAGGTGGTTTCACCAGCTGTGCTGCGCTTCCACCATAGCACATGCGCAGGGATTAGGTTCGCACGGTTTGAGGTTACACGACACCAAATGTTTTCCCATAGACTTCTATAGTAACCTTATATTTTCTTAAAAATCATACAGGCTATCAACAGCCATTCCATGTACACATGGGCACAGTCTGGCCTCTAACCTACAAGTTGTGGCCAACTTGTCCACCGTATTTTCCAAGCACAGGAAGCGGAACACATCAACCCCATCTCCGTACCAAATGTCACCTACTTCAAAATATATGTACACACATAAGCATAACCCATGGTGATAAAAATGACAGCACTAAATGCTTAAAATTGTGGTCAGTTTTAATAACAGGGTGGATGTGCTTTTAAAACACATAAACATCTTACACTATTTCATCCAATCACAGCTGTCACAGGCCTCTGTCCGTACGGTCCTCGCTCGGGGAGCATGTGATGTTGATATAGTGTAGTGGAACCTTGATCCGGGAAGGCGACTCGTACAAACATGGCAAGTGATGCGTGCACAGAGTGTCGCTACGGTTGAAGTTGGAGAACAGTGATTATGACCATCTGGGGTCTGCTGTAATACATAAACACTGGTTCCATACATGCAGATTTACAAACCAAGTTTTCAAGAAAGTGTAGCATTAGAACTACTAATTTCATTGCTAAAATTTCTCATCTTAAAAACTGAAATGTTTTAAGATATGTTTGTGGAAACATAGAAACACAGAACTCAATGTCTATGTTATTGACACCTGTGTCTGCCTGCCTGTATGCCAATGACAACATGCAGTACACAACTTCAATCACTGACCAGATGCAGTTTGAACTTAACTATGGTGGCTGATTTGGGCCATCGCTTCTCGTCTTAAATTTTGGAGGCGAGAAAGCGATATCGCGAGACGAGAAAACGATAACACGAGACGAGAAAGCGATATCATTGTGGGAGAAAGCGATGGAGCAAGGAAGCGAGAAAGAGACAGAGCGAAAGATCTAAATTTCAAGGCTTTGTATTTGTGGAACAAGATGTTACAGCGTATATTATTATTTCTTTCATCAGGCGTATCAAATGCTACGCGACCACGAGCAGCTGTGCCCTTTGATATATAAACATATAATACATGTATACAGAGATAGGTAAAACAGAGTATATTTATAAGTTACGACGCTGTCAGATATGGCAAACGGAATGTTTTACACATAAACTTTCGATATATAAACAACATTGAAACTGCTCTAAGTGATGATATGAATGATAGCAGATAAACGTGGTACAGAGCAAAGAGTTGTTATTTACAATGCATCATTGCTAATGGTTCCAGTTTGTTGGATTATTGCTAAGAGCGACATAAATCGATCGAATCTCACTCACTTAAGCGTTTCCCGCTGTATTGTACATCACGTGCTTGATAACAGTGTCCACACCAAAACGTTGCTTATATACTACCGACAGAAAATAAGGGAACCAAGAAATTGAATGTAGATGACTTTGACTGTGACAGGGTCCGTTATCGTGGCGTATCTCCCAAACGCAACATCCAATGACAATGGAATTTCGCATAATGCATGCCCAGCACGTGCTACACGTGCATACAGAAGTTAACTCCGGTAATGTACTGGAGAAGTCGCAATCACTAATGCAATAGAGATTGACACTTACTGACAGAAATGTCTCCGAGGCAGTATCTCGGTGAAGCAACAAAATGGAGAATTGTGGGGATGATAGAGGGGGGACATCATTATGTGAAGGTGCCCGGCAGATGGGTAAATCAAAAAGTGTACTTTCACGCCTGTGGGATAAGTACCGTCAAACGAGTGGGGTTGCAACGAGACCTGGGCGTGGTAGACCAAAATCAACGACACCACGACAGGATCGTCTCATTACGTTAATTGCTCTACGCGATGGGTTTAAATCGGCCCCTGCCATCAATAGAGAATTCCGCACACTCACTGGAAGACGCATTTCAACCTCAACCGTTAAAAACCGACTCTATCAAGCTCGTCTGAAAGCAAGACGGCCTTTTAAGGGTGTCACCCTTTCAGCTCACCATAAGCGCTAAAGATTGGCATGGGCTAGGCAACATCAGGGACGGGCTATGCGCCACTGGCGTTACACCATGTTCTCTGATGAGTCAAGGTTTTGCCTACGATTCACATATGGCAGAAAACGTTGTTGGCGTCGGAGCGGGGAGCGATATGCCAGAGAAGCAATTCTGGACCATGATCGATATGGAGGTTTTAGTGTCATGGTGTGGGGTGGGATTACACATGACAGACGACCAGATTTGGTCATCATTAACGGAGCCATGACTGGTCAGCGATACGTTGACCAAATATTGCGTCCTGTTGTGGCTCCATTGGCTAGAGTTATCGGCCGAAATTTTGTATTCCAAGATGATAATGCCAGACCACATCGAATTGTCTCCACTTATCTCCGACAAGAAGGTATCCAGACATTGGACTTGCCCTCTAACTCCCCAGACCTGTCCCCAATTGAACATCTCTGGGACGTACTTGGTCGAAGGGTGTACGCCAGGGACCCAGGACCCGCCAACCTGGCCCAGCTTGGTGCAGCTCTCCAAGAGGCAATACCACGGGCAACCATCCGGAAATTGATTAACAGCATGCCATCAAGGTGCCGTGAATGTGTTGCCCAACATGGTGGACACACCAGATATTGAACTTGACGCCTAAAATTGATTTAGTGGATATTTAAAGCAGTTTCAAATTCGCTATTATTTCATTAGTTCCCTTATTTCTTGTCGGTAGTATATTATAATAAAGAAGCTGCATATCCATGGAACTGTCCCCACTGTTCAGCACACAAACTGCTAAACCTCTCGAAGTTCACTATGGTTTGTTAGACCAGCGTTTAACTGCGTAGTGTTTACTGTATATTTTCAGCTTTGACTGAAAGACCACTGACTGTGGAATGGTTCTGTTTCTACATTTAGGTACCAATTTAAGGTTCTCTATTGTCAAGCGCGCTTCCTCGTTCCTTGGGTAGGAGCAATTTAGGTTCATAAAGGTGAAGATCGTCAGTTAATAGATTTTATCATCTTGAAGAAATCAAAGAAAGTGCAGCTGTAATTTTTGATAACCATGAAAACCATAGATGGTTCCATTTTTTATTATTGCTAAGAGCGACGCAAATCAAATCTCACTCAGTTAATGTGGTTGTTGCAGTGATTTTATTTTAGGATGAATGTTTGGATGTGGTTGAATACACCGTTTTAGGTTGCCCTAGTGCTATCACAATGCCTTATTTGTCATTACCCCCTCCCCACTAATGATAATTGGTTGATATCATTAAGTTGGTTAGACAATTCCAGTTCAGTGATGGCATAAAATATGTAATTCCTTCAGTCACTTCACAAAATGAATGTTTCCTGTATTTCACATTCAAATACCATGCCAAAGGGAAGTCTACATCTATGCTAAATTTCTCTAAACGTCAAGTCAAACAATGCCAAGAACATTACTGAAAACCGTTTTATACTATTGAGAAACTACGAATGGCGATTAAGCCCCAGTTTGTAGTTATTCATGCCCAGATAGGACTGAATTGTGGGTAATATCGCTTTCTCGCTTTCTTGCTTTCTCGCCCTGTCGCTTTCTCGCTTCCTTGCTCTGTTTCTTTCTCGCACAATGATATCGCTTTCTCGCCTCGTGCTATCGCTTTCTAGTCTCGTGTTATCGCCTGCTCGTCTCGCGATATCGCTTTCTCGTCTCGCTTTCTCGCTTTCTCGCCTCCAAACTTTAAGACAAGAGAGCGATGGCCCAAATCAGACAACATAGTTCTGTCTCTGTCACATTATGTAATTACACAGACAGGCACGTGTGACACTTGTACACATGACATGTAACTATATCTGCGGACTGCAAACAAACTGCATCTATTTTTCCCGGATGGCTGGATCGGACGGAAACCGGTGCAAACTCAGATTGCCAGTTTCATGTTCTGCTTTGTACCTTCAGCCCCGCAGTAGTTCACCATCTCAGTACTTGTTGCTTGGATCGAAGGGAAATGCAGACAGCATGTATTTACCTCTGTATACATTATTAAAACAACTTCTTCTCCTGTATGTGATGCGAAGTTTCGGTTTGGATTCTTATACTGTTATTACTCTTGCTTGACGACGGTATTTGAATTAATACCGAAATGCCGGTCTAACCTTAGACAAGTGAGTTTGTTCAAAATTGCATCTGTTCACCCAGCAGAAAATGGGTACCCGGTGAGATAAAGTCATGTGACTATAACCATCTATCGCCTAACAGGCAGCTTGGGTTATCCGGGGTAATAATGATGATCAGTGAGTTAGCGCTTTGAGCATGCTTGCATGGAGATTAGCGCATTTTAAGACTTCACATTATTATTTGGGGCGCGAGCTACAAGATGACCACCACACAGATCTCAATCCTTGTCCTGGCTTTGGCTGCAGCGGTGACAGCTTCAGGTAGACAATACAATTGTGTGTAGTTCGTTAGTATAGTTACGGCGTCACGTGGCGCTACGAATGGTTTGTGGATCGCCCCTAACGGTTGGTCTGGTCGTCTAAGGTGCGGTAATTCGTAGGGCAGAGTTGCGTCCCTTGGTCAAGTAAGTCAATACCAGATTAGCTCGCTTTGATTATGAATTTAGATTCTTGGTTTTTTCCGCACAATACTCGTGTTCTCGGAGATAACGATAATACCGGAACGGTTCCCGTCTTTCGTCCACATCAGACTCGCTCATCGTGCTGTTTCCTAAATACTGATAAATATAAGCTGGTAAAGTATGCTATTTTGTTACCAGCCTAAGTGGAATACCTTGTCAACAAAGTTGATCTCTGATATGTTATCTTATTCCCATGTACGAGAGGGTAAATGTAGTCGCAATATACACTAACTATGGCGTCCGTCAAGCGTTCGCCTAACTAATCACGGAGAAATATGCAACAAATCAGGGGGTTGCATCGGACAAATCCATGAAGGTCCCGGTGTAGAATAGGCCTTCAGCAACCCATGCTTGCCATAAAAGGAGACTATGCTTGTCGTAAGAGGCAACTAATGGGATCGGGTGGTCAGGCTCGCTGATTTGGTTGACACATGCCATCGGCTCCCAATTGCTCACATCGATGCTCATGTTGTTGATCACTGGATTGTCTGGTCCAGACTCGATTATTTACAGACCGCCGCCATATGGCTGGAATATTGCTGAGTGCGGCGTAAAAATAAATTCACTCACTCACTGCATGGGACATTTTGTTTTCATAAAAGCCTTATATGTTGTAAACATGTTCTAGCACCTAAAGTGGAAAGTCAGATGCCAGTCTGTTAGATCATGCATTTTCAGAGTGTTTTACTTCTCGAAATGGGGTAAGTTTGTGTGTTTGTCATAGTCACCACCACCATCATCATAATCATCATCATCGTCGTCGTCATTGTTGCTTCAAAGTATGTAAAGAGTTGTAGAGACCGGGTATCGTTTTGGTCGCCGCCTCAAAATTTACATTCCAAATTGCTTTGAGCGTGTTTATTTTTCAGACTTTGTGGCTTTATCGTGTTTTGTAATTGTTATACCCGCCAGGACCCTGTGCTGTACGTCACCAACATTATCTGGATGTGGAGCAGCACCTATTGGGGTCCTCGGAACCACAGTGCGAGACTGATGGGACATACAAGCCCAAGCAGTGCAGAGGAGCTGGGTAGGTGCTCATCTTCCATTGTCCTGGAAATATATTCCATTTACTTTAGTGTGCCCCGTCGTGATATTGCTGGAATATTGTTAAACTCAACGTAAAACCATACTCACTCACTCATTTTCTTTTAAATATCCTGGAACAATGGCGGGAACACAACGACTTGTGGTACTTCAATGGCCTTCGTAGGGTTGTGTTCCTTGTGTACGCCAGAAACTAAAGACTATAGGTTCAAATTCCGAAAACCAAAGCAAAACCAAAGCCGTGGTTGCGGGTACCTGTTAAGATCCGGGTGAGAATTGATCTTAAACAATCCAGGTTTGTAATATAACGGGATCGGGTAGTCAGGCTCACTGACTTGGGTGACACGTGTCATCGGCTCCCAACTGCGCCGACAGATGCTTGTGCTGCTGATCACACATGTCATTGTATCTCAGTTACGTAGGTTGATGTTTATGCTCTTGATCACTGGATTGTCTGGTCTGCACTCGATTATTTACACACCGCCGCCATATAGCCGGGATATTGTAGAGTGTGGCGTTAAACAGCAAGCCTACCGACCAACATCTTGTGCGTGGGTTGCCTTTTTGCCGTTGAACTCGACAATATTGAATGTCCAGTGACGCAGACGCACCCGACTTCATTTCGGGAACGGTGTCACTCTCGTAAGGTGCCAAATTCACTTTTCAGAGTCTTAAGTGTTTTGTTCAACACTTCGAGACCTGTTCGGTTGATGGTAGCTGCTCACCCGTTAACACTTGCGCTGCCGGCAACCATCTTTCTCTGTCTCGTGTTTACCGAGCACGTGTGTTTGTCCTCCGACAATAAACAGTTAGGATATTGAGTCAATACACAACCTTTACATACTTGGTTGCTGCAGGTGCTACTGTGTTGACTCTGACGGTAACGACCTCGGCTACTTCACCAACTACGCCGCAGGCACGGACAACATGGACTGCAGTAAGTACTGAACAACACATGTTCCTATTAGAAGGGTTTTAAATGGCTTCCAGTAACCCTGTTTCCGGGTTTGCTTATGTGTTCCAGATTTGATTTTAAACATGTAACCGAAATAAAGCCATAATTGTATTGGGTTCGAACTGCAGGCACGCGCGCACACGCGCGCACACGCACGCACACACACACTTGAAGATTCCTGGATTCGCCTTTGGAGTCCACCATAGTTTCATGTCACAATAAATGATAAGCAAGGAATGTAACATGCAGACTCAATATAGATTCGACATAATTATTATGTTGCTTTATTCACTACTATTTTAAGCCTGTGCTCGGGACAAAGCCGCCTACTTGAAGACGGGACTCATTGGCAAACTCTTCTTCTGTGACAACAAAGGCAGTTACAGCAAGAAACAGTGCACGGGTTCTGTCTGTTTCTGCGCCGACGTCAACGGCAAGATGCTGGGCAACAGCCAAACTGTCAACATCGGTGAAATGGACAAGCTCCAGTGTTAGGGATGACCTACGATTGTTGTATTTCCAATGTGACATTGATTTCATCTACACAATGAATAAACCAAAATGAATCATTATCCTGTGTTCTGTTTCTCGTTATGACATCTTCAATACAGCCAGAACATCATCAGGTCATAACCATTATCTAAACTATTAACCTCATCTGGTCAGTCTGAGGTAGTATCGTTAAAACGAGTTTCATCGACATTGAATTAACGTGGGCGTAACGTCACAAGATGAAAAACAAAAACTTCGATGAGTTTCCAGAGGTACGTTCGTCTCCTACTAAAACAAATACCAACCAACGGAATTCTCAATTCCCGGTTGGTTAGCCTCGTGGTTAAAGTGCTCGATCTTCACGCCAAAGGCCCAGGTTTGATTCCCCATATGGGTACAATGTGTGAAGCTCATTTACGGTGTCCCCCGCTGTGATATTGCTGGAATATTGCTAAGAACGGCTTTAAATTAAACTCACTCAAAGGAGAGTCGACTGGGGAAGAAAAGAAATGGGAGTTCTCAAGGGTCATGTCCCATTTACTATAGGATTGGGAGATCAGGCATTCGCCTCTTGATTAGTTTCATGTACAGCAGTAACGCTGACACCACGAATGGGTAAATACCTGGCAACCTTCATTCTGAGACAGATACAAAGCTCACTCAGATGGGGTACAGGTAGTCACTATCAGTTAACGATCTGTAAGAAAGGAAGCATACATTTCAATTTGATGAGCGAATGTTGTTAAACGCCGTCAGCAATATTTCGTTTACGTTAACCGGTCTGGATGGACTGAAATTGGACTAGACAACCCGGGGACACCGAGACCCACTGTTGAAGCACGGTGACTACCGAGTATTTGTAGTTTAACGCCACACTTTAGTTTAACGCTATCACTTGATCCCGTTTGACACCTTTTGAAAAGAAAGTGTGGCTGAAGATCCATTCCATCAGGTGGAATGGTCAGGTCACTAGACACAAATCATTATTGTCAAGAACAACTGATCCCAGATAAGAATATCGATATAGAATATCGACAGATATTGATTTCGAAGAGCTGCAATATCTACCCCACCGGCCTTTTTCAAACGTTATTAACTCCAGACTAAAATCTAAAGCAGCACTCTAGTCACAATAATATCCCCATTGGTCAAGTCAATCAGCTGACCACTCTCACCTTGAATGACCTTCCACTGTTCTTGGTCTCTCTATGGTTCCGCCAAGTTGTATAACACAGTCACGTGACATGCAGCTACAAGCCTGTAGGCTCTGCTTGGCAATACCCATCATCACCCACCCACCCGCAGCATCATTAGAGCAATTACCCCATTCACTGATTAAAGGGTTGCTTTATAATGCAACCCGTTAGTTGCACCTATCGGTTCCAATGGTCTTGAATCTGTGAAAGGTATTTATGTGACGAAACACATTGCGGCTAAAATTATGACGTATTCTGGTAGCGGTTGGGTAGCGTATTGGTTAATGATTTCGCTCGTAGCGCGGGTTCGATTCCACACGTGGGTACGTACTATGTGTGAAGCTCATTTCTGCTGTCCCTCACCATGACATTGCTGGAACTCTGCCATTGCTAACAGCGACGTAAAACCATACTCAGTCATTCACTACGCATTAATGTTGTATCGATCATATTAAGTTTTTTAAGTATATTTCAAAATGCCAATCACCATTCGGCAAAATTCTATGTGAAGAAACAGAATGTGAATTAGTGAATTATGAATTGACAATACACGTAATGTGAATTACAGTGGAAGCTGTCAGTATCGGCATCTGTACAATCCGGCAGGTTGTCAACACCGGCATGAAATCACAGTCCCATCCGTGACTTGTACATTTATCATCAGCTCTACAATCCGGCACATTGTCTAAACTGGATTATTATTCAGTCCCAATGAGTACCGGTTCAGACTTCCTCTGTATCATTAAACACTTCAACTCTTGACCACGCCGGAGTGGGAAGGCTACTCAAGATATCGATCACTCGTCTTTGAGGTAAAATTTTTCGGAAATCTGTGAATGTATCTTGCATGTACGTTACCTCTTGGTCTACTGACCCGTGAAGATGTCGGTAACCAATGCTTGTCGTAAGAGGGAACTAACGGGAACTTGTGGTCACGCTCGTTGACTGGATTGACACATTGTATCCCAATTGCATCCATCGTAGATTGATGGTCATGCTATACATTTTCTGGTCCAGACTCGTTTATTTACAGACCGCCGCCATGTAGTTGGGATATTGCTGAGTGCGGTATAAAACTAAACTCACTCACTTGGGCCTATTGCCTTATAACTGAGTTGCGTTTACATGAAGAAGCCAGTCTCAATCGTTTACCGTTTCGGTCAACCCCACCAAGACGTCGTCATGATGAGACAGGTTCTACATGGAGTATTATGTATAGATAACGGTTATATAAATTATATTGTGTTTTTAATGGCTTTCGGTATACATTTTGTGAGTGATGTAATCGTAAAGATATGGGTTCAGAACTGATCTTCAGCAGCCAGTGTTTGTCGTGTGAACCGACTCAAAGCCTCTGGTATTAAACAAATAGCGCTCGATTTACGGCTCGTCATGATATTTAAAGGGATATATGTGGGCACCATGCCTATGGGTTTAGCCGAAATGATTTAACTCTTTAAAGCCAAACTTACTCACTCACTCACTCACCCATCCACACACTCGCTTAAAGGGGCACTGATGCGGAGCGAATAATGTTTCTCGCCAACGGTCTAATTACGAAACTAAGCAGCAAATGGGTCAGCACCCGCTCCCTCGACCGTGACGGACAAAGGGACTGGGCTCCTGTCCACATTAGCAGAATTTCTTCACCCTAAAAAGTGAGTTGGCCGGATGCCCATCACATGCCGTTATTTAAAACTATCCATGGTATTCCTTATCTGACTGTAACAAAATATCCCAGCAGTGTAGGTGTTTTTTTCCTGACGCCTGGATGGTATAGTGATTGATCCAATTTGATCATGTATCTGTGTTTTTATCTCGATATTTAATTATGTCATTTCAAAATGTGATGTCTACATACACGTAGCAAGCCATTTGTTTCACATAAGTCCGAAAGATTGCAAAGCTTTATATTTACATAATTTTGAGGGTTGGCCCAGCTGTCATAGCAAACATCATACGTAAATTTTGGTAGCTACGACCCTGGTTTATTATCTATGATAATAAAACATCACACAGTTGATTTATCTTGAACTAATAACAACGACTTTACCATTGGTAGAGATATCTGGACATTTTCTTAAGTAAAAAAACTGATTATACCCATTTACCCAAGCAAATACCTATGTGCATTTCTTATGTAACAACGAAGTTCCGTTGGTATCCTCAAAACAGTTTCGGCCCACAAGTGTTTTCAGGCTGCATGCGATTACATCTTCCCTACTCGCGTTTGATGGTATAAACCTACACGTGTTATTTGTCATCATTCACTTGGTGGTCAGTTAATGAATTTTTAACGGGTATAAATAGTGGTAACATCACTAAAATTACTCGACATAGGTTCCCATTTGACATTTCTCCTGTCTGGAGTAAATATTCAACATTATAAATTAAGGTCTGTAGTGGCAAATGTATTGCATGTTATGTAATATGTGCATGTAAGTGATGCAAGAGGGTTTATCAGCTGAGTTACAAAAACAAACATCGATCAAACGATTAACCGATAACACACTGATTGATTAAATACTTCCACAGCGGATTTGTCAAAAAGGCAGTGTTTATGAGTGTAGATTTACACAACATATACTGAATACACCCTGTCATAAAGTACGAGTGTAAAAACAACACCATTCCTACAAAGAATTAACCGCCACTGCCTTGATTGATTGATTGATTGTTGCTCATTATTGGCAAACTAATGGCGGACATCATGCAGTTAGTTGCCAGGTGTGCTGTCGGTGTGTGCACACGAAGCAGACCTTTGGGTTTCAAACTATGCACTTGAAGCAGACCTTATTTTTCCTTTGATGTTCACCTACCTGGTATTTTAACTGATTGGAGTTTGTTTAGGGGCTTAACTATGAGATGCCCTAATTTGCTAATCATTTCCCTGAACAGTGTTCAAGGTGAACAGTTTCGAGCTTTCCATGGGTTTAATTTCTCAGTATAACCTTCCCTGGCGATAAGTATTAAGTATCAATGGAATATATGAATTTATTTTTAAAATATATATAGACCGGAAGTGAGGTTTGAGGAAAACATGGCTCATGGTCGTATAGTCTGTTTTGCCCAATAAAGTATTGTTTGAGATTAAGGTTGGAAAGGGAAGAATTAGTCCAAACACAGCTTTAAAATAGAGATACATGTGAATCGTGGATGCTTTCAGGCATAAATTGCCGGCTTGAATGGCAATCGTTCACTTGTTTCCTGAGCAACAACAGCTATGGTATCTTCCCGTACCACAAAAACAAAATAATCTAACCTCAATCTCAATACTTTATTGGGCTAAACAGGCTATTCGACCACGATTCAAACTTAACTTCTGGTGTATATTCTACAAATTAGTTCACATACTCCATTGACATTTCTAATATTACGAAGTTTCTTTTGTCTTGCAGTATATAATATGTACAAAACTTACCATTGATATGTACACACTGCGGATTGATGGTTGTTCACACGAGCACGACCACAATGGCGACACAAGTCAAAAGCTCCAGCAGCTGGTATTTACACATCTACTGCGATTGGAACTTCTGTAACACCCGATACACACCATGTCATCAACATACAACCTACCTTACATCACGCACCTCACGTCACACACATTACATGTCTGTAATTCTTCAAATCACTACTTATCGCTACTTATTTCAGGTCCCCACCCCCCACCCCACCATAATAGTTAATAGTTGGCGACACGTATGCGCATTATTGTTTTGTTTGTTCTTTAGCTCCGCACTCTGTAAATAATGATGTCTGGACTAGACAATCCAGTGATCAACATCATCAACATAGATCTTCGCATTCGTGATAAACTAACAAGTGTCCACCAAGTCAGCAAGCCTGACTACCCGATTCCGTTCGTCGCCCCATACGATAAGCATGGGTTCTAACCAAGATCTTCACATTATTGAAAGACAGCTACAACTAATGGTCAACTATGTCTTAAGAAACATATAAATAACTTATGTAGAACATATTAACTATCCAAGAATGATTGCAGTAATTTCTGCCACAGTTTACTTCATAACACCACTAAGAGCAAACCGTGTCCACCAGTGTGATCAAGACACTCCAGGTTCTCTCAGAGCATATCATGGCATCTTCCTTCATATAATTATGTGAGCGAGTTTGGCTTTACGCCGCTTTTACCATTATTCCAGCAATATCGCACTGGGGGACCCCAAAAATAGACCTCATACATTGAACCCATGTGGGGGAATCGAACCCTGATCTTCGGCGTGACGAGAGAACGCTTTAACCACTGGGCTACCCCACCGACCCCATAATCATGTGTGGATTGCATCAGTGACCCTCATCATAAGCCGGGTCTCACCCCCACTTATCTGCTCTTATCTTACCAGTGTAATGTTGCTGATGTCACCGAAGACGACAGTCATTACATTTTAGACTCATGAGCATCCGGATCAGATACGGTCATTTTCATCAACCTATATAAGCGACTCTGTTTCAGCCCTGGGAAACATAGGTTGTTGGACAGAAACAGTACTGGTTGTTACCATGGGGCTTCACGTCAGTGGTCCTCTTTTGTGTCTTGCCGTGATAACCCTCTTACTGTCCGGTGGCCTTGCACGCCGAAAAGTTTCTCAAGTGATTCTTGAGAAAATGATGACAGTTAATGCCAGGAGGATAGGCGAAATTCAAGCGAAACACGCACAGGAAATTGAGAAATTCAAACGTGCACTTAACAATCGTATTGAGGAACGCGTCAAGTATCTTTTCCGGAAGTGGGCAGGAATGCCTGAAATACGTAAGTACAACAAAATACTTCAAATGTGTCCAGCAAGATATGTAGATTAGACTAGGGATTTAAAAATGATTAATGATTATTATTAATAAGAGCTTACCAGGTCTTCGTTTGAGTATTGTATCTAAGACTTTGACTGTTGAGGGTTCGGATTATACTCGATCTACAGCAGCAGGTGGTTATTTTAAGGGACGACTGATGTTATCGGGTGGTCAGTCTCGGTGTTTCACACATGTCATCGTATCCCACAGCTTAAATGGATGCTCAAGATGTTGATCAGGGGGTTGTCTGGTTCAGACTCTAATACTTACAGACTTCCGCAATATAGCTGAAATATTGTTGTGTACTAGACAAGCGAAAATCAATTTATAAGTTTCTGAAGCAAGTTTCTTTTAAGTGATTCAAGTACTATTCCATAATGTCATGTCAATTCTTTCATGTCATGAAGGACACGTTTATATCATATTATTTTTCGTCTATTATAGCAATCTACTGCCCATACCCCGTTTTGTCTGATAAATTATTGGAGGTGGCTTGTAAAGGGCCGTTCACGGAGGGTCAGACCTGTAAGCTCAAGTGCCCCATGTCAATTCCACTGAGAGGCTCCACTAACATCACATGCACTCGGTCTGCAAATGATTATACAGGCTACTGGGCAGCAGTCGAGGGTGAAGAGCCAAAATGTGATGGTAAGTACCGCCAAGACAGACTGATAGCCTAGTGGTTAAGGCGTTCGCTCGTCACGCCGAAGACCCGACTTCGATTCCCCACATACTAAAATAAAGTAGGTACATTTCTGGTGTTCCCCGATATATTACTGGGATGTAACCAAAAGCAGCGAAGCAGCAAAGCGGATCTTTCTAGAACATTGAAGGTCAGAACACAGTGGAAATAGGATACTGTGTTTGTTCTAGGAAGTGCTAGCCAGTATCATACTGCCTAGCCATATTGTTAATCCGCAGGTTAACATGGTGCCTCCGCTGAGACAGTGTACACTGGCCGAACCAATCGGCCCTTATCTCTTTGGTCCCGAGCGTCAAGGCAGGGAAACAACAAGTAACCGCGACGGGTATGAATCAACCTGGGCTAGAACCACTGACCTGATCTCTTGGCTGACGCTCTATCCACTTTGCTAAGGATAACGAATTTTTTCATTTAAGTTCACATGCAACGCAAAACACAACTTTGCAGATTCTGGTACCTATCAGCATGGACTTACAGAAACCAATTATCCAAAGTGCAAATTGAACTTCCAAAATTGAAAAATAACGCAATAAAAAAACCCCGCGAAATCGCAGTTCAAACGATTCACTAAATTTCCCATAGTGTTGCGGGGGAAAGGTGGTTTCACCAGCTGTGCTGCGCTTCCACCATAGCACATGCGCAGGGATTAGGTTCGCACGGTTTGAGGTTACACGACACCAAATGTTTTCCCATAGACTTCTATAGTAACCTTATATTTTCTTAAAAATCATACAGGCTATCAACAGCCATTCCATGTACACATGGGCACAGTCTGGCCTCTAACCTACAAGTTGTGGCCAACTTGTCCACCGTATTTTCCAAGCACAGGAAGCGGAACACATCAACCCCATCTCCGTACCAAATGTCACCTACTTCAAAATATATGTACACACATAAGCATAACCCATGGTGATAAAAATGACAGCACTAAATGCTTAAAATTGTGGTCAGTTTTAATAACAGGGTGGATGTGCTTTTAAAACACATAAACATCTTACACTATTTCATCCAATCACAGCTGTCACAGGCCTCTGTCCGTACGGTCCTCGCTCGGGGAGCATGTGATGTTGATATAGTGTAGTGGAACCTTGATCCGGGAAGGCGACTCGTACAAACATGGCAAGTGATGCGTGCACAGAGTGTCGCTACGGTTGAAGTTGGAGAACAGTGATTATGACCATCTGGGGTCTGCTGTAATACATAAACACTGGTTCCATACATGCAGATTTACAAACCAAGTTTTCAAGAAAGTGTAGCATTAGAACTACTAATTTCATTGCTAAAACTTCTCATCTTAAAAACTGAAATGTTTTAAGATATGTTTGTGGAAACATAGAAACACAGAACTCAATGTCTATGTTATTGACACCTGTGTCTGCCTGCCTGTATGCCAATGACAACATGCAGTACACAACTTCAATCACTGACCAGATGCAGTTTGAACTTAACTATGGTGGCTGATTTGGGCCATCGCTTCTCGTCTTAAATTTTGTAGGCGAGAAAGCGATATCGCGAGACGAGAAAACGATAACACGAGACGAGAAAGCGATATCATTGTGGGAGAAAGCGATGGAGCAAGGAAGCGAGAAAGAGACAGAGCGAAAGATCTAAATTTCAAGGCTTTGTATTTGTGGAACAAGATGTTACAGCGTATATTATTATTTCTTTCATCAGGCGTATCAAATGCTACGCGACCACGAGCAGCTGTGCCCTTTGATATATAAACATATAATACATGTATACAGAGATAGGTAAAACAGAGTATATTTATAAGTTACGACGCTGTCAGATATGGCAAACGGAATGTTTTACACATAAACTTTCGATATATAAACAACATTGAAACTGCTCTAAGTGATGATATGAATGATAGCAGATAAACGTGGTACAGAGCAAAGAGTTGTTATTTACAATGCATCATTGCTAATGGTTCCAGTTTGTTGGATTATTGCTAAGAGCGACATAAATCGATCGAATCTCACTCACTTAAGCGTTTCCCGCTGTATTGTACATCACGTGCTTGATAACAGTGTCCACACCAAAACGTTGCTTATATACTACCGACAGAAAATAAGGGAACCAAGAAATTGAATGTAGATGACTTTGACTGTGACAGGGTCCGTTATCGTGGCGTATCTCCCAAACGCAACATCCAATGACAATGGAATTTCGCATAATGCATGCCCAGCACGTGCTACACGTGCATACAGAAGTTAACTCCGGTAATGTACTGGAGAAGTCGCAATCACTAATGCAATAGAGATTGACACTTACTGACAGAAATGTCTCCGAGGCAGTATCTCGGTGAAGCAACAAAATGGAGAATTGTGGGGATGATAGAGGGGGGACATCATTATGTGAAGGTGCCCGGCAGATGGGTAAATCAAAAAGTGTACTTTCACGCCTGTGGGATAAGTACCGTCAAACGAGTGGGGTTGCAACGAGACCTGGGCGTGGTAGACCAAAATCAACGACACCACGACAGGATCGTCTCATTACGTTAATTGCTCTACGCGATGGGTTTAAATCGGCCCCTGCCATCAATAGAGAATTCCGCACACTCACTGGAAGACGCATTTCAACCTCAACCGTTAAAAACCGACTCTATCAAGCTCGTCTGAAAGCAAGACGGCCTTTTAAGGGTGTCACCCTTTCAGCTCACCATAAGCGCTAAAGATTGGCATGGGCTAGGCAACATCAGGGACGGGCTATGCGCCACTGGCGTTACACCATGTTCTCTGATGAGTCAAGGTTTTGCCTACGATTCACATATGGCAGAAAACGTTGTTGGCGTCGGAGCGGGGAGCGATATGCCAGAGAAGCAATTCTGGACCATGATCGATATGGAGGTTTTAGTGTCATGGTGTGGGGTGGGATTACACATGACAGACGACCAGATTTGGTCATCATTAACGGAGCCATGACTGGTCAGCGATACGTTGACCAAATATTGCGTCCTGTTGTGGCTCCATTGGCTAGAGTTATCGGCCGAAATTTTGTATTCCAAGATGATAATGCCAGACCACATCGAATTGTCTCCGCTTATCTCCGACAAGAAGGTATCCAGACATTGGACTTGCCCTCTAACTCCCCAGACCTGTCCCCAATTGAACATCTCTGGGACGTACTTGGTCGAAGGGTGTACGCCAGGGACCCAGGACCCGCCAACCTGGCCCAGCTTGGTGCAGCTCTCCAAGAGGCAATACCACGGGCAACCATCCGGAAATTGATTAACAGCATGCCATCAAGGTGCCGTGAATGTGTTGCCCAACATGGTGGACACACCAGATATTGAACTTGACGCCTAAAATTGATTTAGTGGATATTTAAAGCAGTTTCAAATTCGCTATTATTTCATTAGTTCCCTTATTTCTTGTCGGTAGTATATTATAATAAAGAAGCTGCATATCCATGGAACTGTCCCCACTGTTCAGCACACAAACTGCTAAACCTCTCGAAGTTCACTATGGTTTGTTAGACCAGCGTTTAACTGCGTAGTGTTTACTGTATATTTTCAGCTTTGACTGAAAGACCACTGACTGTGGAATGGTTCTGTTTCTACATTTAGGTACCAATTTAAGGTTCTCTATTGTCAAGCGCGCTTCCTCGTTCCTTGGGTAGGAGCAATTTAGGTTCAGAAAGGTGAAGATCGTCAGTTAATAGATTTTATCATCTTGAAGAAATCAAAGAAAGTGCAGCTGTAATTTTTGATAACCATGAAAACCATAGATGGTTCCATTTTTTATTATTGCTAAGAGCGACGCAAATCAAATCTCACTCAGTTAATGTGGTTGTTGCAGTGATTTTATTTTAGGATGAATGTTTGGATGTGGTTGAATACACCGTTTTAGGTTGCCCTAGTGCTATCACAATGCCTTATTTGTCATTACCCCCTCCCCACTAATGATAATTGGTTGATATCATTAAGTTGGTTAAGACAATTCCAGTTCAGTGATGGCATAAAATATGTAATTCCTTCAGTCACTTCACAAAATGAATGTTTCCTGTATTTCACATTCAAATACCATGCCAAAGGGAAGTCTACATCTATGCTAAATTTCTCTAAACGTCAAGTCAAACAATGCCAAGAACATTACTGAAAACCGTTTTATACTATTGAGAAACTACGAATGGCGATTAAGCCCCAGTTTGTAGTTATTCATGCCCAGATAGGACTGAATTGTGGGTAATATCGCTTTCTCGCTTTCTTGCTTTCTCGCCCTGTCGCTTTCTCGCTTCCTTGCTCTGTTTCTTTCTCGCACAATGATATCGCTTTCTCGCCTCGTGCTATCGCTTTCTCGCCTCGTGCTATCGCTTTCTAGTCTCGTGTTATCGCCTGCTCGTCTCGCGATATCGCTTTCTCGTCTCGCTTTCTCGCTTTCTCGCCTCCAAACTTTAAGACAAGAGAGCGATGGCCCAAATCAGACAACATAGTTCTGTCTCTGTCACATTATGTAATTACACAGACAGGCACGAGTGACACTTGTACACATGACATGTAACTATATCTGCGGACTGCAAACAAACTGCATCTATTTTTCCCGGATGGCTGGATCGGACGGAAACCGGTGCAAACTCAGATTGCCAGTTTCATGTTCTGCTTTGTACCTTCAGCCCCGCAGTAGTTCACCATCTCAGTACTTGTTGCTTGGATCGAAGGGAAATGCAGACAGCATGTATTTACCTCTGTATACATTATTAAAACAACTTCTTCTCCTGTATGTGATGCGAAGTTTCGGTTTGGATTCTTATACTGTTATTACTCTTGCTTGACGACGGTATTTGAATTAATACCGAAATGCCGGTCTAACCTTAGACAAGTGAGTTTGTTCAAAATTGCATCTGTTCACCCAGCAGAAAATGGGTACCCGGTGAGATAAAGTCATGTGACTATAACCATCTATCGCCTAACAGGCAGCTTGGGTTATCCGGGGTAATAATGATGATCAGTGAGTTAGCGCTTTGAGCATGCTTGCATGGAGATTAGCGCATTTTAAGACTTCACATTATTATTTGGGGCGCGAGCTAGCTAAGGCGCCAGGCAAGTGATCCAGCGAGGTTGAGGTGTCGGGATCGGGCCCTCCTGTGACCGGGTGTAAAAACCTTGGAGTCAACATTGTGTGCAGACTCTTTCAGTGTTGCCACAGTTCCTAGTGTACAGTACACAACTCCGTGCACTTAAAAGAACCCACGAATCTATTGGCCACATGAATACGTGCAAACACCTAGTTGCGGGTACAGCAACGTGCAGTGAAACTGGACAAAATACTGTGACTATGTGTCCCAGTCCACCCAGCTGTGAATGGGTACCTCGTTTGGATGAGAGAACCTCAATAAACTCGGTGCGCCAAGTGGCAGCAAGAGTTATATACTCCCCAGGGAGCTGAGATTGAAATACGATGTGCTGTTCAGATTGACATCCAGTGATCGAGGGGAAAATGCCAGCGCCTTGAGTTTGCACTAGTGCGTGGATATGTTTACTATATAAATATCTTATATCATCAACATGTTGCATCAATTACGATAACGATAGACGTAAATGAGGTGTGGTGTCATATGTTTTGGGGGTCGTCTCAAAGGGATAGACTTCCCTGTACTTCCTCTGATCGCTGTCCTGTTAGGAGAGTTACTGCATACGGCATGCTTCATGACAAACATCAGTGCAGGAAAATGAACGATATTTGAGGTGTTATGAGAGTAATGTGAATTTTATAAATCTGTGTCATAAACATACTATGTCATATATCAGGGCACTGTTATCATAAATCACTGCGTGCTTGATAGTTCTGACCGCTGATATTCCACCCCAAATCCACTATATTTGCAACGGTCCTGGGATAGCTAGCATTGGTCGCGTTGTTATATGTATACTGAATGGCAAAAGAAACGCAACCGTTTCTTTATCAAATTTTTAAATAATAGACATAAACATGAACGCTTACTTTTATGAGATTTTATTTTTCCGAAACTAGTTTCTTTTGCTGTTCAGTATATAATGAGTCGGCTGTGTTGCCTTTCTATTCATTTAAAATGTTAGTTCTTGATGTGTTCCTCGTTTCCATTGTCGCCTTTTTACATGTGTTATGAGTTGGCTAGATTTCTTGTTTATTTGCTTGTTTGTTTGTTTTTATTTTCCTTTCTAATTACTCAATACTTCAGTTGTTGTGTTTCTTGTTCAACGCCTCACATAGCAATGTTCCTGAGGACTGCATGTAAACATTAGGACTGCATGTAAACAATTTTGTCTGATATTGAAAATCCAGACTAGAAGGACATTGATGCCATCAGCGTCATACACATTTGCTGATAATTTTGTTAATTTTTCGTTACGAAGATGGTTAACAGTATGTTTTATTACTAAGCAGATGCTCTGTCAAGCAGCCAGGCATTTTGAATGACCTCATCTCTGAGCGCATTAAGACACTGTGGTTTCAAAACAAATGCTACGATAGGCATGTGACTGGCAAAAAGACTCTCCCAAACACCCACAGTAGTCCATAGGGGGTGAACTAATCGTCGTAACACTGTTAGATAGTTATTTCTATCATTTCTCCTTAGAAAACGACGTCTTTCATATCGAGTCACTGGTAATCTTCCTTTCAATAATCTATTGATGATAGCATTGACGGCAAGGACCTGTTCTCTGTTCATTTCTAAGATGTCTTGTCGAATTTCCTCAACGTCTTGAAACATCAACATGAACCTTAAAGAGTCATGATCCTAGGATAACCAGAACAAGCTCTTACTTCTGTCGTTGTTGACGTCTCAGTGATATTCATACTTCGAGCCAAACTGTATTTATTACAACACCAAGAAACACACATAACCAGTGCATATATGTATGTACGTACGTACCTCTCTCTCACTCTCTAATTATTATTATTATTATTATTAGTGTGTGTGTGTGTGTGTGTGTGTGTGTAGGAGCATGGATGTGTGTGCATAGTGTTTTTGTTGCTGCAATCCCAGGCAGAAAACATACAGCACAGCAGACATTTAAGCGTGAGAGTGGATTTAATTTTATTGCGTGTGTGTCTCTCTCTCTATATATGTGTGTGTGTGTGTGTGTGTGTGTGTGTGTGTGTGTGTGTGTGTGTGTGTGTGTGTGTGTGTGTGTGTGTGCTTCAATACAACATAAGATCATGATATTGGTCTGACACATTAGACCATGTTTTAAAGGAATGGTATTACAAATTTAATATTACTGTAAGGTATATAATGACATATATCTATGTACAAAAAACAAATAAAAAACACTAAGCGTTTAGTGCATTTTATTACTTAAAGAAACACAATAAACACTATTGCACAGATAAACAAAAATCGATAATACATCTACCAGTGACACCCACCAGAAGAACAGACGGATATTACATTCACGAGCATCATATTGCTGGAACATGTACGTTGCGTAGAGCCAATGTATTTCCTATACGGCACCTAGTCACAGGAAAATTAACAAATAAAGACAGAATCAAGTCGTAATCAAAATATAATTCTTTGACGATTTGTTTTCAAAAGCAATGATGTAATTCATCAAAACACTTGTGAAGTGTTAATATTTTGAATTTGACTTCGTGACCTACATCTTGCCTGAACGTCAGTCGGCCATCACTGTCGGGCTGGTCGTCATGTTGAGAAGTGTTCACAAAGCAGATTAAAGGGAGCATTCAGTTAGGAGCGGCAAACTAAACAGCAAAGATGAATGTGAATTACAGGGAACTGTATGTCTCAAATAGCTGAGCTTAACGTTCTTCGTCGGAGGACGAGTTAATGTAAATAATTCGGCGACGCTTTGCGAAGGATGCCAGTGACAGGCAGTGACGCCTCATCTCGGCTTGGGATTCCCATTTGTCAAGATTCGATGTTTATGCTGAAGACTCCACCGAATATTGGGTCTGAAAACACAGCCTACAACCTCCAACGAAGACGATTTCAAGCCTGTTGTGTTCAGATTCTGGGTAGTGCTTTTGACCCCTACATATTAAGAAACCACTGGAGGCATGGCAGTGACAATATGTTTGTGCGGGAGGACGCGAATGGATGCGGCTGACAGTGGCAGTGATAGAGATACAAGAGCGCCGCTAATCTTTTTATGTTGTGTGTTAAAATTACTGTGCAGTCCTGACAACATACACTCAGATGGTATTCAATCTCTTGATAATATTCACAACTCTTCCAACCAATTGTCCGTCAATTTTGACGAAATCAATAACTTTTACGGGCGACGCCATATCTGTTTACACTCATGAGAGACTTACTAGACGCATTTGTTTACTTATTTTTATAGATTGTTTTATTTTCGTTTTTATTACAGAAACTTGAGTTATTATGGAATTGAAAATAATGCTAGTAACCACACTAAATGAAATAAATTTTATCGTTCCATAGGAGTGTTTTCGTTTTACATGCTCTCAGGTGCTCTCAACTTTTGAATGAAAATCATGAATGGAATGAGTGATGAAAGTAGTACCAGTAATGTCAAAATTCAGGTATTAGCCAGTTAAATCACTCGAAAGTGTTACGACACATATGTGTCGTAACACTTTGTTATGAAACACCTTTACGAAGTACCACGTGGGTAATAATATAATCAGAAGCAAATATTTCAGCTTGTATTGTCGAGCATCGTCTCTCTCTAAGAGGGAAAACAAACATTTTAAAATAATGTGCACCTCTTTTTCAAACGTTTTTGAAGAATCAGGATTGCAAGGTTCAGTATCTTAGTACAGTTTGGAAAGTGTTTTCTGGTGGAGACGTGGAATAGCGTTTCCGACTTTGACCCATAAGAGACAAAAATATTGACGTGTATTTTGACGTGTATTATTGAGGGTTGTTGTTGTTTTGTTGTTGTTTTGGGGGGTTGTTTGTTTGTTTGCTTTTTGTTGTTTTTTTTGGGGGGTGGGGGGCTTTGATTGACATGTAAGAAAAACGTAGAGGTCTCAACAATCAGGCGCATATGTTTTTTAAAAGTGAAGATTCTAGTAACCGTGGTGTGTGAGAATCACCAAAAATCAGTTTTGATGCAATCTCTCCAAGACGTTATCCAAAACGATCTTGAAACGTGTTTTGATTTATTGCCGAATATTTCAGCTACAATCTGTCTGTTATCCCAAAGCATATTTACCATGTAATCCCACGATATCCAAGCATATTTACGCTGTTATCCACAAAACTACCGATTCCCTTGAACAATTTGGCAATCCAGTTTGCCTACAAGACGGTATAACTGAAGGTGAGCAGGCTGCGAAAAATTTGAACATCAGATTATTTTGTCATTCCATCGAATGATTACTTTTGTTATCAAGGGGCATGCTTGGCCCTTTGGTCTAGGATGCCACTTGAGGGTCTGTCACTGAGGGTCATCCAGACCATATTTCTAAGTTTGACAAGACCCTAACAGTCCTTATGGTATTACCTGGGACAGTTCGGTGGCCTAATGATAAAAGCGTTCGCTCGTCACGCCGAAGACCCAGGTTCGATCCCCCTCATGGGTACAATTGTGAAGCCCATTCTGGTGCTTAGTGTCCAACAATTATTGCTAGAATAATATGTGTGAGTGAGTGAGTGAGAGAGTCGCACTCAGCAATGTTCCAGTGATCAACAACAAGAACATCGATGTGCGCAATTGGGAACCGATGACATGTGTCAACCAAGTCAGCGAACCCGACCACCCGATCCGTTAGTCGCCTCTTACGACAAGCGCATTCGCTTTTTATGACAAGTATGGGTTGCTGAAGGTCTAATATATCTCGGGACCTTCACGGGTCTGAATAATAATGGCATCATAACCACACACTAGTGGTATCACCCACATGGAATGCATCTGTGTCCTGAATTACTTCAGGTTTTTCAGCCGAATTATGAGAGTACGGTTCAACACGGCATTAAACTAAGCTCACCCGTTCACGTGTCCGTGGAGATCCCGGAGAGAATAGGCCCTCAGCACCTCATACTTGCAACAAAAGGCGACAATGCTTGTCGTAAGAGGCGATTAACGGGATCGGGTGGTTGACACCCGATAGATGCTTGTGCTGCTGATCACTGGATTGGCTGGTCCAAACTCGATTATTTACAGACCGCCGCGATATAGATAGAGCGTTGTTGAGTGTAGCGTAAAACTCAGTCACTCACTCAGTCACTGACACTTGTAACAGAGAATGTGCCGGAGTTATTCTACAATGATAGAATCACTGCATGGGACATTTTGGTTACTGATGTTTGACGTAACGTTTTTACTTCTCGAATTAGGGTAAGTTTGTGTGTTTGTCATAGTCTTCATCACCACCACCACCATAATCATCATCATAATCTTTGTCGTTGTCTTCGTCGTCATTGTTGCTTCAAAGTAATTCAAGATTAATGGAGACCGGGTATCTTTTTGGTCGCAGCCTCAAAATTGCTTTGAGCGTATTTATTTTTCAGACTTTGTGGCTTTATCGTGTTTTGTAATTGTTATACCCGCCAGGACCCTGTGCTGTGCGTCACAAACATTATCTTGATGTGGAGAAGCACCTATTGGGGTCCTCGGAACCACAGTGCGAGACTGATGGGACATTCAAGCCCAAGCAGTGCAGAGGAGCTGGGTAGGTGCACATCTTCCATTGTCCCTGGAAATATATTCCATTTTCTTTAGTGTGCCCAGCGTAAAACCATACTCACTCACTCATTTTCTTTTAAATATCCTGGAACAATGGCGTTGACACGGCGACTTCTGGCACTTCAATGGCCTTCGTAGAGTGGTGTCCCTTGGGACTAAATACTATAGGTTCAGATTCCATAATCCATAAGACCATAAGACAACTAAAACCAGGGTCGTGTGTACCCTTGAAGATCCGGGTGAGAATTGGTCTTAAGCAATCCATGCTTGTCGTAACTAAGAGACAACTAACGGGATCGGTTGGTCAGACTTACATGCTTGTTTGACGCATTGTGTCTCAGTTGCGTAGGTTGATGTATATGCTGTTGATCACTGTATTGTCTGGTCTACACTCGATAATTTACACACCGCCGCCATATAGTCGGGATATTGTGTGGCGTTAAACAGCAGGCCTACCAACCAACGTCTTGTGAGTGGGGTGCCTTTTTGGCGTTGCACTCAACAATATGACTGTCACTGTCGTAAGGTGCCAAATTCACTTTTCAGAGTCTTAAATCCTTTGTTCAACACTTCGAGACCTGTTAAGTTGATGGTAGTTGCTCCCCCGTTAACACTTGCGCTGCCGGCAACCATCTTTCTCTGTCTCGTGTTTACCGACGACTTGTGTTTGTCCTCCGACAATAAACAGTAAAGATATTGAGTCAGTACACACCCTTTACATACTTGGTTGCTGTAGGTGCTACTGTGTTGACTCTGACGGTAACGACCTCGGCTACTTCACCAACTACGCCGCAGGCACGGACAACATGGACTGCAGTAAGTACTGAACAACATATGTTCCTATTAGAAGAGTTTTAAATAGCTTCCAGTAAACCTGTTTTCGGGGTTGGTTTATGTGTTCCAGATTTGATCTTAAACATATAACCGTAATAAAGCCATAGTTGTATTGGGTTCGAACTGCAGGCACACGCACGCACACACACACTTGGAGATTCCTGGATCCGCCTTTGGAGTCCACCATAGTTTCATGTCACAATAAATGATAAGCAAGGAATGTAACATGCAGACTCAATATAGATTCGACATAATTATTATGTTGCTTTATTCACTACTATTTTTAAGCCTGTGCTCGGGACAAAGCTGCCTACTTGAAGACGGGACTCATTGGCAAGCTCTTCATCTGTGACAACAAAGGCAGCTACAAGAAGAAACAATGCACGGGTTCTGTGTGTTTCTGCGCCGACATCAACGGCAAGATGCTGAAAAATAGCACAACTGTCAACATTGGTGAAATGGACATCCTCCAGTGTTAGGGGTGACGCTCGTAGGTTGTGTTCATGGTGTGACACTGACCTCTTTATACAGTGAATAAATTGCATTAAATGAAAACTGTTTATGAGTTCTGTGATAGGAGACATCCACGTAGCCTTGGTGGGCGGTGGGGTAGTCATTTAAACGGGCATATACTTGAGAGTGAGTGAGTGTGCTTTTACGCCGCTTTAGCAATGTTCCATCAGTCACGACGGGGAACACTAGATATGGGCATGACAAGCGAACGCTTTAACCACTAAGCTACTCCACCGCCTTATCACAGTTGAGAACCTCTTATAACCTCTGCTAGAACCTCACTCAGATCATCAAACCGTTTACATTCAATAAAATGGCATTGTTGTCATTAGAGATAATTGAGAAAATGTTATTAATTTCGTTATACACCTCTGGGTTTCCACCACAGTGTGTCTATCTCCATTCTTCCATAATCTCGTAAAAAAAATTAAAAATACATGAGTTGGAAAATCAGAGGTATGTAACGTGGTTATAAACCTCTTAATGGTTGTAGTTAACCAATCATAATCCAGCATTTACATAAGTCACGGTAGAATGCTTGACATATGTACATATATTTTGGAAAGAAAGAAAACTGCTGTAGTTATGGGGAAAATCTGTCAGATTATTCTGACTGCTAACGTGCAACTTCATTTTGAAATTTAAGACAAAATTAAATAAAGTTAAACATTGATGAAACAAAAGGTGCATATTTTCCAATAGATAAGGTTCTATTAATATTTTAACAGCAAACGAAACTGTGAGGTATAGGCCTACGCTGGGGTCCGGTGCAACAATGTTAGTTTGAAGATATGACAATCTTCCATATCTTTATACAAGAATCGGAGCAGTGGGTAGCCTAACTGTTACTGCGGTCGCCCCTCACGACGAAGGTCCGGGTTCGAATCCCCACATGGATACAATGAAAAGCCCATTACTGGTGTCCCCTTCCGTAAAATTTCTGGAATGCGGCTAAAAGGGGCGTAAAACTAATTATCACTACACGAAAGTGAAGCTCAGTCGTCTGGGGCGCAACGTTCTGATGTACGGAGTCAGTGGCAGTAAATATTTATCACCAGTTCGGATCCCAGTTGGTACAGATTATGAACCAAGCATTCTAAGAATACACTCGTGCTCTGGGTAGCACCAAAGCAGAATTGTCTAAATTACGTCGAACACTTTTGCTGCCACACAACGAAGACACACTGTCGGAACAAATGAGCGTCCCATATTTTAACCCTTCATCTTTTCTCATGTAAATGTCGTACCGGTGAATACCGCAAACTGAGTTATCAAAGTTCTTTGTAAATAAAACACTGAAAAATATACAGGGGAATACAGGAAAACGATCATATCAATGAAATATTGAAATACCACAAATTCAGTGATTCGAACGTCACTACCTGATTACTGACCGGGTAAAGGTGTTTGTCAGCTCTAATCGTGATTACCTCCCTTGAAATTCAGGTCACGTGTCCCATATTCTGACCTGGTGGTGTGATTCAGCGGTATTAGAAGCACCGGTCACTGTGTTGTAGGCCACGTCGCCTCTGACGCAAGTTCACATCAGGCTATAAAGACTGCCCGAGGTTTCTACCAGTGTATGGTGTAGCCTCTTTCAAACTAGTTACCCTCAAATCGTCTGATAATCACTTCCGTAACGTCGCGTAGCTGTCGTCTGCTAAACACAGATTGAATCATGACAGATCAAGGATCAGGGTCCACAGCGCCGGCTATTAACAGTGACGCCAAACCCAGGTAGTGTTTATCATAGACAGTTGAATCTACCAGTTTTGCCCTGTTTAATATTCTGTCATGCCTCTAAAATGAGTAGATTGTCATATATAAGTTCTTGAATCAGCCATGCATGCTATTATGATGGGTGCCGTGAAGATCCCGGTTAGAATCTTCTGTACTGTTGCCCACCTTTCTCGTAAGATTTGGTGGTCAGGCTTACCGACTTCGTCATTATGTGCGATCATATCGCAAATGCATAGAACGATGTTGATGTTGTTTATCACTGGATTGTCTGGTCCAGACTACTATTTACATACCTCCTCCAATACAGTTGGAATATTGCAGAGTGCGGTAAACGACATGCCAAACCATGCCAGTTATATCATAGACTCGAATATTGTAAGCACTGCAGATCAGCAATTTGTGCAAAACGCGGTCAATAATTGGGAATTTTGTAATCTTTCAAACCAAGAAAAACCTGATTTAATACATGAATCATAAAACGAACACAAGAATCACCATCTATAAGTAGCGGTTACTGTGAATGTCGATAAAACTGCACCTATGTATGTTTGTATCATTTGTAAAGAATCACAAATATTGTAACGACGAGAAACTGACCCATTGTCCCTGTTATGATAGTGTTGAAACGAGAATAATGGTAACATATCATTTTCAATGTAAATGTACATGTATACTGTATGTATTGTATTTCACAAAACACTGAAATGAATGAATCGTGTTTGTAGATTTTTAATGCATAGGCCACCAGGGTTATCACATGCACACAACAGTGACAAAACATATGACAGTTTCTTCCTTGTTTGGAATCGGGTCCGAGTATTATGACACTTTTCATTCTTAGTATAATGTGATAATACCAACGCGGAATTTTTCATCAAAAATGTTTTTTGAGATTTTTAGCAGATATGATACCTTGTATTTCTGCCATACATGTAGCAAATTGGGAAAGGTTCTATACTGTTCACATTTCAGAGTCAGGAAGAAGGAAAGAGGTTTTTTTAACTTTTGGAGGGTTACCTGTGGCTGAGGGTTGCCTTCTTTAGCTACAAGGATCTGCCCGTGGTGTGTTCGAATCCATGAGTAGCATCTGTTTTGATCGTGTTCCAAGTCAGCACCTATGTGTTGAAGGTGCAGCGTTGTATTCAAGTAACACAGGATTCAGTTCAGGGTTCCAAACCCAGATTGTAACACTTCATCCTTGGGTTTAATTGCAGGTAACAGTAGCACGTGGGTTTGACTAAAGCTGTTACTGACTGAGATCTGTGGAACTGATATATGTATATGAACAAATAAACACATTCACCCTTCCCACAATAGTATGACTAATAAGTATTAACCTTTATAAATACACCATATTTCCAGGCCTTTCCGGTCCAAGTACCAGAATCTGATTGATATGGGATATAGTTTAACAGTCAACCAGGATGAATCTCTTGCAGTGGTGGAGGCCCCTGGACCTTCCTTTGAATCATTTGATGTCTATGGTAAGACTGAAAGATATTGGGTTTGTTTGACATGTCAGAAGATCTTCTATAACTGGAAATAGTCGGAATGGAGTGAAGGGGTAGAGGAGGTGGTACTGCTTGTTTAGAGAACGTTCCAATATTTTCTTAAATCTTTTTCAAACTATGTTCTTCAAGCATGTTTAAACAAGAAATTCACAAAATACTTGTCTTCAGATATTTTTCCCAAGTGAAGACAAAGAAATTATGATTGTTACTACTTATGGCATTTACAGTTAGTTTCTTGGTTCACATTTTGAAATATAAATGCCAAAGATTATATTAAATGTTGCTTGGTTTGGGTTTTTTTGTTTAGTTTACATGTTTACATGTACATAAATATGGATACGTAGTGAATATTGTACATAATGTACCGGTATATGAAATGTTTATAGTATCGGCTAACAATCATTGCATAAATAATTTTTACATTATTTACATACATACTCTCTGAAGTTACAATTTAAATATTAGTTCAACAGAAATATAAGAATTATGTGTTGAAAGATGACCAATATGCAAAGAATTTGGACTGATTGTTACCTGTGAATCCCTGATAGTAACTTAATATTTCTTTTGGATAAATTTAATTTTTTCCCCTTTCTGCTCTCAGTGTAGATATTTTGTTTCTCCAGTAAACAGATGGCATTTATTATTCCTTCCCTTGAAACCAAACAAATGGTATAAATTTTCTTTTGTGTCACTCTTCAAACGTGTTCAAAGTACCAAGCTGTGGGTGTGGAAGACTTTTTGGTAATGCATTTAATCTACAACCAGTTCCGAGTCTCCAAATAGGCCTATTTATCAGGAGCGGATACAGCATTGTAAGAAGGGTGTGTAAGAAGGGTGTAAGAAGGGTACACTATTGACAAAGGTGGGAGTGGAAACTTCATTTCCACCCAAGTTTCAATAGTCTTTTAAAAAATGTGTGCGCGCTAACGCACGCACGCTCGCAACTCTGGATCTGCCTATGTGTATGCTGTTCCCTACATGCCTTGCTGCAATATTACTAGAAGCTGCGTACCCAGTCACGTTTATAGTGGCAGGTCACTAAGATACCATGCCCTAGTTCCGCTTGATTACTCCGTACTAAGACCCAGAATACCAAATTCAAGACAACACAGATTTTTTTTTTTCTGTTTGATGTTTAACGCCACACTCTGCAATGTTCCTGTTATGATCTGTAAAAGTCGAGTCTGAGCTGAATTCTTAAGCGTGATCATAAGCATCGGCCTGCTCAGTTGGAATGTAGCGACCTGACTACCCAGTCCCCCAAGTCGCCTCTTACAAGCATGGGTAACATTTCTGAGATTCTACCCTGTGTCTTCACGGACCTTAAATGGCGAGAGCAACTAGGGTGACAAGTACCACATTTACGTATTTTACCATGACGCGGCCGCAGGGGATCGAACCACAGACATTCCGCTCTGTAGACTCCACCACATAGACACAGAGGTGTTTGTCAAATGTGGAAATATTGGGATGGAACGAATTCATTGTATCAGTCCTGCTCGGCACAAACGAGGATAGGTACAGTCTCTGAACCTTTTATCATGTGTCATCGTACATAGACCGTATCAGTCGTTGTAATTTTACAAGGTACCGTCAAGCACCTTCTAGTGGACGTTGAAGGGACCCATACAAATACTTGGAGTTGTCGAAGTTCCGACATAACCGCACTGGGAATGCGCTGTCACCAAACTTTAACTATGAGAGAACCATATGTTCCACTCATCAAAGGTCGACACATCCGTGCTTTTCTTACCTCCTCCCTGGATTCATAACTTGCAGGCCGCTGTGATAGATAAAAAATGTAGCTAAGAGTTGGGTAAATAATTTTCATTCATTGACTTCATCCATTAGGGAAGCATAATTAACTATACAAGCTTTCTATTTCGTCTTTGCAGGGAATTGTAAGATCTGGAGCATCATGAGACTTATGGGCGCCTGTAGGTATTTTGCCTATCATTATCCCCTTGATAGGACAGGACACTCATTCATGGACTATGGCCAGATGACAGATGGTATGTTTACATTCATGGCGTCCTCCCAGTTTGAAATTGAAAAGTCCATGTATGACCGTCATGTGTCCAAATGGCCGGTCAAGGTCAATGTACAGCTAGGATATATCGGTAAGTCTTCCACCAACTCAGTCAGCAGTCTAATTGTGCCATCAACAGGAGAGACATTGGTAAGAAATGTCAACCAGATCGTTGCCATTGACAAAGAAACTCGGAAACCGACGCCATTCCCGTCATGGTGGAAGGAGAAACACGGCGACAAGGCTGTCAGGAAGGAACCACTGATTATCCAGAAGCTCTCCAGACCCGACGACGCCCACACGTACTCCGTGCGTGTTTCATGGAGCGAAACAGACATGTACAATCACGTAAACTGGGCGTCCTATGTGGTGTACTCGATCGATGCTCTTCACCACGGGATTAAGGAGGGAGTGTTGAGAGGCACGAACAAGGAGGTGGTCAAGAATGGAATACAGAAGATGCAGATGGCTTACTTTGGTGAATGTGTGGAAGGGGACCAGTTGACTGTTTACTTCTGGGAGATGGGGGACCAGCCAAGGACTGTGTATTTTTCCATAGAAAGGGATGGAACATCCGTCTTTCAAAACACATTGACATATTACCAATAGGGACAGTATTTGGTAATTTATCACTGTCTATAGAAGTAGGTGTTTCTCGTCATGATGATCACCTGTTATCCAGCACATACATATCTGTGTTGAGAGTAATATATTTGATAAATGAAATATATTTTTCTGCAGTATTTCTGAGATTCGCCCTACAGATATGGCTTAATTTTGTCAGTTTGACAGCTTCTTACCAGTTCTGATGGTTTTACTAAAGCTTTGCCGCTTTGTGTAAAACTAACATGTCCTTGCTATAAGAGTCTTTTTGCAATGAAAACGTACCGATGACTTTCACTTTAAACCAAAAAAGTAAATCGAATAAAGTAAAATTATGATTGCGAATTCTCGTAATTCTGCCTTGCCAATTGAAGATTTAACAAGTTGTTTAACAAACGATCTTATTTTCAGATCGCTTTATTTGGTTGTATTACAAAATGGCCATTAAAAGAAACACCGAGAACAAGTAGGGCTGGTCAGAGTTGACGCACATCACGTACCGCATGTTCTTTTGGGTCACTGTTCCAACTACCGCGCTTACCCCCTTGTAATACAACCAATAATAACGATTTAGATCTGTGATCGTTTGTTAAACACCTTTTATCTAAAGTTAAATAAAATTCCGAGACTTACATTTTCCATTGGCGAGGTAAAATTATGAGATTTCGCAGTCTTGCTTTCACATTATTTGGTGTGCTTATTTAATTAAGTGAAATTCGTCGGTACGTTTTCACTGCAGACTCTATTAACTTCAATAGAACTTGTCTAGTGTTCGAAGCGGCGCTAAAAGGTAAAGATATATACCAAATTGAATGAACATGAACTCAAATTACTCCGTCAGCCTCGCTAAAAGCATTTGCCTCTCTCTTGTCAACATTCGTATGACCTGACCATTCTTTATTTTTTTTATAGGGCACGTCAACAGCCAATTTGAAAGGCAGTCGTTTAATCGTTTAATCATATAACTTATTTTATGTAGCTACGACCCTACCAAGAAGAAGGGTCCCTTGTTGAGCTTTGTTTTACGCCGCTTTACCAATATTCCAGCTACATCTCGGCGGGAGATACCAGAAATAGGCTTCACTCATTGTACCCTTGTTAAAAATGTAAATATGTCCTATTACAGTTGCTGTATAAATCAGCGACATTGTAAAGTGTTTACTCCTTTGAAATCCGGAATTGTTACGAGTATATCTGCTTGAACTTCATACTTTCAGTGGTCAATGCTCTCTAGCTTCACTGCGTTTAAATCGTTCCATCGCAGAAAGAGCAACGAAAATATGTCGCATGTCACAAAGACCATTTGCAGTGTATACCAATACTTTTTGTTTTTATTTTGTATAAGTACGATTTTACCTATTTAAACGGGGTGTCAGTCGCAGTGACTCATTGACTATGATCTCAAACGTCTCGGAAGGTCCCCGTGGTACAAACGCCAATTTTCACAAGCTGTCGTGATTCTTTGCTTCCAAAAACCACAATTATTTGCGTGTAAGGCTAGCTATTCTCGAAACGTTCGTAGCCTTACGAACTTCTTAAGCCCATTCTTAACACATCAGGTACGAGCAAAGTTAAGAATTCTTAGGACTACGAATGTTTCGAGAATACGGGCCAAAAACCACAGTATGGGGTCACAGCTGGCTGATAAGGGTGAACGGAATTTGTGTTGCACTATTGTACTGAATGACGTGTCATTGA
The DNA here is from genome assembly GCF_037392515.1 of Haliotis asinina. Taxonomy (NCBI): domain Eukaryota; kingdom Metazoa; phylum Mollusca; class Gastropoda; order Lepetellida; family Haliotidae; genus Haliotis; species Haliotis asinina. The sequence continues at coordinate 43,623,835 of NC_090289.1, forward strand.
CTCGGTCTTGTCTATTAAATTTTATTTTTGTATCTGTATAAAAATCTTGCAGCGTTTTTTGTTTGTTTGTGTGTGGGTGGGGTGGGGGGTTGGGTTGTATTATATTGTTCATATTGCTGATTTATAAGTAAAACGTTCCTTCATAATATCTTTCCGTTGATGGACCCATAAACGTGATTTTTTAAATTTCAAAGTGATATTTAATTAATGTTTGATTTCAAGATGTAAGAGATTTTAGAATAGGAACACATGCAGAACGTATTAGTCATTCGGTGAGCATGGTTTTAACCTGTGCTTTGCACAATTCCAACAACGTGACAGTGGGGTCACTAGAAATGGGCTTCACACAATGCAGCAATGTGTGGAATCGATGAGCGAACGCCAGGGGCGTAGCTACCATTATGAAACACAAAATTCCGGGTTTACACATGATTGTTGCTTAAAAAGGTTTGCATAGCTTTCAATACTATCTACATATACACATTTGCACTCTCTCAGGTTTGCCCGAAAAACATGACTTGATGCGCTCCTGAACGCTTTAACTACTAGGATAGCCCGACCGTCTTAAATGTGCAGTTATCAAAACCGACATTCTCGAATGTTTGCAACACTGGCAAATACACCTGGGTTGTGGTGGTCGTCGAGGATGAAATAACTATCGCCACACGGTGACCCTCCCACAAGCCAGTGCATTCTAATGTAACGGTTCACTGCATCAAATGACATTCAATCGGTTTTCGCCTAATATTTTATTAAATGAAAACGTCGCCCTCTATGTTCCTAAACGTTTCATATTGACGATAGTTCATTGGCTAAGATTTTATTTGAACAATGGCACTTGTAACACCTGTTGGGCTCATTAATTTAATGTTTCCCGTTCTGATGTCGCCAACTGGGCCATCCACACAAACCAGCAGATACAGCGGTTCCTGGAATATTCTTTCATCTTTGAAATCGGTATAGTATATTTCACTTGAAAAAATAATGCCATTTTAGAATACCTTCTACCTTCTGTAGACCCATTGATTCGTACTTTAGAGACAATTGGCTGGCGATGCCTTGGCAATAGTGAGGACTATCTATTAGTTGTAAGTTAACAATGGGGTATGTAGGCACCGCGGTGTGTTGTCCGTTTTCAGTTTAGATGCTGTGACTAGTGAAACTGAGACATTGTTACTATGTATTTGATATTCGTTTAATGTCACATTGATTACCTTCACAATAACAGAGTTAATGGCATCAGTGGTGTTTGGAGGAGATTTGTCAGGAAGGGCAAATTGTTCGCGGAAAGCCCCTTTTTACATATTGGTCGTTACAGGTGTGAAGTACGGGTGACGAAGTGATCAGCTGACTACCAGCATGGACGGAAGTAACAGCGTGGAAAAAAGGAACAACGTGAAAGCGACGTAAGAGCAAAAATGACTCTCGGAGAATTGTCTGTTCACTTGGGACAGTTTATAGAGTAGTGGATAGCACTATTCGAAAAATAACTTTCTCATCAATACTAAATTCTGACTATTATTAATAAATGGCTGCTGTCACTTTTCATCACCTCACCTCACCTCAACTCCACGCACGGTTTTCATCACATTCCACTCTCAACAGGTTATCTGAGGTGTTTTAGCAGCACGCACTCCAAGTACTCCATGTTTGTGGCTTGTAGGTCACCATCGAAACACTTTCAAAATACTCACTTTGAATTACTGGGGCGGGGGTTGTTTTAAGACAATTTTCTAAATTTTGATATCCTGTGATTTTAAGCAAAAGGATGCGGAAACGGAATTCTATTATCTCGATAGGCATGAACGAGAGGAACTATATGGATGCCAGGTCTGTGCTTACCGGTGTAGACCCATTTACTACTCTGGTCATGGGTGTACTGCCACGTGAAACTTAATATGTATCTGTGTGTATAATTTTTGTAACCCTCCTCCCAAATAAACTACCGCTATACCAGTAGTCAAGGTAAAGTGTCAGACAATATGCCCATGCATTTTATATGATTCCCTGAAACCATTGGCTTCCATTATAACGTCACATAAATGTTTTCTTTTCCGTACACATTTGGGTTACTGGTGATGTAGCATTACGTAAATGGGCGCCTTTTTCGTTTTGTTTTAAAGGGCGATAACTCTCCTTTTCAAATGTAAGCGACGGTCCAACGTCTCGCTTCCGGCCTGGTTCCGCCGAAATTGATATCATGCCACAGCACTGTAAAGGATATTTGAGGTTTTCAGCAGCACGAATATTCGATGTCACAATCGACACAGTTTATGTTGTAACAAATCTTTAATATTACCACTCAATAGGATGTTTGGCACTCACCTCGCCTCACCTCACCGACGCACACAATTTTCCACGCACAACACAAAGGATATTTGAGGTGTCTTAGCAGCACGCACATCCACTCGATAGTCGTGACTTTAAGTCACAATCCCCACACTTTCAAAATATTTACGGGGAATTTTGGGGTGGTTTATTTTACTCATTATTAAAATCTAATGTACCCTGATTTCAAACAAAAGGATAGGAAAACGGAAGCCAGTTGCTGTCACGTTTGAAACATAATATTTCCAGTGAAAATTGTCATTGATTTAATCTCAATTTTATTTTATGTTTTGTGGCCTAAAACATATAGTCTTTCAAGAATTTCGAGTTTTTAAAAAGCATGAATTATCGAAATTTTAGGAAACTAGTCGAAGCCATGACAAAATCATCGAAACTTTACGTTTTTGAAAGTCTCACAAATTACCGAGAACATCTTTGAAAGTTCGAAACAATAAAAGAAACATCGAAGCACCAAACCTGATTCTAAACTCACTTTTGCATCAAACATGGAAGAAACATAGAAGGTAGAGTTTTCCGTAAAATGATGCTGGTCACCACAGTACATATAATGTAATATTTACACAGTCATTACAGATCCAAGCTCTTTGAACCATTCGATCACCTAGAGAAATTGGGCTACAGGTTGAGACTCTTGGACAACGAGTCGGTTGCTGTTGTTCACGTGCCTGGTTTTGCTGTCGACGCCTTTGATGTCTACGGTAATTGTCCAGTGGTGCGATTTATCACCACCACTATCATCATCATCATCATCATCATCATCATCATCATCATGTTTTTAAATCCATGCCATAAATGAGTGAGTGAGTGAGTTGAGTTTTACGCTGCACTCAGCAATATTCCAGCTACATGGTGGCGGTCTGTAAATAATCGAGTCTGGACCAGACAATCCAGTGATCAATAACATGAGCATCAATCTCCGCATTTGGGAACCGATGACATGTGTCCTTCAAGTCAACCTGACCACACGATGCAGTAAGTCGCCTCTTACGACACGCATAGTCGCATTCTATGGCAAGCATGGGTCGTTGAAGGCCTTTTCTACACCGGGACCTTCCCGGGTCCATAACAAGATTGATGTTGAAAGTAACATTATAACCCCATTGAATCGATGGATCGATGTGGTCAGTTATCTCTTTTCAGCTGTTTGGGGAGTATACAATTCAGGGCACTTGTAGTTAAACTAATATCGCTGTTATTGATCAAAATGACCAAAGTGAGGAAGTTATTGTGTTTGCGCTTCCAGTTTGATTTATATGACATTATTCTTTCCACTTCAGGGAACTGCCACGCGTGGGGTATTGTGAAGATGATAGGGAGGGCTGTCGATTTTGCACACTGTTTTGCTCTGGACAGTTCTTCTGAACGCTTCTTCCTGGACTACGCGATACTTTTCGATGAATTGTTCACCTTTATGGCGTCCTCGTCCATAGAGTTTGACAAATCTTTGTACAACCCTCTTGTGTCAAAATGGCCGCTCAACATCAATGTACACCTCGGATACGTAGGAACCTCTTCCATTAATTTTGTCAGTAATATTGTTGAACCCTCATCGGGGGAGATACTGGTGAGAAATGTCAACCAGCTGGTTGCCATTGACAAGGAAACGCGGAAACCGACGCCACTTCCGTCATGGTGGAAGAAGAAACACGGCGACAAGGCTGTCAGGAAGGAACCACTGATTGTCCAGAAGCTCTCCAAGCCCGACGACGCCCACACCTACACCTTCCGTGTTTCCTGGAGCGAAATAGACTTGTACAATCACGTAAACTGGACGTCCTATGTGTTGTACTCTATCAATGCCCTCCATCATGGGATCAAGGAGGGAGTGTTGAGAGGCATCAACAAGGAGGTGGTCAAGAATGGAGTACAAAGGATGCAGATGGCTTACTTTGGTGAATGTGTGGAAGGGGACCAGTTGACTGTTTACTTCTGGGAGGTGGAGGACCAGCCAAGGACTGTGTATTTTGACATGGAAAGAGATGGAAGAACTGTCTTTCAAAACACATTAACATACCACAAAAAGGAATAACATATGTTAATTTAACACTGTCGTTAGAAGTAGGTGCAGTGCTTCTCGTCATGATAATCACCTGTTACCCCGAACATACATATCTGTCTTGAGAGTTTCATACATTTCATGAATGAAAGGTATTTTACTGTAGTATTACCGAGGCTTCACGGCGCTTTAATCGTTACATTGCTAAAACAGCAACGAAAATATACCATATGTCACCATGAGCTTGTGTGTGTGTGTGTGTGTGTGTGTGTGTTGGGGTGGGGGTGGGGTGGAAGGGGACAATGCATGGCGTTGTTTTGGGTTTTTTCGGAGTTTGTACCTGTGTCGGTTTAGTTATTTCAGGGAATTATCAGGCAGTATGACAGATTACGTAGTGATCTCCAACGACACAGGACGTTGCTCAGAATATTATTCACAGATTTGTCTGGCACAGACTCGTATTTCCATACGTTTCCGCAATGATTTGTTTTCACAAAGCTGGATAAAAGATTTGGTCATGTGTGGACATGTGTTGCACTATTGCCCAGAATGACTTAGAACTGATTTAGTCTGTATTTCTGTACGTGTCTCTTATCAAATAAACAGCCTGCAAAGTAATCGTTGTTTTTATTATTCACCCGGATATTAATACGAAGGATGTTGTATAGTGCGTGTGTGTCCAACAGTCCGTAATAATTTCTTCACCATACCATAACTCTAAACGTAATAAGTATTCACTCACGAAACCCTCCACACACAGAGAACAGGTTGTCAACTGATGTGTCAACACTTGTATATTTATGATATGTCGATGATTTCTATAAAAGAATTGACTACATTTTATGTTTGTATTTACGAAACTATAAAACTAAAAGGCGGTGTTCACATTTTGGTACGCGGATTTAATATTGTGCTCATTTGGGGATTTTGTCCGTTTAAACTGAGTGAGTATGGTTTCAGAAATGGGCCTCACACAATGTACCCATATGGAGAATGGTATCCGGATCTTCCGCGTGACGATGGAACACTGTTTTGTGTTTATTCCTTGTTTGTTTAAATTTGTGGAATCTGAAATAGAATGTGTAATTTCAAATGAATCCTTAAGCAATGTTTCTTATGAAGAATAAAGACACTTTTAAGTAAGGAACACATACAAAATATTCGTGTTAATATATGAGTATGTGTGATTTGACCCCGAGTTCAGCAATATCCCAATAACATTCCAATAATAACATCACGACAGGAGCGCTAGAAATAGACAATAACAAAATGTACCCCTTTGGGGGAAACGACACCGACGTGACGAGCGAACGCTTTAACTACTATCCCTTAATTAAACTAGTCCTAATTGTATGATTAGATGTACGTAATTCGCGCTTTGAACTTTCACAACACTCAAACATACAGTTGGATGGTGGCCGTCGAGGATGAAATCACTGTATCGTAAAATGGTGAACCTTCCATGCACAAACCAGCGCCTTCTCACATTACACAATTGACTTCATAATGTATTATATTCACGCGGTGGTCACCTAACACACTTTGAAATGAAAACGTCGCCCATTATGTTCCGATACGTGTCATATTGACGATTGCAATATCCAGAAAGTTAATTGGTAACGTTTTAATTGGACAATGACAGTTGTAACACCTGTTGGGAACATTAATGTTTCCCGTTCTGAAGTCGAATACTGGGCCATCTACACAAACCAGAAGATACAGCGGTTCCTGGAATATTATTCCATTTTTGAAATCGGTATGGTATGTTTCTCTGACAAATAATACCATCTTCTAATTACCTTCGGTAGAAATATGTTCCACCCACTGATCGGTACGGTAAGGACATTTGGTTGACGATGCCTTGGCGACTTGGACTATCTTATAGTTGTAGGTTAACAATGGTAGGAGGCACCATGGCGGGCTGTCCGTTTTCAGTTTAGATGCTGTGACTAGTGAAACTGAGACATTGTTACATGGATTTGGTATTCGTTTAATGTCACATTGATTACCTTCACAATAACAGAGTTAATGGCATCAATGGTGTTTGGAGGATTTTTGTCAGGATGGACAATTTGTTCGAGGAAAACCCCCTTTTAAACACTGGTCCTTGTAGGTGTGAAGTACGGGTGACGAAGTGATCAGCTTACGACCAGCATGGACGAAAGCAACAGCGTGGAAGAAAGGAACAACGACGAAGCCAGGTAAAAGCAAGAATGGATGTCAGAATTGTCTGTTTACTTTGGGACAGTTTATAGTGATGACAGGTAGTGCTCGAAACATAACTGAATCTACAAGAATTATTACTATTATCAACAAATAGGATGTTTGGCACTCACCTTCACACACGATTTTCATCACATTCCACACACAACACTACAGGATATTTGAGATGTTTTAGCCGAACGCATATGTACTCAGTGTTTGTAACATATAAGTCACAATCGAAACACTTTTCAAAATATTCACAAGGTTATTCTGCTGGTGGGGTTTGTTTGACATTTCTATATTTTAATCTCCCCTGATTTCAAGCAAACGAATACGGAAACGGAAGTCTATTGTCTCGACCGGCATCGAAGAAAGAAACAGCGTGGAAGAAAGGAACAATGTGGCACCCAGGTAAAAACGAAAAAGGCTCCCGGAGAATTGTCTGTTTACTTTGGGACAGCACACAGTGTGATGGAAACATTGTCCGAAACATGACTTACTGTACAGTGAGAAATTATGACTATTATCACTAAATAGAATGTTTCCCACCTAACCTCAGCTCACCTCAACTCACCTTACCTCACCCTACTTCACCTTTTAACACTGTAAAGGATATTTGAGGTGTTTTAGCTGCACGCACATGTTCTCGATGTTTGTGATGTCACAATCCCAACACTTTTCAAAATATTCACGGAGAATATCTGGGGGTCTCGCTTGTTTTATGCATTCATCTTAATGTCCCTTGATTTCAAGCAAAAGGATACGAAAACGGAAGCCTATTGTCGTCTCGACCGACATCGAAGAAAGAAACAGCGTGGAAGAAAAGAACAATGAGCCACTCGGGTAAGAACATTTTTTTTTTTTTTTTTTTTTTTTTGAGAATTGTAAGTTTATTTTGGGAGCGTTCACAGAGTGATAGCAGGCAGTATTCGAAATATAACTTACTATTCAGTAATAGAAGTGGACTCTAATTTCGAGTTTTGAAAGACATGGAGCATCGGATTTAAAGAAAATAGACGAAACCATCACAAAATCCTCGAAATTTAAGTTTTTGAAATACAAGAATAGTGTCATAATCAAGAACATCCTATCGAAGCAACGAAACAGTATTTTTAAAAACATCATTAATGCTTCAGATGTGACAGTAAAATAGGCTTCCGCAAAATGATGCTGTCACCATAGTACACGTGATATATTATTTTTCACAATGCAGGTTCTTTGCCCCATTCCGTCACCTTGTGAAAATGGGCTTCAGGTTGAGACTCTTGGAGAACGAGTCGCTTGCTGTTGTCCACGTCCCAGGTCCTTCAGACGACGCCTTTGATGTTAACGGTAATACATGAATTGTCTGGTTATGCGATTGATCATCTTTTTCTTCTTTTTCTTCTTTTTCTTCTTCTTCTTCTTCTTCTTCTTCTTCTTCTTCTTCTTCTTCTTCTTCTTCTTCTTCTTCTTCTTCTTCTTCACCATGTTCAGGAGAGAACATGACATACAAAATGTGCACAGGTCCTCCTCAACATGCCTTCATATTTTATCATTATTACCTAACACCATTTACCCACTTGCACCCAGTTAACTGAAACTTGAAAATGAAAGTCAAGGGAACCACCTAATTAGGGTTTCTTATATCCCGCAACGCGTTTTGCGGGGGTGTTAAAATGCACATTTAGCTTTTCCGGAGCAGGACCCTAAAACCGTTCAATATTTCTGCACCAAACTTGACACATAGATTGGTCTAGTGGTGTACTGGTGCCTTTTGATAGTTTTGGGATTCGGAATAAACTATTTTTGGAGTTTCTATCGCAACAAGTTTCACTGCGACTGAAATTGGAAGTAATGCGGGGAGATATTGACGGCTGTGTCTTCTTGTTAATCTGCAGTTCGATACACATCAGTGATAAAAGTATTGATGAATACACCCCGAGGACCAAAGGGGGGAAGTAAGAGTTTCGAGTTTAATTTATCCGACATTATTCCACTTCAGGGAACTGTCATGTGTGGAGTATTGCGAAGATAATAACTGCAGCGGTTCATTTTGCTCACAATTATCCTCTGGACAGTTCAGATCGCTTCTTTCTGGACTACGGGATGCTTAGCGATGAATTGCTCACATTTATGGCTTCCTCGTCCTTTGATTTTGAAAAGTCTTTGTACAACCCACTTGTGTCAAAATGGCCTCTCAAGATCAATGTACAGCTCGGATACATCGGGAAGTCTTCCACCAATTTTGTCAGTAATATTGTTGAACCCTCATCGGGGGAGATACTGGTGAGAAATGTCATCCAGCTGGTTGCCATTGACAAGGAAACGCGGAAACCGACGCCATTCCCATCGTGGTGGAAGGAGAAACACGGCGACAAGGCTGTCAGGAAGGAACCACTGATTGTCCAAAAGCTCTCCAAGCCCGACGACGCCCACACCTACACCTTCCGTGTTTCATGGAGCGAAACAGACATGTACAATCACGTAAACTGGGCGTCCTATGTGGTGTACTCCATCAATGCCCTCCATCATGGGATCAAGGAGGGAGTGTTGAGAGGCATCAACAAAGAGGTGGTCAAGAATGGAGTACAAAGGATGCAGATGGCTTACTTTGGTGAATGTGTGGAAGGGGACCAGTTGACTGTTTACTTCTGGGAGGTGGAGGACCAGCCGAGGACTGTGTATTTTGACATAGAAAGAGATGGAACATCCGTCTTTCAAAACACACTGACATTTCACCAGTAGGAATGTTTGTTGAGTTATAGGGGGCATTATTTCACTGGTATCCTTAATGTCAGTGCAAGGACATGGCGGAACAAAATGGCCGACAGCACATGGCCATGCACCGCCTTGCTGGAAAAAGAACAAGGGGTAATTTATAACATGAAAAAAGAGCAATCACATGTCGATGTCGAGGCATGACGACCGATGATTTGACCAATATGCCCTAGCGCCCTATAATAGATGAAGGATGACACCCATGCTATTTAATAAAACATTTATCGATTGGTTTATTTCAGGTAATGGATATGTGTTCTGGTATTCTCGTTATTGATGCGTGTGTCGTCAATAATGCTGCACTAATTATGTATGTAAATGGCTTTCCTGATACACTGTATATTATAAAATCAGGGAGTAGGTGTGAGAGGGGATTTGGACAGATTTAATATGGTTGTCTCTGATGGCAAATGTTAGATCAGACTGTATGAACACTCATGTAACGACTATTAGTTGTTATTGCACTGATTTAAATAAAAGAGTTTGTGATTCTTAAAGTCGTTTTAGTTGTCACAGAAATATAAACAACAAAGTTCGTGAGCGTGGTCGGAAGCTTTATTAAAGTGCCAACCCACCGTACCTTAACATAGACACACTGTCTCAAAGTTTATTGGTCCGTGATTTGTCCCTCAATATGACAAACGACATACCCGTTAACAAGCACCATCTTAACGTATGGCATGACCCGGGGATCGAACCCAAGAGAGACTCTCCAGGCTATTAAGCCCGACCACAGAGAGAAGCTCCGTTAGAATCTACACTTCAACGTCGTACATATCTGGCACCAAAGCCTGAAAAGGAGTTCCTTGATTGATAGATTAGTTCAAGCCATTCCTCGAATGGCAAAACATCCATAGGTATTGCACTGTAGAATAGGACTTGGTATCCGGGGCTAGGTGTCGATCGCTGTTATCATGTAAATCCCTGGATTGTCTAATCCTGAGTCATTACATTTACATGCCACCGATATACAGAATAAATACGTGCCACTAAACATACAAAGGCAAAATACAAAGCTCGTGTCAAATGTCTTCTGTAATACACTAAATACAGAACGCGGTGAGATTCCAAAATGTGCTACCTTTGTGGGATCCATGGATTTGGTGAGTCTGGATTTCCGACGGAAATGGAAATGTTTGTTACTAACCACTTAAACTCATATTCTTCAACTCAATGGCTCATCATTGTTGACCCCATATTTTAGAATATAGCGTGTACATTTATCACACCTAGGCCCAGTTGTACAAAGCGACCTTAGCGCTGCAGCTATCAAGTCTATGTTAGAGTATTGGTGTTACGGCCGTCGTATTGCTGCTAAATTCGCTTTGCACAAATGGGCTTAGAGCCCAGATTTTCGAATCACTCTTAGCTACATGATAGTCGTAAATTAATGTTAATGTGTGGCACTTACGGCTATCTTTGCGCTAGGAGAGTTTCGAAAATCTATTGCCTGGTCCCTTGAAATATTCTACATTTTGTAATGAAAACATCAGTTCAACTCTCAGTCGTGATAAACAAACGTGCTTTGGAATATAGACTGGCCCAATTTCTGAATATCGAAATGTACAGTTCTGTCATCCTGCTCCGATGCCCACACCCAAATAGTCAGGTCATCGTTCTCTAAACTCTCCCCGATGTAAGTGTTCCTCATGGACTTGATGCCACGTTTGACCACATCTTTGGTTACGGATCCCATACAACCTTTCTCTATGGCGTAATGCAAAGCGTTGATACAGTAGTATGCATAGTACGCGTAGTTGGTATGGTTGTGATTGTCAGTGTGCATCCATGCGACCTTCACATTGTACTGCACAGCGCCACCTGGCCGCTCTAACTTCGGAACTATCAGTGGATTCTTCAAGATGGCAGACCCGCCATGTTTCTCCCGCCACCAATCCGGGAGTGGTTTAGGTCGTCTGCTTGTTTTGTCCATTCCAACGAGATGATTGATGTTTCTGAGGATGGTCTGTCCAGTTGAAGGAACAATAATGGAACCAACGGAACTGAAGGATGACTTGCCAATGTACCCGAGTTGATACAGAACATCTAAGGGGTTCTTAGGTACGGATATATCATACAATTCCCTTTCTGTAACGAACTCGGATGACGCTGCAAACGCCAGTCTGTCCGATGTGAGCTCTGCGTAGTCAAATATAGTCCTTCCAGTAACATCCAAGGGACAGTGAGAAGCAAATATTCTTGCTATGGTTACAAATCGCATCAAGCTCGGCATGGTGGGATTACCTGAACAGGAGAATTCTTGTCAAAATATGGTAGTCATAGAAACAGTGATCAAAGTAAAACATTTATACGACCGGAAACAAAGGCCCATTCGGCAATCAAACAATTTGAGCAATTTAGTTCAAAGCCGCTAAGAGGTTCTGATATTATTACCGCTATTTCTCTTGTTAGTTTACGAAAGTTGTAGCTAAGATCACTTTGTGTGAGTACATCCAGGTCTTGGCAGTTTTGGCGAAATCAGTCATGCCGATTGTGTGATTCTTTATTCTTGTCTCATGCGCTTACGCACGCTGAAAATTATTTCCATTTTGGATATCGACTCAGTTGTGATTCATATGTGATTTCGTTGAAAGAAATATCTTAAGAACTACAATGCCACATAAAACACTGTATTTACCATCTCTGTCCAAGGATTCGAGAGAAAAGCCAGGAGTATGTACGATTGACTGCGTTTCGGTCTTGTCCACCGTCTGACTGTACCCCATTTTCTTCAGGCTGGCCATGAAGCGCCTGCAACGAGTGAATGACTGAGTCAGTTGTGTTTAACGATGCAATGGGGTAAACGCGGTTGTGTCGAACATAAGGTTGTCTCGAAAGAAATGCTCAGTACAATGAAACCTGCTAGCATCGGCACCTGTCTAATCCGGCACATTGTCATAACCAGCAATAAAACTTTGGCCCCGCGGCTTTACAAGGTGTTTTGTACCTTCATATTTTATGTAATATGTTCGAGTGTGTCGAGGTAGTTACGCTTTAAACGTCGATACAACGGTGACTGAGCAAGGGCCTGGCAAACAGGTCGGCGATGGTATGAGCAGTGACTGAAGATGGAATAGGATAACGTACAAGACCATACGAATCACATGCACCCACCGACAACCAACAGGCAAGTCACTGTTGACATGAGTGAGTAGATGAGTGAGTTTTACGCCGTTTTTAGATAATATCCTCGCAGTGGCTTTACCCGTTACAAGGGCGAGTTTAGTTTTCAGACGCTTTAAGCAATATCACAGCGGCGGACACCAGAAACGGGCTTCACACTCTGTGCCATTGTGGGGCATCGAACCTGGATCTTCAGCGTCAAGAGTGAACGACTTTACCACTAGCCCCACCCACCCCACCCACCCCACCCCCCGACGTCCGCCCCACTTACCTACTCTCTTTACAAGAAAAACGTTATACAACAGATGACATTTGTCATACTGAGTTCGTTTGTGTGAGTATGGTTTCACGCTAAAATATGGGACGCTCATCTGTTCCGACAGTGTATCTTCGTTGTGTGGCTGCAAAAGTGTTCGACGTAATTTAGACACTTCTGCTTTGGTGCTACCCAGAGCACGAGTGTATTCTTAGAATGCTTGGTTCATAATCTGTACCAACTGGGATCCGAACTGGTGATAAATATTTACTGCCACTGACTCATTACATGAGAACGGTGCGCCTCCACTTTCGTGTAGTGATTGATGTTAGTTTTACGCCCCTTTTAGCAACATTCCAGCAATATCGCGCCGGGGGACTCCACTTGCACCAGCCCGGGGAACAGACCCCAGATCAAAGGTGTGACGAGCCAAAGTTTTAACTACTAAATTACCCCATCGCCCCTATTATTTTCTGGACATACTTAAGCATGGATATAATACTAACAAAAAAAGCGAATTATATCAGGGATAGGAACGCCTAAGTGGAAAAAAAGTGTGTAGATAATGTGCCATGAACAGTGACTATCGCCTCGGCAAAAATGAGTTTTGATATTTCAGTAAGTTTAGTTTTAGCAATATTCCAACAATATTGCGACGGGGGAACACCAAAAATGGGCTTCACACAATATATCCGTATTGAGAATCGAACCCGGATCTTCGGTTTGACCAGTGAAACCTTCACCACTGGGCTACCCTACTGCCCATTTCATATTTGAGAAGGATCACTGTATCTTATATCATCAAAATGGGTACTGAAACATACCACATAGAATTTATCACAGAAAAGAAGTCATTCACCATCATATTTGTATGTTTTAACTGAAAAGGCAAGCAATAACATTTTATGGCGCTTCTATGTGATGCAGTAATAAGGGGGCGTAACTCTAACCTCCACTGACTTCGACCTTTGAACTAAGCAAATCTGCGCTCAATTACATCTGTTCACCTCTACCACACCACAAAACCTGTTTTCTTTCCTTGACCAAACAACTAACCTGGAAAGAAGTCCTGAAATAGCATCATCACTCTGCTCTGGTGACCCGTCAGTACTGAAATGTCTCAGATACGAGCAACACAGTACACCACGTCTGAAAAGCGTCGTCAGTCCATGCTGTTCACAGACTCCGATAGCGGTGTGAACGGTGAACATTACAACTTCTTCTGATGAGCGGTACGGTTGTTGAATCAGCCAACTTTTCAGCGCAGCTACTTCCCTGTATTCAAGACAGACGAAACGAAGGAAATGAGCATAACGTTTGACTGGTTTTCTCTCTCGGTGCAAGGTCTTGAGTCGCGACCCTTTGTCCAGTCATGTTGGTGCATATGTCTTCCACTAGTGATGATAATACAGACATTTTGATGTTAGGTGGTCGCATTATATATTTCATAACTATTTACATTATATTTACCAAGAATGACAATCATGATGACATATGACATCGATACAGACTAACGCTTAGTCTCAGTAATATAAACTTATAATATAATATAATATACTAGTAACAAACAATCCTAATATTAAGATTGGAAAAGGGACCTGATGAAATGGAAATTCAGCATCAGAGGAATTCTGGACCTGCTTCATTTCGGGCTTCATTGCAGGGAGGGCTGGGCGAATAGGAAAATGGTGCGGTTCATGTATACTCAGACGGACTACTGTACCTGAACCTGAGGAAATCCAGATTTGCTCCGTCTTGTGGTTTAACACTGGAGCTAGGGCTAGTGAGAAGGGACATACTAGCTGGCCTTCATAATAAGTACTACTCCCATACGTTTGATAACTGAGTATGGCTGCAAGACGATACTATTTATTTCTATGTCAGTTATATTTTATTAATAACAAAGGTAAATAATCTGATTTTTTCAAGCCTATTATCGTTATGACAGGCCATGTTTTACGAGATTTACTATTCATGTTACTGTTTTTGGTCAAAATGATCTCCACTGTTTGGATTCCATTAACTTGTCCGGATATAATGTCTTCTAATTTGATCATGTCAGTCAGTACGCTAGTGATAGTGATAGTTATAGTTTGTTTTTGGGTTGTTGTTTTTTGTTTGTTTGTTTGTTTCTTTTGTTTTGTTTTGGGGTTGTTGTTTTTAATTTTTTTTTTTTTTTGGTTTGTTTTTGTTTTTGTTTTTGTTTTGTTTTTTTTTGTTTTTGGGGGGGGGTTGTTTGTGTTTTGTTTTTGTTTTGTTTTTTGGATAATCGAGTCTAAATAATCAGACAATCCAGTTATTAATATCGTGAGCATGTTCAAAATGCAGTGTGGTTATCAGAAATACAGTCATATAGACAGTACACGCTATGATTTCAATAGCGGAACGCAAAATTCGATTAGTTCGACTTGAGAAGGGAGGTAACTCTTACAGCTTAATTTACGCTTCCTGGCCACAATTATTTTTTTCTGTTTGAAGTGTGCCATTTGTGGTACTTCGTGGAGGTAAGCGATTGATCTCATTTCATCTTTAGCCCCCAAACAAAGATTAACACAAAACAGTTTGAATAATCATACTATGTCAGCTTTTGAAGTTTTTGAACGCCATGTTGTCACAGGAATTGGTTGAAACGTGGATTTGCCAGCACATTAGCAACACAATCAAGATTTAATGTATATGCTTATATTAGTTGATATTCTTTAATATAATCTTCACTGTATTTATGATATTTGGGTGTGTTTAAAACATGTCAGTGTCTCAAGGCTTACTAAAATCATCCTTTTTGCGAACCCGGTTGTTGACACTTACGAAGTGTCAGTAATGTCAACAGATATGAAATTAGATGCTGCCTCAAGAAACGTTGGACGAACAGGGCAATATGTAGTTAAACGTGTTGTTTTTGGTATTTTAATCAAAGGGTAGTAAATGAGAGTGAAAACACCGAAAATAGGGTTTGTTAGGTTATTATTGTTATTGTTTTGCGCTTCACTAGGCAGTATTCCAGAAAAATGAAAGCATTCAGTAAATAATCGTATCTTCGCCAGTATGATCATCGAATTACACAAATGGGATACGACGGCTTGTGTCGACCACGTTAGCGAGCCTGGCCACCCGATCCCGAAAATATGCTTCTGGGGCAGATATGCACAGTTAGGACTTTTTTCAGTAGCTGTTGCTGAGAAGATCCGGGTTAGAACTGATTTTAGCAACCCATGCTTCCAATCGTCAAGGGTCCCCCTTTCAGAACATGACCATAGCTTTCACATAGATTTTTCATTGCAGTGTTTACACCTAGCAACATTTCTGCTATGTGATATCGATTTAGAAATAATCAAACTTGATTCTGGACCAGACAATGCAGAGGTATTTCGGCATCGCGAGCGTCACTCCAAGCGATTGGAATACGACGTCCTACGAACTATAGTCCAAGTCAGCGGGCTTGACCACCAGATCCTCTCGCCTCTCACGGCAAACATGGCTTACCGAAGACCAATTCTTCCCTGTATCTTCGTGGGTTTTATCATCACAAATATGATTGAAATTTTACATTACTCTCAGATACCATGTTAATATAAAGTATATTTGATATGTCTGATATACAATAACACTCAAAATACACCTCTCTAACGTCATAATATTGTCAGTCGATACTTGCCATGTATTGCATATTGTCTTTAAATGAACGGCGTCTGTTCCACATAGAGATTAACTTTTAGAATCACAATGACTGCAATCATTATATAGAACATGATGAAAGGCTCGGCGTATTATTATTTTCATACGTCACCAACGACAAAACACACTGTATACGCATGTTGTATAGTCTTCTGATTTAGGGGTCAAATTCTAGGACAGGACCGGGTAAACCCGTGCTCTATTCTAGGACATAGCGTGGGATTCGAGTGATGTATTCTGGGACGGCATTATTTATACATCGAATTGTCTCCTGTAATACATATTTGAAAAAATCGAATGACGTTTCAGTTTGCTCTTTTTAAGGCTACTTGTGACACGTTATATAAAATATGTTTAAGCTGGAGATGTTGAGGTTCAACGTGTGTTAAGGAACATGACAAAGTAGGTCACTGAATACCGTCCTACATTAGGTGACGAAATCTAACGCGGCGTGTCCTGGCCAGTTTCTGGGACGAGGCCAGATATAGCTTAACTCTTTTGTAGGACGGAGCAGGGAAACCCGTGAACTCTCTGTCCTAGAACTGAGACTGTGCTATATATTTGTTTCAGCATCTGTCTAGGAAGATAGGCGCGGCTGTTATGAGGAGTTATCTGTGAAACTAAGGTAATGTATGCACATATTTTGACATAATGAATAATATAATGCTTTCATTAAAAAATTATCAGTTCGGCTAGAACAAAGCATACTAGTAATAATTACTTCCTTATAAGGAAGTGTTACTACGTCTACGACTGGCCTACACGTGACATATGAATGAATGGTGGGACTCCGAAGGGCAAGTATGTTATTGTTTGTGTCATGTTCAAATATGTCTTGCAGTATTGTTTGTTGTTTCGTTGTCTACTCAGCAATATCACCTGAGCAAGCTTGCACTTTATCACCTGGCCATGTCGAAGCTGAATGACAGTCAAGTGACAGACAAATTGATTTAACTTGTTCGTGACGATCCTACTGTCTGTCTCTTCGTTCACCTAATGTCATAATCCGTCATGCAGACCCTGAAGCAAATATATCCAAGAAAGCCCACGCAAGTCTAGAAAATGTGGCAATTCTTCATTTCCACAACTTCTGAAAATGAAGAAAGTCTCTGTGTTTATTGTATTAATGAGTTTAATTCACTTTTACTTTTTGTAAAATATGTACATTTCTTAGTATAGTTGTCAGCCTACGCATGTTAATGTGTCCGTGCAAAAACTAGTACATTTACAGATATTACTTCGATGTGCAACCCGTGAAGGTCCCGGGTTAGAATAGACCTTCAACAATCCACGCTTGCCATAAAAGGCGACTATGCTTGTCGTAAGAGGCGACTAACGGGATCGGGTGGTCAGACTCGCTGACTTGGTTGACACATGTGATCGGTTCCCAGTGGCGCAGATCGGTGCTCATGTTGTTGATCACTGGATTGTCTGGTCCAGGCTCGATTATTTACAAACCGCCGCCATATAGCTGGAATAATGCTGAGTGCGGCGTAAAACTAAACCCACTCACTTACACTTTGGTAGTGGTATAATGTTTACTGCATGGAACTCTGGGTAGAAGAAGGGTCGGGCATATTGTGATGAGTCATCTCCCAGTGTAACAGTATTTATGGCCCCACCGCTCGGCCTTCCTTTCAGTACCAAGGAGGCTAGGACTTTGTGCTGTTAGTTATCACAGGCATTCCTTGACCATACACTCAGTTCCTGACCGAGATGTGTTCAACAGAAGCGTCGTCTGCTCGCCGGCTCGCTCAACTGGGTCGGGTATTGAGATGCAGTGGGATGATAGATCTACATTGCCCGTGTGCAGCGCGGGAATTAAGCACGGGAAATTCGCCAGACCAGGATAGCCCCACGTCCGGGCCACTTTCAAAGTAAGTGAATTTATCTAAGAGTTGGCTCAGACGGTCTCACTTCTGCGTCGAGCGGACTAGTCATATTCAGAGTTAACTCCCTCTGATCGATACGAATAATTTTATTATATCCTTGTTGATGCTTTTGTTTGTATTTAAGCCAGAATACGGTGCGGTTTTCATGAAAAACTCATTGTGTTGAGTCTTTTAGTCTTAGCGAGTGTAGTTTATAGCTAAACCCAACGCAGCTTTAAAGTTCAACATCCTATAAACAAATGCCCAAACTGACTACCAGGGTATGTATTTAATGGTCTATATTGTTTTTTGTGAATTTTTATAGATCTATCTTGCTATTTCATCAGATATGCACATGTCGTAATTTTGTTCACCTTTTTTCTCTTTGTGGTGACAGGATCCGCTTTTTGTCAACATTCACCATAGTTACGATCCTTGGTTTGTCAGAATCCTACTCGCAGACTGCATTTATAACGAATGTGTGTATTCATGGGCTGTCCTAACATGAAGATCATAAAAATGAATGATATCCAAACATTTACATCAGTATATAAGTTATTGTAATCGATTCCAGTATTCATCTTTATGAACACCTTTTGTACAATAATATTTCCCCTAAAATGTCAATCTTCTTCAATCTTCAGTTTCCTGTAATTGCCTGTACAGAAAATGGTTATAATAAATATCTCTGAAGAGGGGTTGTATATACTCTTCAAAAAAGTAGGGGAACCTGAACTTTGAAGTATGGTAGAAAGAAAACCCATTGAGGAACGTTACAATGACATTCATCATTTCACGTTATCACCACACGCAAACACAATGCATGGGAAGCACCTGCACAACGTGAGAGCCTCCTGCACATGCATGGGGTGTCATTATGAATTTTGACGTTTTTCAGGCAGGTCGATTAATCGCTGAAGACCATTTTTTCCGACGGTTTTCTTGCATCTGTGCATGATCAGGATTTTCAGGGTCAAATCACACTCTTCTGACTGAAAATTGTAAACCTGAAATTTTCAAGTCATACAAAACGAACATCTTTGCTTTGAATGACATCCATGTAGTGATGCATTCTCAAAAGATCCATTGTTATTGTATCAGCATTGATTCCATACATATATTTCCCAGTTTTGACAATCATACATTGAAAGTACAGTTCCCCTCATTTGTGAAGAGTGAATGTTGGAAGGAATTGTCTCCGCTCCTTGTAACTGGACACCGAGCAAAAACTGAAATATTGCTGAGAGCGGCAAAGAACTAAACGCACCTGCACACTATGTGTCTGGATTCGGTTTGTGAACCATAATAATCCGTTTTACTTGAATCATTTTCTAGCCGCTACATTGCTCACCTGAATAACCTGTACCGCCTGACAGTTGACGAGACGGAGAAGAGCGCTGTGATCCACACACCAGGCTTGTCGTATGAAGCCATCGACAGAGATGGTAATTATGTTTTAATAAATATTTTTTTGTAAACATTGCGAAATATGTTCGTACAACCATAAATATGGTCGTTTGGTAATAGTTTCGTTTCCTATGGATACAAGGTGGTTGGGTGGTTAAAGCTCTTGCTTGCAACGCCAAACAACCGAGGTTGATTTCAACATGAGTACTATTTGTAAAGCGCATTTCTGCTGTACCCCGCCGACCCGTGAAGGTCCCGGGGTAGAATAGGCCTTCAGCAACCCATGCTTGCCATAAAAGGCGACTCAGCTTGTCGTAAGAGGCGACTAACGGGATCGGGTGGTCAGGCTCGCTGACTTGGTGGACGCGTGTCATCGGTTCCCAATTGCGCAGATCGATGCTCATGTTGTTGATCACTGGATTGTCTGGTCCAGACTCGATTATTTACAGACCGCCGCCATATAGCTGTAATATTGCTGAGTGCGGCGTAAAACTAAACTCACTCACTCACTGTACCCCGCCTTGTTATTTGGGGAATATTGCTAACTGCGGGATAAAACTAAACTCAGTGAGCTAATACGACGTTAAATAAAGCAAAGGCAGGTCACACTACCCCCTCCAACCGCCCTCACACACGCACGCACACACACCGTCAGCCTCCAGCAACTACAACCACTGTGACTATAACCTTCCAGCACCTAAGAGGCAGCTTGGGTTATCCAGTGTAATGGTAATCAGATCCTGATTAGAGCGTCCAGTGAGCAACTAGTCAGATGGATACTAGGCGCTATATAAGTGAATTATTATCATTATCACTACTAACTTATACATTACATATTCCACATTATCATTTTTCTTCTTTTTGGTAGTGATGGTGGTGTTTCGTTTGTTTGCCAAACTTGCAACGTGAAATGCCGTACGTATGGGATAGTTCTGTGGATATGCACATTATTTATCCTTAATGTAAACGACGTATCGGTGTAGCTGCTAACGGGGTCTTCCCACTTCCCACCACCTATTGTTTTAGGTCTCGGTTCAGTGAAGCCAGATAATCTCTGATACAAACATGTGCACTGATATTTTGCCCCCTATGAAATTTTGCTCAGGTCTCTGTATAAAGAAGTAACTATATAAAATGTTGTTATCCATGCATTTATTCACATTCATATCAGTCATTCAGCAATGGTTGTGGCAAATGGTTATGTTGATCTCAATGCGATGTCATAATGCCACCTTTGGTGTTCAGAGTGGCACTACATGTCTTCTGGAAGCAGTTCCAGTGGATTGATGTACCTCGTCTTCTTTTTACTGTGAACTTAAACCCTTGTAATACTAAGTAGTGACCACCTCTGCCATTTGGAATAAAGCTGATATTTACTTGCTGGTTAGCCATAGTGACTGACCTGAGTATGGATGGATACACCATTTTATACTAAATCACAAGTAGTGTTCACTTTGTTGTGTAATAAAATACAATGATTCACTTTGTTGTAATAATAACTAAATAACTTACACTCAATGATGAGAATTCACGTCACCTGTGATCATGAGTTCATCGTGATAACAGTTCACTAATTAGTACCCCCTTGCCCATCAGGAACAGATATCACAGGCAAAAAAGTGAACACCCACTAACCCATGCTAATCTTTACTAATCCCAAATAATAACAGTTTTGGGTTTTTTTGTTTGTTTGTTTTTTGTTGTATTTTTGTTTGTTTGTTTGGGTTTTTTGCGTGTGTTTTTTTTTTGTTTGGTTGGTTGGTTTTTGTTTTGTTGTTTGTTTGTTTCATTTTTGTTTGTTTTTTTTACTGAAATAAACTGCTACTATTAAAAAAATAATAATAAAATAATTGGTGGTAGGTAACCGGGAATGGGCCCTGCTAACACCCTTAACAAGCATGTGATGTACAATACGACAGACAAAGATTATATATACATTGTACTGCCTGTTGGTTAATGTTTACACGATTGATGGGGTTGGTGGACAAAGTGTGATCGAAAGATGATTATAGTGCCAACTGTTGGCGCATTATTACATCCTTGTTGTTTTGATATATTGGAGTTACGTTTGTTTTGCAGGAAACCCCACAATGGCCAGTGTTTTGAGATTTGTTACAACAGCAAGAATATTTGCCACAAACCACCCTCTTGATGACTCTGGAAGGACGATGTTCGACTTTGACCAACTCTTCTCAGACTCAATGTCATTTGTGGCTTCGACAGAGGTCATATCCGAAAAGGCCGTGTACGACACGTCTGTACCCAAGAGCCCTTTAGATGTTTTCTATCAACTCGGGTATGTGGGCAAGTCTTCCCTCAGTACTGTAGCGTCCATCGTTGTTCCCTCAACCGGAAAGACCATCCTCAGAAACATCAATCAATTTGTTGTAGTGCATAAAACAAGCAGACGACCAAAACCACTTCCGGAATGGTGGCGGGAGAAATATGGCGGAATCGCCATCTTGAAAGAACCACTGATCATTCCAAGATTGCAAAGACCAACTGACGCTGTGCAGTACCGTATCAACGTTGCTTGGATTAACACTGACAATTACAAGCATACTAACTACACTGTCTATGTCGACTACTGCATCAACGCTTTGCATTACGCCATAGAGAAAGGTTGTATGGGATCCATTACCAAGGATGTGGTAAAACGTGGCATCAAGTCCTCGAGGAACACTTATATCGGGGAGAGTTTAGAGAACGATGAACTGACTATTTGGGTGTGGGCATCGGAGCAAGACGACAGAACTGTCCATTTCGACATTCAGAAATTGGACCAGTCCGTTTCCCAAAGCACGTTTGTTTATCATGATTAATAATGATGGTGTGTCCATCGCATTTACATGGTTTATGGTTTTAATCGATAACGACAGATATATGTTACAGTCAATGTCTTCAATCATGCAGTGTGTACAATGACTAAAATAACCAGTCAACGTGTACATTACCTGATTCACTCAGTCATTAGTAACATTGTCTAAATTTCCAGGCATTGTGTACATTGTCTGATTAATTAACCCAATTATTCTACAGATTGACTGATTGTTGAACAGGGATTATTGAGAAGTCAACATTAGCACTGGTGTCGTTCTGTGATCACCGAGCCCTCTTTTAATAAGATTAATCCAATTATCCTTAAAGCAAAAGCTTTCATAGAAATGATTCTTCATTAGAGCATAGGCATTTTCTTACTGGACCTGACACTCATTCTTGTTAACATCATGGAATCTGCATTTCGTGAACAAGATGCACAATATTTTCAGAAATATTAGAAATTATTTCTTTCAGTTCGAATAACTTTTCACAGGAAACATAAGTCGTCCTAGAGACTCCGGGACAGAGTCTAACGCCTTGGTGGTGGACAGAATCTATTTCTTCAAGATTACTTTTGCAGTCTCCACCGAATACGATGGAGCCGTAATCCAGTTTAGAGCGAACCATTTATTATATAACGCGCAAATAGTGATGTAATCACGAATGGGTTCAAGCCAACCTCATTATAACACGCATATCGTCCAGGGTCTCCTTCCACGAAGCAACCTTTACTAAGGCACTAAGGTTCCCTTACTGACTTACGATCACCTTAGTGGTTATGATGCCCAGGGTGTAGAAAGCGATCTTAGTGCTGAAGTGACTGTGGCTCCCTTACATTAACATAGACTTGGTGCTAAGGTTGTTTTGTAAAACGGCACCGTTGACTTCCTTTCACAAAATATTAAGGTGATCGTAAGTCACTAAGGTAACCTTAGTGCAAGAATGGGAGTTATGGTTAACTTAGTCTAAGTTGCTTCATAAAGAGAACCCCTGAACATTTGTTGGCGTTACATGTACATGAACGTCCGTTTACGACAAGAATCGAGTTCACGTTTTAGTGTTCCGTTCCTTTCGTCACGACTTGCACCTTTCCGTAACATCCAAGAAGACGCATCATTCGTCACCGCTCGCTCCTTTCCGTCGCTATTCGGCTTGTCCCAGAATAACACGAGTTGGTCAGGAACGGCTCCGTTCGACAAAAGTGTTTGGGCACAGCCAGTCTCGTCTCAGAAACTGCCAATGTGACGATAACACCATGAAGACATAGATATCGTGTGCAAAGTAGGGTCTGTATCATTGTGTTCAGTGAGCTATTTTGTCAACTTCGAACACATTCCTAAACACACCTTGTCTGACCCAACATGTGTGCTGTTACGTCACGTCTGTTGGGGGGATCCGTCGGGAAATACCACTGCGATGCGATCTCTGAGAGATGAGTGAGTTTAGTTTCACCCCACTGTTAGTAAATATCACAGCGGGGACACCAGAATGGGTTTCACTCATAGTACCCATGAAGGGAATGGAACGTTTTAACCATAGACTACCCCACCGCCCCTCCTGGAGATAAGATTATACAGATTATACGTCATAAAACAACTGTCTGAATGAATGAATGAATGAATCTCTTTATTTCCTCCAGATAGGTCCGAATGTCCTCAATACATTTAGGGTTATGTAAATACATGTATGTAGCTAAGTAACAGAATACTCAATAAACATAGACACAAACACTCACATATACATGTACATAAACAGACTATGGGAATAGTTCCCCAAATATACACAGGTTATCAACAGTCAGGTATCGGTTATATTAATAAAACAATTGATTGAGGATATATTTTAGTTCATACAAATACTTTGAGAATTCTATAATAGTATCCAGTATCATTGTTATTGGCCCTAAGATAGAAAGCCAGCATGTCATGCTCTTCCATCATGTCTATTTTGCCATGCATTTCAACATCAAGATTATCGATGAACGTTGAGATGAATACATCTCTCTCTGAAAGTAGATATTCACAGTATAGGATAGCGTGGTGCAAGATATCATTAGCAAAGGTATCACAGCTTTTACCTTCTTTTGATATTTTGCTTCTAGATCCAATCCTTATTATATACAGCAGTTCTTCTCTCAGTTCTGGTTATAGCAATGTCATGCTGTATAACATGAGGTGGACGTGCTGTATGGATTCTAGAATATCGAGACAGGTGAGCTCTGCATGCTAACGTATATTCCCATGTTTCTTCCTCTTGGTTGCATTTTACATTTACTACAATCTTTACTCATTTTTCGCCGGCTATTCTCCTGTGTAGATTCAGTGAAATACCCGATCAAGTAGTTTACATTCCTTAGCTGTTGATAGCAACACTCCACATAAACTTCCTAAGTTTGTAAAAGTAACATAATCTGGGAATGCCCACGACATTTTCTATTATGCAAACGATGAAGTATCATCCAAATAAAGGTTTATTGTCTTACATCATTTTATTCGAATGAACATGCCTCGTTTCACACCAGAGCAGAGGGTGAGAGCAATCGGTATGTTATAGATGGCACTAGAACATATGGTAAGGACCATGGGATTCTGCAAATCCGTCGGAAGACTTGTCACACGTCTACGACTGGTCTATCTCACAGTCCCTGAACATTACATGTATTTTGTCTAATGTCAAGCCTTCTTAGCAGTGCTAGAGCCTTAAATGAAGCAAGTCTGGATTTCCTCAGGTTCTGAATCTCTGGTCTCCCTGGATCTCCTCTTCAATTAAAATGGGTTTGTTTGTTACTAGCAAAATTATATATATACTCATGGAAACATTTAAGGGAACGGATGTTTCTTAAGGCAATTCAAAATTTCTGTTTACTAACTTCAGCCCCGTGTATTATCGTTTTCGTGAAGAGCAGTTCACTCAAACTCTCCATACTGCTGTCCATGCACATGCACTACATGCTCCTAAAGTTACATGCACTTAGATTTACACGTTACATGTATGTGCACTGTCAAACACAACGGTTAAAAACATTGTTAACATGGCACAGAAATGGGAGGCAATCGACATGGTTAATGGTGGAAACTCATTACGACAGGTTGCAACAACTTTTCACAAGTCTGTTAGCGTGATATCCAGACTTTGGAATCTCTATAGAGAGACTGGTGACGTCAAAAATGAGGCGTGGTCGGGGACGGAAAAAGAAAACCACCCCACGGGATGACCGGACCCTACGCCTTCTTGCTCTGCGAGACAGGTTCAAATCCTCCTCCAAAATCAATACCGAATTCAGACGAAGAACAAACGTCAGAATTTGGTCACGTACTGTGCGTAATCGTCTTAAATCGGCTCGTCTAACGGCTGGGGAAGGTCACAGTGAACGCACCATCAAACAGCATGATCGTTATGGAGGGGGCTCTGTTATGGTGTGGGGCGGCTTTACCTTTGACCACAAAACAGATCTTGTGCGTGTTGATGGCAGGATAACAGGTGTACGATATCGTGACGAGATCTTGAACCCGATTGTGATCCCCTTTGCGCGTACAGCAGGTCGAATGTTCGAGTTCCAGTATGACAATGCCCGACCTCACATCGCTCATGTTTGTCGGGACAGACTGAGGGCTGCAGGTGTTCGGGTGTTGCAATGGCTGTCTAAAAGTCTTAACCCCATCGAACATCTTTGGGATGTTCTTGGCCACAATGTTAGGTACAGACCTGTTCAACCCAACAATTTGGATGAACTTTTCGTGGCTCTCCAGGACGAATGGCGTAGAATTCCGATTGGCACCATCCGTACACTCATTCGCAGCATGCCACGACGATGCCAAGCAGTTCTTCAGAGACATGGGGACACACCCGATATTGATTTTCATCACTTGACATAAGCCTTTTCATCTGTATGAACTTTTCTCTTACTGTTTCAAAGAATAACAGTCACAGCTATTTCATGCGTTCCCTTAATTTTTTCCATGGGTATATCTTCAGAGACTAAGCCTTAGTCTAGTCTACGATAGACTGCCAGTACCGCAGACAGACCAGCGAGTGGTATACTGAAGGTAACTACCAAAAATGAGGACCAGTATTTACGGCTGTTTCGCTAGAGAAACCGATACGTCACTGTGACGTCATCAAAAGCCAACAGCATTGGGCATTAAGTCCGCACACACAGACTGTGGCCAGAAGACTCTGCATTCACGTGCATTCTTCGTGCCAATCAACCATTCAGGGACATGACGCTGACGTGTCAACGCCGACGTGCCAACGCCGACGTGCCAGACCGAAATGAGCCATGACTGTGCGACACTGGCAGCAACGAAACGCAAGTTCCAGCTGTTCAAGATCTGTCCCCAATTGAGTCCCTGCGGTGGGAATAGCTGCAATGCAAAAGGAATGGCGTTGGATCCTTAATCAACACGTCAGCAGACTCACCTACTCGGGGCCGGGTTCGGGACTGTATCACTGCTTGTGGTGGCCACTTCCGGTACTGAACAATATGTGCTGCTCAGAATGTTGTAAAGGCTCTCAGTCGATTCTGCTTTGGTGATCGAATACTGGATAATGCACCCCTGTGTCATTCATGTGATATCAGATCACGAGCTGCATCGTTTTACTTCTTGTTATCCATTAAATACTGTTGCTGAATGAACTGAATTACAATAAAACATAAAATGTTACCATATTTTGTTTTAAACCAAAAACATATTTGGTAGCGATTCTTTAGGACGCTAGTTTATCTTCATCAATTCAAACCATCAACCATGCAAAATACGATTGCTAAAACATCATTATTCATCGTGATACACAAACGTGCTCTGGAAAATAGACTGGTCCAATTTCTGAACATCAAAATGAGCAGTTCTGTCATCCTGCTCTGATGCCCACACCCAAATAGTCAGTTCATCGTTCTCTAAACTCTCCCCAATGTAAGTGTTCCTCATGGACTTGATACCACATTTGACCACATCCTTGGTAACGGCTCCCATACAACCTTTCTCTATGGCATAATGCAAAGCGTTGACGCAGTAGTGGACATAGACAGTGTGGTTCGTATGTTTGTAATCGTCAGTGGCAAACCAAACTACATTCACGCGATACTGCATAGCTTCAGTTGGTCTTTGCAATCTTGGAATGATCAGTGGGTCTTTCAAGATGGCGATTCCGCCATATTTCTCCCGCCACCATTCCGGAAGTGGTTTTGGTCGTCTGCTTGTTTTATGCACTACAACAAATTGATTGATGTTTCTGAGGATGGTCTTTCCGGTTGAGGGAACAACGATGGACGCTACAGTACTGAAGGAAGACTTGCCCACATACCCGAGTTGATATAAAACATCTAAAGGGCTCTTGGGTACAGACGTGTCGTACATGCCCTTTTCGGATATGACCTCTGACGAAACCACAAATGACATTGAGTCTGAGAAGAGTTGGTCGAAGTCGAACATCGTCCTTCCAGTGTCGTCAAGAGGGCGGTTTATCGCAAATGTTGTTGCTGTTGAAGCAAATTTCAAAACACTGGCCATTGTGGGGTTTCCTGCAAAACAATGTTCATGCTTTAATGTATCATAAACCGGCAGCGGTGTAATAATGTGCCGACAGTTTGCATCCTTCACATTTTGTCTGTCAGTCTTATCAGTTGTGTGAACATCAATCAACCAACTGTACAAACTATACAAGTGTAGATATGTAAGCCTTTTGTGAAGTATTGTACATCACTTGTTTGATAATGGAGTACCTACATGGAAACGTGGTTTCCATTAAAAAAGATGTAAAAAGTTGTCTATCCATAAAACTAACCACGTTGTGCACATCCATTGTATAAAATTGCAATTTTGTCAAACAACACTAAAAATGACAATCTGGAACGTGTAATACATGCTTTATTAGAAGTTGTACCTGTTGGAGGCAGACGTTGTTGGGAGCATGTAGTCATGCGGAGATTGGGCTCGCGAAATCTGGAGGTTTAGAAGACAGGCGTTGTGGGGAGCATGTAGCCATGGGGAGATTTGGTTCGTGGAAATCTGGAGTTTTCTGGAGACTGACGTTGTGGGGAACATGTAGTCATGGAGAGATTTGGCTCGTGGAAATCTGGATTATGGGTGGCTAACTTTAGGGGGAGCATGTGGGCATGCGGAGATTGGGCTCGCGAAATCTGGAGGTTTGGAAGGCTGGCGTTGTGGGGAACATGTAGTCATGGGGAGATTTGGCTCGTGATAATCTGGAGTTTTCTGGAGACTGACGTTGTGGGGAACATGTAGGCATGGGGAGATTGGAGTTGTGACAGGTTGGAGATGTGAAAGTGTGGCGATGAACTGTCTTTGATTTTATGTAAAGTTGTGTTAGCACAGTAAGTGAATGAATTAGCGTGTTTACGAGTCTTTTAGCAATATTACACCACTATCACGACGGGAACTCGAGAAATGGCCTCACACATTGTACCCATGTGGGGAATTGAACCCTGGTCATCGGCCTGGCGAGTGAACGCTTTTCAGAAACGAGGCGCTGAGAGGAGCTCTGCCACACAGTTTCCATCTGTATGCCATTCGAAGAAGTGAGTTTTCAAGCTGGAGTCGCTGAGAGTCACATTGTATTTTATTGTTTTATTTTATTGTTTTACTTTTTATTATGAGTCCCTTTAAAGGCAACTGGATCCAAGGAACAAGTTTGTGTTGGGCTTTGTAAGATTGCATTCTTTGTTTCTAACCCAGTATAAGAAAACCAAGATTTATGAGAAACAACAGCCATATGAACACAGTTCTCATCCTATATTTTTCACCCATGCCCATCGCCACCTCAACAACCTACTGGCCTCTCGTTTGCATTCCTCTGTTTATACGATATCAATGTATTCTTTACACCATCATTACCATGTTGTTTGAATGCATCACTTCCCTCATCATAGTGTTGTTTTAGTGTATCAGTGGCCTTAAATTCTATCAAGTTTACCATGTTGTTTTCGTACATTGCTAGCCTCATAGTTGCATTAGATATTTATTCCTCAACGTCCTTAAACGTTTTCTTTGTAGTAGTGACCCGTGAAGGTCCCGAGGTAGAATAGGCCTTCAGCAACCCATGCTTGCCATAAAAGGCGAATATGCGTGTCGCAAGAGGCGACTAACGGGATCGGGTGGTCAGGCTCGCTGACTTGGTTGACACGTCATCGGTTCCCAATTCCGCAGATCGATGCTCATGTTGCTGATCACTGGGTTGTCTGGTCCAGACTTGATTATTTACAGACCGCCGCCATATAGCTGAAATATTGCTGTGTGCGGCGTAAAACTAAACCCACGCACTTTGTAGTAGTAGTAGTGGTGGTGGTGGTGGTGGTAGTAGTAGTAGTAGTAGTAGTAGTAGTAGTAGTAGTAGTAGTAGTAGTAGTAGTAGTAGTAGTAATGGGTGTGTATTCCTTATTACTCCCTACCATTCACCTGATGGAGCAACCTTACGTCCCGAAACGTCGTGTTATTCATATTAAAGAAGTTGACATCCATAATTATTGCTTTTCTTATGACTTCTAAATGTCCTTCAAAAAATTTTCTAACTCCGTAGTTGGTCGAAATCTATTAGATGACCGACTGGATTTTGCACTTCAGAATCGAGGTCATATGAATGCTCACGTGTCCCACCTAGGTTTTGGACAAAGTCTCAACTTTCTGTGTAAAATGGTCAGAGAAGCTGTTGGCAAAAGTTACACCTGAGCTACCAGTAGGACGAGCCTTTGATAATTGTTTGCCCGTAAATGTGTTCAAGACATCAAAGATCTCCTATTGTTTTTTCCGTATCGTATCAGATTACTTTTGTAAAGCTGCCAGTGAAATAGAACCATGATCAAGCAAACATATTTATGGTTGTATACCATCCCAAGAAAGTAGGCCTGGGTATATTGATTTACAATATTGATAATATGCCAATGAGGAAACAGATGATGAAGAGAAATCAAGGGAAAATGAGACACTTATTCCATTCCTTTGGAAATCTGTATAGATATATTACGTTGTCTCATATTGTCTCCTACTTCTTTTTAATGGTATACTACTCTAGAAACCAGATCCCCCAAATGGTGAAAATGTGATGGAGTTCAAGCGACCGAATTAGATATGATTTAACTTAGATCTGAAGCTAGTTGTCATAAGCTATCGAGCTTGCAATGGCCCTTTAAAGGTGCCACATATTATTTCAGCTGTGGAGATAACGAAGAGAAATCAAGGGAAAATGAGACACTTATTCCATTCCTTTGGAAATCTGTATAGATATATTACGTTGTCTCACATTGTCTCCTACTTCTTTTTAATGGTATACTACTCTAGAAACCAGATCCCTCAAATGGTGAAAATGTGATGGAGTTCAAGCGACCGAATTAGATATGATTTAACTTAGATCTGAAGCTAGTTGTCATAAGCTATCGAGCTTGCAATGGCCCTTTAAAGGTGCCACATATTATTTCAGCTGTGGAGATATTTTAACAGGTAACTTAATCGTTTAATTCTGGTTTGGACTGACCGATTTTCATCAAAGTAGTTTTTTTTTCTCTTTCTTTTTTTTATTTTTTATTTATTTATTTATTTTTTTTTTTTTTTTTTTGGAACACTCAGATCCTGATTTGAATTGGGGAGTTGTGGAGAATAACATTTATGTGCTCATCGCAAAAATATGTTGCTAAAATTAAAGGTCAATTTTAATTATAGAAAGTGCATTTCATGTGAAACACTTCAATTAAATTTCAAACATTAAGATAATTTTACTAAATTAAATATTACGCTCTTCTAATTAATCCATATCATTCGAAGATCGTATGTACGTTTGGTTGGCACTGTGTGCATCAAAAAGCATTGCAAGAGATAAAACAGTTTGATTATCTCAGCTCTATGTTTTACAAAGCATCAACTGTACCACTGGTGCCAGTGCTACCGCTGGACTATCACCCGTTTATTGTTAGTCTGACAGAAAGAAGAACTCAGGTGATATCAGAAGGAGATACTGATGGATGTCATTATTGTCTACGGTTATGTCACTTCACGTTCCAGCTGCACTGCACTCCACTGCTGTGAAACCCTTAAAGCTGATTGATAATAATATACTCATGGAAAATTTTAAGGGAACGTATGAAATAGCTGTGACTTTTAATCTTTGAAACAGTAAGAGAAAAGTTCATACAGATGAAAAGGCTTATGTCAAGTGATGAAAATCAATATCGGGTGTGTCCCCCGTGTCTCTGGAGAACTGCTTGGCATCGTCGTGGCATGCTGCGAATGAGTGTACGGATGGTACCAATCGGAATTCTACGCCATTCTTCCTGGAAAGCCACGAAATGTTCATCCAAATTGTTGGGTTGAACCATGTCTGTCCCTAACATTGTGGCCAAGAACATCTCAAAGATGTCCGATGGGGTTAAGATCATGCTGTTTGATGGTGCAGGCACTGTGATGTTCCCCAACGCGTCTCCAAACTCGAATTCGACCGTCAGTATGGTCTAGTGTGTACCTGCTCTCAACACTGTTTCTCACTGTTACCTGTTTCTCCATTGACGTACGGTTCTTCCTCCATTGTTCCGTGCCCACTGTAGTCTCAAGCGCTTGTGTTGCTCAGTCATGTTGACGGCGGCTTTTTAGTCCAGCCGATTTAAGACGATTGTGCACTGTACGTGAACAAATTCTGACGTTTGTTCTTCGCCTGAATTCCGTATTGATTTTGGAGGAGGATTTGTACCTGTCTCGCAGAGCAAGAAGGCGAAGGGTCCGGTCATCCCGTGGGGTGGTTTTCTTTTTCCGTCCCCGACCACACCTCATATTGACGTCACCAGTCTCTCTATAGAGATTCCAAAGTCTGGATATCACGCTAACAGACTTGTGAAAAGTTGTTGCAACCTGTCGTAATGAGCTTCCACCATTAACCACGCCAATTGCCTCCCGTTTCTGTGCCAAAGTTAAGTACTGTCTCGCCATGTTAACAATGTTTTTAACCGTTGTGTTTGACAGTGCACATACACGTCTAGTGTCTAAATGTATGTAACTGCTCATTACGAAAACGACAATACACAGCACTGAAGTTAGGAAACAGAAATTTTGAATTGCCCTAAGAAACGTACGTTTCCTTAATTTTTTCCATGAGTATATAACATCCTAACGAAAGGCTTGTAGGTGTCGTTAGGTAATTATAATGTGCACATTATTTACAATGTTAAATATTGGTACTTGTTTGGGTTGTTTTTTTTTACACCGTTTTTAATAAAAATCGAGAAATCCGTTTATATTTAATTAGCCCCGTTGAGCTCGGAGATTCAGAACCCGTGAGAGTTCAGACTGGCTTTGTTTTGGACTATTGCATCGCAGAAAGACTTGGGCGGAGAGCATGTGACAAGACTATAGGCATGTCTAAGGTCCCAACGATACAGAGCGAATGAGGTGGAAAACGTCTTCTAGAAATATTAGCATTCGTGCTGGAAAAAGATACATTGGCAAGACCCCCTTCATTTAAAACACGCTCTGCTGATTACAGCTGGTGTCTTCATTGTGTCGGTCGAAACAATGCATTTGACTACCACTGGCTTGGTAGTGTTCATTTGAAGGTGGTATCTTCATGTTGTAGAACTGCTACATTGTTTGCGTTCGCCGGCTGATGAGGTTAGTGATTTGTGTGAGCCAATTCCATGTAACTAATGTCATTTCATTAACTCTCTGCTTCAGTGACAACATAGTCAAACGTTATACTGAAATCGGGAAATGAACGACAGTTGGTCTTTTAGTGTCCATCTGGGCGAGGTGACCCACTGCTGTCAATATTTTAAAAAAGGCATTGTATTGTTGGCGTTCATCAGCTGATGAAGAGAGTGATTCCCCTGAACTGATTCCATGATGCCTAACTATTCTCAATTCATCGTCTCACAGCTTGAAGGACAACTTAGTCATACTACATACTGAAATCGGAAACTAAAAAACAGTTCACCTTTTTGTATCCACCCAGGCGAGGAGCAAATATAGACACTTTAAGAGCAAATATAGATACGAAATGTTACGGGGGGGGGGGGGGGGGGGGGGTAGGTATAGACATCCATACCGAAACAAGAAAGAAGTTGATCCTCCATAAAGACTGGTCATTCCTAAATACAAACTACCAATTTTCGTTTCATTGTAAATGTGTTTTCATGCATACGGTGCCAACCAAACGTATATATGAACTTTCAACGATATTGTTGAATTAGGAAAACCTAATTTTGTTAAAATTACCTTTAATTTGAAAAGTTAAACGCAAATGTATCAAATGCAATTTCTGTTTAAACTGGCCTTTAACCTTATCAAAATATTTTTGCGATGAGCATATAGATATTATTGTTATCCACATGGCTATTTTATATCACGATCTGAGCATTTCAAAACAACCGGCTTTAAATCACAGCAAAACCATTCCTGATTGTATAAAGTCATATCCCATTCATTCTGTCGCCAGAGCTGCACATGTTCACCAAACTGAGGATCTGTTTCTAAACCAACATGTTTTGGAATGTTACAAAAATATTAAATATATTAAAATTACCATCTCTGTCGATGGCTTCATACGAAAAGCCTGGTGTGTGAATCACAGCGCTCCTCCCCGTCTCGTCAACTGTCAGGCGGTACAGGTTATTCAGGTGAGCAATGTAGCGGCTAGAACATTGATCCAAGTAAAACAGATTATAACGTTCCAAAACTGAATCCAGATGCATACAGAGCAAATGTGTATATTTCAGAGCCGCTTTCAGCAATGATCTTGATGTGAGGAAAGTCTATAAATACATACTTCGTTATAAATACAATCTGCGAGTAGGATTCTGACAAACCAAGGATCGTAACCATTCGGGATGTCGGCAAAAAGCGGATCCTGACACCACCAAGGGAGAAAAGATGAACAAAACTGCGATACATCAGAGCAAATAGCAAGATGGATCTAGAACGTTGAATGCACAGCCCGGTGGCCAGTTTGAACATTTGTTTAAAGAATATTAAACTATAAAGTGGGGTTTGGCTCAGCTATAAACTATACCTGCTCAAACTGAATGACGCAAAACGTAATGTATTTTTTATTATGCCAATCAACCAGAGGGAGGTAACTCTGAACACGACTTGACCGCTCGACACATAATTGATTGCGTCTGTTTCAACTTTTAGTTAAATTAACTTACTTTGAAAGTGGCCCGGTTGTGGCTCTATCCTGGTCTGGCGATTTTCCCGTGCTGAATTCCCGCTCTGCACACAAGCGATGGAGATCTATCTTCCTACAACTGCATCTCAATACCCGATCCAATTGAGCGAGCCGGCGAGCAGACGACGCATCAGTTGAACACATCTCGGCCATGAACTGAGTGTATGATCAAGGAATGTCTGCGATTACTAACAGCACAAAGTCCTAGCCTACTTGATACTAAGGGAAGGCTGAACTGAGCTAAACGTGAGCCGACATTTCTTCTACCCAGAGTTCCATGCAGCCAATATTGTGCCACTGTAACAGATGTGATTGCATTCATCAGCACTTCGGTGTTAAATTCCATCACTGTCAAGGTCTGTCCTGCGACAGGTGTATATCCAAAGAGTTAAATCCTTAGGGAGCGATGGGGTAGGCCAGTAATTCAAGCGTTCGGTCGTCATTCCGAAGATCCGGATTTGCTTCCTCACATGCGTGAAGCCCATTTCTGGTGTCCCCCTGCCGATATTGTTGGAATAAAAAATTGTGAAACCAAACTCACTCACGGAGCCTTTCCTGCAATACTCGTAGTTTATTCTTCATTCTTGTGACGCGGAATCTGAGAACACCTTTCAACATCTGTTGAACTGACAACAAATGTATTTTGTGAGGTAAACAGTAATCATGCATGTTGGCGTCAGAGAAAATGAATTCCTGATATTTGTTTGTAAGTTAGTTACTTTAGGGAGCATTTCGTGCCAATCGTCGGTGTAAATTGATTGTTCTCAAGAGACGATTACGGCTATACATAATCGAGAGACCCTGTTTTTACCGTAGTAGTCCTACTTCCGGTTAGAGAGCTCTGACATGAAAACCAAGTTCTATGGATAGTAAACTTCCTTACTGCAATGAATGCGACATTTCGGTGTGTAGATACTGACAACGGAATCAAGCCAGTGATACAAAGTGTTGAAACAAAGGAGTGTTTGCCACTATGGTATGTCTATGTCCCCCGACACAAAAAAAGAATGAATTATAGCATATTTGTTAGTTTTTATCTCTTGGTAACATAGAGGACTGCTTTTTATCAAATAGCAATATATTCTTCAGGTCGGGGTTAAAATTGTGTCATGGTGACCTTGAAAATAGGTCAAGGTCATCCGAATCGACTGGTGTCTGCGTAGTCCTCTAATGTAGGCTGTCACGAAATTTGTAGACATTTTCAACAACAGATCATGAGATATCGCGTTAAGAAGAATCGGGACGAACACTATTGGGCCATAACAGAGCTTACAAAATGGTTGCCACTATGTGCCATGAAGTGTATCTGTTGATTCAAAATGTGATTGCTTAACTCATAGGCGAAAGTGGGAGATTAATGTTCACAGGGTGCACGCCAAGGTGTTCGCCTGTCAGGAAATGTCAACAAAGGGGAATAACTCACTGTCACAGGAAGTCGTCTGTCCAACACAAGATGGGTGTCAAGGGCAAAGATTTGACAGTGTATCAAAAAGAGTTGATATTAAAACTATCCAAAAAAGGAAAACGTGGCTACAAAATAGGACCGATAACAGGGAT
Organism: Haliotis asinina; assembly: GCF_037392515.1. Taxonomy (NCBI): domain Eukaryota; kingdom Metazoa; phylum Mollusca; class Gastropoda; order Lepetellida; family Haliotidae; genus Haliotis; species Haliotis asinina. Next base: position 43,660,016 of record NC_090289.1, read on the forward strand.
AAAGAGGTTCACCCTCTGTAAATATTTGAAGAAAGTTAAACAAGGTGAAGATAGGGAACATCCCGAAAGAAGAGGAAAAAAGAGAAAGTCAACAGACAGGCATGTCCGCTCACTAATGAGGATTGTGAAAACAAACAGAAGGAAATCTCTGTGTAATATTTCAGCACTTTTTAATGAAAATTTTATTGCCCAGCAATCTAAAACAAGCGTCGTTTACATGAAAATGGATATTTTAGGAGGGTTGTAAAGATGAAAACAACAGTGTCTGCAGTTACCAGGTTTAAAGGACAAGCTTTTGCACGTTCTTTTCTGCACTGGAAGTGAATCAGGACAGGTAGAAAAGTATATTTTTCAGATAACACTCAAGTCGTTATAGGTAAGGACCAAAAGCTTTTTGTCTGGCGTACTAATCAGGAGAAATGGAAGCCAGGTGTCTTTGAATCTACAGTGACAGGAAGGCCCCTCAGATTAGTGTGATATTTTGGAGGTGCAGTCGTTTTGACGGTGTGGGGACACTGGTTCCATTTGATGGTCACATAAACTCTACAAATTATACATGATGTATTAGACAGCAATCTTTGGCCAGTTATTGCGAAAGTACCGCACGGAAGAGGTTATATTTTTCAAGACAATTGCCCAGTCCATGTATCAAGACAGACGGCAATTGGAAGCAGGAAAATGGTATTGTCCAAGAGCGGTCGTCGTGGTCGCTCTCGGGTGGTAGTTTAGGATGGTGGACAAGAGACAGGGAGGACATGAGTCGGCGTTAGAGATGAAGACAGCAGCAGCCATGTTTTATTACTGTTTGGTCGAAGGATGGTCAAAATGGTAAATACAGCGGTAAACATGTGACAGAACGCACATCAGGACTGAATGGCCAATGATCCCGATGTGGAGACCCGCTCTGTCACTTACACACATATTAGAAGTCCGACGGCGATTCTTCATCGTCGACGTAGTCGTAGGTGGGGCGACGGCCTTGGCCGACACCCCGACTAGACGCACAATCCGTCCACTTCTGTCGATGATCTAGTCTCCATGGTTGGTCTTGCTGGTTGGTCTCGCTGGATGGTCTCGCCGGTTGGTCTCGCTGGATGGTCTGTCGACTGACCATATCAGCCAGGTTTTTATACACAGGGCCATTACGCCACATTGTGCAAGGTCACTGGCCCATGCACAAGTACATGCGTAAGATTAGGCGACTTAGGGAGGTGTTAATTGACATGTATTGATAGCGTTTGAGAATTAAGGGTCCTGCCCAGAGGGGGGTTTATGATAAGAGGGGACACACCGAATGTTTGCTGAATACATTACATAGACAAAGGGGATAGAATTTCGGTGCACCCTGGACTTATGTTGAAATAAATAGATCGTTTGAATAAATGAAGTTTTAAGGAAACTTGTAGAAATGATTTAGTCTATGACAGTATCAATGCCATGAGTTGGCCACCGAAATCCCCAGATTGTAATAACATAAAATGTTTGGAGAACAGTCAAAGTCAAACTTCAGAGAGACGTACATCTCATCAAAACCAAGAAAGAGTTAATTGACCTTGTGTTTAACATTTGGACCTCCCTGACACCAGCCTACGTAGTCACTGTGTAACATTCCATCGAGGAGAATGAGGCATGTTATGCAAGCAAACGGATACATCATCAAATATTGAGACAAAATCAGGTCAGCCAGTTCGTATTTCTTCACAAAAATGATTCAAAATTGCTGTGCAGGATACAGGTGAGAAATGGTGTGGCAGCCATCTTGTGAACTTATTTTGGCACGTGAGTGTACGTACGTTCGAAGTATGGACGCTGCTGAATACATAGTCCCACGTTCCGCCTTCCGCGGGGGACAAATATATACATAGCTGCAGAAGGCAGAGTAGGTTGATATACAGAGTGATTGGTAGCAATAATAAAAGAATGACGTATTCCAATTATCTGTAATGTTAACTGGACAGCATCAGTATGATATATGTCTATTTTCATAATACAGTCGTGCCCCGTTTATCCGAACACTTGTGTTTTTATTGAAATCATCCGGATAAGCGAATTTTCGGATATCTGAATCACGGGTCATATGTACAAAGAAAAGTACAAATAAACGAACATAGTAATACACAAACTTTTTCCATTGTGGGTTCATATTTCAAAATTTATTTGGTTAACTATACATTCCGGGAAACAATATTGTTCCACCCTTTTCTGATGTTTTCACAGAGCATACACATAACTATAAAACTGTATTTAAATGCTGAACATCTAAGAAGAAAAAAAATTAAATATCTACATAACAAGCGTTCTGTATGTTTACCTTGACTGAGGAGCCCACTGTTCATTGGCTGATAAAGTTCAAAGAATATAAATTAATGTTTTATTCCATCTTTATGCTGATACATGTAATTACATATTCTACCATGACTTCAGTAAATACTGGATTGTGATTGGTTAATCAAAGTCATTCAGAGGTATATAATCACGTTATATACCTCTGATTTTCCAACACGTTAAGTATTTGTTTAAAATCTGAATAACACGGTAATGGTAGAATGGAGATAAACGTATTGTGTTGGAAAATCAGCGGTATAGAACAAAATTATAATAGCTCTAAATTTTGTATTTAAAACCTCACGCTACGCCTTCGGTTTTAAATCAAATTTAGAGCTATTATAATTTCATTATATACCTCTGATTTCCCAACACAATACGTTTATCTCCTAATTAAATAACACAACAATCCATTTAAAACCAAACGTGAATATTCAAAGTGAGCTGTATTAACTTCAGACGCAATACAAGTTTCTACCGAAGATGCTCGGTTTACTTAATACCTCTTCAGAATGCATCTATGGTCATAAAAATATAATTACCTTGCTTTCATACTTGATCCGTGGAAAATAATTTTCCTTTTCCCTGTTGTGTATATTTATCTTTAGCAATTCAAAACATCACTTACATCAAAAATATCCTTAAAAACATTATTAATCATGATAAACAAACGTGCTTTGGAATACAGACTGGCCCAATTTCTGAACGTCGAAGTGTACAGTTCTGTCCACTTGGTCCGATGCCCACACCCAAACAGTTAGCTCATCGTTCTCTAAACTCTCCCCGATGTAAGTGTTCCTCGAGGACTTGATGCCACATTTGACCACATCCTTGGTAACGGCTCCCATACAACCTTTCTCTATGGCATAATGCAAAGCGTTGACGCAGTAGTGGACATAGACAGTGTAGTTCGTATGTTTGTAATCGTCAGTGTCAAACCAAACTACGTTCTCGCGGTACTGCACAGCTTCAGTTGGTCTTTGCAATCTTGGAACGATCAGTGGTTCTTTCAAGATGGCGATTCCGCCATATTTCTTCCGCCACCATTCCGGAAGTGGTTTTGGTCGTCTGCTTGTTTTATCCACTACAACTAATTGATTAATAATTCTGAGGATGGTCTCTCCGGTCGATGGAACAACGATGGACGCTACAGTACTGAGGGAAGACTTGCCCACATACCCGAGTTGATATAAAACATCTAAAGGGCTCTTGGGTACAGACGTGTCGTACGCGGCCTTTTCGGATACGACTTCCGACGAAGCCACAAATGACATTGTGTCTGAGAAGAGTTGTTCGAAGTCGAACATCGTCCTTCCAGTGTCACCAAGAGGGCGGCTTGTGGCAAATATTCTTGCTGTTGAAACTAAGCTCAAAACACTAATCTGTGTTGGGTTTCCTGCAAAACAAATTTGAGGTTTTAACATGTCATAAACCAACAACGATGTAATAATGCACGGAAAGTTTGCTTTGTAATCATCCTGCACACTTTGTTTATCAACCTTAACTGTGTCAACATCAATCGACCAACTGTACTCTCTTTGTTCATGTATAATATATAAGCCATGCTTGGGATATTGTAATGACTTGTTTGATAACAGTGTCAGGGCCTACATCGAAACCTGGTTTACGTTAAGAATAAAAAAACTGCATATCTGTGAAACTAGCCCAGTTGTGTACATAAATTGTTTAAAATTGCAAATTTTGTCAAACAAATACAGATGAAAATGGGATATATGGAACGTGTAATGTATCAGTTTTTCTTAGAGGTTGTAGTTGCTGAAGGCTGACGATGTTGGAAGCATGAAGTGATGGGGAGATTGGTGTTGTTGGAACACGTAGTCATGGGGAGATTGGAGTTGTTGGAACACGTAGTCCTGGGGAGATTGGAGTTGTTGGAACACGTAGTCCTGGGGAGATTGGAGTTGTTGGAACACGTAGTCCTGGGAAGTGGGACCACATAGTCCTGGGGAGATTGGAGTTGTTGGAACACGTAGTCATGAGGAGATTGGAGTTGTGAGGAACACGTAGTCATGGGGAGATTGGAGTTGTTGGAACACGTAGTCCTGGGGAGATTGGAATTGTGAGGAACACGTAGTCATGGGGAGATTGGAGTTGTGGGACCACATAGTCATGGGTAGATTGGAGTTGTTTGGAACACGTAGTCATGGGGAGATTGGAGTTGTGGGGAACACGTAGTCCTGGGGAGATTGGAGTTGTGGGACCACGTGGTAATGGGAACATTAGAGTTGTGGGGAGCATGAAGTCATGGGGACATTGAAGGTGCGAGGACCATGTAGTCATGCGGAGAAGTTGTAGGGAACGTGTAGACATCTTGAGATTGGAGTTGTGGGAATGTGGAGTTGTGGGAATGTGGAGTTGTGAGAGGTTGACGTTGTGGGGAGCATGTAGTCGTGGGGAGATTAAAGTTGTAAGTTGGATGAGCTGTCTTTACACTGCTCTTAGAAATATTCAACGAATATTACGTCCTAGACACCCGCCAATTGTATCCATGTGGAAATCGACCTCCTCGGGCCTTACGCCTGACGTGCGAAAGCGTTTTAAACGATGCTACACCACCACCCCTGTTTAAGTTAATAACTCTGATTTGGATTGGCCGGTTTTCATTAAAATAGCAGTTTTGAAAAGTTCGGATTATGATTCAAAATTACGGACAATAATACTATGTGCTGGTATATGCTGTATACATCTTCGCAAAAATATCTTGGTATGGTCAAAAGTCAGTTTTAATAGAAAATGCATTTGAACTTTACGAATTAAAGGCAATGTTACTAATATTTTGTCTTTTCAAATTTATCTAAATCATATTGAAGATTATACATGTTTGGTTGGCACTGTATGAATGAAAACAAATTACACATAAAGAAAAGTTGGTACTTTGTATTTAAATAAGCAAAATATAAGTTTCCACGTACGTCAAAGATATTGTTGGACTATCGTGAACATGTCCGTTTATTGTCAGTCTGTCAGAAGAATTCAGCTGATGTTAGAAGGAGACATATTTTCATATGTGGCAATATTGTTTATACATGTGTATTAGTGTCACTTCACGATCTACACTGCACTGACAATACCCGTGAAGGTTTGCCATAAAAGGCGACTATGCTTGTCGTAAGAGGCGACTAACGGGATCGGGTGGTCAGGTTCGCTATCTTGGTTAACAATTGTGCAGATCGATGCTCATGATGTTCATCACTGGATTGTCTGGTCCAGACTCGATTATTTACGGACCGCCACCATATAGGTGGAATATTGCTGAGTGCTGCGTAAAACTAAACTCACTCACTCACTGACATGCTGAAAAACCTTTAAAGCTGGCTGATATAGGTTTAACATAATAATGGAAAGTTTGTAAGTGACGATATGTTTATATGGTGTTCACTTCTTTTATTGCATTGCAGGAATGGGTGGAATGTTTGGAGCAAGCGACTGACTACTAGCATGTCGAAGGTCCCAACGATACAGAGCGAATGTGGTTCTTACGAGGAGAGGAACGCATTTTTAAAAAGATCCCCTAGAAATATTACCATTCGTATTTTAGAAAAATACATATAGGTATGGGCATGCAGAATATTCCCTTCATTGAAAACACGCTCTGTTGATTACAGCTAGTGGCTTCATTATGACGGTTGAAACAAAGCAGTTGACCACGGCCGACCTGGTAGTGTTCATTTGAGTGAGGTCTGCCAATATTGTAGAACTGACGTTGTATTGTTGGCGTTCGTGTGAGCCAGTTCCATGATGCGCGAACTATTGTCATTTCATTAACTCTCTGCTTCAGTGACAACATAGTCAGACGTTATACTGAAATCGGGAAATGAACGACAGTTGGTCTTTTAGTGTCCATCTGGGCGAGGTGACCCACTACTGTCAATATTTTTAAACTGGCGTTGTATTGTTGACGTTCATCAGCTGATGAAGATGTTGACTCCCTTGAGCCAATTCCATGATGCCTAACTATTCTCAATTCAGCATCAACTCTCAGCTTGAAGGACAACTTAGTCATTCAACATACTGAAATCGGGAAGTGAACAACAGTTGACCTTTCAGTATCCACACAGGCGTGGCCACTATTATTATATCACAACGTAATCTAATTCTGAAGCGTCTAACTTGTCTGCCAACACCCATACCAACTTCTGTGGGTGTTAATGGTTTTAACTTGGCAACTTTAAGGTCTCTTGCTGGGGTACGGCCAGTTGATACTGCCACATACATTGTCTATAACAGCAATTGGAATGTCCTACAATCCACACCATGAGACTGACAACTCATATATACATTAGCCATTCTCACAGGTTCACAATTATGTTGGGTCCGTGAAGCAATCAAAGTTGACCTTAAACAACCCATGTTGTCGTTAGAGGGAACTAACTTGATAGGTGGTCGTTCTCGTTTAACTTTGATGGATGCCATCGAGCCCCACTTGGAAGATCGATGCTTAGACAGCCATGACCATGTTATATGTAACTCTTTTGTGTTTATCATTGTAAGAGGTTGAGCTTGTTGCGTACCTCAGCATGTGGAAGTAAATGACAATGTACAATAAAGTGCAGCTGTAAGATGTTGAGCTTGTTGTGTACTTCAGCATGTGGATGTAAAACTCAATGTAGGTACAACAACAAAGAAGTTGATCCTCCTTGTTATTCCTAAATACAAAGTACCGACTTTTGTTTCATTGTAACGTTGTTGTTTTTTCATACATACGGTGCCAACCAAACGTATATGTGACATTTCAACGATATAGTCGAATCAGAAAAAAACTTGGGGTTAAATTACCTTTAATTTGAAAAGTTAAACTCAAACGTTTCTCATCAAATATACTTTTCATTAAAATTGACGTTTGACCTCACCATAATATTTTTGCGATGAGCATATATATATACAATTATTTTAAATCACGAATGAAGATTTCCAAAAATACTACTGACGATAGTATAAAATTTCCAAAATTGAGACGATATGCTGCCCCTTATAAGCCCGCCGCACAGTAGCTGGTGACAACTGGCTTTAAATCACAGCAAAATCATTCCTGATTATATAAAGTCATATCCCATTCATTCCGTCTCCAGAACTACACATGTTCACGATATTGAGGATCTGGTTTCTAAACCAACATTTTTTGGAATGTTACAAAATTATTAAATATATTAAAATTACCATCTCTGTCGATGGCTTCATACGACAAGCCTGGTGTGTGGATCACCCAGGTCCTCCCCGTCTCATCAGCTGTCAGGCGATACAGGTTATTCAGGTGAGCAATGTAGCGGCTAGAACATCGATCCAAGTAAATCAGATTATAATGCTCCAAAATTGAATCGAGATACATAGTGAGCAGATGCGTTTAGTTCAGTGCCGCTCTCAGCAGTATTTCAGTTTTTGCAAGGAGTCATCTTGATGTGGAGAAAACCTATGAATACACACATTCGTTAAAAATACAATCTGCGAGTAGGATTCTGTCAAACCAAGGATCGTAACCAAGGTTCGATGGGGGATGTCGGCAAAAGGCGGATCCTGACACCACCAACGGAGAAAAGATGAACAAAACCGCGATACGTCAGCTCAAGTAGCAAGATACAAGTTCGAATCACAACAAAAACTACAGACCTTTGAATGTACAACCTGGTAGTTGTATATGCCGAAGTTGAATATAGGAGGTTGAACTATAAAGTTGGCTTGGATTTAGCTATAAACTAACTATACCTTCCCAAACTGCAATCTATTTTTTATTATTCCCATAGATCAGAGGGAGGTGACTTGACCGCTCGACACATAATTGATCGCATCTTCGTCAACTTTTAGTTAAATCAACTTACTTTGAAAGTGGCCCGGGAGTGGAGCTATCCTGGTCTGGCGACTTCCCCGTGCTGAATTCCCGTGCTGTGCACGGGCAATGTAGATCTGCCTTCCGACATTTGCATCTCAAAATCCGTCCCAGTTGAGCGAGCCGGCGAGCAGACGACGCTTCAGTTGAACACATTTCGGTCAGGAACTGAGTTTATGATCAAGAAATATCTGTGATTACTAACAGCACAAAGTCCTAGCCTCCGCGGTGTTGGAGGGAAGGCTGAACGGTCGGTCATTAAAAAATATTGCTCTGAAAGGTGACCGAGCTAAAAGTGCCCCGACATTTCTTCTACCCAGAGTTTCATACAGTCAATATTGTACCAATGTAACAGATGTGATTCCATTCATCAGTGCCTCGGTGTTAAATTCCATCATTGTCGGTGTCTGTCCTGCGCCAGGTGTACATTCAAAGACTTCAGTGACATAGTCGTTATGGGGCGGTGGGTAGCCCAAGGTCCAACGCGTTCGGTCGTCATTCTGAAGATCCGGATTCACATTGTATGTGTGAAGCTCATTCCAGGTGTCCCCTGCCGATATTGCTGGAATATTGCTAAACGTAAAACCAAACTCACTCACTCACAATCGTTAGCGGAGCCTTTCCTGCAACACTCGTACTTTTTTCTTCATTAATCGGAATTACGCAAGTGATAGAAAGAGTTGAATAAAGGAGACAGGTGTGTGCCCCAAACATAGCAATGTCCCCCGCCGCAAAAGAACGAATTATAACATATTTATTAGTTTTTATCTCTTGTTAACAAAGAAAATTACTTCTTAAGAAATGACACGTGAATATATTTTTCCGCTCGAACGTTAAAACTAGGAGTTTGAAAAGTGATCACGTGTCGTGGTGATCAAATAGGTGAGATGATGTTGATGTACAGAGTGATTGGTTGTGATAATACAAGTATGATGCATTCTATTTCTCGTTATCTGGACAGCCGCAGTATATATGATACATGTCTATTTTCACAATAATGCACACTCTATTTCCATGTGAGTTTATATTTCAAAATTTATTTGGCTAACTATACATTCCGGGAAACAATACTGTTCCACAAATTTCAAGTGTTTTTACAGTGCATGTACATAATTTTAAAATTGTTTTAAATGCTAAAACATTGATGAAGAAAAAATGTTTCATTCAATCCTTACGCTCAGTTACATAAATAATAACAAAACAATTGCAATCCATTCAAAACCAAATGTGAATCTTGGTCCGATGCCCACTCCCAAATAGTCAGTTCATTGTGAATATGACATCAGAAGCAATACAAGCTTTTACCGAAGATGTTCGGTTTTCATAAAACCTCTTAAGAATACATCGAAGGTAATAAACATGAAATTACCTTCCTTCCATACTTGATCCGTGGAAAATTTTATTCCCTTTTCCCCTGTTGTGTATATTTATCTCTATCGATTAAAACCGTTGCTTATGTCAGATACTACCTTTAACCATCATGATAAACAAATGTGCTTTGGAATATAGACTGGCCCAATTTCTGAATATCGAAATGTACACTTCTGTGATCCTGGTCCGATGTCCACACCCAAATAATCAGCTCATCGTTCTCTAAACTCTCCCCGATATAAGTGTTCCTCATGGACTTGATGCCACATTTGACCACATCCTTGGTAAGGGCTCCCATACAACCCTTCTCTATGGCATAATGCAAAGTGTTGATGCAGTAATCGACGTAACTGGTATAGTTGGTGTGATTGTAATTGTCAGTATGCATCCAAGCAACTTTGACACTGTAGTGAGAAGCGTCAGCTGGCCTTTGCAATCTTGGCACTATCAGTGGATTCTTCAAGGTGGCGGACCTTCCATGTTTCTCCCGCCACCAATCCGGAAGTGCTTTCGGTCGTCTGCTCGTTTTATCCATTCCAACAACATGATTAATGTTTCTGAGGATGGTCTCTCCGGTTGAGGGAACAACGATGGACGCTACAGTACTAAGTGAAGACTTGCCCACATACCCGAGTTGATAGAAAACATCTAAAGGGCTTTTGGGTACAGACGTATCGTACACGGCCTTTTCGGATATGACCTCTGACGAAGCCACAAAAGTCAGTCTGTCTGAGGTTAGCTGTGCGTAGTCAAATATCGTCCTTCCAGTCTCATCAAGAGCAACGTGGGTGGCAAATATTCTTGCTGATGTAACAAATCTCATAAGACTGGACACTGGAGGGTTTCCTGCAAAACAAAAATAGCATTTTGATAAATATGTTAAAATGTATTGTGATTTGCAATGTAATCTAAAACAACAAAAAAACAGCAAATAATCAATCAAGAATTCAGTGAATGAACTCAATGTCAACATAGTATGTGCTCTTACAGTTCAGTGAAGCTTCAGATAAAACATTACCCAAAACACATGTAATGCTATCCATGCAGGACTTTTACTAATACTAATAAACCAGTTAGGGATGTCCCATTTTGATATTACGAGGAAACATGCAAGTTGGATATGTATTCAGAGAGAGATCATTCCATCCAAAACGACTAATATGCTAATTTCCTAAAAGTCATTTTCAGGATGAGCACGTGAACATGATCACAGTCAAACTCGGGTGGTGAAACGTGTCATCGTGTTGGTGTACATTTTAGTGATACAAACTGTAGGTTGTTCTGATATCGTTTTACAGTTGAATGCTTTCGGCATGCGGCGTTGCCACGTTCGTAACGACAACCTGCAGTTCGCATGTTGGAAGACGGAGTGAGTGAGTTTAGTTTTACGTCGCACTCAGCAATATTCCAACTGCATGGCGGTGGTCTGCAAATAATAGAGTCTGGACCTACGCAATTAGGATACGATGACATGTGTAAAACATGTCAAAGCCAAGTGGTTAAAGGTCACGCCGAAGACCCGGGTTCGATTCCCCACATGGGTACAATGTGTGAAGCCCATTTTCTGGTGTCCCCTGCCGTGATATTGCTGGAATATTGCTAAAACTAAACTCACTCACTCACTCACTCCGGGTCTGTGCACATTGAGTATGGAGAACAATAATTACCTTAACACCATGAATTTAAAGTGGTAGATAAAAAAATAACACCATTACCATCTCTGTCAATGGATTCATAAGACAACCCTGGTGTTTGGATCACTGAGTCCTTCTCCGTCTCCGCAACTGTCAGGCGGTACATGTTCTTCAGGTGAGCCATGGAGCGTCTGTAGAACGATACAGGTCAGATAGGATTAAAAACTATATCCAGGTAAACAGTGAAAGGTCTGTTAGGTTTAACTCCCCGCGCAGTATTACTTCAAACATTGCACAGCGTGTAAGCTTCATGTGAGTGAGTTTGCAATGGATTTTAGCAATGTTTCAGCAATATCACGGTGAGGGACACCAGAAATGGGTTTCACACTTTGTACCCATGTGGGGTATCAAACCCTGTCTTCGGCGTGATGAGTGAACACTTTAACCACTAGGCTACCCCACCGACCCTGATCTCAGGAAATGCTTACGACATAGTGGGTCGTTACATAGGCATTTGGTTACGTCTGCAAGCTTGTATGTGGTTCTGAAATAACCATGGCAAATGTGTGAGCATATCTGAAAGCATGCGGATCTTGACACTACCGAGAAACGCAATTCACCACGACATCAATGCGTAAAAGATGTCAAGTGAGGATATCGATATATTTGGGATTTACAAATAAAACCATAACATCTTAACATCCTGAAGAACCACTCAGACAAGAGCAGTAGTTTGGGTTTTCTTTAGTGTCGGCCATTTAGCCTAAGCTGGTAGCAGTCGGTCAATTATTATTACTTTTTTTTAAAAACGTCAAATTTGTTTGAATGCCAAGCTCACTGAAAGAATAAAATATTCATAAACGTACATAACTGGGTCAAGTCCGAATCAATAAGTTTAACGTAAAAGATAAAATGCATGGACGTTACCGAGGCAAAAAGCAACACTGAAAAAAGAGTTCAGGGGAGGTAACTCCCATTTCGCCTGAAAACAACCTTTGACCTGTTCAGATACCAAGGCATAACAGATTTGCCTATGTGGTTCTTTCATTAATTTACTTACTTTGTAATTGGTCCTTGAGCGACACTTCTTTGTTCTGATGATTCTTCGGTGGTGAAGCGTCGCCTCACACATGCGCAGTGTGTATCTAGTCTCCCATATCCACATCTCCAAGTCCTCAGCAGTTGAGCGAGCCGGCGGACAGACCACGTTTGAGTCGAAAACATTCCGGTCGGTAACACAAGAGTTGCAGAGAGGTAGTGATCACCTAATACGTGTGATTATAGATGCATTTAAACCAAAGGCTCCCCTCTGGTTGGAAGAAAGGCTAAACTGACTGTACGTAAATAATACTGTGTTTTAAAAATGACTCCGCTGAACGATGGTCTATCTTACATGGTTCAGTAAGGGAGGTAACTCTACATTGCTTACAATATCCTTCGTCACTTGTTTCATGTTCTCACGTATTTTTCCCCTCGTATTGTCACATGTTCGTACCCATTCACGGTGCCTAGAAAGCGGGCTTTTGTTAGTCATTAATGCCAGCAGACATGGTAAAGCAGGGTAATTCCATCTATTCTCTTGGAAATAACATCTTTAAATTATCTGTATATTTACGCATTCCAGACTTTTTTATTTGTATATCAGATAAAATTCAATTGCGTTAGTACCTACTCCTCTAGTGTAGTATATCTTTTCACATAGTGGAATTTAAACTGAGATACTATGCAATCATACCGCAAAAGCGATCAAACATATTTGTTTAAACTGATAACGTCATTTTTATCCCCCCGCATTACATGCCGGGAGGATATAGTCGACGCCTCGTCTGTCTGTCCGTCCGTCCGTCCGTCCGTCCGTCCGTAATCATTTTGTTTCCGGATCATAACTCAAAAACCGTTCAATATTTTTAGACCAAAACTGACAGACACAGTAATCTGAACCTATGGTTGTGCCTTTTGTTATTTACAGATTTTGGCATTTTATTATTATTATTATTTTGTTGATGTTGTTGTTGTTGTTGTTGTTGTTTTCGCCGACCCCAAAGTGGTGCCATGGAAACGATTCTGACGAAATCTCAAAATAGAGGCATTGGCATCATTTCCGGAGCACAACTCAAGTACTATTTGGTACCTTTCAGCAAAACTTGGCAGATATTTGAGGCAGACTACAAAGTGGTGCCTTTTGCTATTTACAAAGTTTGGGCATTTTTATTTTTCCCGGTTTCCATGGAAACAGTTTGGACTTTGTCTCAAAATCGATGGATGGACTCCGTCTCCGGAGCTCAAATCGAAAAGCATTTCATATCTTTCAACAGATCTTGGCAAATATATGAGACAGATCTTAAAGTGATGCCTTTTGCTGTTTACAAATATATGGCATTTATATTTTTCATGAATTGCATGGGAACAATTCAAACGTAGTCTGAAAGAACATTAAGTAACTGTCAGATGATTTGTCCTTTCAAATATGTGGGGGCCTGTGGGAATGTCATTTTCTGATGACTCTTGGTTTACAATAAACGGACGTACAAATATGTTTATAAAATGTTTTATTATCTTTCCATCAGAACATTTCAACGAACACAAGCAGACACGGGATCCTCATGCTGTTAAACGTAGCCATAACATATTAATTCAGTCGTTGTTTAAAAATTTGACATCAAAATTTGATAAGTATTCCTATAAAACAGTCTACGTCAGCATTTGGAGTTCTACATCTGAGTAAAGATTCTATATCTCAGATCTGTTTATTTATGATACCGTAAACTATGATAATGCAACACTCATAATTCAGCAGTGTATGTGTGGCCGGGCCTAAGTCGGCCATACTTCATCTTTGAAATGAGAACGATTTTATTTTGATGGGTTAAAAAATCTCAATATTATTTCATATTTTTATCAGACTAAGACTAGTGATATTAAGAGACCTACGACTGAAGATGGGTGTTCGTTTAAAGACGAAAGCTCTTCAGGAAAAATGTCTTCATGAACATTGTCTTCAGTTACAATTGTAACTTTTAACCTAATAATTATACAGAAGACGTCACTGTGTTGACAGTTTCAGCAGATGAACATGGTGACCTCTAGTCTCAATTTAGTGTTGTTGGTCAGATTTGAACTCGGTGTTTACAGTGTGTATAGTAAGCTACACATTGTATGTGTTCATACTGACGAAATATTGTTGTCGGTTTTGTTCATTAGTTATCACTTTCTCAGTTGTGGTCATCCTCTCGCATTTCGGCAACTCGTCAGTAACCGATGGATCGTCGTGGAAAGAAAATGTTTATCTTTGATTGTCCTTAGCTACATCCATCATTTGATGGACAGTTGTCAAACCAGCCTCGGTGTCAACAATGCGGTAAACTTCCTTAAGGTTAGAGTCTTCTTCAATTTGTTTATACTACAGGTTTTCGGTATCTCCGTTTTATCATCAACGCATCATAATTCCAACCACTGTTTTGTTTATACCACAGGCTTCACCAGTCTAAGTAAACTTAGTCTCAGTACTTTTCATTACACTCCACTACTGAGTGGAGGTGGTCGCGTCAGGTAATTTTTCGGCGACCCTCCAGTCAAACGCGAGAAGGCCGATCGGATTTAACCAATCAGACATCGACTACTGTGTATGGTTTGGAGGGACTAGTCAATCACACTGATCCCTCAATAAATGAAAATCCGCATAAAACACAGGTATTTGACCTGCAGTATATATGTATATATGCTTAGGGCTTTGTGACGACATGGTTACCACTAGCTGATATTTATCCAATCGTATAAAATCGTATGGAAAATAGCATTCAGAATCGTTCGGATACAACCCTTTCCGACGTAAAAGTTCAAAAGGTATGTGCGAATGTCCACTTTCGCGATTTGGCAAGCTGTGTTCTGGTCAGTCTCAAAGCTTACCTGACGCTACCTCTTAGGTTTTGTTAGACTCAGTGGTGGAGTGTAACGGAAAGGTGGCTTAGACTGCAGGCTTCACTTGCTCGTGTTTATATCCAATGTCATACACGATTACCACAAAAACAGAGTACATTATTATTCATCATGATAAACAAATGTGCTTTGAAATACAGACTGGCCCAATTTCTGAACGTCGAAGTGTACAGTTCTGTCCACTTGGTCTGACGTCCACACCCAAATAGTCAGCTCATCGTTCTCTAAACTCTCCCCGATGTAACTGTTCCTCATGGACTTGATGCCACGTTTGACCACTTCCTTGGTAAGGGACCCCATACAACCTTTCTCTATGGCATAATGCAAAGTGTTGATGCAATAATCGACGTAAGTGGTATAGTTCGTGTGATTATATTCGTCCGTGTGAATCCAAGATACTGTGACATTGTGTTGAACAGCGTCATTTGGCCTTTGCAGTCTTGGTACAATCAATGGATTCTTCAAGGTGGCGGACCTTCCATGTTTCTCCCGCCACCAATCCGGAAGTGCTTTCGGTCGTCTGCTCGTTTTATCCGCTCCCACAATATGATTGATGTTTCTGAGGATGATCTGACCGGTCGATGGAACAATTATGGATGCTACAGTGCTAAGTGAAGACTTGCCCACATACCCGAGGTGATATGAAACATCTAATGGGCTCTTGGGTACAGACGTATCATACAGTGCCTTTTCGGATATAACCTGTGACGAAGCCACAAATGTCAGTCTGTCCGAGGTCAGTTGTGCGTAGTCAAACATCGTACTTCCAGTGTCATCAAGGGGAAGGTGGGTGGCAAATATCCTTGCTGTTGTGACAAATCTCATAAGACTCGACATTAGAGGGTTTCCTGCAAAACAAACTTTCAGTTTCAACTTTAACGTGGTCATAGTGGCAGCAGAATATTTTAATTGTAATTTTGTTTGCAGTCGTCTAATAAGCAAATAACGTGAGGTCATACATGCGTCAATTGTCGACATCTGTTACGTGCATTGCATATATATGGGTCTGGCTTTCATGAGTTGTAGGAGGCTGCAGTTGTGGAAGCCAGGAGTCATGGGAGGCTGAATGTAATTGGTTATTTTTCAGAAGGGTAAGAGAGTGGGTAAAAAGACTGGAAGCTGTGAGCAGCGTCATCGCCAAGTATGAATTTACGCTGCTTTTACCAATATCCCAGCAATATCACTGCGGGGACACCAGAAATGGGCTTCACACATAAACTATAAACTATTGATTTGATATAGCGCCAATTTTGATAAAAATCTTCAATAGCGCTGTAATATAAGATATACAGACAAGAATGTTAAATAGCAGGATATTTACACAATACACAGAACGAGGGCAGATTTTCAAAATTGTGAGAAGAGGTGAGTCTTAAGGGCTTGCTTGAATTGGTCCAATTTCTGTTTTCTCCTGATTTCATCAAGTAAGACATTCCACCAGATTGAGCCCTGGACGTTGAAGGATCTGTTGGCAAAGGTCTTTCTTTTAACATGTGGTACCCTCAACCTCATGTACTGACTACTCGACCTCATGTTCTCCCTTCCAACTTCAGCTTTTGTCAGAAAAGATCGGAGAACCCATGCGGGGAATCGAACCCGGATCTTCAGTGTGAAGAGCAGAGTTTTCAACCATTAGGCTATCCTACAGCCCCACGAGGAACTTGAAAAGTAGAGGTGATGTTTTCGCTGTTCTATCCTGGGTCATTCAAGCTTGTTTTTTGCTACACTAATTGTGCGTTGTTCAAAAATGCTTCTGTTTACGGAGCAGTGTATAACAATACGGTCGTGTAAATGTGAACATTATGGCGACTCATGGACAATTTCCAGTGTATGCTCCCACGGGAGTTGAGAATGACCAAGTCCAGACCTATCCACTGTGAGACGAAAATGCTCTGTGCACATTGAACGTGTTATCCCGACAGTAAAATGGAGTTTGTTTCAATAACATGAATTCACGCCCCTTCACAATTATTTTTCAAAATATACCATTACCATTTCTGTCGATGGATTCAAATGACAACCCTGGCGTGTGGATCACGGCGTCCTTCCCGGCAGCTGTCAGGCGGTACATATTCTTCAGGTGGGCCATGTAGCGTCTATAACAAGAATCAAGCCCCATCGATCATAATGAGCTAAAACTACGTCCAGATAAATACTGACTGCTTTTATTCTGATTTCAGTAATATTTCGGTTATTGAATAATGTGTGCTCTTGATGAGAGCGAACGCTGGTAGTTACATTCAAGGCATCTGCATGGCCCCGAGCCTACGAGCTTGTGATTCGGACGTATCCTGATGCGATCAAGGGACACAACTCCGCTCAGCAACATTGGCAATCCGTCGATCGTGCCCTCGGCAGAAAAGACTTCGTTGTAGGGCAATAGTGTTGTGTACATACAAGATAAGCTTTTTACCACCTCAGTGGGTCACAGTTTGACTTCACTTTTATCGGGTGTTGCATATCTAATGAACAAACAGAACTTCATAGGTGGAAGAGTAAGTATGTAGAGACCTAGCTGTGTCAACCTGAACAGACTATTTTTTTCTTACCTTTCAATTGGGCCAGGAGCGGAACTGTACTTATCGGACAATTTTTCGGACGAAAAGTGTCGCCCGATAAACGGGCTATTTATACGTAGATCCATTTTCCCATTGCTAGATCTCAAAACTCTCAGCAGTTGAGCTAGTCGGCGAGCAGGCGGTTTGGTCGAAGTCATTACGATCACTCGCTGGAGAGTTAACAGTACAGATGGTGAATATTCAGCAAGCGCGCGTGGTTATAAGCATATTCAAAAAAAAAATCCCTTGTAGATAAAAACAGACTTCGGATTGCACTTGTACCTGCATACTGTCGTTTATCTAACACAACTGCACGACCGAGGTCACGACATGTTGCACAGTAAAGGAGGGCAACTCTTACATTGACATGTGATTGAATTCAAGTGAGGGAGGGAGTTAACTTTTACGCCGCGGTCAGCGATAATCCAGCTATGTGACTACGGTTTGTAAATAATCGAGTCTGGACCAGACAATCCAGTGATCAACAACATAAGCATCCATCTTATGGGATACAATGACATGTGTCAACTTTGTCAGCTAGTCTGACCCCCCGGTCCCGTTAGTAGCCTCTTACGACAAACATTGGTCGTATTTCCATTCCACAATATACGGTTTTCGTGACGAGGGAGGTTTAAATGCTGCTTGTAATTGCTACTCCAGTGTTCAAATGGAGAATTCCTGAATCAGTGATCAGACATGGCGATGTTTCAGTAATTGCAGGATCCACAGCATTATACATAAATAAATCAATAATTGTGTGCATTCTTCTCGCCTTGCATGCCTGCAGCATTGCTGATGCCGCATCTAGCAATATTCGCTCACTCATATCATATATATTCTTCATGTTAGCATCACAAATAGTACAGCTGGTATGCACATTACATCATTTGAAATATAATATTTTATTCTGCAAAACACTGGATAACAATCATTCATGGACCATTCATACAAGTATCATATTCATATCTCAGTTATACATCAAATTTCGCCATTATGATATCATAAATACAACATCTGTCACTGAGAACGTTAGTGCTTTACCAGCATAATAATGATGTTCAGTACGTATGACGTATTCAAACCTGAGTGTAATATTATACAAATTCAAAAGAGTAGGGCATGTTCCGTTTTGAGAGTATACCACTAGAAAATTCCAGTAATGTGAGAAAAAGCAATACATAATCCACACAGATTAAACGTTTCCAAAGGAATGGAATAAATTTTCACATTTTCCCTTAATTTCTCTTTATCATCATTTTATCCTCTGTTTCCTCATTTGCATCTTATCAGTCTTGTAATCCAATATCCTGCATATTTATATGGTTATTTGTATCATGACAGCTACGTAATTGTCTTTCATATATATTCAGTAATAGCTGGGATGTTATTCAGGACAATGTTCATACAAGTACACAATGAACATAATATTTGCCACTTCCAGAGAGAATATTTCATGATATTATTTGATGTACTTGTTAGCACCTGTATGTGATCTTACCTTATAGAATAAGGAGGAATTTCGTGAGCAGCCAATAAGATACTTACTGTGTTTGTTGTGAGTTCCAGTTTGGCACCAGGAATTAGAGGACAGCTTTTTTTATAGTCGAAAGAATACTCTACACACCCCTCATCAACATCGCAGTTCTTTTCATTGGCCAAACCAGACAGTGAGTCCTTTAATTATAATTCTGGGAATTGATTGGATAAGCCGAAATGTCACGAGTGATAGTAGCGTTAATTAGATCAGATTACTTTAGTGTTTGTGTTTAGAACTGCTCCCTCAGTGTCAACAGTTATTTGAGCCGGTGTCACGTGACCGGGACACAATGGTACTTACATGACATTACATAGTCGTGTACAAAGGTCATTACGTAATGTTAACTAATTGCAAGAAACGAAAACAATAGATATGGTTATTGAAACTCGGGTGAAACTGAAGTGTGCAACAACACCTCCCCTTCCCCTTCCCCTTCCCCTTCCCCTTCCCCTTCCCCCTCCCCCACCCCACCCCACAACACACACACACACACACACCACCATCACCCCACCGCACACCTTCCCCCCACACGCTTTTCTCAATCGTGTTCACCCCTCCTTTCTCAAACAGCTGCATCCGCACCTGGATAGTGTATATTTACATATATTTGATGTAAATTAGCATTGCTTGGTTAGCAATCGTCACTCTAATAAAAATTGTGTCAATGTTAGTGACTTTTTAGAATGAATACAAGACATGTCTAATGGAAAACAACATCTTTCCGTTCTTTGTAACAAGCTATGTGACAAACATAAAAATATATACATACAAATCAATATGAAATTGTACAGTATTCATTGTCGCACTGTCACAAATTTTATATCATTATGCAAGATGATTATTGATTTCAACTTAGTGATAATTTTTTTTTATTTTTAGATATCAGCTATGGGGCTCAAAATGTATTATTATCTAAAATAACTTAACTTTATCGAAATATATATTAGTCTGACATTTGAATATACCTAAAATCTCGATGTAAAAGGATCCCTCGGGTAGCCTAGTAGTTAAAGCATTGGCTCGTCACCCCCAAGACCCGGTTACTTCCCTCTGGAGTACAATGTGTGAAGCCCATTTCTGATGTACATGCCCTCAGATTGTTGGAATATTGCTAAAAGCGGCATAAAACTAAACTCACTCACACTAAATATTAACGAGAGGGTAATGGGGAGTCAGTCCACTTGGCTAATGTACACAAGAATAAATCCCGAGTAAGTCCCGAATAAGCCCCGAGTAAGTAATCGATATTAGACAGCTACAGGGTAATATTTAAAGTTAATAATTAGCACATGTTTGCAGTCAATTATAAAGGTGATTTTATTCGAAGACCATTAGATGAACATAAATTGTGATTTTATGGTTCCTTGATATTTGGAAATTTAAACATGTGATATTCTAGTTATTTTCTAGAATATCAGGTTTTGACACGTTTTCATATAGTTAAAGATTGTTTTCGCTAATCTGTAGGCTTCACAGTGATCGATGATCGATGCTCACTCACTCACTCACTCACTCACTCACCCAGCAATCACGATGCATATAAGACAGTTATATGTGCTTGAATACTGCAAAGTCCAGACGCTCGAATTTACTACCCGAGGGTGCATTCATACAAGATATACAAATTAACAGTCCTACATATTCAAAACAGCCAAAAGTTCATAAGTTCATCAGAATGGAAGTAATCTTTAATGGACACGAGCTCATGAGAATATCTGAGCAACACGCCAAGTGAGTGAGTGAGTGCAGTTTATACCATCGTAGCTCACTCTGCGTTGATGATGCTGAGTTTGAGAAAACCTTTCATCATCCCTGGAACTGGCAATGAATTGATTTTGTGAGGTAAACAAATCCCTATGCACTTCCTAATTTTATAACACACTAGGTGCCTAAGCGGTGGAACTTCCGCCGCTCTGGACTGAAGAAAGGTCCTTAAGTATCTACCCGACTCTCCGTTGAATATAGAGGCGTTATGGTTCCATATCCATGGATCGCTGATGACGTCATATCCGGATTTAAGCAGCTGGTCAATCACATCAAAGCCCTCTGTACAATCTAACCGCGCGGCCTGTAACAATAAAGTTTCGTGTGAAGATGATAATTCTTCGAGGAAGGCATTTATTTGAATTAAATAGTTTAAGACGTCCCATTTCCGTAACATCAAGGCAAACTGAACAAACGTTAATCCATGGCGGCTAAGGATTCTCAGATCTGCCCCCTTTTCACACAGTAGTCTGACGGTATTAACCCGGTTCTCGGCTACTGCCACGTGTAACGGACTTTCGCCCGACCTTGACCTCACATTGAGAGAACATCCGGTTGACACCAACGTTTCCACAGTTTCATCAGAACTCCTGACAATGGCATAGTGGAGAACAGGCTCTCCAGTTCCCTCCGTTCTAGAATTAGGATCTGCTGCGTTTCCCATCAAGCACCGAATGACTTCTACATGGTCCGCACGTGCAGCTTTGTGCAGTGGCGTTCGCCCATCGCTGTCTCTCAAGTTCACATCTACACCTGATTCTATCAGCTTCTCCAAATAGCTGACATTACCAGCGGAACATACTTCGTGAATTTGGGATCCCCCTTTATTTGTATCCTGGCTGACGTGTAGCATTGTGAAAGCGTCCTTGTCATTTTTGTGAAAAGAACTAGTTTTGATATGTACTGAGACAAGAGTGTCAGGCCAACATCAGACATGGTCCAAAAATATCACCTGCACATCTCTCCTCAGCCTCAGAGAAACACACAGACAGGAACGGCGAAAATAGTCGATGCAGCGGCCGACAACAACTTTGTACGAGTGTGCACAACATGTTTGGTGTTTCTCTGATGATTCTGTCCTTCAGTTCACGCACACTAAATAAGGACAAGGCCGGGGCAATGTGCAGCGAATAAACTAGCAGTAACGAATGGATAATTTTATGGATTTTGAAGAAACATGGATTCTACATTTACCCAGTGTGTGAAACTACAATTATAAAATATTTCTTACTCTTAGATCACCCCGTGTGTCCTGAATGCGTTAACGATCACTTTTAGATCACTGTTATTCTGTGCCGAACTTATAGCAAACCAGTACAAGGGAGGTAACTCGTGACACATTAACCGTGCACTATGTTCTGCAAAATACCTACAGTGTTTGTCTCACAGTCCCAGAACCACAATGTTTTCTCTACAGCCTAACCCTCCCTGCAGTGCTAAGGCTCTAAATAAAGCAAGTTTAAATTACCTCTGATTTAGGCGAATCTCAGGTCGGACTTTTCAGGCCCCTTTTCAATTTAAATAAGTTTGTCTGTTACAATCATATATATATATATATATATGTATGTATGTATGTATGTATGTATGTATGTATGTATGTATGTATGTATGTATGTATATATATATATGTGTGTGTGTGTGTGTGTGTGTATATATATGTATATATATATATATATATATATATATATATATATATATATATATATATATATATATATATATATATATATATATATATATATATATATATTCAGAGACTAAGCATTAGTCAACAATAGACCCTCCTGTAGGTATGAATTGCCCAACAACTACGTATACCACAGTGTATACCCTTCTTGAACAGCTGCATTTAACTCGGAAAAAATATTGCAATAATGAAAGTTAATTATAATCCGCACGATGTAAACTATTGGAGACAAATAAATAATCTCGGAGGCATATTTGGATATGACTAATAAGTATCACTTATTCACGTTACGGTCGCACTATAATGTTAATGCAATGTTAAAGCTCTGTGTAAATACATAGCTGAAATTATATTTTGCACATGATTTTCATAGTATGTAATGGATGAAAAATCCCTTTTTTGAATCGTGTTGTACAACGAGTCACTAATTCATATATAATCCTACCGTCAATAGTAATAACAACTGACATTTGAAGTTTATCGTTATTTGTGACATCGCCTGTCTGATACACAGTAGAAAAAGTTTCTTTCGAATTCCTATGCAGTAAAACAATGTTGATGTTCACCTCACCCTGAGCATCTCGTTCTATGTGCTTCAAAATAAGTTGAAGCTGGGTATTTTGTGTATAATAAAATAAAGACGTTTTTGTTTGCGATGAATACGATAAAGAATATCTTGAAAACACCTATACACTCGCTTGCTGTCTCCCTCATACTGAGTATAGATGGAGAGTTATGTCCCTTAGACCGTTGAAATCCTTCGTATCCAATTTTTACAATCTGCTTCACGTTTTTCATATAATGACTAAATCAACTTCTATTACTGTGTCTATATATATGTATGGAATCAATGCATGGACAGACGAAGTGAGGCTTTGCCATCGTTGTAGATCTAGTCAGACAGGGACACACATTTCAATCCCAACTTGTGTTGTGGGTATAAGTGTCCCAGTTTTTTGATGATGTATTTTGATTATTCGATACAACAAAGACTGGGTATCATACATCAACTAGGAACATGATTAATCTAAACTAAATACAATAAATACAATTCAAATCCATTGCACAAATGAGAAGCAATCCAAGCTTGCCTGATCATTCTAAACTTTAGCTGGAGTCCTTGTGTAATGTTAATTTATGCAGTGTGGAAAAACGTGCGGATCTTTTTTAGTGATTGTATGTGCGCTTCAGTTTATACGCACGGTTGATATGTGTATTAATTTGTCGTCTACGTTGAAGAAGGTATCTTCTACCAGATGAAAGTATCATGAACGTAGATGTAAATGTCTCCCACAAAGAAGATAATTAGATGTCTCAAATACGCTTCCATAGAAGGTCATATTGTTGAGCATGCGGGGTGTTGCTCAAGGGGGTCGAACCTTCTGAACCCGGCTTAGCTCTGCTAACGCAAAGAAGATCTTCAATGTGGTCATAAGTGATTTTCAAATATTGGGGTTCGAAACCCCCGAACGCCCCTCTGGATCCGCCTGTTAGTCACTGGACTGAATATCTGGAGTTGGCAATCATCTCGCACATCAACATGCTGCCGTCATATAGCTATATTACTGACAGGTTACAGGAACGATAAACAGCAAACTCACACAAACACGCAAACAGACACTCAAACGTAGAGTCACGAGAGCGGGAGAGAGAAGAGAGGCATGTACTCAGTAGAGTTCGCCATCTAAACTATTCCAACACGTATAATGCTGCCTACGTGAAAAACTACACGTAAAAACACAACGCCAAGATGTGGTGACACAGATCAACGTTGTAATTCGACTTCCATTCTTTCCCACAGCCATCTTTATATGCGGCCAACTCAGGACTATCCGTAAGTCTGAGCCGTTCATTTAAGTGTACACACAGTTTATATTTCACCTCTTTGATATCGAAACCGCAGACCGAATACACAATTGCTTTACGTTTATTTGTTATCCGTTCGCGGGTTAATTCCAGTATGGCTGACGGGTCGTCGGCTTCATCGTCTGGCTCCTTGAGATTGAAGAGTTTCGGCTTCACTTGAATCCCGGGGCAGCTCCGATGGCGACTGAAACTCTTTACTGGTTTTTAATCTTTCAAACAAACATTTGATGGTGCGAAGATTGGAATAAATTACATAACAAAACAGTCTGTCCCTGCCATCATGTGCTGGTCCAACGAATGATGCGAGGCGTTGAGCTTTACGGTCTCTCCATCTGAGTTGTATGTTGCTGGTTCTGTTTGTTGTTTGTTTTAGGTAAAATACAAACTGTATTTCAGATTAAATGGCCAGCCATTTCGCTGACAACTTTCAACTTTATGTTAGGTATCCTGTCTTCAATTAGGATATGACCACATCTGTGTTTGAGGACAAAATATAAAGATAAAGCCAACTGTACCGATTATGTTAAGCACCATCCGATAACAGCAGGCAATGGGATACCCTCATCAATGGATACAACAGCCTGATCTATCAACAGGCTGTTGGGTACCCTCTTGCTATATCAGGGGCGGTGGAGTAGCGTAGTGCTCAAAGCGTTGGCTCGTTAACCAGAAGACCAGGGTTCGTTCCCCAGATAGATCCACCGTGTGAAGCCCATTTCTGGTGTCCCCCAAAGTGACATTGGTGGAATATTAATCAGTCGGCTACCCTCTCCCTGTACCAACTGGTACAACCAATCAGATCTGTTAATAGGCTGTCGGCTACCCTCTCCTCGTATCAGGGGCGATGAGGTCGAGTCGTGATCAAAGATCCGGGTTCGATTCCTGATGGATACTGTTTGTTAAGACCACGTCTGGTTTACCCCGCTGTTATATTATTTGAATATTACTTAAAGCGGTACAAAACCACACTCATTCACCCTTCTTGTATCAGTTTGCACAACCAACCTGGTCTGTCAATAATCAGCCGGCTACCCTCTCACTACACCAACTGACACAACTAAACTGATCTGGCAATAGGCTGTCAGCTATCCATAAACGATATATCTCGGTGATCTGGTGAAAGTGCTATATATATATTTTAAACAAAGACGTCTCTGAATATTAGCCGTAATAATGCCGTAGACAGGCTTCAAGCTGGCCTCATTTAAAGCTTGACCATGCACTGGCGGTTTGGTTTGTCGGCTGACTTTGACATCAGCGCAGAAGACTTTCATGAAAAGAAAGCCAAGAAGAGACTTTCATCTCAAACGACGCCTTTTAAACGTGAATTGAAATCAAACGTAGATTTACGATGTGCCATTCAATTTGCTGCTCTTCAGCGAAGGTTTTATTAAGTTTAAACCAGTACACGTTACTCAGTTGCCCACGAGACGCGCAATCATTGGTGTTAAGAGTGATTAAGGTTTCATGATATGAATTATCAATATCGCACCCATGGGGGACACAAGAAATAGACTTAAGAAAACCTTTGGGAAAACGAGCCCGGGTTTTCCAGGTGAGGATAATTATCACAAGGTACAGTTCTTGGTAAACTTGCCCATGTGGCTAAGGTAATGGTATATATACACATAGTGTAAATGAAAACTTCTAGAGCAAATATAAATATAAACTGGAGACCTACTGTCCGCTCATCTAGACTTGTCTCTGTAAAGAATAGATTTACTATACATTAAGCAACTCCCAGTCACCACTGAAAGTCATTTAATATTCATCCAGTCGTCCTGAACAGAAACATCAATGGACCATAAGTGAGTGAGTGAGTTTAGTCTTACGCCGCACAAAGCAATATTCCAGCTATATGGCGGTGTTGTGTAAATAATCGAGTATAAACCAGACGGTCCAGTGATCAACAACATAAGCATCGATCTGCGCAATTGGAAACGATGACATGTGTCAACCAAGTCAGCGAGCCTGACCACCCGATCCCGTTAGTCGCCTCTTACGACAAGCACAAGCCTTACGGCAAGCCTGGGTTGTAGACCTTCACGGATCTGGACGATAAGTAATCAAGAGCTGTTAACCAGCCACTACGTATTACTGAGTGAATGAGGTTAAATGAAATCAGGGTGTGCAGCTTAAAGCGGGAGGGGGGGCCGAATCAATGCAGGTCTCGAACAATTAAACCCAACGAGGTACCACAACTGTGCTGCTAACAAACTTAGAATTTGTGGGAATCCACGAGCCAGTATAGAAGGCATGTAAGTCTTTCGTGGGGCTACTTCCGGTCTGCCTTTGAGACTGGGCCCAACTTACTTCCGATACCAGATTTTTGGTGACAAGTTTCTACTCACAGGATACTATTGTGTGTCTACTACTAATGTAGTGTCAAACTATAGTACGTATGCCCATAGTGCTAACCATCAACAGCACAGCACATTATTGCCCAGTGTGCCTGTTAGAAGCTTGAAGGTTCTAGCCACATGAAATTTTCCACCGGGTACCCATTTTCCTGTTGGAAAGTGAACAGAGGCAATTTTGAACACCTGACCTACCGAAGCTGAGACCACATGTATCACATGTGCTTCGTAGCTGAGCGGGACTGAAGTCAAGCTGCCAAACTCGGTCACCCATCCAAGGACTCTCCGAGCTCGAGTATATGTAATCTTTATCACCGAATTGTGACCTGAGCTTTGTGCACAGGGCCGCACGCCACTGCAAGGCGAACCACCCGACCCCGTTTGTCGTGGTTTATCGAAGACGGTCTTCAGCTTGACGAGTGGTTTAACCATTAGACTACCCCCATCGCCCCTTAAAATATGTTTTTTCGCTGACTAGTGACATTCCTGAGATTATCATCCATCTCTTGTGTAACCCAGATCAACCAGAAGATATGGTTCCTTAACGGCATACTTTCGGGAAACCAGCACACTGTAACGATGGCTTATCTCAAACAAAATAAGTAATCTTCTAATCAGAGTATCCGATAATCTGTTAAGCCACAAATGTGTAGCCAGCATGCAAGTCAGCCATTTACGACAATCTGTCAAAAGTAACCTGCATGTCGGCAACATCAAAGGTGATGATCCAATCGGGGTTTCAGGTGTGAAACAGGTGCAATACGACAGGTGTGTCAAGGAAAGTGTCAACTCATCGCTTAGAATCACGTCATAAGGGGTACAATTACTGCTTTAGTAGACACGCAATACCTGTGTAATTACTTCGAACGCCGAGTCGGAGTTATATGGCGTGCTGTATATCGCAACCCGTTGAGGAAAATATTTCAAACTTGGCGTTGTTGCTGCGGCGTAACGCTGTTGAATTCAAGCCTGGTGGCCCCAGGATTGGGTTTCGGGTGAGTGACATCGAAATGAAATATACTTGTATCGGTCGACTAACTTTACTCTTTATACTGAGTCAGTGGGTCGAAATGGTAGCATCTGAGAAAGAAAATATACTTGGCGTTTCAAGAATGGGGGATGGCTGAGGTTCTTCGTCATCTCTGTTGATGTAACTATAACCATGTGGGGGACAACCGTTGCCCCTGTATGCGTGACTTTCTATCGTGAGATGATGTGAAAAGAGGTGTACGTCGCTTGAGAGAATATTAAGTTATATAGCGACACGCATTTCGTGTGGATGGGTGTTTGTGCTCGTTTGTTGGTTGGTTTGTTGTTTAACGCCACCTTTATCAGTATTAAAGCCATATTGCGGCGGTCTGTAAATAATCGAGTTAAGACCAAACAATCCAGTGATCAACCTCATGAGCATCGTTCTACTCAGTAGGAATACGATGACATATGTTAACCAGGTCAGTGAGCTTGACCACCGGATCCCGTTAGTCACCTACCCGATTCCGTTAGTCACCTAGCCGATCCCGTTAGTCACCTACCCGATCCCGTTAGTCACCTCTTGCGTAACCTCATGGGTTACTGAAGATCGATTCTAACCCAGATCTTCAAGGTTGACAAGACCATGGAAGTGGTTGTATTTCCAGTGTTTATTGGAGCTGCATGTTTCGGAGACATGCGCATCGCACCGACTTGCCTTTTATTCCGCGGGAAAAAAACACAGACCATTACTGTCATACTGTATGATATCTTACTGTCAATGTGTTATTGTTGTGTAATTTTCTAACATTACCCAATTAAGCTTGGTCAACAAATCCCCTTTCAGTTTAACTATTGAAAACACAACTCTTTTAGACATCGCTTAACTCAGATATACTCCGAGGTAATTAACTACTGTAACCGTGTTTACGTTCGAAGCGTAATGGATAGGAAGCTTTGTTCATGTTCTTGTACAACGTCAGGACAGTTCTGTGACCAAACCTTATGAAAACAAACTTTTCTGTTTCCTAGAATCTTACACGAACACGATACCTTCTCCTCCAGTTCCCAGCCAGATCAATCACAGGGAGGTAACCCAAGCGTTGGCCGCCAGGTGGCTCTACCATCTGTAGCCTCGCTGTCGACTTGACGGAAGAACGCGTAGTCTAACGTTGAAGTGTTAACAAATTTACCCACAAAGGAGGGATTTGTCCGTAATTGATGTTATGTCATGGTGCTATGTCCAGATTGATGTAACAGTGTGTTGTATGAGAGACACTGCATGTCCTCAAATTGTAATTACAATGTCTGGTTTCAAGTCGTCTCAAGAGGTCTGTCTGTAGATGCTGTGTCGCTTCCAACCGCTAATGGCTACAGCTATACGTCACATCACGAAGTCGATTTAAGGAGATGCGAGCGACAAACCAGGTTGCATCCGTGCAGTTCATTCAAAACACATTTTAGTCTACCAATTGTAACGTTATTATGTTAATCAATCCAATAGCTGGTGGGTTTTGGACATTGTTCAGAGACTGCGTCGAAATCTCACACACGACACTAATCAGGGTGTGTAGACTTAAACTCGATGCAGTTGAAAAGGCTTGGGAGATTTGTCCCCTTTTAACGAACTGTTTATGTAATGAGAATGGACCATGAATTTTGTAGCAAGTGATTGTCTCTCATCCCTTTGCAAAATGTGCCACAATGGGCGGGGCCCTGCAGTGGGCACGGGTGTCCCAGTCGTCTAAAGCATCGCATATCACTGTGCATAGCTACGTCTTACCTAAAGTTTAGTGTCCGGTTATATATAACTTTGACAGTAACAAACAAATCCATTTTACATTGAAAAGGAACCCCTGGGAGACCAGAGATTCTGAACCTGAGGAAATCTAGAATGGCTTCATTGTGTGCTTTAGCACTACAGAAAGGGCTTGGCAGACGAAAACTATTGTTGTGTAACTATTGTTTAGTATGCCAGAAACCTGTGGTCACGGGTTCGAATACCCGTTTGTCTGATGTAGATTCTAGGTTTGCCAGCATCATTCTCATGCACGTTGATCTCACTAGTCAACATTCAGGGGCCTGCATCCATCAAGCTCTGACTTAACTGGAATTAACAAGGCGGACAAACCTGTATGACTCACCATGGGTTGGAGTAAGACCTAAGCTACCAATACTGGGCGACGTAATGGTCAGACCTGGAGATTAGATATCCCACACCTACTGGACTTCATGATGTCAATCACTTGGCTGTCTGGTCCTGACTATTGTTAAAGGCCACTTCACATCCGACACACTCCTGCGTTCGTTTAGCTAACAAAGACCCAAAAAACCCTTTCTCACACTCTCATCTCATACCATCCTAGCCTTTTCCGGGTTCTGTAGTGAGAGGCAACCAACGGGATTAGGTGGTCAGGCTTTGCTGACTCGGTTGACTCATGTCATCGTATCACCGTTGCGTAGATCGATGCTCATGATGTTGATCACTAGATTGTCTGGTCCTGATTCGATTATTTTGCAGATAACCGTCAAATAGATGGAAACCGAGTGGGGCCGTAAACAACAAGCCAGCCAAACCGCCGTGTACTGTATCTGCACGAAATTAACCCTCATCTCCAACTTCGCACGGAATGTCTCTCGCTCGTGAGCGTAAGTTGATTGGGTGACTATTTTTAGCCAACTAAACCGACTTGTGTATCGAGTACGGATCGAGAATTGCATGAAACAATGGCAACGAATATGTCACTTATGACAATAGAATGGCAATTTAATACACCCGGTAATCTAGGATGGTCTTATATCATTACTCTACTTGTCTCGAAGTGCGGCAAATATTGATGTTTCCACAATAAAATACACTGTTAAGTCACTCTGAAACATGTTTTGAATGTATCTGTCAGTCACATATTGCCAGTGCATGTTCCAACTCTCTGGTTTCGTGTAGAAGCGACTAAACACCTTTATTCATTAATCTTAATGACAGGAGGGATAGCCCAGCTTAACGCGTGACAAACAATACCGATGAGAACACTGTTTCCTCTTTAGAGCTGACAAACAATACGCGCACTTGTCCAATGCTAAAAATGTGCGATTTCGACTCTAAAAATACATTAAAGAACAGTACTCACTCCTGAAATATACACTAAAGATCATTTATAGTATTTGATTATTTTTCTGAACAAATCCATGTTTTGTCAACGAGACAGTCGTGATTCTTGTAAAGAAAGCTACTTAAATGGGATGTGGTATTGAATGTGATTAATTTCTCTGTTTCAGGGGATCGAGTGGTTTAGCTCTTTAACATGGTTTGGTATTGTACTCCTGCTCCTATTATTTCTTATCAGTGAGTGAGTGAGTTGGGTTCGAAGCTGCCCTGTAAGTCTAAGTCTACTTAACATGTCAGGAAAGCCCGGAGTGATGCAGAGTGGATTGTTTAAGGACCCCGTTTGTTTAGCAGAGTCCAACGTTACACAGACACATGCACACGCACAATCTAGTTCCAGATCGTTGGAAACATTACACATATGCGAAATGTTGAATTTTTAAAATGAGGTACAAACCACCCAGCCTTCTGATCGTGAAATGTTACATTCAGTTTTTGACACCTGTCACTTCCGATCCAATTTCGTAAAAGAAGCAATCCGAATCTGTTACCGTCCTCTCGAGATCTCATTTATGCTCTGTGTATAAATGCCGACACATGCTGTAAACCCCCGTACTGCGGTAAAGCGGCTGATGTTTACAGCTACCAAACCAATTTTGAAAGGGCGGATAAGTTTTGACTCACAGCACACAATCAATACATATCGAAACCAAACTTCAGTGAGGATCAACACGTGTTACTGTAGAGTGAGTGAGTGTGTGAGTTTAGTTTTATTCCGCAATATTCCAGCTATATGATGATCACGTCTGGACCAGACAGTCCAGTGGTCAACAACATGAGCATCTATCTGCGCAATTGGGAACCGATGACATGTGTCAACCAAGTCAGCGAGCCTGACCACCCGATCCCGTTAGTCACCTCCTACGACAAGCACAGTCGCCTTTTATGGCAAACATGGGTTGCTGATGGCCAGTTCTACCCCGGACCTTCACGGGTCGTTACTGTTGAACGCGTGCATACTTTACTCCTATGAATTACATAAAAAACAATTAGCATTGTGTAATAAAACCAGTGCAGTATTGTCTATGCACAGGTGGGTGCAGACCTGCTTAATCTAGTGCATTAAGTAGTACGTGAACTTATATGTGAAGTGGTGTTTTGTTAGCACCTTGTACAGGTGTGCGGAGATGCATTACTGATGACTTAAAGCTTTCGTAAATTTCGATAAGCATTCTTGAAATTAATTAATTACTCATGATGACTCAGGTGAATCTAATGATCGTTCCTGCGGTACGGACAACAATAGCTAAGTCATCATTTATGTGTTAACAAGCCAGGGCCCCATTCCTCAAGGAACGGCACTAAGATTTGTCCGTCTCACAGTCCCTGAACTACATTATTTCCCCTACTGCCAAGTCTTAACTGAAGCAAGTCTATTTTTCCTCAGGTCCTGCATCTCTCGTCTCCCTGGGGCTCCTATTCAATTTATATGGGTTAGTTTCTCACTATCAAAATTACGTATAACCAGAGACTAAGCATTAGTCTACACTAAGAGGACCGCAGCTCCCATACTTTAACATAGACTTACGACTTAGTCTACACTAAGAGGACCGCAGCTCCCATACTTTAACATAGACTTACGACTGACTGTCGTAACTCCCATACTTTAACATAGACTTACGACTGTCGTAACTCCCATACTGTAACATAGACTTACGACAGTCGTGACTCCCATACTTTAACATAGACTTACGACAGTCGTGACTCCCATACTTTAACATAGACTTACGACTGTCGTAACTCCCATACTTTAACATAGACTTACGACAGTCGTAACTCCCATACTTTAACATAGACTTACGACAGTCGTAACTCCCACACTTTAACACAGACTTACGACAGTTATGACGTTATGATCGTCATGAGCCCAGACAGAATCATTGGTCTCAAGGTTCGATCCTTGGAATCGCCTTATAAAATGACGTAAGAAGATGGCAATTGTTGTTGTACTGTTTGTGATGGTCACAGAATGGTAAAGGGATCAAACAGGCCTAATCAATTCGGAGTTGTTACACTGTGTTTGGGCACTAATACATGTGAAACTGCGTCCTGGTATCTCGCTGGACTAGAACTATCAAACCGATCCAGACCATCACTGAAGCTACACACACACACACACACACACATGCACGCACTCTCCCATTCACGTACGCATGCATGAACACGTACAACACCCAATAAGTGCAATAATCGTACCCCGTTGCTACCCACCAGCGCGGAAGAAAATCGGTTGGGGTTGGGGTGTATTGAATCTTAAAGTCAATTTTACATGCTATTCCCGTATATTTACTGACTAAAGACGGCGTAAAATTATTGTCACTCGCCCGCTGCATTGTTGAAATTTCTAACGCCAAACAGGCCAAAGGGCACATTAAATAGTTTTAAGAGCAGGATACTCCCTTAGCGTGACATGTACGAACACTCAGGACAAAACCATTACAGCACAAAAAACAAACGTCAGCATCTTTAAGAACACGATCCACACTCAAATAACAATGTCTATTATCAAGTAACGATCCGAACAGAAACCCAGTTGTTTTTATCCAGGTGTGTTCCTATCAAATTGTCTATATACAGTTCTGCTGGCGTTACGTCGGATTAAAACGTCGCCCTATTACTACTAACAAATAGGGACGTAAGACGAAACCCTGTCACACCCGACTCTTTCAAACACGTCTGGACTTTTGAACAGGCGGGTCGTCTCATTTCTTGAATCAATTATAACAAATATGACTTAATGTCCACCCATTTCAAATATTTGACCGAATTAAAAATAATCATTATTCGAAAGAAACTATGTCAAGCTATGTTTTTAAAGTTTGCTGCAGAAATCATGGCCATTGTATTGAAAGGTAACCCCGGATCTTTTTGTGTCACGGGGCATCGTGTGCATCATTTGAAAAACAGGCCAGCATAATATTTACATTTGATGTCTTCTGATTTGATAGTAATACTAACCTCAGGCATAGCAAGTGTGTCACGCATGCAAATGAAAGCGTATATACCGTAAATCTGGCAATAAACCACACCTGCCATGGCTGACAAACTGAGTAGACCCGAGTTAGAATTTGTCCAATAATTGTTTGCATCCAAA
Source organism: Haliotis asinina (assembly GCF_037392515.1). Classification (NCBI taxonomy): domain Eukaryota; kingdom Metazoa; phylum Mollusca; class Gastropoda; order Lepetellida; family Haliotidae; genus Haliotis; species Haliotis asinina. Next base: position 43,694,119 of record NC_090289.1, read on the forward strand.
GCATAAAATGTTCACTTACATTTTCAGAGCAGTAATATATGTTCGCTGTCATTGCCTTCACTGCGTTACGCTGGGTTCGAAAAGGCTTTTAGCGACCCTTGCTTGTCGTAGGAGGCGATCAACGGGATCATGTGGTCAAGCACGCTGATTTGACTGATGCACGATAACGTCATATGGCTGAATGAGGAGTTGAACCCAAAACAAACCAATGACATAGTGAAGAACACGTGTCGTGCCATAACCAACAATGACACTGCAAACCGCATGTGTATTGTTGTGAGTTCAGTTTTACGCTGCTTTTAGCACTATTCCAGCAATATAATGACAAGGGGCGCCAGAAATGGGCCTCACTCAATGTACCCATTAGGGGAATCGAACCCAGGTCTTTGACGTAACGAGCGAATGCCTTAAACCTAAACGAACGTCCAAATCATCATATGTAATAAACCTTTCATTAGCAAACATTTATGCATTCAATTTGACATAAACACTGCACTTGTCATGGAAGAAAAAGACACCGCATTGAGCACTACATTGACATTACCCATGGCACTGACATTGACACCCTTTCTACAAATCCAGGGCAACAACATCAACAACAACACAGTATTTTTATCGTAATGGTACTAAATCTAAACTAAAAAGTCTTGACTTTAACTCCTATACCCCGGGTCGTGCACCCTCCAAGGTGCTGAACAAGTAAAATTACAACACACAAGCGTCTACCCGAGATAAAGAAAGAAGAAAAGAAAAATGCTAGAACCCTCTTCCCGAGTTTCAAGAACACCACACAAATGAAGAAACACTTTGATTTGTAACACGCAGGCGAGACCTCGTAACGCGCACTGATTTATTTTTGCCTGTGATGGTGAAGCTATCCTATCTGAGATCTCTCATGTTATTGAGAAGACAAAGGAATTCGGACTTGTTACATGTTGATTACGTTTTCACAAAATGACAAGATTTTATCTGGGCAATGATACGGTACCCCTGACTGTTTTGTGGGCTCCAGTCTCGCCATGACTAAAGGAGACACTATCAGATGCACGTGGCACGTGCGTTACGTGCTCCCCAGCGACATAGATTATATTGCACGTGGCGCTTGACTGTACCCAGGGAGTTTAAAGACGGTCCTAAAGAGATGAATCCGTCTAAAGTAAACATTAAATACATCGACTTGGATGAGAAACAACTTTAACGGAAGCCTCGGTAGAAATGGTGAGGCCAGATAGGTTATTGTGATAAATCTAACTTCAAGCTTTCCGAATGTGACAGAAGTATTGAATCTGATTTCGTTTCAGCAAGCCTTGTCGCTTTACTTTTGCTTCATCGCTGTTCAATTTGCATATTATGTTAACTAATTCTTAAACAGGCATTGCGGCGCAACACTGAGCGTACTTCTTCCTTTGTGTTGAAATAAAAGTAAAATTGCTTTTGCGTTTCTTAAACTTGCATGAGCGTTCGTGAAGATCAAAGGGTCGAGGTGTCAACTTTGTTGCCATGTTTCTGTCAAAAGTCAGACTTTTCTTTCCAGAACTGTAAGAAAACGAAACATGTCACTCAACGTTCTTCCTAAAAAGTGGCACGTTCAACACTAACGCCATCACTTTTTTACTAAATAAAACATGCAGACTGTACTTTGCAGTGTCATGAGACATTCCACTGTGGTGAGTGCTTCCGCTACTGACGATTTTGATGACAGAACCTGTCACGAAAGAAACAATAAAAACGGTGTTATTATACAATGTGCGTTGTCTTGCCCGACAAGGAATGTCTTTTTATTTGTAGAGTGAGCGAGCCTAGTTTCACGCCGCTTTTAGCAATAGTCCAGCAATATCACGGTGGAGGACACGGCAAACGGGCTTCACACATTGTACCCATAGTGGGGAATCCACCATGGATCTTCGGCATGACAAGCAAACACTTTATCCCTTCGCCCCGTTTTATTTGTGACAGTAACCCAAAGTGGTCAAGGATGACTTAAAACGCATGTTGTGCATTAGTGAGTTCATCCTTGATTTCTCAGCGTACATTATTATATCAAAATGGAAAAGAGCCATTTGTTGCTTAAGATAGTGATTCAACGGACCCCCAAAGATCCGGGGTAGAGCAGGCCTTCATCAACCTGTGCTTGCCAGAACAGGCTACTATGCTTGTTGTAAAAGACGACAAACGGAATCGGGTGATCAGGCTCGCTGACTTGTTTATCACGTCATCGATTCCCAATTGCGCAAATCAGTGCTCATGCTGTTGATCCACACTTGTATGATTCAGACTTGATTATTTACAGATCGCGGCCTTAAGCTGGAATAATGCTCAGTGTGTAAAACTAAACTCTCTCTTTGAACGCCACGACATGTATATATGTATTAAACGGATTTGTCCAGAAGACTAAAATGACTGTCCAAAGAAATGTTACTACTTTAAAACGTAACTGCAAACATTTATAAACACTGGTCCAAACTAAATTAATGCAAAACACACAGTCTAAGCAATGCGTCATGCAGAAAGTGATGCAAGTCCATCTCAAACATTTCTGCCTGATGGAAGAAACAGTATGTCGTTGGTAGCAACGTGACTGGCAGAAGGTCGTCTTTACGAATGAAAATCGGTTCCGTCTCTCCTGAACTGATGGTAGACAGCATGTTTACTGTATTTCCACGTGGCATGGATGCCAGTCTTTGTTTGATTGTCCTACTATTTCTACAACAGCTGTAGGGTGGTATCCTTTATCATTCATGTCCTTGTAGTCAACAACGCTCCTAGGACATGTTCCTCACAGAACACCTCTGGGATGTCATCGACACCGGTCAAGTCGAATAGTCATCACATCCTTCAGCCCGACGAGGGGTGGTTGGTAGCCTAGTGGTTAAAGTGATCGCTCCTCACACTTAAGGCCCGGGTTCGATTTGCCGTTTACGTACAATGTGTGCTGATCATTTCTGTTGTCCCCCGGCGTGCTACTGCTCGAATATTGCTAAAGGCGGCGTAAAATTTAACTCGCTCACTCCAGCCCGACCACGCGAACTGATAAATGCCCCCCAAGAAAAATCTCGACGTCATGAGATGAATGGCTTTTTCTGCGACAGAAGATTTCACTTATAATCGACGTGACTACTTATTGTGCTCTTGTGTATGGTTTTGTAGTGCTCACTCCTTGTAACATTAAAATCCACTCACCCGTCAGTGATTTTATCCCAGAGCACAAGACATGCTTCAGCATTTTTGGCATGACGCACTATATCTTACCGATAAATAATAGCTGGGTATCTTTTACACACAAAGTTAAAGTCTTGCTCCAATGCTGTACTGAAGGCAAAACCTCTGGATGTACTGTATTTCTATTCTTAAAAGCGTCTGGATAAGCGGACAGATACCAGTCTGTTAGAGGGATATCTATCATTTTAGAAATTGTCATTTAAAGTATTAATTTTGTCTACACCGTGTTATTTGGCTTCTCCCCCACACTGTGGCGGCTGGGTAGCCTAGCGGTTAAAGGGTTGACTCGTCACGTCGAACACCCGGGTTCGACTCCCTACATGAGTCCATTTCTGGTGTCCTCCGCCGTGATATTGCTGGAATATTGCTAAAAGCAGTATAAAATATATATATTCACTTCCCCCAACAAAGATGACTCTATTTATACTGTGTTTCGGTTCCAGAATGTTTAACAAAGGAGGAAATCCCAAAGTGATACATGTCTCAAACTATTACATCGTTCGTGAATCCCGTGAACAGCGACATGGAATCCTGTTGAACTGGGATTTGAAACCGTAGTCATTGGTTTCTGGCGCACCAAAGGGAAGCAACTCTTAGTAACTAACAGTGCCCCTTTCACCACTCTGCCACGCGAATCTGGAGTTCGGCGTGGCGTTAACCTTCATTTTACTGAAAGAAGATGACCTTCTATGGACGTTGGCCACAAGGTCGTTCCATTTATATATCAGAACATCACCACGTTATGACATATGCCAGACACGTGGGGTCTATTTCTGGCAAATGTGGCCTATTTCTCCAAACGTTTTTCTTAACTGTACCCTTATGCAACTAAGTATAGCAGTTCCATCTTATGTGAGTACAGCTGTAATTGTCCAAACATTATGCCGCAGCTATTACTCGCACGAATTCTTCGAGACAATTCCTGAATAACAGGAAAATCATCACGTTATAAATGTTCTGGACTCAGTCCACGCTTGCTCTGGCAGCAGCTGCGAAAACACAACCATTCCCGCCACAGAACAATTAGACTCGTTACCCCTTTCCCCATTCCTTCGATGTTTAGTAGTTTGGAAACAAAATGAAATTTTTAAGTTGTGTTTCCTTTGGCTGCCCCTCCTCCACCGAAGGAGGTATGTTTTTGTTCCGTGATTCTTGTGTTTGCATTCCGAAAGCTCTCGAGAACACACTTGAGAATGTGACTGAAAACAAACAAAAGATCCGAATGAATAACACACTGCCCTTACCTCGTCGTTATTGGATTCGTGCATCAACGTCTGTTTCACAGATTCGGAAGAAGATGCGCAAATTCTTCCTTGTTCCCATAAGTGGTGGGGTAGCCATGTGGTACAAGCGTTCGCTCGTAACGCCGAAGACCAGGGTTCGATATCCCACATTTGTGCAATGTATGAAAACAATATCTGGTGTCTCCGGAATGCTGGAATATTGCTAAAAACGGCATAAAACTAAACTCACCCACTCCAGGCCCTTCAGTTTCCTCCCTGGAATTTGTGGGCAAAGAACTTGTTACAACCTGTCATGTCAGCATTTTGTGAACATAATACATGGAATATATTAAAATTGACAATTTTAAAATTCGTTCTTTTTTGAGAAAGTGGGAGGGGGTAGCCTTATGCATTTAGCGTTTGCTTGTCAGGCTGAAGACCCGGGTCTGAACCTTTCATATGCCGCTTATACGTGAAGCATATATTTGGTTTACCCCATTTTGATAGTGCCTCTGTAAAAAAGTTATCCACTTCACGCATTGTGATACAAGGGATTCCTGCTGGTCAAAGTAATTAAAGCATTGATAAGTGCTGGCCCTTCAATCAGAATCAGCAAATCACTGGTTCGAATCCGAATCTTAGATGCGTCCCTCTGTTACCATCTTGACATACGCTGGGGAACGACCAGTGTCAGTATGGAACATGCTTGTCGTCCGAGGCGACTAATGGTGGTAGGCTCGCTGACTTGTTTGGCACATGTCATCGATTTCCATTTGCGTAGATCGATGCTCGTGCTGTTGATCCCTTGATTGTCAGACTCGATTATTTAAAGACCAACACCATTTGGCTAGAATATTCTACAATGCGACGTTAAACAACACAAACAGTATAAAACATGTGATTTAACTGAAATACTTTGACGACCTGTTGAATAGAAACTGTAGCTCTCATGGACCCCACAAACTATATCAGTAAAATAACAGAAAAATTCAGTTAAGATTTTGCAAGTCTGCATCACCTCTGCTCAAAACTAGCTACGTTACTTGAAATAAGCACTGGAACCCCATTTGGCTCCATTTGGATTTTATTTTGTAGATACATATCACATTTTGTGAAGAAGATACAATATTTCATCACCGAACTTTAGGCTTCTGAAAATGTTCCCTTATCTGTTATCATATGGATAAACTATAACACATGTTATCACACTTCACTCAAAATCATCAATATTGCAACACTGACGAACAGTGAACGTTCTCTGAAGTGGGATGGGTGCACTTTTTCTTGGCTTCGATTGATGCATGCACGTGTGCCGTCGTCGGGGCGTTAAGTTCGCGCAGTTGCTCCATGAACCCGGTCAAAGTTTACAAAACGACTTAATGAAAATGCTCATTGCAGGAAAATCTCCGTTTGAAGTCATCTCGCCCGTGTAATAGTAATCTTAAGGAAAATGTCCAGGCGTTGAGTTGGTAGCAAATGGCAAAGGTTCTGGAGATGGGACTTAAAGCAGAATTTGCCGAGACTAAACTAACCGAATCTGGCTACTCTTTGATACCATCCTCATAATGACAACAGAGATGAACCGACGGATAAGCTAACTAACTGCATTTGACAGTAAAGGGCAGCGTGACCGACAGCATGCCACCAGGTGTTGTAGACGTGGTTCCGTTGTTGAACTGCGCGACCGCGGGATCCCGATCTACTGAACCGGACAAGGGCTGGCCTCAGCGACGTCCGCAATGCTACCGATTTCAAAACAGGAATACCGAGCACAGTCTCGACTTCGAATCCTGAAACTCCTCGCAGCGATATCTCGCTTCCTGTTGCCCCTTGTGGACGATACCGATGGCGGTACTCGCTGTGATGGAGCTAAGCGGAAGAAGGGTCGACGGAGATCGACATTCATCATTGAGCATTCTTTACAAAGCAGAACATTCTCATAACACCCGTAGCATAACGATCTGGTCTGGATGACACGTGAAGTACATGTGGGACACACTCCATGCACTGAGTGGCGTCCCTTGCAGTTCCAGAAACCTATGACCTTGGACGCGAATCTTGACTTCTAGTCTGATCTGGTATATTTCGCCAGTGGTAAAAGTCAACACCAGCTTCACCCCCGACACCAGACTGACTTAAAACATGATACATCTACAATACTGTTCATACAGGCCACAGACCGCCTCTGTGGGGTAGTAGTTAGGGCGTCCGCTCGGACAGCTGAAGGTCGCAGGTTCGATCCCCGCATCATACCAAAAATATGTTAACATATTGTAATTGGCATAATGGTTAACAAGCCTAGTCGGCTCGGAGTCAGTATAATGTGTCTGAGAGGGGTATTCATGCTTAACTGCGGCATGGTATCTCGGTGATCTAGCACCAGAAAACCAGCTAAAGTCTCTACTAGTACAAGCAGCCACACATACACACGCATGAACGTTGTCATCAGAGCGAAGTATTAAGTACGACCTTAAATCCCATTAAACCTCACCTCATATAGGCGATAATCCAACACGCGCAAACGAGCACATACGCCACAAAACGCACGTAGAATACGAGTTGACTGATCAAATGTTGTCTTGTGTCAATGTAAACAACAAACCAATGGTTGACAACACGAGCATTCCTCAACACCCTGGCATGCATATGCTCCCAAGAAATTAAATTAATACAATTAAACCACCCCGGGCTACTTTTGAGTCACTAGATGCTGGGGATTTTTTTTTCTGTCAGCATTGTTGATGCGATGTAAAATGTCTGCCATGGAAAGGGGGAGGAAATGGGGTTTTACGCCGCGTTCAATTTCATTATGTAACTTTTGGCTGCTTGCAGTAGTCCGGGGAAATGTTTGTTACTACCCACCCAACAAACCATGCTACATTTTAGCATGGACACTTACGCAACGCTTGCCTTATTCGAGCAAGTCTCTGTTTTATTACCCTAATGCCGAGTGCAGGCAGAGTAACAACTAGACTGTTTCACAGTCCCTGAACCATATTAGTTTCCTTACAGCCTTGCCTTCTCCTCCTAAATGAAGTAAGTCAGCATTTCTCAAGGTCCTGAATCTCTGTTTTCACTTCCAATTTAAATGGGTTTAATCGCTATGTACAGTGAAAATTATACATATACAAATTAATACAACAAGAAGTATCACCTGTTAAGCGCTTTTAGTATAACGCTGCCCAGACTTGAACCACCGACTCGACCTTCGCTGGGTGGAGGATGTACCAAGTACACCGTCTCGAGTTCTAATGTGTCCCAACACGGTGTACACTTCACTTAAAACATCATTCACGGATGTATTTGAACTTTTTAAAGAAAAGGTGCGTGTGTTCGTGGCATTAAAACATCATTCAGTCAAACCACAATGATGCGTCTGGAAGCGAATGAGTGAGTGAGTGAGTTCAGTTTTACGCCGCTTTCAGCAATACTCCAGCAATATCACGATGACTACAGAAATGTGCTCCACATATTGTACCCATGTGGGCAATCGAACCCGGGGTCTTTGGCGTGACGAGCGAACGCTTTAACCACGTGGCTACACCAACACGTACAGAAGATGAAGAGGCAATCGAGTGAAGGATGAGTGAGTGAGTGAGTGAGTGAGTTTAGTTTAACGCTGCATTCAGCATTATTCCAGCTGTATGGTGGCGGTCTTTAAACAATCGAGTCTGGACCAGATAATCCAGTGATCAACAGCATAAGCATCGATCTACGCAACTGGGACCGTTCACGTGTCAACCAAGTCAGCGAGCCTGACCACCTGATTCCGTTGGCTTGAAGAAACGGAACGATAAACCGTGAGTCATCCTATCCTGAAGGCGTGACGTGTTGTTCACGTTGTTGCACACTGGTTTCTCAGGGACGCCTTCCACAAACAGCGCCAAATAGCCACTGGCCCGCTAGACCGTGGCTGGTAAAAATCCAGTCGGGCCAGTAAATCTCCACAACACTGGTCCAACTGACTTGTGAATTTTCATGGGGTCATTTTGTAAATATATCACTCTCTCTCTCCCGACTTATCAAGTTATAACACTCCTTTAAATCTTGCAAGATTATGACCTGATAAAAATGGTTATTATATTTGCAACCTAATGATGAAACGCGTGTCAACTTTCGGACTAATTCCCTGGATAGCAAAATTTTGAAGCTGCATCACACATTGCCCACAAAACGAGGTTAGCGCTAACATAACGACGACTGGATCCTGCACAGCGGCCTTGCAGTTCGACGGTTTTGTTCCAAAAGGTCCTGACTCTTTAACGATTACGTACAGACTGCCTTGGTGAGACATAAAACATCATTCATTCACTCTTCAGTCTTCAAGAGGTTGTCTTTTTCGGTAGAACGACGGGTCGTCAGGAAACATGTTTTGCAGTCAAACAGAAAGAACCTGGTCATTCTGAAAGGAAAGGAATTCAGAGCAGAATTGTTCCGGATCCTCTAGTTTCCTCAACCGCGTGTGTACATGTAATTTAGCCTGAAACCTAAATCAACGGATAGACTAATTATCCATTAAGTTGTCTTCATTGCTTTGGCGTCAGTCGGAAGCGCACCTGTCGAAGAAGCCCGGAATAGACACGTTGCTAAACCATAAATTTGACTGGTTTTCCTACCCACCGGTGTGTAACGAACCCTCCATACAAAACTACACAACGTGTGTGACCCTTAAGTCCAGCTCTCGTAAATATCATCTGTTCAGCAATGACAGAACCAGTCACATTGGTCACACACTCACTAAAAAAATGTGTTAATTTGTTTGAGTGACCGACACACCATGTCAAGACCGCATTGGAAAACAAACCCAACAGATGCCTAAGCATGCTTCCTCACACGGTAATTACTTGTTTATTGGCTTTTAATGGGATTAACGATAATTTGTAGCCTGCTATTCTTGTGATCACGATCGCCACGCTATCGGAACTACATTCCGATACACTGAGCCCGACCTTGCTTGGGCGGACACACGGCTCGGATACTTTACACGTGCGCCATTGTCCCAGACGGACCATATGTTACCCGGGTACAGTTAACCTTGAAAGTTGACTGGTGGTTGGGAGAGGGTGTCTGTTACAACAGGAACGCTGAGGTTTCTGTGTGAAGAGACAAGCCCATATGTCGTTGTTATTTAGCCTGACGTGAAAGATATATGCTGTCTGATTCCCTGCTTAGTAAAACCAATGGAGTCTAACTGTTTCAGAGCGAGCGTTGGAAATACATGTCTCAATTATCTGGTGCGTTTTGCAAGTGGACTGAAAAATATATACCCACTCGCAGTCATAAATGAAGCTACATATGCCATCTGCAAATGGGGGGCGGTGGGGTAGCCAAGCTAGTGCCCCGTGAAGGTCCGGGCGGGATGCTTATCGTAAGAAGCGCAAAAAAGATAGAGTGATCAGGCTGACTGGTTTGGTTGACACATGTCATCGTATTACAGGTGTATATGATATTGATCACTGGATTTTCTGATCCAAACTCCGATATTTACAGACCGCCATACGGGCAGAATATTGCCGAGTGCGTTTGACAACATAGGTGTCGGGTTGTGGTTAAGTCGTTCGCCTATCAGACCGAGTCCGGGTTAAATGCTCAACATGGGTGCACAATATATGAAGCCCCTCTCTGCGTCCCCCGCCGAGATGTTAGCAGGAAATAATCATGGTGTAAGACATTACTCACTCACCATCTTCAGTAGTTGAATATTTGAAGAACTCCACTAAACATTCACAGTGACAGGCCGCCACGATCCTAAAAAGTATGTTTTTCGCAATAAGCAACATAGTTGATCGGATAGTCAAACCTTGTGACCTGGTTAAGTGTGTATCATGGTTTCCCGATAGCATTGCTCATAACATCAGCCACTCGTTCTCTGTTCGATATCCCAACAATATCACAACGCCAGAAATGGACTTCACACACTGGGTCCCATGTGGGAATCTCACATCTGTAGTTTGTCTGACAGTGACGTTAAACAACAGACAAGCAGACACATATAAAGGTGACAGCGTTGACACAAATATTCCTTTACCGCTGTTCTAACATGAAGTTACTGATCGGACTAGGGATTCGAAAATTAGTGATGATATCTCAGCATTCTGCAATACTATATCCTCCATATCTCACGGCTATACGTTGAAATATCGTCGGTGGGAATACTACAGCCATACAACAGCTACTGTTAAATAATTAAGTTTGAGCATGAAAAATCAGCGTAAGGGAAGTCCTTCAGATCCCTCTTACATTTTTACCTTGAATAATTCAAACTCCCTTTGTTTAGAATTCAAGGTAATGTAATGTCTTACAACTTTAACTCGATAGCACGTATTTTCCATAGAATCTCTTACAATTATAAATTAGTTTCTTGAAATTTCAAATCAGCAGCTTCAATTTTCGAAAGCAAAAGTAATTAGATGGCGCTAGTAGGCTTCCGGGCAAATTGGAGCATCACACCATGAACGCTCGTGACACGGTGACATGTACGACTGAGCCAATCCCCAAGGTCTTGTCGAGTGAATGAGTGTGGTTTTATGCCGCTTTTAGCAATATTCAAGCATCATCAGAAGGAACTTCAGAAATGGGCTTTATACATTGTGACCACATGGGGAACCGAATCCGAGACTTCGACTTGATGAGCGAACGTTTTAACCACTACGCTATCCAACCGCCCCAGATACTGTCGAGGCACTGATGACAGGCGCGACACATCGGCAACGAAGTGTATTTGTGGTATTAACATTTGCAATAATGGATTAGTTATGTCTCTGTCTATATTTGATTACTGCCAACGCGTTATCCCCGAAATGCGAGACAGGGAAACAACAATTAACACCTTTTAAGGCATTTGGTATGACTCGACAAGGGAATCAAACCACCGACCTTTCGCTGACTGGGAAGACACTCTATCCACTACACCAAAGCCACTCGACAAGACCCGGATTAGAATTCGTCTTCGATAACTCATGCTTGTCGTTAGATGCTGCTAACGGGATCGGGTGGTCAGGCTTGCCGACTTGGTTGATCGAAGCCCATGCTGTTGATCACGGGATTGTGTGGTCCACACCCACGTATTTACACACCGCCGTCATATAGCTAGAACGTTACTGAGTAAAATGGCTATTTTTCTTATAATTTAAACATTATCATAACAATTACATGCTATTGAAATGCCAAATACATAACAATGTGTGGATACTGATGAGCAGTTTTTCAGCGAAATGAAGTTGTCTGAAATATATAAAATCTTTCATTCCTGAAATCCAAAGAAAAGGTGAAAAACAAATGGCGGTCATCTTAGAAATGGCCGCCAAAATAAATATTTAGCTGGATATAGAAAATGTCCATCACATTGAATCATAAAGTTGATACATATAGCTTAAAAGATGCAAATCATATCAGCTCTTCGTGCCTCTGTTTCGTAGCAAGAATTAGTAATTCTTGGTTAAACGAGAACACCTTGGAGAGAGAGAGAGGAGGTGGGGCAGAGACACAAAGAGAGAGAAAGAGAGAACTACCTACGTGATACCTACGTGGTGGTTGGGTAGCCTAGTGGCTAAAGTGTTCGCTTGTCACAAAGAAGACTGGGGTTCCATTCCCCGCATGGATACAGTGTGAAATCCATTCCTGGTGTCCATGATGTTACTGGAATACTGCTAAAAGTAGAGTAAAACCCCTAACTCACTCACTCACTCTGAGTGCTTACCTAAAGATCTACATTGTTAGCAATATTCTAGCAATATAAGGGTGGGGACGTCGCAGTAGGACTTTACTCATTCCCATTTGCAGGGAATACGAACGCTTTAACCCCTAGCTACTCAAAGAACGCTATGGACAACATGTAGACAACACTGGAAACTGATCGTAAATTACACACTCCTTGTCTCACCGGGAGTAGTGTGATTATTCGGTTCCTGCACCCGGAAATAGCTGCATGAAAACATAACTTTGTTGTGCCAACTTCTCAGGTTACAATGTCATGATGACTTTGAGAAATTCTGGTATCGAAAACACTGAATATCACTTGGGAGGAAAACACGTGCGAGCATATGTTTAAAAATACTTGAACATGTGTTGTGAGGATTGCACACGCCTCTTGCGATAACGGGCGCAGGGGTGGTCCAGTCGTCAAATGCATGGAGTTGCCTGTAACTGAGGGTTCGAATCCCGGTTCGACACAGATATGTTTCTATAGGTTTCTTACCAAAACGCCCTCGGTCGTGCGTTTAACCAAAGAGGTCAACATATGAGAATCTCCTTACATCGGGATGTCCTCCAATATCAGCACGACGCCGTCTGTGATATAACTGGGTAATACCTCAAATCGATCACCTCCCCATCCACCCAGTCCCTACCGTTATACAATACATCTGAAAGAAGCAACTACAGAGTTTCCTAGCATCGCACGTATGATTATTTTCAATTCAAATGGGCATGTTTGTTTTTATTGAAAATAATCCTAAGCCTATGTTTTACTGAAACAATGTTAGATGTGAAACAGCTGCAGATTTTATCCCTCGTGTCAGAATGAGCACATTTCCTCTCTAATGGCGATTGGGGTTGTGATATAGCCAACTGATAACGGCGTTTTCTCGCCATACCGAAGACTCGGGTTTGATGTCTCATTGGTACAATGCATGGAACCCATTTCTGGTGTCCCCACGCAATATGGCTAAAGCGTCGTAAAATTATTCTCACTCATTCCATGCGGTACCATAAAACAATCACACCATGGCGTTCCATATGAAATCTTTACGGGTATTGTTAGATAAGTACACCTTGTCGTCTTAAAGTTCGTAAACAATATCTTCCCTCTGTAGAAAAATACTACAGCGCCCTTGCGATTGAGCACGTGCAGACCGCCCCGCACTGAATTTGGCCAGTCAGTCAAATGGGCGCTTTGTGATTCTCAGTCAGTTGCGATCTTTTGAAATCTGGATCTTTTGCGATCCATGGATCAGCCCAAGATGGAGAGTGAGGTATCGTTTAGATCATGTTTGTTTAAATTTTGAAGGAAATGGCAATTGCAATTGTATGTGAAGCACAATGATCTGATGATCTGCAGGGTGCATACAAATGTGTCATGTCAAACAGAAATAGCTCAGCGATAAAACGGACGGTTTTAATCGTGATTGTGATATTCTAGAGACGATCTGTGTCATGCACTGGTTTGTTTTTGTTTGTTTGTTGGGTTTTTTGTCATGTGAAATAAACTGTATTGTCTGTAAGGGAACATGGAAGACAGCCTCGGGAGGACAGCACCGGGATGGCCGCGAGGTTCCGTGTTTTCTCCTCAAGTCATAGGAGCTCAGGTGTAGGCTGATTTCACAGAATCCGTTTCTCCAAGATGGGTACATGGTGTGAAACCTGTGAAGGTCCGGGGTAGAATAGGACTTCAGCAAACCTGGCTTGCCATAAATGGCAACTATGCTTGTCGCAGACTAACGGGATCGGTGGTCAGGCTCGCTGACTTGGTTGACACACCTCAGCGCCATCTGTTCCCAATTGCACAGACCAATGCTCTTGCTGTTGATCACTGGATTGCCTGGTCCAGAATCGATTATTTACAGGCTGCTGGAATATTGCTGAGTGCGACGTAAAACTAAACTCACTCACATTGTGTGAAACCGATTTATGGTGTTCCCCCAGTGATACTCTCTGAATCCTGATATCATAGATCGATCTTCATGCTGTTCATCAATGGATTTTCAGGTCCAAACTCAATTATTTACTGCTGCAGTGTAGCTGGGATATTGCTCAGCACATCATTAGACAACAAAAAAAAACCACACTGAATGGTATTTATAGCCAGTCACTAGGCAAAATGATGAAGCAATACACTTTCCTGGTGATTTGCTGAGACCAATGAACAGGGCAGTAATGATGCATTGAACTACTGATTGATTGCGATTGTTGTTTCTCTGAGAGCAAAAAAATATTAATCGATCAATCAATTGTGTGTGTGACTGTCAATAGTTTAGTACTTGACTTCTATTGATAAATGCAGACTGCAAAATACAGGAAGTACCAGATTTGTTCCCTTTGATTTGGAGTTATCTGTCCCTGTTACCTCTTAAACAAGTGTTTCATGACTGTTTATTTGATTCGAGTTTCAAGTTTCTTGCCAGTTAATAAAATACAGTCTACTTCAGCTTGTTTTTATGTCCATATAAACTATACAGTTATTTGGGAAATGACTTCAAATGAGACAATTCAAGGAGAAAAAGACTATTGCAGAAGTTCTTTTTTGCATTAGACTATCAATAATGCTATAGAATTTGCAATAGACCATTACTATTGCAATAGTTCTTTCCCCTCAAAAGTCACCCCTACCAATAGATATAAGTACTGTGGTCATTAAGTCCAAATATATAGGTTCATTGTAAATCAGAGATTCAACCTCGTGACCACCAGGCACTAGCTAGAACACTTTCGAAAACTTTTGTTGAGCCATTGAACCATTATTATACCCCTTGTTTTTAAGGGTAATTAGTGTCACTAAAAACAGGTAAACATTTGAGTAATGCACCACAATTAGTTCACCTCAGTTAAAATCTATAGAAAGTTCATTCTTTCAGTCTGTCACAGCATGTTCAGCTCTGCCATCTTACTGGACCAGTTGAGTGGCATCAATCTGAACATGTAACTTTTTTCCCACAGAAAAGAAAAACAACATCAAACATCGAGTAACCGAATTAAAATGCCATGTAAGATGCCTTGACATTTTGGTTGATTGAAATTCACACAAGAATCTGTCAAATTTAGATTATTCATAGGATTTGTAAAGCAGTCTCTTGTTGCATTGTAGCTGCATGCCGAGAGTTGTGCCGTACACCAGGCGGAGCTAGGGTTACAGAGCTTGGATTACAGGTTGCTGCTCATCTGGGGAATTAAGGTATGTCATGTTAAGCCTAGACTTGCTCAAGTCTGTAAGGCAATGCTAATACCTTTAATCATGATGTTTAGGTTTCAGTGGAAGCTGTCCAATCCAGCAAGTTTTCAACAGCAGCTAAAAATCTCATTCCCTGTCCATGGCTTGTACTCTTATCATCAGTTCTACAAACTGGATTATGTCTCTACTCCCTATGAGTGCTGGTTTAGACAGCTTCCAAGCTTAAAAATAAACTATCCTATGAAAGATTAATCGTTCACAAGGACAGAATTATGTCCATGGACATACAGTACATCCGTGGAGCACAGTTTTTTTGCAGGTGATAACAAAATAGCTGTTAGTCAAACAGAGCTTTTGAAATGTTCACGCTTTCAGGACCACAAAGAGAAGGTGGGGTGAGGTAACGTTTCAGGGGTTGAACATTTTTTTAAAAGCGACTTCCCACTGGGCAAGTGACCTCAAGAGAGTAACTTGTCCAGACTAAGTTTCCACTTGCCCTGATTTTATGTCACAATGTTTGATGTTAATGTTTACTGGACTATTTATCGAAGAGTGATAAATTTCATAAATTACTGTTATTGCGAAATGT
This sequence comes from Haliotis asinina, assembly GCF_037392515.1. NCBI lineage: Eukaryota > Metazoa > Mollusca > Gastropoda > Lepetellida > Haliotidae > Haliotis > Haliotis asinina. Next base: position 43,710,035 of record NC_090289.1, read on the forward strand.
AATGTCTACATTATGAGCAGATATGAAATGAAATCCAAGTTTATTTGCAGCTTAAAACCATAAGTTGAAATTATCTAGTTGTCCACAGACAAGTAAGATACCATTATTTGATTACCCGAAATGAAAACTGCCTTGTACTGGGCGTTGGGCGATGGGATTTTTTAAGCTCTGAGTTTATACTCTCTTTTCCATATTTTCTACTGATACAACTTTGGGAAGAGGAAAAAAGGATTTGGATGATGATCCTAATGAATATAATGTGATTAGATGCACTAAGTGAAGTAAAACAAATAGTTCATGGTGCATGCATCTACTTCAGACTAGAGACAGTTAAGACATTCAGAATCAAAATCTAATCAATTAAGATAGTTTTGTGAAACATCACTTATTAAAAAATAGATATTTAACACAATGCATTTGTACTTATCAGTTCATACTGATATAGAAATTTTGTTTGGTACAATTTTTCTAAAAGAAGGTGAGGTAATACTTGTTATTGAAAACAAAAGTAAATGATTATATCAAGGAATAGACTCTATGAATGAACACAATATTAATATATCAGCTTATTAACTATTTAATCCTTCCTGTATTTTGGGCTTCAGTCCTTGTGCTGCTTGTTGTTTCTCTCCAGCTTGCCTTCTCTAATTATGTGCCACCTGATATCAATTACCTGTTGTGGATGTTATATGCTGCTTGTCACAACATACTATGTATGTGTACCTCTCATCACCTTGTAATAGATCCTTCTGGCTTTATAATGATGTAAGAATCTACATCAAAACTTTGTTCTGTCAGATAAACAGGATGTGGTAACCCGTAAAGAAGTATGCTTCGTTAATACCTAGAGTAATCAGGGAGAACGCTTTTTAATGTCTTTCCCGCCAAGACAACCAACCACCACCAAATCTTCACGTGTTGCCTTGTTTGAGCAGTTTAAGGGTTATATTTTCCAAAATCATTAAATGCTTTTATTTTTACTTCATTAGGTTCTAATAAATTTTGTTTGGTGAAAAAACGTACATAAAATTGTCTAATTGATTTCTCAGCTGTTTCCTACAGAAACTTTCCCTAAGATTAAACTAACTTTGAACTTTGCCCATGTAATGTCTTGTAACAGGTGATGAAATGCCTTTTGGAAAACCTTTCCTCCTTGACCAGGTTGTAATATGGAAACATTTCCTGTTACAAGATTTGGGAAGTTCATTTCCGTTACGCTTTGACACAATTAATGTACCAAGGTGTGATGACATGACGGCTGATACGTTAGATGAAAGGTTCTAAATGGATGTGTGTGTCATTAGCAATGGATGGATAGGGAACAGGGGTTTCTGAAGCAGGGCCATGAAATTGGATGGAAAGTGAGTTTGAAAATTATTCTTAGAAAGTTTGACTATGGTTTATGGGTTTGTCAACCGAATTACAGATACAGATATCAGTATCCTGGGCCCTTATTCTGAAAACATTTGTAGCCCTAAGAACCTTAACTGTCAATGTGTTAAGAATGGGCTTAAGAAGTTCATAGGGGTGTAAAAATTTTGAGAATAGCTAGCTAGCTTTCCAGATCAGAAGTAGCCCATGGATGTTGTACAGCAGAGTTATTCCCCCCACTCATTAATTCTGGGTGTCCCAAAGTGTTCCAAGGAGTGACTGAGTGAATGAGTTTTATTTCACGCCACATTCAGCAATATTCAAGCAATATCATGGCATATGGGCTGCACACATTGTGGCCATTTGGGGAACTGATCCCAGGTCTTCGACAGGACAGGCAACCACTTTAACTGTAAGGCCACCCCTCCCAGGATGGAAGTTGTCCATGTATATCATTGTTGTGATGGACTGGTCATTTAAAATTTAAGGGGTTTCTGGGGTAGTACTAGTATTTTGGTAAATGTTTCAGTAGAAACTGGACAAAGTGTTTTCAGCAAGGTATACTTTTCCTAAAAGATAGCACATCAAGCAAGCATTTATTTTTGTAACATCTGAGGCCATGTGAATCACATTTTACATTTTCTGAAAGAAAAAAATTTAATGCACAAATTTTATTAATATGAACACAAACCACAAATCAAACCCACAGACCTATTGTCATCTATTCCCACACAAACGGACATACTGCACACGTTTCTCGTACAACAGAACTTGTTTCTAATCAATCCCAGTACCAGCAAACCTGCTTCAGGTTTTTCCATAGCCTGCAAACATGCTTTCAACAACAGCAGATATGTTGAAGTCTTTTTCCATACCACCTACTATGATATAGCACTTTCCCAGTTTCTATCTTTGAAAACTAACATGTTATTAGTTGCATGACTAATAGCTTCACTTGCAGTATACATTCTTTGTCACTGGAGTACCGAGGAAGTATGTTAAGTAGTTTGACAAGATGTTCTTTGTTTTGAAAAAAAGTGGAAATGTCTGTGTTTCAATTGTGTGTAACTGAGTCAAAGAACAATCGGCTTGAGCCTTCATTTACCTTTATTTAATCAGTGTTGTCTCTTGAAGTCTCGATGCAAGATAACTTGTTTTTCAACCTTAACTGCCATATACCTGTCTGAGGATTTCATGGTCTGGTGTTCTCCTTGTGGAAAATTACAGCAAGTGTTACAGAAACGAGCCCAATCACCTCAACAACAAGTGCACGCTTCCCAGCATGCACACATGTCACGCCAGTGCATGCATTTCCTGATGACATTAAGCAGTTAAGGCGGACAAAGAAAAGGCCATCCGATTAAGGCACCTTGCTGATGGATTTGAGAGCACTGTAATGTCTGTAGCAGACTTTTTCTCCATGGCACAAGTGGCAAAATGGTTTCAAGGAAAAAAACAATCGTGAAATGCTCCATTTTACTGGACGGTAAAATATTTTTTTAATGTTTAAATTTGCTGTGAACATAATTATTACAGAGGAATGATTAGCTGAAATACAGGCAAGCTAGCTTGGTAAAGTACTAGTCTGTTGAACATGCTTGTGATAGTTTTCACAAATGTAAAATAAAGGCAACTTGAACCTAACTGTAGTTATGGAAACAGAAAATACAAATATGCTTGTTAAATAGATGATGACATTGTCTGACCCTGGCATACCCCATCCTTTAGATAAGGAATGTGAATGAAAAGTGTATGGCCAGAGTCAAAGGTCATTGGTTCAGTCCCAAGCCACATCTTACTGATCAACTTTGAAAGATGGTACTTTTTGTTTCTTTACCTGGTCGTAGTTATTATTGGGATAAACCATAGACTGCTGCACTCATACTCATTATACTGTGTCCAGATAGGTTATCTGTCAAAAAAAGACCTGTGAAGATCAAGGCGACTGTGCTTGTCATAAGTGGTGACTAATGAGTTCGGGTGGTCAGACTCACTGACTTGGTTGAAGCGTCATCTGTTCCCAATTGCGCAGATCAATGCTCATGCTGTTGATCACTGGATTGTTTGGTCCAGACTCGATTATTTACAGACTACCACCATATTGCTGGAATATGGCTGAGAGCAGCATAAAACTAAACTCACACACTCACTCACTATCTGTCAAAAAAAATGTCCTGATGTCTCAGTGTGCAGAACTATTAAACCAACATTAGTCCTATCCAGCGTTGTCTTACAAGTACAACTCCATTTCATGTCGCCCACAGAACAGAATGAGAAAGATACGTTTAGAGATAAATACCATGTTTACAGGTTCTACATATGTGTTTGATTTAGCACACATTATTGTGTCCTGAGATAAATATGTTGCAGTCATTATCGGTAATGAAGTGTCATTATTAGCATATGTTGCCTGTTACACAAATACCCTGGTAGGTATTTGGGGACAACGTAGATCCCCATTGCTTGTTACAACAACTTAATGAAATTGGGATTGTGTGGTGTGTGGTGTGTGAGGAGTGGTGGGGTAGCCTAGTGGTTATAGCATGTAATCCACTCACTCACTCACTCACTCACTCACTCACTCACTCACTCACTCTAGCACAATTCAGACCTTTAAGCAGACTACATCCTCGATATCTTCAGGGTATATGTTCCGATAAGTCTCCACTATACCCTGGACGCATCTACGGGTCGGCCCGATAATTTTATTACTTCCCTTTGCTGGCTCCGCATTCTCACAGTAGCCAGTCAACTAGAGTGCAATTATAACCGAGCTTGCCAGTGCCAACAAAGGTAGCGGTTGCAACTGGGAAGGTTTGCTCGCAGTGCGAATCAGATTTGGGGGAAATCATACAGACAAATTAATAGGTTGGAAACTTTTTAAAATTATATACAAGAACTCCTTCTACCTCTTTCAGAAAGCGTCTGCATGGTTTGTTTTGCCACGTTTAATTGGTTAGATAATTTGAAAAACGAAAGTGAGTTGTGTTTGATTTGCTCAACTTCCCAGCGTAGACATCTGATTGGGTAAAAAGCCAGCCAAGGGAGGTAATAAATTTGTCGTAAATGCATCCAGGGTATAGTGGCTTTAAGTCAGTATACTGTGTCTGCTATTCATGTAGAACTGTGGTGTAGTTTATGAGCGGAGTAGGCTGCAAAAGTGTCATTTGTCCTGACAAGTACAGATGGATGTTTGCGTGCACACATGCACGCACAGAATACCTGCACATCACAATACAAATTGAGTAACTTTGCTTCGCCTAGCCTTACTTTACCTCACCTTACGTCGCCTTACCCTAGCTTACTTCACCTCATATCGAAAGGACTGCCAAGTGTCACCAGAAGATTGTTCTTTGTTCATGCTGAGGTTCAACCACTGGTTTGTCTGATCCAGTCTTGATCCTTGTAGACCTGGGTCCCACTCCTTAAAACAATCATAGCACTAGAATGATCATAGTTCCCATACTTTAACATAGACTTTGACTGTCATAGTGCTATGATTGCTTAGAAGAACGGGACCCACAATAATAAACCTGGAATATTGCTGACAACAGCTGAAAATTAGCTGTTCTTTCACACAAATAGGGCAAAAATGTCATTCCTGAATTTGAAAATAGGATTGCTAAGCCTTCTTTAAGAAAGTCTGGAAAGACCTTGTCATATTCATCAACTTAATGTGATGGATGTGGAAGCATTATTGAATGGCAAGACCCTGAAACAAGAGCATTTAAGGCCCATCAAAGTGACGGTGATGATGTTTGCCAATGTAACAAAACACATCATGTATGTCCCCATCAATTACCAGCTCACAGATGCTACATATATTTGTTCCATAACTCTCATTCACATAGGTGCCCGAAACTCACGGTGTTCACGTAAATCGTAGCAGATGACTGGCCCACTTCCACACACCAAACAACAAAAACTGTGTCAAGTGACCGAGCATGGTATAAATCTTGATACATGTCTTCACACCGACATGTGATACGGAATCTGCACATAGTGCACTTTTTGTTGTCGTGATGTAGGTACTGTAAAACCTCTATTTGACGCTAAGAACTCAATTCATCTTTTCTTTTTTTTTCTTATACATGTCTATTATGACAATTTGTTTTTGTAACGTCATTCCATAAATTTTGATTACACTTCTTCACTTCTAATATGCAACACTGTTTGCTCATGCTGATTGCAAAAATCCTTGCTCCAAGGGTGTGTTGAAGGCAAAGCACATGGATGTATAGTAATTCTGTCCTTACGCCAGTCTATTAGAGAGATGTGTATGTATTTTAGAAATTATCATTTGAACCAATTATTATTGCTGCAGAGACTTCTGCAAGTCTAGTTGCTAATTTGTCGAATGGGGGGCCACTAAAAAACATTTTTTCTAAACAACATGCTCACAGAGCGCCAGACCAAAGGCACATGGCTAATTTTATGCATAAGCGCACAGACCACCAAGACCAAAGGTATGTGACTTGTAATTTATTCAAAATTGCCCTGTGTATATATTTAAAGGGTGATATTGCTGAGGTCATGCCACCTCTAAACAACAATAACCAGGATCAAGTATGTTAGAGAATGGTAAGCCAGTGTCAGTTTCAGAAATTAGTGATGTCCTATGCTTGTGATGTCATAGGAATGGTGTCATTAAATGCATTGTGGTGACAACGCCAGGAGCAATCACATGACTTCATTCGAACAATATCTCCCAAATTGGGATGGTATAAAACAGTGTAGATTTGAACAAGTCTCGCAAGACTTCCAAACAGATCTGGTGCTTAATTTTCCAGTGGCACATGTGTAATCTAGTAGGCTAGTGTTTGACATTCCCATAAACAGGTCTGGTTTGAAAAACTCTGAACATTTACTGGCACAAATACTGAGTAATTGAACATATCATGTGACATTGTGTGTCCATTTTTTGTCCGTAACGATAAACTAAAGCTACTGAAGGGAAGAATACACATTTAAAGGATATGTACTTGTATCATTCCTACAGCACTAATTGTCATAACTGCATTATATTTTTTATAATTTAATTCATTTCAGTTTTGATAGAAGTTGAAGGATTACGAATATACTCTAAACACTCATGTTCTGCAGATTACAGGATTGAAGATCTTTATGTGGATTATTTCCTTGAAAATGAAGATTCAAACACTTCACAGGGTATAAAGTTTAATTTAAAGAGAATATTTCTTTGTTTTCTATTGGCACTGCATACTGAACAACAGAAGAAATGCAAGTTTTGAAAAAAGTGAAATCTCATAAGAGCAATCATTCATGTTTATGTCTTCCGTTTAAAGTTTGACAAAAAGTTGCGTATCTTTTGCTGTTGAGTATATTTTGACAGTGACTAGTATAAGTACACTGAGACTAAGATTTAGTCACAGCCAGCATTGACAGTGATAATTTAGTTGTTTGATAGTCATTTCTTAGAAGATGACAAATAGCAAAACAGACAAAATGTACAGAAAACAACATCGTAAATATATATTACAACCACTAATCAACTGAGGTCAAGGTCATTTCATCCACCTCATATGAAATCATTCCGCCATAGCTTCATGTCCACCATCCAGTCCTACTTATATATACTTAATCCTTGTGTCCACTGTCAATCCTGTTACAGTATCATCCCTTTGTTATTGTAAACATGCTCTTAATCTCTTTCAGGAATGCAAATTATTGTTCACTTCACCAACTCGAGATAATCTGTGCTTCTCTGATTATTCAGTTTTGTTGGCAGTATAGCTATATACATGTACAGTGAAACATCACTATGTTCATATATTATAGATGTTACAATCTTTAAGCTTTTCCAATGTTCTGGTGATAAGGTGCCCAATTTAGATATTGTTGGTGTGAATGCATTATGGAGCTCAGTGTAAAAAGCTCAGGTCGGTACTTTTCAGAGAAAGAATAAACTCAAGTGTAACGTGGAACATTTGAAAATTTAGTTTCTATTTGGAAAATCTGAAAGAAAAAAGTCAGTCTTAAGGTAGTAATTAGAAAAAGATCCTCCTGAGAAGCACCCAGTCACACTGAATTAAAACTGTAAATAGTGGTGACCATTTTTTAAAATTATTCTCTCAATCAAAGTTTGTTGTAATTGACTTTTGCATAAACATATTTTTTTTTTAATTTTAGAAAACATCTGTTGTGATACTTCACACAGTCAGGGTAACCATAGCATGTTTCTTTGAAGTGAATATTATGTTGATGTGATGGCTTCGCCCCAAATCAAGCAGAACATATGACACAGCTAACAAATATTAACTGAATTTAATATCTTGCTGCAGGAATGCATTCCTTGCTTGATTGGCTGTAATCATTGCATGCAACTTCCACTATTCAACTGATTGCTACATTCACTTATGATCCTGAAGAAGTCATATATAGAGCATTAGTCTGTAATTCTAAAATACATACATCCATTTTTTTGTGTAATGGCCCTTGGCAATATTCAAGCTATGGTGGTGCTTTGTAAATAATTGAAGCTTGACCACACAATCCAGTGATCAACAGTATGACCATCATTCTAAGCAGTTGGGATATGACGACATGTGTCAACCAAGTCAGCAAGTATGACCACCTGATCCAATTTTTTGCCTCTTACAACAAAGGTAGCTGTTAATTACTGGATTGTCTGGTAAAAAAACTTAATTATTTACAGACTGCCCTCTCAAAAGCTGGAATATTTTTTAGGTCTCCTTTTAACAATAAACCAACCAACCAACCCTACCAAAAGATGTCCGGTACCCATAAGCAGTTGTGTAGATAGTTGTCTTCACCTGCCACAACTGCTTTGCTCATGTGTGGTTTGTACCATATTTTCTCTAAACATACAGGATAGAAACAAACAAACAGACATTCAAATCAATGTGTGTAATTCCAAATATATTAAGGTGAAAAAGATTTGGATATAAACACTTGCTGGATTATTAACATGGCTTGACATTTATCTGAGACTCTTGGATGCATTAGAGGCTCAGATTTATTTGAGGAACTATGGCACTGATGCTACAGTACTGAAAGACTGTAGGAACAACAGCGTAGGCAACAGAAAAAGGATTCTTAAAAAACACAAGGTCATTGTTTTTCTTCAATGCCTCTGATAGATTTGCGCAGAAAGGTCTCCCTTGTTTTGCAAAAAAATAGTGTGTATGATCATTTCCTTTTATAAAAAAGACAATTTTGACATAGCAGCTCAAATTGATATTCTGGGCAATTAGAAAAATAACAGATTGTAGCATTTGTCGTTGAATGTTCTGTCTGGTGCAATCAACAAACTTGTCATTCAAGATCACTAAATTAAAACATTTTGCCAGTTTTGCCAAAACCTAATGTTATTTTTGAATTTGTTCCAGAAAAGTACAAAAAAGAAGGTGCAAGCTCTTAAAAATGTGTGACTTGCAGCATGTGCAGCAAACACTGTGTCGAATATGAGAGGCCAGTAATGATGTATTTGTGAAAAAAGTGTTGAAAAATTGCATTGGTATGTATTGTCTTCCTTTGCCATCTGGAATTTTAACCAGCCTGGAATGCATAAGTGTACCTGCTGCACTAATACAGTGAGGTCAGACATACTGTTAAAGCTAAAAGAATACTTAATAACATTGGCGGTTGCTGAAAGCGTTAGGCTATTAGCGGCCCAATGGTCTGAAACAATATTTGAGTGAGTGAGTGAGTTTAGTCTTACACCACACTCAGCAATATTCCAGCTATGTGGTGGCGGTCTGTAAATAATCGAGTCTGGACTAGACAATCCAGTGTTCAACAGCATGAGCATCAATCTGCGCAACTGGGAATCGATGACATGTGTCAACCAAGTCAGCAAGACTGACCACCTGATCTTGTTAGTCTCTTCTTACGACAAGCATAGTCGCCTTTAACAATATTGGAAGGGTATATAGGAGGAATAGGCATTGAGGTGGTCCAGTTTGCTATGCAGAGTCCTGTCCCCTGTTAACTCTGATGTGTGTGATTGCTAATTCACATTTTGGTTCACCATGATGATACTTCTATATATAGACATATTTTAGTGGTAAAAATAGGAATTCTGAGCCCCTGAACCATGTTATTTTGCCTACTGCCAAGCCTTCTCCGTAGTGCTAGAGCCTCTCAGGTTCTGAATCTCTGGAGTTAAGATCAAATTTGGACTTAGACTTGAGATCTTCTCAGAGATGGAGACATGTGACCCCTGATTTAAGACACTATTTAGTTTTAAGTCTGATTTTTGAGTTAGGACAAAATATGGGGTTAAGACACTTTCATGATCCCAGGGCCTGGTCCTTTTGGGTTCCTGTTCAATAAAAATGGGTTTGTTTGTTACTGTCAAAATTATACATAGTCAGAGACCAAGCCTTAGTCTAATGTCTGAGCTGCCACTCGTGATCTAACATGACATACTGTTCTTTTCTCTCTTTCTCTTGCTCTCTCTTTCTCTGTCTCTCACTTTTTTGTTGTTTGTATTATGGCAACTGATTACATTGCAGTAATCCTTTATAAGAGCTTTGTCTCATTTCAGAAGTTAATTATCTATTTGTACTTTAGAGACTCCTTTTGCTTGACTTGAGATGCACCTAACAAAGATAAGGTAATGAGAACATCAACACACACACACATCCCTGAACATGTGATAAATGCAAAGCCAGCCAACTGTAGACATTAAGCTCATCAAGTTCGACTGCTATAACAGTGTCATGCACACAGGGCAGGACGTTTCCATATCAGTGACTCTGGAGGAGAATGGTAGAGAGTCTTTAATCCTGTTCTTTTGCCTGAGTGACAAAGCCTACTTACCTCCAGAAGTGGGTCGAGTGTAAGGAATGGAAACTTCATTTGTGGACTCATCAAGGGTATTGGTGATAGATCTCATTAGCATGTGTCGGTTTCGACAAGAGGGATCTCAAGAGAGAGACCCAGTTATTAGATAGATGGACATATTGGTGTTAATTTGACCTTTGTCAGACGACCGAGCAGAATCAACAGGGATTTGACTGGATGCTTTAATATGAACTACAGTCCGTTAAGGTTCAAATGAGAACGATAAATAATAAAATAACTTGAAATAGGGATAAGTGAACTAAACAGATCAGACACATAGTCCTGAAACCTCTGTACCCAACAGGATCATAAAGCGTCAGATTTCTTCTCCTGCTGGGTACAGAGGTTTCAGGACCATGTGTCTTATTTTTTGTGCACTTATGCCTATTTTGAGTAATAACTAGATAACAGTTATTATGTTTTCTCAGTAAAGAAAGTGTGATAAAAATATACCACTTGTTACAATTTTCTATATCTAAAAGGCATTGTGTAGTCATGGTTTTTGGCAATGGGATGAATACCAATTAACGTGTCAGATTGTTACAGAGTATGATATCTTGACTGCCAGTAGTTGATGTTCAGTTTTTCTAAAAACTGAGTTAGTAGTTCAGACAGTGCGCCTTGCTCTGAGGATGTGCGTTCCAAGTCTGGATGGGACTCAACCAAAATAGTACTAGAGTCTGTACGTCAATGAGAAAGAGTCATCCTAGCCGTATAGATAGTTTCTGAATGCATATAAATTTGATGGAAACCTATTATGCCATTTGTTTTAGGAAGGTGTTGTAGTGAGATGGGCGTTTGAAAAACTGGGGAAATCAATCCTGCTTCATTTAGGGCTTAAGCATTTCAGAAAAGACTTGACAGAAGGGAAATGATGTGATTCAGGGACAGTGAAGACTATTGCAATCCCAAATAAAATTCTTGTTACATTTTACTAGTTTCAAAGAAGCATTGTGTATTATTGGTATTTTGATTTATGCTGCATGTGAAGGTTTGAGCAAGAGGAGCTGTGATTAGTGAAATTATTGAAGTGTTTATTTGGTTAGTTTTCTTTATCTGAGGAACTGGTGTCTGATCACTGAAATGGATGCATGGTTTAAAAAAAACATGGAATAGTTTTTTGAATACATTTTGAAGAGGGGAGTCCTCGGAGCGTAGAAATTACACATTTCAGAATAATGGAACATTGAGTGTTGTGTTGCTATATGCAAACAAACAAGAATGTTCCTAGCTGTAACAGTCATGATTGGGGAGGGGAGGTGACACAGGCAGAGAGGGTCAAGTTAAACAAGGTAATGATCTAACTATAGACTTGAGTTAAGGTAACATAACACTCACCAATAATCCAGTTACATGACAAGCACATGTTAAGAATCAAATCTGGTCAAGTGATTGATATCATGTGTAATGATCTGCACATTTAAGATTTGATGATGTACATCAATCAAGTATGCTAGTCCAACCACCGTATGCCACCATTGGTCACCTCTCATGACAATCTCTGTTTGAGGAACACTAAGCTAGATCTGTACCAAGAGAACCAAAGCATCCGTGTGATTCATGATGTCAAAAGGGTACATCACAGTACAACATCAAGTGCCTTTAATTAAGAATGTAGGAAATGATTTTCTCATGAGATAGTGCCGGATTGGGACAGTTTCTTATTGAAAGTATCAAATGCAAATACTCAAATGGAGTGAGTTAAACCTACAAATCCAGCATGACGAAATGTCATGGGACATTGTGGAGGAGTGAAGGCCGGCCCTGTTACCAGTTTTGACAGCTTTGGAACACTTGTGGCAGAGATCACCACACTGAATGCCTTGTAAAACAGTCACAGAACATGCCGCTCAGCTTGGCAGCAAGTTATGTAAGACAAAGTATGAATGTGATTTAAGGGAAATTTCACAAATGTTGGTCATACTGTTCCAGTAACCTACACCAGGAGATGTGTGTCAGATAATGTGGTGATACTGTAGAGTTTCACTTCAAGCAGTACAAGTGGTTAATAATAGTTTGTATGACTTGAACATGTGGAGTCTTTGTATGAGTCTGGACAATATGTTTGATGGTAATTTGACTGTTAACCCCCTAGTACCTCACAGGAAGCAAAAACCGTATCTTCAGCAGCAGCAGCAGCAGCAGCATCAACAACAACATTTATGTCAATACAAAATTATCTGCAAGTGACAAGATCTGAAACATAACTTTTTCTCCATGCACGTTTTGTTTGTTTAATATCTGAAAAAGGCAACTTGGGTGGCAATCACGTTCCGGTAACAGAAAAGTTCTAAATTCAGCTTTAAGGACATATTTCTGCTTTAGTTACATATGTTTGAGTTGTTTTAAAAGCTTAACATGCTGCTGTTGAAATGAACAAAATGCTGTTTTCCTTCATATGATCACATCTGATACCTTTGTCAAATTCTTTAATCCAAAAGGGGCACTTACGATATCTTGTCCCATGGCTTGTATAGTGTATGAGACCCTTTTCCACTAACTGATGGTAGATGACCAACGTGTTCTCCTTTCACAAAGACTTACTACAGTTTTAGTTCTAAGAGTGCTGTGTGAACAGCATGGGTTGCTGAAGATCAAGTCTAACCTGAATTTTCGAAGAATGTCAATGCCACACACCTACTCACATTAGTTCTACCAAAGTAGTGAAATGATCCAAGGACTGCATTAGTTTGACTTCCTTCAATCTAAATCTGACATTATTTGATATATCTGAACAGCTATTCAAATGATATTAGTGGAGAACTTGTTGATATTCTGCTGGGGAATAAGTGGGGTTGTCAGTAACAGAATATTTTATTGGTCATCAGTTAAAAACATAGATCTTTTGATCTATGCGATCATTGCCGTCCCTTTCCACATTTTTATCATTGTAATCCACCCCTTTTCTTGAATTGCAGTTATTAACAAATACTGTTATTGAAGAATTGAATGACTGATAAATTCCATATCCCCTTTCCATATTCCCTACCTTCCCTCCCGGTATTCCCTCCCTCACAGCCTCCTCCATACCATTCTGATAGCGTATGTTACTCATTGCTTAGCAGTATGAAGCATCAAAACAGTCAAGGTTAGATCAGATACTGTTATATAAATCCTACATACTGATGCCAGAAGTATGCAGTAATGGTATATGGAATCTCTCAATACAGGCGCCAGTGGTGAACCATTCTTGATCAGGTGCATACCACTAATCAGAACCAGCTTTGGTAATCTCACAAATATCTACCTTTTGCAACAATCATACAAGAAATATGCTTTACAATCTCAATAGAATCCATTTTTCAAAGCTCTGCAGAATCATCCATATTTCTGGAAGGTTGCACTACACAGCTAATAAAGCATGATCACCTGTTAACGCTTGGAGGAATTACTTCAGATTGCGAGGTGGTTTCTGCTTGGGGAATACGGAATGGTCTAAGTGTGGAATAAATGACCTCATTCACCACCTCGGATGTTCCACCACTGCTGTGGCACTGCAGGCATTCTTGGTATGGCAATAATCAGTCCCTTTCCACCTACTTTCATCTTATATTTCCACATGATTAGCAGACCAGACCATGCTGTGACACAGTTGTGTATTTCAGTTTGAAGATTTTTTGGTAAATTCTTTCTTAAATATTGTCAAAATATATTGCCTTGCATAGTTCTAAGATGGTTTTGCCAGGCAACAGGTTAACATTGTATGTCGGATAGGTCTGTGATTTTCAAATTGTTGTAACCTTCCAGATGTTTGAACCAGCAGGAGGGAGATATAGCAAGGAAAATGTTTCTTTCAACTGTAGACTAGATTGTGCTTTTGTAATTCAGATTATTTTACATCTTCTGTAGGGTTAATCAGTGACCTGCTGTATCTGAGTTGTTCACACATACAAGATGTGGTTTTCAGCAGAAAATGATTTGGTCTTTGTGATAACTTTTCCTACATCCATGTCTTCTTTCTGAGAGTAGATAGGCCTGTTGCCAGGGCTAAAGTCTCAAGAAAGACACGCTTTTCGTCACAGCTCCAAATGTGTTTGCTATAACATTGTAACTTATCAAGTATTAGATGTGTTGAAAGAGATAGTCTAAGCAGGTCTTGTATTGATGATCATTTAGAAGTTTAATCTCACAGTCTGTGAACCACATTATTGTCCATACTGCCATACCCTCTCTGCAGTGTCAAAGCCCTAAATGAATCAAGTCTAGATTTCCACAGGTTCTGCAGCTGGATGTCTAAGAGTATGGAGACATTGTCCTTGCTCTTTTCCCTTTTCAGTTTAGATGGGTTTGTTTGTTATTATCAAAATTGAATATATTCAAAGAGAAAATGTGATTCTACTGGAAGATCTGTAGCTACTTGGCTGTAACATTTGTCTCCATACATTCAACATCAAGCATGTACTATACACAGTATGTTGAGTATGGACTCAAAATACTGTGTACTCTTTTTGTTGTTTCTAGACAGCTGTGTGTGTGGCAATATAACAATAAGATTAAGTATGTATATTGAATTTGATTTGAATTTAAATACATTGTTGAAATAATCAGATTTGACTTTCAAGTTGCATATTGACATTATACATTTTGTCTAATCAGTGACTTGAATATTTTCAGGTGTGTCTCGATTCTTGAATCTTAAAAAGTGAAAAAAATGATCAATCAATCTTATCAGACATAGAATAATTTTGTTATAATGATGTTCTAAATCACAAATACCCAAACTCAGTCATTCTATGTAATTTTATAGTGATAAGCATGTGCAATCTGGTTTTGTCTGTTGCATGAGGTGCAAGCTTGTTTCTTTTTGTGAATGTACTCAGTCAGCCTTCTTGAAAAAGTCATATCCATAAATTGCTTGATCATCAAATCAGACCTGTTCATAGAAAGACAGGGGCAGATAAGTGTTATCACTTGCTGAAATTTTACGATCAACTCAGTTGCTGCCACTGACAGTCATTTGCAACAGTGTCACAACAAATGTCATTATTCAGACTCTAATGCCCTCACCACTTATCACATCATGGACCATATCTCCATGCATTTTGACATTTGGGAACATAAATAACCCCATCATTTATAAAGTTTTGCATACAGTGAAGAATTGATCTTCAGTAACCCATGCTTGTGGTAAGAGGTGACTTTCTCAGGACGAGATGGTCAGGCTTGCTGACTGAGTTGACACATGTCATCTTATACCATTGGCATAGATCAGTGTACATGCTGTTGATCAATATTGTCTGGGCCAGTCTCAGTTATTTACAGACTGCAGCCATACCTATTGCTGGAATATTGATGAGTGCAGTGTAAAACTAAACTAACTCATTCACTCAATGATTCATTGAAGCATTCCAATTCTCCATGCCAAGTTATATCACTTTGCTATGCAGGAAACATATTTTGTGGGTCTGAATCCTTTTTCACCCCATGTGTTACCAGGCTTAGCAGCACGTCTCCTGCTTGAGGGTCATTGAAGTTGTTAAACATGCAGTTCTGGCTTCCTTTTAGAGTTAAGCCTCCACACTATTATGCACCTGGAATACAGTTAAAATGACCTTAAAACCATCCCACTTACACTCAGGGTTATGCCAGTTTGCGTTGTTACCTCCACTCTTCATATATCTACTGTGTATATCTGGGCATAAAATTCAGAACAGATACTGAACAGCATTTCCGTTTGTAAAGATAACTACTATTTTTCCTTGTGGATGCAATTCATGTTACCAGCAGTTCTTACAAATTTCTATTTTGTTGCTGAAGCAATAAATCAAACATTAATCTTGTACAATCTGATTGAAGAAAGACAGCTTTTGAGAGGATCCCCACATAAAACACTCTCCAGGTTTGTATGTGTGTATGAGCTTACATACCCTTGCCTCAGACCCAGGTGCAGCTGGCTGCAATGGTATTGGTCTCCGTAGCAGAATTCCACCATCGGTATAAAGCAGACCATCTGGAGGATTTCTTCTCTTTTTCTAGTTCCATGTGCCTAGTTTTTGTGCAATGCTTGTATGAAATTGGTATTTACCATTCAGAAATGTGCAAGAGTTTCTACCACAAATACATTAGACAATTCCATTTTATCTGACATATGCCACAAGCTGGTATATTCCACTTGATTTATTGCATTGTAGAAGGTCATCCCAAATGTAGATTGCAGATACTCTTGTAGTTTTTGTGAGTACCCTGCTAAAAATATGAGTATATATGTCACTGCGACCTTCAGATCATTTACTGGGTTACCATGTTCCTGGAAATGTTAGTTGCTGGTTTATGTCAGCACAGTATGTGTTTGAGATTGGAGAAAACCTTTATAAAAAAATTGCTTCTTTGTATTTTTGTGTTTATGGAGGTGAGGTTGTAGAAACCTATGTTGAAACTGTAGATGCTGATTGAAGCAAAGCGAGCACACTAGCTTGATGTGTTAGGTCAACTAATGCAATAAACTTACTGAAGTCATTTTAAAAAATAATTATGTCAACAACAACTGCTTTTCCATCTTTAATACATGAATTACTGTAGACTTTGGTACAAATTTAGTGACATCATTCAGCACAATAATAGTTTAGATAATTTATTTACGTATAATGCAACACAAAGTTCACCTTGAATCAGCCAATCAGGAAACCACAGGGTAATGGTGGGTGTGGCCTCAAATTTGGTGTTTGGTTTGGTTAGACAGACGATTCATGCTTAATGTTTGTAGAATCTAGTAGGTCTGTAGGCCTAGTTAAGGTATTGTCACTTGTGGTGATAGAAGATTTTTGCTTATGATGTCAATTACTGAATTGTCATTTCAGGATCCGCCTTACCCATGAAGATCCGGGTTAGAATTTAACTTCAGGAACCTGTGTTTGCCATAAGAGACAGCTTATGGGTTAGGGTGATGAGGCTCACAGACTTGTTTGATAAATGTCATCCATATGACTGGCCATTATGTTGGGGCTGTGGGGTAGCCAAGTCGATGAAGCGTTCACTTGTCAACCCTAATTCTGTTCAAATTTTAAAAAGCGTTTGGGTAGCTGTGTGGTTAAGGTGTACACTCATCATGCTGAAGGTCTGGGTTCGATCCCCACATGGGTACACTGTGTGAAGCCTATTTCCGGTGCCTCCTGCCATAATATTGCTGAAATATTGATAAAAGTGGTGTAAGACCATACTCACCCATCTCTTGTCACTCTCCATGATGTCATTCACTGGAATTTTTGGTCTGGACTAGATTATTTAGAGACGTCATCACTATATGTGTAAGTGGTTTCATGAACAGATTGCACAGTATTGACATTTTTATTTCAGTGGATGAAAGGTGCATTACCTTCAGATTCTTGTTTCCATCAGTTATGATGCCAATATTCAAGAGGTTCAAATCTGAGTTTTCAATATGGCCACCACAGCCGCCAAATTAAAGAGCTCCCAGTTTTGATTATGACTTTAGTTGACATTCATGTTGTGATTATATTCTTAAATGCTCTTCAAAAATGTATTGGGCTCCGTCAAATTCTAAAATTACTCTTTTGTCCCAGGTGTGTATGACATTTGACATTTTTAAATGTTGACTATATGTAGGGTGAGCTACAGTGCGGGCACACTATTTTTCAATTTGCTCAGGATGGGTGGATACGTAAACCAGTTTTTCAACCCAAACTAATGTCATCTTGGTTTGATACTTTGGTATGCACCTGGAAAGTGTTATTTCCTAAAATAGTTCTGTTATTTCAAGGCACTGAACAAAGCTGATTCAACATTTGCAATCGCATTGCCCACCTGAAGGTGCAGAGTCTACAGGTACAAACCCCCAGGGATCTATCAGGTTCTGTGTTGGGAGGAAGGAAGGGCGTTATGACTTGATATCTCCCGGGATCACCTCCAGAGTTCCACTGCCGGTTTATCAGAGGAAATTGATTATGTCAAGGTTACATGTGGAATAACTTGATCAGGAAGGATGAATCCGTATGTTGAACATACTCGGAAATTTTCAGCTGCCACGCTCTAACACCACCACAACTGTATTTGAGGATTAGGTGATATAAGGTTATGTGTTTCACTGAACCTTGAAGTCTTTATTGAATGAGTTATAATTGGCTGTTTGGCAAGGTATGTAATGCTTTACATACTGGTGAGTTTTCACAATAATCGACCATCTCTGTATTCTCAAAAGTTAATTTACACATTTAAGCAGCCTGGGTTGAGTGGATTTATTTGTCCTGTTAAGCATCATCAAAATAGTTTACAACTATTTAAACATTTTAGGGTGAATTCAGCCTCTGAGATGATGTATAGATGGTTACAACATAGCTTATGAATAAATCATGTTTGCAGAACATTGTTATGGAATCCTCTTTTTTCATTTTCTTGTTTTTCAAACCTTGAGCACAAGTTACCCATTGTTTAAGTTCTGATAAGCTCCACACCTTCAGAGTTAGGTGGGTAGCCAAGTTATTAAAGCATTCACTTGGCATCCTGAAGACCTGGGTGTGATGCCACACATGGCCACAAAGTGTGAAGCACGATTCCCTTGTAGGATTATCCACTCATGACCACATATTATTTTCACCTGATCAAGCAATTAAACAATCACTTTCATGTATTTCATCTCTTAGTAACCATTTTATTTGACCACTATCTACAGGGTTTCATTAAAAGCCGTCATCAAAATATATCAATACACTCTTGGGGCTCCTTTCATTAAACAACCTTTACTAAGGTTAACATTAACTCCCATTCTTTAACATTGCTGTAAGGTTACCTTAGTGCTTTGTGAAAAGAGGCCCTGATCTTTAAGTCTTTCTCCCCGGCCCAAACAGTAAATTTATAAAGTAATCCAACTCATATTTGAAATCATTTGGATTTTAATTTTCGTTCTCATTTTTTTTTTTTTTTTTTCTTTTGGTGTGTGTTTATTATATACATTTTTTAAGTATCAGTGTTATTTCTTTTGGTCTGACTCAGTGTCTGTTGTTTGCAATACTGTTGTGTCCCGGCCATTCATATACTGGGTCAGTATCACAGCTTATATCTCCTTAACCTTCAGGGCCCCGGGGATATAGGATGTATACAACATCTGGGATAATTCTTTTCCATCTCAGAATAGCACTGCATGCTCTTGACTTTATACTATCTGGATGTTGCAAAACAAGTTTTTCAGAAACCAACATTGGAAACAGCGAGCCCCTTTTGTTGCTGTAAAGAATAATTAGTATCTTGAGAAAATATGGTGATTTGTAGTACATTCGGCAGTTGTCTTCCTGACAGTTTTTGAAATGGGAGACTATACCTCTGCTTCTGGGTTACAATGAAGCTAGACATCAAACTTCCTACTGTAAGCTGACACTGTGATATGGCTGGAATACTGTTGGAGACAATACCTGTACTCCTGGGTACGGAGGCAGTCATCAACATGAGTCAATCTTGTTCAGAATAAAGACAAGCAATACATTCAGGACCGAACTTCTTGACTAGTTTCAATACATAAACAAATACATAAGACAGCAGTGATTGAACTTCCAGCTTAGTCTCTTGGGGCAGTAGAGTAGGCTAGTGGTTAAAGTGCTCACTTGTCACGTTGAAGAACTCACTCACTCATTCTAGGCCACAGAAGCAGTTTGTCAGCGTGAGTGCAGTTAGTTCTTGCTGTTACCTTAATAGATGACAAAACTCAAAGATATGCTAATGTCTACCACTATACTCAATTGTGTCTCATGGTACCAACACTGTGTATCACTACTCACATTATCAGACACAAGTTTGTCAATCTACATTGTAATATGAAGGGGACATTCAGTAACACAATAGCAGGAGGATTGTGGAACAGATCCTTGAATCTGAAAATTACAGAGAACTACATATGATCTGAAGTATGCAGTATTCAGTCCATATCAAGGCAGAAGGTTGAGTTTGAGAGCAAATCTTAACAGACCACTGTTGCAATGATGTTTTAAGTGTGACAGTGATATTCTAAGTGTGAAGTGCAGAGTAGTGTGACTAGGACGTCATGTGCATATGCATTTCATGGTCACGGAGATGGATTGGTTCACTAATTGGACAAGAGCTTCTTTGACAAGAAGGGCAGCGTTTGCAGTACTCCAGATATGTGGATGCACTCAATACCACAATTGTCAGCTGTAAGTGCTCACGATTTGTTCTGTTGTACCAGAGCTTTCTTTACCATGTACTGAGACCCATTATGCAGTGGTAGTGTTGGTGTGTGACAGTGACAAATTAAGAAGGTATTTGCCCTGTAGAACCATTGGTACTTGCTTGGATCGAAGGTGCTCCAGATATGCAAAGGCTTTTGATGAACTAGGTGTGAGTCATTGGTGAAAATTGCAAGAGATGGTATCACTAATGTATTTATTTGACCAGGGCTGTTTGTATTCCATGCACTCACTAGTCAACAGATACTAGTGCTTCACAAAGAGACGGTCAGTAAATGTTGTACTTTAGAAATGAGGTGGTTGCATGAGCTGTGTCCTGTCGTGTGATTTAAAGCTTTGTTGGGTAGGAAGGAAATCCTGTAATTAAAGGCTTTAAATAATCTAAGATTAACATGCAATATTACACAGGAGCTATTCTTAATGGGGTCATTTCTCATGTCAAGTATCGATGCTGGACCAGATCACTGTAACTGCATTTTTATACATGTTCTCACATCCTGACCATCACGGTAAGGCAGGGTTCTCTGCATCACTGTTTGGAAGGAATCCTTGGATCACAATAGGAGAGAGATCCCTGGGTCACCACAGTTATTTCTGTTCCACTTTAGGTTAGGGAACTCTGTGTCACTGTAGGATGTGGGTTTCTGGATCACCATAGGATGGGAGATCTCTGGATTAATTTGTTGTTGGGCAGGGATCTGTGGCTCACAATAGGAGGGTGATCCTCGAGTCACCAAGGGGATTTCTGTATCGACTTTGGGTATGGATCTCTATGATCTCTTGATCATTGTTTTGTAGGGATCTGTTATTGGATAAGGATTTCTTAATCACAGTAGGACAGAAAGGGAACGTGGAACACTAATGAAGGGTAGGAATCTCAGCAGCCTTTGTTACTATCTCCCAAGTTGCATAAAGAATTTAATCTCTTACCATCTCTGTGTTAAAGGTAGTACTGGTACATTGTCTCCTCAATCATAGTGTATGATTAATGGACACTTGTAGGAAAACAGCAGACTGGAACAGAAACAACAACACCTAGGTGCCATGTTGGAACACATAATATCTTATGCAAGATCTTTCAGCCAACTATCAGGTGCTGTAGGTCTTTTAGATTGATTTCCACATAGCTCCTTTCTGTTGGAATTTATATTTAGTCAGCATTCTTAGTATTATATCACCCACCTCATGACTAGCCTCCTAAATGTGTAAGCTATGTCAAATAATTAATTAACTGTGTTTCTTTATCTTAATTCTGGTGAAATCATTGCACTGTTTACAGTATTATTATAATCGTGGGAAGTATACATAATTTTCAGTTATTAAACTTCTCCCAATATTCATCTTTCCCTGGATGAGTTATCTGACCACTTGTAAGGTAAGGATCTCTAGATCACCATGGGGAATGGACCGCTATGTTTGCTCTGCAAAGTCTGTGAATTCATGATAAACCTAAATGCTGGACACTTTAATCCTCATCTCATTATTTCTTCTTACTGAGTGGTGTAAATACTTTACTGTCCATGCCAGCATGTCTGCTTGTACTGAAACACAGCAAGGTGTGAGGTCTTCATCAGAGATAACAAGATGCCAACAGCTTGTGTTTTCAGCTGCAGTGAGGCTTTGTTTTCATGGCACCAACATCTTCAGCAAATAGTCATCCCTAACACTGCAGTGGAGTCCTTGTGTCAGTGAACATTTAATAATGTTGTCAAGTCAGTGCAGAGTCTAGAATTAGACTTGATTGCAATCATTCTGGATCAGGATTCCAAACATCGTCTTCTGGTTTTAGACAATCTGGTTTCAGGTGTCACATTGGATGTTTGTGTGATTACTTTGATCAGTGATGTAATGTAAATGGATTGGGCACAGGTGGTTCTGTTGTCTCAAGAAGATGCTACTGACTTTGTAATCCAGATTGGGTCTTTGAATCAACTGGATTGTGACCCTTGGCCTTTCACCACTACACCAAAAATATGTCCACCTTAACATGTTCACCTTTAAAGCAAGATAGACACCATTGGGCATATCCGACTAGTTTGTCAACCGTGGTTTGTGTAAAATATTTAGAATTTAGAAACAAATCTATTAGTTCCAAATTTCACTAGTGTCAGATGTTAGGACCATTTTCTTTGTCAGTAAATATGTATTTTGGACCAAGTATTTATCTTTTTTGTCATCCTCAAAGCATGCAATGAATTTTTGTAGTACTGCTATGGTACTACTGGTGGTAAAACATGATTTAGTCCTAAGTTTGATCATGTACAATGTGTGATGCATTGTAATTCTGGAAGATTGATTAAAAATGTTGTAAAACCATATTCACTCACTCTCCCATTTTCTTAGTCTGTACAAGGAAATTTCTTACACAAGTAGATTTGAATACAAGAATGTATTTTTAGCTGTTAGTTGTTTTAAGTTGATGGAACAGTACTGAGTGAGCAAGTTGTCATTACCTGTAGCAATATTCCAACAATATTATGGTGTGGGACGAAATGGGCTTCACACAATGTACCGAGAGGAATCAAACCAAGGGCTTTCAGGATGATGAACAAACGCTTGAGCCACTAGGCTACCCCACCGCTTCACATGGAACAGTAACAGTTGCCTAGACAATGGCATTAGTGACGATAGGCTTGCGCCACACTCTGGCAATAATTATTAGTCTGTATGATTACTCACAGATTATATGCGTGATAACAATAAGTTGTTTGTAGAAAGAACAGGCATCCTGAGACTACTGCCCCCTTATATATATCTGGCTTTTTAAGGAAAGAATGAATATAAATCCATGGACCGTTCATTCGGTACAGACTTGAACCAAGGCTATGGACTCATCAACGGTATGTCATAGCAATAAACATAGCACCTTCTACAGGTGAAGATGGTGGATATCAACCTGCTCCGTCTGCAGCAGATCATGCCAGTGGCGCTTGTTGGTGTATATATAAGCTTGGCAACACTGGGAACATATGGTCAACAGGTTAACTGTTAACAAGGGATGCAGCCATGGATGTTTGTTAAAATACCAACGTTGTCATGGCCATAAGTAAAGGTTTGCATGTATAGGTTAGAACAAGACCAGGTGTCTAGTCATTTGAATGGTAAGTTACAATGTGAGGCACAATACCTTTTTATAGAAACCAAACCACTTGTTTTATTACAAGATTTGAAAAAAATATGTGACTAATATTTTCTTTTATCAAACAAAATGTTTTCTTTTTTTGAAAAACATTGGAATGGTTAGTCACAGTCTGAAGAATGGAATACCAATTTGAAGAAGCTATTGTTTTATTACAGAATTTAAGAAAAACAACAACCCAAAACATGACATTTATGGTTTTCTTTCATCAAAGAAAGTATTATCATGTTTTAGAAACACTGGAACGGTTGATTTCACTTTAAAGCACAGAATGCCATTTTGTTTGAAATTTTCGTGATTTTGAAAAAAGGCTGCATTTATGGTTATCTTCTCGTAAACTTTGATAATTTCCATATTTCTTTGAAAAAATTAACAGTGTGCAGATTCCTAGGCACTTCATATGTCCATAATACCCAATACTTGCTTTTGTTTTTTTACTTCATTAGCAGTTAATGAAAATTAGCATGGCATAACTGATGATTATCTGTCTTTGTGTAATGTTGCACCTCTAGACAGCCTGCCCCTGATTTAGTTATTGACATTCAGATATGTTTTAAGGTTGGTATATTACTGAATGCTCATCAAACAACATTCATTCACTGAACATGCTCTATGTATTGACCTAGTTTCAGACCCTAGGTATTTTTGGTTGGAATTGACCTGGAGCCAACTCAGCTTTTTCTTAGAGATGCGGGACATTTTAATGATGGCATGTCTTTGTGCAGCAGATCCGTGGATTGTTGCTCACAATATCAATAATTAGATTATCTGATCATTATTTGGTTTACCTGTGATGATCTGGGCTAGCATTGATCTTCAGCAGCGAATGTTTGTAATAAGAAGCAACCAATGGGATCAGTTGGTCAGGTTGGTTGACACATGTTATTGCTCCTTAGTTATGTAGGTTGATGCTGATGCTAGTGATCTCTGGCTTCTTGGTGAAGACTCAATTATTTACAGACTGTCACCATATTGCAGTAATATTGCTGAGTGTGGTGTTAAACAACAAACAAAACAACAAACGAACAAACAGATTTGGTTATTCACAAGCAGCCATTACGGCTGGAATATTGAGAGTGGTGTTAAACAACAAACACACCCTTATTGTTTTAGTGAGGCATAAATCATATGAAAATAGATTGCATGCTACCCATGACATAGGCAGTTTAACCTTTCGCTGATAATCCTCAAATATAACAGTTTTTAAGTTTTCACAAACCTTGTAATTATTTGTCTAATTCTCTCAGATAATTGAATCCTATCAGATGTCTTGGTGCAACTCCCTTGAATATCCTTGTGACGTGACTGTTGAATGTTTCACAGTTCCTACAGTATAATGACATTTATGTTTACACTGTGTGTGAGGTAGTTGTGTATGTTGTTGTATTGATATCAACACCAATGAGAAAATGTCAACTCCCAGAATTCCCTGAAAGAAACTGTTTATTGTTTCCTGTAATGATACATTTTGTCTACGTCTATTGTGTTAAACTTTTTCGGGACGGGTGGCACTAATCTAAAACGGTTGAACACAGTCCCAATGTCAATAAAGCAATCACACACAAACAATCATGTATTTTTGTATCGTCTTCAGTCAGGTTTAAAGAAACTACTTTTATCGTTCAGTAACAAAAACAAGTCAACGGAGACTTCACTTTGGTGGGGTAATGGAGAAACTCAGTCTCAGCATTATGCAATGTTTTTTTCTGTTGGTATTTCCTGAAGTCAGTTGCCATGAAAATAGCATATTTGTTTCATCAGATGTACAGTTTGTTGCCAGACTGGCAGCTTTAGTTGAAAATAGAACAGGAACATGTAATGGTAGGTGTTGGTCTTGTCCAAGCATCAGAGACTTCCACACCTTAGGGAAATATGTTAAAAGTCTTACGATATTTTTGCACCATTTCTGTGCATATTTAGTTTCAACAGAATGACAGTAAAGGTGGCTAATGTTATTTATGGAGAATTAAAATGCTTTCAGGATGTTAACAATTGGGGAAGGTGCCAACACAAACTGCAGTGGAAAATCTGGTGTGTGTTTCAGCAGCTTCTTAAAGTACATTGGCGTGTTTGAACTGGAGAAATGTCACAGTGTGGTATGGGGGAAAAACTGGTCCCTGAATGCTAACGATTGTCTAAAAGTGAATAACCATTTGGAGACTCGATCCTTGTAAAAATGTGATGAGTAATTTGGGTCACCAAGAAATGGATCAGAGGTTGAGGTGGTCCAGCTCAGTGACTTGGTTGATTATACCCTGACTTGGTGGATCATTGCACATGATGTGAATCACTGGAGTGTCTGGTCCAATTTCAAGTATTTTCAGGTTGTCATAACATCACTGGAATTTTGCTTAGTGCAGTAAAATTCAATCAGACAAATAGAATTTACACCTAGGAATAGCATTACCATGGATACAGCACCATCATTGCAGGAAACACCAGAAATGGGCTTCACACTACAGGGGCTTGTATCACTGAAAAACATTGTTAGAAAGATGTATAGGTGTATAGATCCTACCCAATACCATATAAAAGGAAAGGGATGTAATGACAAAACCACCCCCTCCTCAATCAAAGCTAGATTTCATCACATGCATTGTTTGTAAGGCCCCACTGAGGCCTACAGATCGGAAACTAGATGATTTCCCTACAAATTGAGCTATAAATTGTCACAGTTGGATCATTATTTCAGAAGTTATATGCCACAACTCATCAAAAACTGTTACCTCCACAGTTTCATGGGTCACCCAAGAATATGTTGGCAGCACATATGTAGGGCTGGATTCTATCGGCAGCAGGATTCCACAAGTCTAAGAACTTATTGCAACGTCTACATATCTTTTCCTCCACAGTAAGCAGCCATTTACCCCCAAATCATCGGCAATCATACTCACATGTCGGCCACAGATGGACTTGACATTCAAATGATTTGAGGAGATCCACACAAACTCATTCGGGCCATCCGATTGGTGGAAAATAAAATATATAGTAAGATTTTGTCTGTTTACTAATGGGTGCAAAATATGAACTTTACAATACTCCATCTATTTTGGATGATGTATGGAACAGTAATTGTAAGAATTACAATTCTATTACCATCCCATCTGTTCTCATAGCCCCAGTGTTTAACTGAACATCTACTGGGCAAGATAAACTGTTTCTTATGTATTCTGAAGCAACACTGAAGTAAATTTGCCATTATTTTATCAGTCTCCATATGTGGATCGTGATATACACATTACATGGTCTGCAAGCTATGCCTCCCAAGCCACACTAATATCAGATGATTGCTCCTTAAATATTCCATAGGGATTTAGCAAGATCTGCTCAGGGGCTGATACTCGGCCCAAGTCTGAAATGAATATCAGCTGAAATTCCCAAGTTGAAATAAAACAATTTATGATCTCATGACTTTAGTTGAAACAGATTTGACCTGTATTTCACTGATAACAGGAACAATGATGCCAAAGAGTCTTGAAAACACAATTTTATGTTATTGTTTTTAATGGAATGCTGAAATACAATTATAAAATGCCGCTGAATTGATGAAATTTGTAACCTTGGTAAAATCAGTTTTGAGCAGGCTAGTGATTTTATAACAAATTTGTCTGCCGAGCCAATGCCTGCTCTGCTTGGAATATGCAATATTGCTTCACCCTTCTGGAGTATTAGGGCGAAATAAGCAGCATTTGACATACCAAGATTTAGCACAGTGAGGAGAATGTCTTTGGACTTTCTTAGCAGCTTCAATGGTGAATGTTGTGAAAGAAGTCTTATGCTCTCTAAAGGCTTGGCTACAGTTTTAGATACCTTTGAATGGTTAATGTGACAGGCTTTGGAGCCATGTTAATATTAAGATTATTATCACTATATTACTGGTATATAACAGCTGTTAAGTTTTTACATTATTTGTCTTCTCATAGAGTTCGTGCAAATGGGATATTTTGGCATGTTAACATTAGTATTGTTTTCACTGACATCATACAGTTAAGTTTTTTATTTTACACTTTGTAGGACTATGGATGGTCCAGTATTCAAAGATGATGATGTTCATAGTGCAGAGTTGCATTCTTTTGTCCTGTCACAATCTTGTGGTCATTGGCTCGAATCTAAGACTTTCAATGATTTTAATTCTAGAGTTGGTAGTAAGTACCATGTCCTAGTGTGCTATACCAGATTAACACCTCAGACCTGTGTTGAGTCAGCAAGTCATGCTTGTCTCCATCCATAGGTTATAATGCTGATAGATCAAACAGTAGTAAGCAAACCCAGATAGCTAATGCAGTCACTGACAACACTATAGTGCCAGATACACATCCAGTGCTTGGTTTGATTGCAGCACAATGCTTAACCTCAATGTTTTTTCCTGAGAAGGGAGTACCTGTCTCACTTCAGACTCTTCTTCACATGAAACTCCCTTGCAAAGGTAACAATAAAATATTGTTCACTCCACTCCACACCACACCACACCACTGATTCTTAAAGTATTTTATGCTACTTCCAAGTTTTAAAAAGCCATTCAGAAAACTCAAAACTTATTTAGGTATGATTTGTTGTCTGTCCAATAACACCAGCGCCCTTTCTGACCATCTCCTCCTTGTCCCTTGTTGTCACAACATGTGCATTTGTCCTTTGACAATAAACAGTAAAGACATTGTCACTGATTTCTGTCTCACCCTGGCACATAACTAGTTGTCTCCCTTTGTTGCCAGGATCAACTGTTTCATACCAAGAATCTGCCACTGTGGTGTAGAAAACACAAGCTACCCTAGAAAGCTGATAATCTGTAGAAATACCAGAAGTTGCTTTAAAGGATGGTGTTTGCAGACAATGTGCAGGTTGAGAATCTGTTTTATGGGTCATAGAAAAACAGTTGACTTGGTGAAATTGATGGTCATGTGGAAATATGGGGCTAACTGTAAGCCAACCTTCTGGCACTCCTTGGTAAGACTAGATAACAGAGAGACAGAGGAGCATTGAGGCAGGTTTGCTGATAACAGTGCTGACTGGTTGATAGGAAGCATGCTTTTGTCTGATAAGGGAGTTGATTGGTTGATATAGTAATAGAGTTAGCAGTTAATCAGATAACAGCATTTGATTGGTTAATAATTGAAATGCAGTGATGATAATTGTCTGATAAACATTTTTCATTTTCTGATAACTACATGAAGATATATTTCATTAAAAAATGTAGTGTTTGGTAATGTCAAATTTACATGTGATTAGATATCTGTTTTTCGTACAGCGAGTAGATTGTGTTGTTGCCAGTCGTAGTATACATTGGACACACATATGTCAAGAACATTTACTGAGTTAAAGAGCTGTTCATTTGTTGATGAACAATATTTTCTTCTACAAGTTTAGAAGATTCTTGGCACTATTCTCAATGACTGTGTTTTTCCATGTTGCCAGCGTAATATGCAAACAAAACAGTATATCATGGCACACCTTTAATTGAAGACAATTACCATCATGTTGCAGGTATCATCAGTTGTGTGTGATGCACTATGTGCGTTTATCTTCAAGTTTCAGCAGTTGAATTACACAGTTTTTCTTCAAGTTAACAAACAACCAACAGTTTGAACCACTCATGCTATCATATGAGACTCATTTGAACATCAGAAACACTTACCAGTAAGATGGGTGTTATCTGATATTGGTTACTGGTTTCATGGACAGGTGTTATAGCCTAGTGGTTAAGGTGTTACCTCATAATGCTGAAAACCCAGGTTTGATTTCCTTCACAGGCACAATGTATGAAGCCCGTTTCTGGTGTCCCTGTGATATTGCTGGTATATTACTAGAAGTGATGTAAAATCCAGATCCGTCACTCACTCACAGGTTTTGACATCAAGCTTCCTCTGGTTTAGTGGAGAGTGCCAGTTAGAGATTGGAATACAAGAGGTTTTGTCCCAAGTTTCACCAAAGTTAAAACAAGATGGATACATGTTGTTACACCACTTGGGGATCGGTATTGATGGGCTAAAATTATGAATGGTCAGCTCATTGTCAGGTAACAGTAGGTGAGTGAGAACTTCAGTTTCATTGCAGGGTGACACTTGGTCATTGGTTATCAGCTAACATTGTGAGTGAATATGGTAGTATGTCAGTTTTTGTAATATTCCAGCATTATCAAAGCAGAAACACAGAAATGGAATTCATACATTGTACCTATGTGGGAATCGAACCAGGGATTTTGGCATGATAACCAAACTCTTTAACCACTAAGCTACCCTACTGCTTCACTATGAGAGTGAGGGAGTTGGGATCTACGTTGCTTTTAGCAATGTTACAGTGGGGGACACTAAAAATGGACTTCACAAATTGTACTCATGTGGAGAATCAAACCCAGGTCTTCAGCATGACATTTGACTTTTAACCACAAGGCCAACCCACCGCCCCACTACAAGAAGGGCATCAACCAGGAGTAGTATTACATCATTATTTGTCAAGAACTATTATGTCACAATTACTCCTCAATGTATGGTATACCAGTCTCTACTTTCCTGGATTCAGTTGTTTATGGGCCATTATTACATTCCTGGAATTGTATTTTCCAAGTTAATCCTTCATACTGCATTTTATCTAGGCTTATTTACTTAACAGATTTTTAAACAAATGTATGGAAACATG
Organism: Haliotis asinina; assembly: GCF_037392515.1. Classification (NCBI taxonomy): domain Eukaryota; kingdom Metazoa; phylum Mollusca; class Gastropoda; order Lepetellida; family Haliotidae; genus Haliotis; species Haliotis asinina. The sequence continues at coordinate 43,740,158 of NC_090289.1, forward strand.
TTTCCGATATTCCATGATGACATAAACACTTGCCTGAATGATTCCAGGTAGGGTCAGACTGTGTTGATGTGTTCATCTATCAGTAGGCAGGGAAAATAAACACAGCATCTTTGAATATACACACCTATCTTGTAGACAAGGTAACGATATTTACTGCCAAGCTGCCATCTCTGCCAGTACTTAGGTGTCTGCGGGCTCATAGTCTGTGTGGTGTGTCTGCTGTCTCTCCGGGCCTACAGAATAGATCCAAATAGGAAGATTGTCTCTTATGGCTGGGCAATTAGAACTTTGTCTGTGTTTGTTTGTTTACTCCCATACCAAGAAAAAATTCTAGCAGGAGCCATGTTTGGAATGGCTGGACTGTTCTTGGCACCTTCGAATTATATTTGTTTGTTTGGCCATTTACTCCCAGGACTTAGAGAGTAAATTGAAGTGGGCATCCAAGACATGTCTAGATTATCAGCCACATAAAAATTGTCCTTATGTCCTTTTGTATTCATTCCTTCATTCATCAATCCATTCATCCACACGCTCAAACATTCACTTTCTCTTTCACTCTTTCTTTCACCCACTCAATTATTCTAACTCACCCTCAGAGCCAAGAGAAAATGTCTAAACAGGCATCCAGTTCAGGTCAAGAATAGTCCTTGACTCCTTTTCAATTTATTTGTTTGTAAGAAGAATTTATTTGTTTCTTAAAAGAAGAATCCAATTCTAGGACTTAGTCTGTCATGGATAGTTAGCTGGTGGCTGCAACTCTAGATTCCCTGACAACTTTTGGATTGGGCAGGGTTACAGTTGGTTTTCTGATTGCTTGCATCTGTTTACCTCTGTAGGTATATTTTAGCTTGATGTTAATGTTGTGTGGTAAGACAGCTCGTCGCTTGTTATCCTGGTCTTGAATTGTGAGATACTTCACAATGTTCCCCGTCATGAAGTGTAGAAGGAGGGGAAGTTGTTTTGTTTCATGACTTGCTGAGATTTCAATTATCTCTTCTAATAGTACTGCCTGTCAGGTGAAAAAACTCATCTTGGCTGTTTGTAGGTCAAGAATTGGATGTATGGCCAGTGGTTGGTGAGGGGAATGGAGTGCCAGGTTGAATTGGTCTCCAGTAGCTTATGTGCATCATATGACAGACGAGTTTCCAGCTTTCCACAGGAAGGAAGGATTAACTTGTAGTATGACATCTAAATTAATGCCAAGCTAGTTCAAGTCTCTAGTTACCAATGGTATACAAAGTAGGAATAGGTCCACACAGGTGTAATGCATGAAAATTGACTTGTCCTTGGCAGATGTCACCACAGGAGGATGCAGGAAGGTTAAGACACCGGTGTTGTTAAATGCAGAAGCAGGTTTCAGTGAATGAAGATACAGGCGTCACTGAATGGAGGGATTGTGTTCTGACCTGTTGAATTTCTGATTTAAGAGTAGTAAAATGCATTAGTTATCAAAACAGTGGATCATACGAAAAAACAAACAAAGGGTATTGGATGGTTTGACTCTGGTTTTTTTACCTTTGTAATTATGTTTGACTACTCATAGGGTTCAATGAGAAATTGATGCATTAAATATATGTTTGGACTTAAAACATAAACTTAAAACTTAACTCTTGAAACTTAAATTGATGCATTATTTAAAATGCATTCATGTATTCAATAAAATGAAACATTACTTCAATGACACTCAGTGCAAGTGTCAAAAATACAATCAGTATGCCATTAATCCAATGTGTCTGATTAATCCATCACTCAAGCTGTGCTGTCTTCACTTCAGTGACAGACTGTCATCTCTTGAACTTGATGATGGTGAAGATATGTCGATGGGATGATGCCTGCTGGTTCAGCTTGGGATGCCATCCTTCTAGGTTTTTGTCAGTCCTGTGGGTGTTGTTGGTGTAATGGTTCCAGGTGTGGAATCTATATGTGTCTTCTATCCTCTGTGTTTGACACAGTCCATATACCTGTACTTGGTAACCTCTTCACCACAGCCATAATGTCCAGCCAAGCATCTTCAACATCACCTACAGGGACAGCTTCTGTCAGTGCAACTCTAGTAGATTGTGTCTTTGACTCACATTGCCTGTGCAAGGATATGTAGGTGTCAGTTTAAGAAGAGTGAGTGAGTGAGTGAGTTTAGTTTTACTTCGCACATAGCAATATTCCAGCTATATGGCGACGGTCTGTAAATAATCGAGTCTGGACCAGACAATCCAGTGATCAGCAACATGAGCATCGATCTGCACAATTGGGAACCGATGTCATGTGTCAACCAAGTCAGCAAGCCTGACCACTCGATCCCGTTAGTCGCCTCTTATGACAATCATAGTCTTTTATGGCAAGCATGGGTTGCTGAAGGCCTATTCTACCCTGGGACCTTCACGGGTCCAGTTTAAGAAGACGTGCATGTAACTGTATATAGTCACAATTCCAGCATTAAAGAAAAATACAACCAGTCTGTAACATGTCAGGTTAAGAGATGTTGGAACTTCCAAAGAAGATTTGTGTTATGTCTGTGAACCAAGGCATCAGGGGAGAACAGCTTACTGAAGCGATGAAAACTTAAAGAAGCATACATTTCAAATAGCTATCATCAAAGACACCACAATTACTGATTCCATCACCAGCCCTGTGAGCCGGAACAGCAGAAACAACAAGCCTCCAGCATGCACCTCCAGCATGCAACAGCCTGAGTGCTTCAGAAGCCACAGTGATTGAATGCCCCATTAACTGCATAAATAAACTGCAGACAGACGCACAAAGGGCACACAGCCTGCGACTGTCTCCATGCTGTGTGTCCTTGGTAGATAAGGTGTGAGAGGTTGTCGTGCCAACTGTAGACACAGGAGGGGTTCCTGTTGTCATGCTCTGGCAGACAAGTCTCTAGACAGAGATGGAATAGCCCTGTGATGCCGAGATGCATATCAGGACTAAATTTATTTGGTCTTACATCTTTGTTTGTTATTTTCAGAGAAAATAGCATTGTTCTGTCATGATGCATTACAGACTGTATTAGTTTGTGTATGCCATGCTTTAATTGTTATGTCTCCTTCAACCTGGCATTGTTGAGTCAGGATGTATTTTTTTGACCTAATTTTCAGGATTAAGTAGTGTGCCGTGGAATCACATATATTGTATATGTAGTGGTCAGATTTCTTCTTAAAATGTTGCTGCAAATAGCTTTAACATTGCTGATGTGCAGTTAACCTCACTCACTCTTCTTAAAATGTAAACGTTTTTAGATATTAACCATGGATGCTGAATTTTATTGTCCAAGATGGAGGCCAGTTTAACTTCTCTCTAAGGTCCTTCTCATTCAATTTTGATAAAACTCAGGTTCTTTCTAGTGAATGAGAAGTGTTACCTATCTTGTTCAATGCCACATTGGAAAATCTTTCTGACTGACCTACTCTTTGTCATAGACTCTTTTGCTGTGATATTAGGTTGTTTATTGCCACTTTCAGCAATATACCAGCTGTGTGATGGCACTTAGTAAATAATCTAGTCTGAAACACAGTCCAGTGATCAACAACATGAGCATTGATCTCCGCAGAGGACTAGTGTTAACTTGGATCTTTACAGATCAGAATTCACTCAATTCCATTGTTGATCAACATTATGACCTCTTGTAGTTACTGTTCACCAACCACAGTATCTCTTGCACACACTTTCAAGAACTGACTGCATCCCTTGCACTGGCCATCAGGAACTGACTGCATCCCTTTACACTCACTATTAAAAAGGGACTGCATCCCTTGCACTCACTCTCAGGAACTGACTGCATTCCTTGTACTTGCTATCAAGAACTGACGGCATCCCTGAATTCAACTACTACACATGTTATTAATTGTTCTGCCCCATGAAGGTCCCGGGGGGTAGACTAGGCCTTCAGCAACCCATGCTTGCCATAAAAGATGACTGTGCTTGTCATGAGAGGCGACTAATGGTACTGGGTGGTCAGGCTCGCTGATTTGGTTGACACATGTCATCAGTTCCCAATTGTGCTGATAGATGCTCATGTTTTTGATCACTGGATTGTCTGGTTCAGACTTGACCTGAGTGTGGCATAAAACTCACTCAATTATTGATTGTTCTTGCCATCAGCCACCCACTACACATATCATTCGTGCCATCAACCACCCACTACACACTGATTATAACTGATGTTCTGCTTTGCCAGAGATAGATGCAATATTGCTGACTGTAAAGTATGTTGAAGCACTCTGTCTGGAGATCGAATAGTCTTCATATGTGTTGGTCATTTCCTTGATGTCTAGGTGTAAATGGGAAGCTTTGTGTGTTCAAACGGTGATCATGAATCCCGAAGCAAGATTTATTCCTCAGAAGATTTGCAGGAACTTTAGGTTTAAAATATCACAAGTGTCTCTGCCAGATGGAAACATTGGCTGATGTCCATAGCTAGGTACAGTTGAGTTGAGACCCACCTCCCCAGACTCAAACACTTGACTGGTGGAAGACGTGTAGACCATCCAAGGATTAATGTTTCTTTCTTCTGACTGAGGTATCTTTGATAGGTTTTTAAGTGTGAAGTTGTTGCAGATTTCTGCTCTTAGGGAACAAAAAATGGATTAATGACAGAAAACATTCAATCTGTCCTGGTATGCTGGAAGTTATCAATGGCTGCTGTGAAGGGGATTTTCACATTGTGGTTTCTTTGTTTGATATCTGAGTGATATCTTTGTGATCTACATTACCACTAAAATGAGTGTCTTTTACAAAAGTACACATTTTTGTCTCAAGGTAATGGAGTTTATTGACTTGTCATGTTCACTGTTTATGATATATAATAGTGGTATGACCAAACAAAGTAAGTAATACTGTGTCCAGTGAGGTCAGTTCATTACACAATTTTGGTGGGATAGCCTGCTGGTTAAAGTGTTTGTTTGTCAACACTGTCATGGTGAAGCCAGACTTCAATTACTTATATTGGTACAATATATAAATCCCATTTCTGGTGTCCCCCTCTGTGATATTGATGGAATAGTTATAAAATTAGCATAAAACTTAACTCACTCATTCACTCATCACACAAATTCATCAAGCAGTTCTGACCACTTGCAGCTCAATGGTTTTATTCTCTGTTATGCCGAGTCCAGTAACAACTGTCATGTTGGGTTTAAAGGATTATGCTGACATAGTTTGGAACCTGTTCAATATTCATTGATGGTTTCATCTCATTTGAATAGAACATTCTTATTTTCATTCTTTTGTAGTTTTAAACACTACCCAATCAGTTGTTAACCATACAACTAAGATTCTTTGTGATCCTTATTGTAAAGAACAAGGTTAGAAATAATCTTCATTAATCCATTCTTCTGATAAAGAGGCATGATTGAGCTGAGGCTTGCTGACTTGGTTGACGTATCATTGTATCCCAACTACATAGACCGAGGCTGATGCTGTTGATCATTGGATTGTCTGGTTGGAGTTGATTATTTACAGACTACCATTATATAGCTGGGATTTTGAGTGCAGCATTACACAACAAACATGACCCAGACTTGATTATTTATTCTCCATTTTGCAGAGCTGGAATATTGGCTAAACTTTCACAAAGTCCCAGAAACATATGATGGCACAAGAGAGCTAAGTAAGTTTGTGAGAATTTTTAAGAATTTGCAAAAATGAAGTAAGGAAGCTTTTGAACCTAGATATGCTTTCACCATTGCAGGAGCTACATGGATCTATTTCCTGAAGGATTTATGGTAGAGTTTAACAGTGCAGCCCTGAGATAGACAGTGCCAGTGTACACAATCTGAAGGAGATTTACTGTCTAGAAGTGCAACCAGGGAAGATAGGCATTTCCAGAGTATGCAGTCTAGGGTAGATTTACTACATCTGGATGCATGTTGTTGTTATCTGCAACAGTCTGCAACAGATTCATTCTCTCGGCATGAAAATCCTCAGCTTAGGGGCTTCACTGATTGTTGAGGAATAGATGGCAAAAATGATTGAATTACTAAAACTCATGCAGGTTTATGGTGCTCGGATTGCTCCTTATAGTTTATTTTGTGTTAATTTTTCTCATGGAAAATGTGTTTCAGATTTGTTTGTCTGAACGTTTTTGGTTGCTCTGACTAGGTTAATTCTGTTATTTGATTTTCAAATTGAGAATTATCATGTGGCATTTCCACTGTTTAAGAATACTAGTTATGTATGCAATTTGTTCTTTCAATGAAGACTTAAGTTACCTATTCACATCCACTTGGTATGTTGCCATGGAGAGCTGAAATGTTGTTCTTGTGGCATTAATGTATCATTGCTTCAAAACAGAATCAGTCATTATGCAAGCAGTTCTTGTAGTGAGCCTGCATTGTGAATTGGAACATCGGTCAGCTGTACATGGATGATTTTGCGTTTCTTTTCAATGTACTTCCATACTGTCCAGAAATAAAAACATTTTTTTGATATTTCACACAGTCACTGTCATAGCTGGTGAGTTTTAAGTTTTCTCAAAATTTATGTTATGATAGAAATCAGTGGGAAAATGCTCAATTTTATTCACTCATCCCAGTAGCTCTATTCAAATCTGTTCTTTCTTCACCTCTCTCTACCCTTGAGAACTAGACTAATTCTTAGTCCCTGAATATATAATTTTTAATTATAACAACAAAAACATTAAAACTTAAAAAGAGCCCCAGTAAGGTAGGAGAACCTAAGGAAAACTAGACTTGCTTCGTTTAGGGCTTAGTTTTGCAGAGAGGGATAGGAATTTGGGAAAATAATGTGGCTCAGGGACTGTGAAACGGGCTACTGAGGACCCTACACCTTTAGTTCACCTCCACAACTCCATTTCCTGTCTGCATTGGTGTCTTGATTGTTTTGATAGAGACAAATACTTCATTTTTTCTAAATATATAGTATGGAAAGTCTATGCTTCATTCATTAAAGGAGCTGCAAAAAGGCAAGGATATTGCTTAGTCTCTGAGTAAATATGATTTTGACAAACAAATAATTCCTTTTAAACTGAAAAGGAGCTCCATTGAGATGGAGATGAACTCGATGGAATCAAGACTTGATCCATTTCGAGCTTTAGCATGCAGGAAATACTGGATGGAATGGAATTGTTTTGTTTTTTTCAATTACTATGCAAGTAGTGACAGGGATGCATAGAAGGAAAATTATCATGGTTCGGAGACTGAGATATGACATGGTATCTGAGATATGACGTGGTATCTGAGATATGACGTGGTATCTGAGATATGACGTGGTATCTGAGATATGACGTGGTATCTGAGATATGACGTGGTATCTGAGATATGACGTATCCGAGATATGACATGGTATCCGAGATATGACATGGTATCCGAGATATGACATGGTTATACTGAAAATGAAACCAAACTCCATCTGAATTCAAGCACCTTGTGAGGACTGGAATACCATTTAACAGTGTATGATCAAGTTCCTTTGCACCATTTTTAGACATTTTGAAGGCTTCATACCTTGTATCCACAACAAAAGAAAAGTAGGTTAATGTGACATAATTAACTGTTTTCTAGCTTACCCACCTACTCTCTAGCAACTGAATGAAGTGATGAGACTTTGCCATATGCTGTAGTAATCTCAACCACTGTGGAATAACAAGTCGTACCCAACATAAGGCTGTCCATATTTGTTTAGACTTTCTCATCATCCACCACCTTGAAATTATATTCTGAGCTGAACTAGTGAAAAATATGTCTTTTTACAAGTTTACTTTCTGCTGTGGCATTTTATGCCATGTCTTTAAAAAAATAAAAAAAATACTCGTACACTTACGAAAATACCCAGGATAGTTTGATCTTTACATTTGTTAACAAGTTATTCCAATTTCTACATCATATCACAGGCTAAAAACTATTGCGAGTGAGTTTATTTTTACGCCGCACTCAGCAGTATTCCAGCTATATGGTGGTGGTCTGTAAATAATCGAGTCTGGACCAGACAATCCAGTAGTGAACAAGATGAGCATTCATTTGTGCAATTGGGAACCGATGATGTGTGTCAACCAAGTCAGCAAGCCTGACCACCCGATCCCGTTAGTCGCCTCTTACGACAAGCATAGTCGCCTTTTATGGCAGGCATGGGTTGCTGAAGTCCTATTCTACCCTGGGACCTTCATGGGTCATATTGCCAAGTGATCTTGATAAGGTACAAAATTAGTGAAAAGAATTTTGATGCATTGATAATGCTTTTGTTTTCTCCTCCAAGCTGGTTGAGGTTGAAAATAAGAAACACATGAAAATCATGGATGACCTAGTTGACATTCTTAGACTAATGCTTAGTCAGTCTCTAAGTTTGTATAATTTTGATAGCAACCAAATATGAATTCAAAAGATGCCCAAAGGAGACCAGAGATTCAGAAACTCAGGAAATCAAGACTTGATTCAGTTAGGGCTTAAGCATTGTGGGCAGGGCTTGGCAGTAGGGAAAATAATGTAGTTGAGAGACTGTGAGACAGACCAACAATCCAGTGGTGTTTAACAGTGTTGCCAGTGATCGAGTAGTTGGTCTACTTGGTCTGTATCAGACCCTTCCTTCCACCGCTCAGTCTGCCATATGGTCGTTAGATATCAGTCAGAGATGTAATCGCTGTTTGACAGTTGATAAGGCATAGCTAGATAAGGAAAGCAAATAGATTATTCTAGCAGATTGCTGACCAACTTGTTTTTTGCCCAGTAGTAAAGTTGGTGTTGCTTTTGGCAGATAAAGAAATGATGTGTGAAAGGGCTAAAACTTGATCTTATTTAGTAGATGTTCCTCTGAGTGCCTAAGGTAGTTCTGATGTGGATATCAGAAGGTCGTATTTACAGTTTTATGGGATTTATATTGGTTGGAATAAATTCTGTCGGAGTCATGTTTCATTTAGTGAAATGGTCTGGATCAAACTGGTTCAGATGTTAAACCCATTAATGACTGACCATTTCTAGCATTAGATATCATGGGACAGTCTTGTCTCCTGAGACTAATGTGGAGTCTCTGAAATGAAGATATTTTACAAAAAAAATATATATATATAATGTAATGAAAAGGAGACCTGAGACTTATTTCATCTGAAACTCTGAAAATGTAGACTTGCCACATTTTCTCAACTTACATGGGGTTTGTTTTTGGATATATTTACTCCAGGTTCTGTATGACAGACAGACTCTTGTTGCCTATTCTGTGAATATATGTATTATCCTCATCTTTGATGAACAATTTTTGTTCTTTACTGTTTAACCTTTTACCTTTCACAGAAAGGTTTTGGTGGAACTGAATAGTTTGATGTATAAATTCGTACATACAATTTGTATTCAACAAATATTTCTTTTGTGGGACTCTTTGGTAGATAATATAAATGATTGATGCCAAATCTTGATGTCCCATTTTTGCTAAATATTTGTTAAAGATTATATAATTTTCTATTCTCACTCCTTCTGTACTGAAAGTGTCATTTTCTTTTCAGCAAAACCACACTATGGATTTCTTAAACCATTACAACTTTGTGACACTTTCACCTGATCAGTATTTTCAGTATTTCCCACTGTGGTATATTTGCATTACTAAACTCTCCTCACTCATTCACTCACTCACTTGTGACTATCATGTTGTAGCTGAAATATTGTCGTAAATAGCAATGGCTTATTCATTTGGCTAACATATACTTGTTGTTCACTGCTTTCTTAAAATGTTTCCTTTTGCAAAGTTTTATTGGCGGTAACCAATGGAATTCTGGAGATTCAATAACGGAATCCAATGAAATCCAGGGAAATAGGACACAACCAGTTTTTGCCATCAGCCATTTTAGACCACTATCTCCTGTAACAAGCTTCTTCCATTACGACCACCATCATGGATAATCTCTTTCTTTGTTAAACTGAGAAATAGGAATGGAAATACCACCTGACACACGGCAAGTTTCCACGACTGCACCTGGGTTTGTTCGTTTGTTGTTAAACACCACACTCAGCAGTATACCAGTTGTAGGATGGCAGCCTGTTAACAACAAAGTCTGGACCAGACAATCCAGTGATTGTCATCTTGTATGTGTTGAGGACATGTATCAACCAAGTCGGTGGTCCAAGTAACCTTTTCCACCAGTCAGTGGTTGCTTAAGACGAATTTTAATCTTGGGGTGGGATGGGAGATCAACTGAAAGTTCAAGGTTGAGGTAAAAACATTCAATAAACCTGCTTGCAGGATCATTGTCGTAACAGATTAACACTGTCAGCATGGTCGAAGGAAGTCAGGGCAATTATTGTTATTGCTTCACTGAATATGATGACCAGTACTTTAGCTTCTTGACCTGTGAAAGCGTTTATTGCCATTTCAGTAATAATAATAATGCAAACCTATAATTCACATGGGGCGGTGGGGTAGCCTACTGGTAAAGGCGTTTGCTCATCACGCCAAAGTACCGGGTTCAATTCTCCACATGGGTACAATGTATGAAGCCCATTTTCTGATGTCCCCAGCCGTGATATTGCTGGAATATTGCTAAAAGAGGCGTAAAACTAAACTCACTCACTCACTATAATTCACACATATCCAAGCTTGTAAGCATGCTGTTGGTGCCCCATTAAAATACATGCATAATATATGAAAGATATGATGAATAGGTGCATAATGCATAAACAATTAAGACAATTGATGATAATAATAGTGAGCAAGGTGATGAGTTTTGAGATTTGATTTGAAAGAGTCCAGTGATTCAGGATGTTTGAGGACGAAAAGAGAGAGTTCTACAAGACAAGGGAAGTGCAGGAGAAAGTTCTGTAGCCAAAGTTTTTAAGTTTGTAGTTAGACATTGGAAGGTTTTACATACTATGTATTTGTTACCCAGTATTTATGATATATTTGGTATTCACCTCATAGTCTATTCCTTGGAGTCCTAGTAAACTCTCGATTTGATGAAAGAGTCCATGTTTAATCTGCGTCTATCAGCTGAACATGATCACAAGACTAATGGCTCTATTTCCATCTTCAATTTCTTTCATGGTTTCTTAAAGTCAACGTCAGGTGTCAGGAAGTTGCTAAACAACAAGAAACATCTTCAGAGTGATAAACAAATGTTTTATGTTGAAATGATTCAGGAGTTGACTCTTCTGAAAAGAGAAGGTTTGATTCCATTCAAGGATATTTGATTTTGACCTGAAACCCTTGAAATTTCTACACTGTTGCTGGAATATTGCTGAGAGAAGCTTAAAACTATTGTCTTTCCCATCCCTTGTTCCAACAATGTGTTGAATGGTAATAGTGTCCACGTCATCACCACGAAGAAGCAACGTGAAAAAATTCTCACATTTCATTGGCAAGATTTTTTTTAAACAAGGTGCAAACAGAAGAAATAGTTTGGAAGGAATCCTGGCTATGATAATGTACAGCTTCCTGTTGTCCGAAGCTAGCTTGAGTCAGAAAACAGAAAAACAAAACGTAAAACGTTGTAGATTGACGTCAGTGCAGCTGAAGAGATTTGTGATGGAGGAGCACAGTTGCAAGGATGTGTTTAAGGTGCATGTTCACAAATATTTACTAAGGCCTTCGCCAACTTGTTGTTCAATGTTCTCTATGTCTTCATTGTTTTGGATACATTAGTTATGGATGGACTCTTGCGCAGGAGTTCAGGCCAGGGTGTTTTTTGACATGGTTTGTGATTCTGCTGGAAACGTTTTTAAATGAAAAACAGTGGGTATGTTTTCCGAGTGGGAAATATATAAAGTGTTCAAGAAGTATTCATTGGTCTTGTACTGATTCCATCAATCTGAATTACTTGTTTAAAATATTTTAATACAAACCTGTTGTAAATTTAGTAGTTTGATCTCCCACTTGTTACAAACTTTAATGTTTACCTTTGGTTTTTTAAATTTTTGGAAAAGCATGACCCCCCTTTCATTGACAACAACCTACTTAGGTTCATGTTTTACCATTCATATGGTAGTTTTGTAGTATGAACTGAAATTAGCAACAGGAATAGCATGTTAAAGAATGAGGTCAGTTTATGTAGCACAGTTGCCTGAAACCTGCTTACTTTAAGTGTTCACAGTGTGATACAGTAGGGAAAAGTCAATCCTTAGGTCTCTTAAAGTACTTTTCCAGTTAGAAATTTAATTAAAGTAATTCAGCATTTATGTCATAATAGTGGCTTAGGTGTGTTTGTCTAATCGTGTACTGTGTGATGGGGAATTTGTATCGTTTTGTTATAGTTTTCAAGCATAATAAGTAAGTCTAGAAGCTGCTTTACCTTCACTTACTGGATTTCTGTGCTGAATATAGCAATATTGCAGCTGTGAGACTACCATATCTGAACAAGCTGCTCTATGCAGGATGACTATAATAAACCAAGCTAGCCTGCCCACATTTTCTTAAGTCTCACCTCATATGACCAGTAGAGGTTTCTGGTGACCTTGACGGTTGACCTTGGAAAGTATGCCATTGACACATCACTTCCTACTTTATATATTCTTGTCTTCTGTATTCAGGAATTTATGTCAACATTAAACAAAGCCAGGTTTGTTATTTTGACATGGTTCTTAATTTGGTAGCTGTGGTTTTTGTAGCCCAGTGTTACTTGGTAACCATATGACTATTGTTTCATTGTAACCTGATGTTCATTGGTTTCAACCATGTGATAAACATCTATATTGAATACACGACCCACCCACATCTACAACATGGCCCATATTAAAAGTACTGTTCAAAGTGGTCTTAAACCCAGCACACTTACCCACACATACCTTTAAGCTAAATATTTGAAGCTTGAGAGAGCACAACTTTAACAACACGATAGATATCTATGTTGAGGTTTGTTTGATTAACTTGTAATGCCAACAGTTCTTCCTGTGAGAATACTCCATGACACCATAAAGAGTAGGAGAGGAAGCACCCCCCTCAAATAAACATGCAGAACTATTTATTGCATCACATCTTGGTGGCATATCTTTGAGAGTTTGACTGAGAAGTCATAACAACATAGAATGACTTTTGCAGATTTTGTGTTTATTTATTGCACTTTTAGTGCCCTTTGCCAAAAGTCATTGATATATTTGTTTAAGCTTTAGGTGGGTTGGGGATATGAGCTGGCTCTTGTCTAATACCATCCCTCAATAGATCAGGCACTCCAGCTGTTCAAGAGGATGAGGGTCACATCCTTCATGGCACCATGAGTGAAGGAGCATTGTCTGGGAGTGTCAGAACTTGGTAACACTGTTGTGGGTGTGACACCACTAATTGATGTACTTCAGCGATCCAGGCTTGTGGTATACAGCTACTTACAGGATCAGGGCCTAGGTTTACCAAGCTCTCTAAGCACTAAGATGCTCGTAAGTGTCTTTCATGCATTACGTTAACTTATGACTATCTCAACTCTAAGAGAGCAACGAAAATCTAGGTCCAGGTGGTCAGGATGAATGTTGATCACAGGTTTGTCTGGACCAGACTTTATTATTTACAGACCACCGCCATATAGTTGAAATATTGCAGAGTGCAGCTTTAAACAACAAACAAAAGCATGGAGGCTGGGCAGGTGGTTTGAGGTGACTTCATTTGTTCCATAGAGTTGTTGCCCTTAGTTTTGCCAGGAACCTATGATTGTTATTGCAGCATGTCATGATTGTTTCTTGGTTTGTTACCACCGTGCTTAAGCTTGTGAAATTCACAAGATCAGTTATCACTTTCAAAATGCTCACACCCTGATATCACTGGAATTGTTTAATTAGAATTGTTTTTCTCTGTTGCAATTGTTTTGAAAGAATCAATTTCACTTGCTTTCCTCAAGCTGAATTGGGAGAATGCAGGTTAGTGAGTGTCATCTGCTCTCAGCATTGGTTCTGCTCAACTCAACTCAGTTTCATAGCTGCTTCTCTGAAACCGTTTTATGCTCAGATTACATTTAATTGTTTTAAAGTACCATACCCAAATAATTCTCTCCAATGCAAGTCTGCAATAGTCCAAGAAGTCTAGGTTTCCTATTTAGAGGAGAATGTTGAGATTCTTCAGGTTCATTTTTATCATTTACAAAATGGCTTGTATATATTTTTCCCGTATAAGTCTGCATGATGAACATCAAAGCAAGAACCAGGTGAGCTACATTGATATAGTTGTCAGTTTTAGTTTATTTCTCCAGATTAAGTGTGTATGTCTCTGTGGTCATTTGATGCAGCATGCAGTGTAGGTTGTCATGGAGATAACCTGCAGTTGTGGGCCAACATTGCTGTTGTGTTTATCGCCTCTACCTTGCTAGTTTTTCTCTATGTGCCTAGATGAGACAGATATATAACACAGCTCTCAGGTTCCCCAGGGGATGAGATAAGAGGAAGGCAGTTCATAGACCTGCAGTGGATTTTCTCATTTTTTTGCCTAGTTTTCTTTGTGTGTTTTTGCTGGGGTGGTTCGAACTCATTATGATGACAGGAAGATAGTGTTCCTTGTTAACAACTGTGAACATTTCAAGGTGCAATAATAATCAAAAGGCTCATTGCTCAATTATCCTCCAGCAAATTTCAGTAAAACTAATTATAAATATCACTGAAGATCAAAAGATGACATCATGTGTTTATGATAACAGTAAGCATTTTGTCCATAACCTTGACAACCACATCTCACAATTTGCATGAAAAGTCGGCGTTTGTTGACTGATGCTGCACGGCATGTATATCAGATGTTTGAGAATGTCTACTTGTATATTGTTTAACGTTGCAATGTTCCAGCTAAATGATGCCTATCTGTATGCAGTTGAGTCTGTACCAAACAATCCAGTGATCAACAGTATGAGCATTGATCTGCACAATTCCAACCACCAATAATCAAAACCCCTCCACCCATCAAATACCTAATAACCCATCATCCAAACCACTAATCAATATTTCTAGTAACTATCAAATCTTCAATTACATATTCGCTAACACCTATCAAATCCGAAGATCATAACCCCATCAACTGTCAAATCCCCTGTGACCACGACTCCCATCAACCATCAAATACCTAATAACCCATCATCCAAACCACCCGTCCACATAGGATAACTACTAACCTTTACTCTGTAACTAGGATCAAACTGCTTAATTCTAAAATCTAGTTTTATGTAACTAGTCCAAAATGAGGCATGGACTGTCTGGATATGTACAAGGTTGTGTCTCCGATTTACCCCAGCCCTGTCTCATGGACTCGCCAACATGTATGTTGTGTGTGTCCTACTAGACTTTATCAAGCTCTCTGCTGCAGTGTTGACCAGTCTCCCCAGGCCTCCGGGAGTCCCTGATCCTGATGAACAGATCCCTGATAGCACTTGTCTTGGGCATTAATTACCATGTCACAATGTCTCACTTCAGAAGGTCTTGGACTACTGTAAGTGAGACTTTGGATTAGATATCATGTTATTTATGATTGATATTTCTTATTATTAATTGCCTTTCAGATGTTGCTGATACTGTCATAGTGATGACTGTGATATCTCTACTTTTCTAGACCCGTGAAGGTCCCGGGGTAGAATAGGCCTTCAGCAACCCATGCTTGTCATAAAAGGTGACTATGCTTGTCGTAAGAGGCGACTAACGTGATCGGGTGGTCAGGCTCGCTGACTTGGTTGACACATGTCATTGGTTCCCAATTGCGCAGATCGATGCTCATGTTGTTGATCACTGGATTGTCTGGTCCAGACTCGATTATTTACAGACCGTCGCCATATAGCTGTAATATTGCTGAGTGCGGCGTAAAACTAAACTCACTTACTCACTCACTCTAATTTTCTATGAGCAAGTAGATGTGAGAACTGTATAGTATCAACACCATAAAGTCCCTTTTACAGAAAAGAAATTATTTACTTTGTCAACCCTCAGATTCAGAGAAATACCAGTGTTTGCCCTCAATTTCTTTTCTTTATTTGTCATTTGAATAACAGAACAGGCTCGCTGACTTTGTCGATAGGTGTCATCATATCCCAATCACGGATTGATGAGGAAGTTGTTGATCACTGGATTGTCTGATCCAGACTTGAATTATTTACATGTCAGTGTCACTTAGTTAATGACTGCTGATATTCACACATGGGTTTGTAAGGTATGAACTAACTATGAGTCACAGTAAAACAGTTGTATGAAGTTTTCTTCATACTGTTGACACCTGGTTTGTTTACCAGTAGGATACTGTGATACAACAAGCAGCATAAACAATATCCATTGCTCATTTATTTCCATTGGGCATGATGTATTTTCAAAGCAGTGCTTCACAATTATTCAACATTAAGTCTTTAATGTTGTCTGACTTAAAACATTGAAATAGCACATATTTAAAATCATTTATGTAAGAGTGTGATTATTGGTCTGTCAGTACACAGACAGCTTGCATAACTTTTCAATTACTTCCCACTTGAAGCTGTAACACAATAAGAATGTCGAACTCATTTCACTTACCTGCCTACCTACTCACACCTAAACCACACACATTTAATCCAGCCACCCACACAGCCATCAACACACTCACATACCCTGACTCTCACATGCCCAAATCCATCCAGGGTTAGTAGGGGTAGGCTAGTAGTTTAAGTACTTGCCCATTTTATCAGAGACCCTGGTTTAGTTCCCCACATAGTTACAATGTGTTAAACCCATTTCTGGTGTCCTCAGCTGTAACATATTTGTAATATTGCTCTAAACAAGGTAATGACTGATTGACTAATTCACTTACTCACTTTGAGGGTGAGTCTTTAGGCTAGAAACAGAGGCAAAGTAATGTTCCACATTGACAGCAATTTTTGAGCCATTTGATAGCAGTCATGTAAATAATTATGTCTACTTCAGATGTTCCAGTGATGGACATCGTGGATCAACACATCTGGGATACAATGACATGCATCAACCAAGTCAGTGAGCGTGACTGCTCGTTCCCAGAGTCTTACAATAAGCATGAGTTGCTGAAGACCAATTCCTATCCAGACCTTCTCGTGTCTCCCAGTCACCTTGAGGAATCGCTAATCACAATGTTCAACCCAAGACACATACATAAAACAAAGGCAATTGGGTGTAATGTGGTTAACCCAGATGGAGCTGTGTGTGTTGCAGGTGCAGGGAGTTAGCCATTTGTAAACATTATCTCAGACCTGGATGCTCGCTTCCTCTGATAACACACCAGCTTTGACGTAAGTCCGTGTGTGTCGCAGCAGCCAGGTCTCATGATGCACAGTCTGATAGAAGCATGAGAGAGTAAGATTCTGGTGGTGTTGAAAACAGACTGTTTGTGGTGCCACTTTGCTGATTGTCCAAATTTTATGGGTGAGATAACAATAGGAAGCAATCATTATGATTTAGGATATGCTGGTCTGAAGCTGATTAAGTGCACATGGTGGGAAATGGTAAGAAATGGCCTTGGCAGTCTGATGGTGTAACGTGTGAAGTTGCTCCAGATGAACGTGTGCTCATGTTTCAATATTATGAGCGCTATGGTTAGCATGGCGGTTAAGCGTTAACTCATCACACGGCACATGGGTTTGATTCCCTTTATGTGTCAATGTGTAATACCCTATCTGATATCCCTTGTCATGATGTTGGAATATTGCTAAAAGAATTAAGGTATTAAACTCTTTCACTAGATCAAACTAGATCAGCATTTTTTCTATTTGGTATGGTAGTGATATCCATTATCCAGTCTGTTGGTTGGTTCAAGCCAAGGACATTCCAATATATAAATCCAAGGATGTTTCTGGTGTCCTCCATTGAATGACTGGAATTTTGTAAAACCAATAGCCAATACCTCAAAACCGTAAGACACAGCTCTCTCTTGTCCATACCTACTATTGTCTACTCGTTTCAATACAATTTGTTTAATGCCAAACTACTACCGTTTACTTGGTATTGTGTGAACAAGTTTCAGTTAAAACCATTAAGTCCAAATCTAGCAAATTTCAGTGTAAAAAGTTGAATATTACAATACTGTTGTAACACTGGTTTAATTCTATCATTGTGAACCAGTTTACCTTGCTTTTTTTGGAGGGTTTTCACAAATGAACAAATCCTACACTGTATACATGTTTCAGACAATTGTTTCCGTTCACAGTGTGTGTCTTCCATAGAAAAAGATCAGTCTTTCAAAAAAGCACAAATTGATTTTTCCTGAGTGTTTGCATTTACTTTCAAATTACAATATGCAGAAAAGGTTATCCTGAGAGATCAAGAGTGCAAATGTGTTTAAAAAAATCACAGAAGGAACAAAACACATCATTAATAAAAGATGAAAAAAAGTGTTGTAACATGATCCAAGTGGCAAGTTTCAAAATTGTGTCAGTGAAATTGGCGAGATGTGGCCCACCCACCCAAACATGCGATATTTAGTGTCACCATTTGACAGTTTGATAGTGGAATTGTGGGATGAAGACATGATTACTTCCCCTTGATATGCCATTGACATGATTTGCACATGCGTGAGTGATGAGCTCCAAAATGACATACAGAAAACCTCATTGTAATGGTCACAGGAGATTTCTTTAGGAGGTGTACGTTTCATGTCCGTATACTTACAGGACATCCGCTGGTTTGTTTGAAAAATTCTAAATTTTCCCAAAATGGAAATAGAATGTATTCTTATTTCCACCATTATTTTATTATGTTTCACAGATATGTTCTCCAACTTAGGAAGATAAAATAAAAAAGATTTTAGGGGCCTTTGTTTAAGTAATGTCTTGAAGTTGTTTGGGGCAATTTGTTCATTTGTAAAAATTATTTGAAAGTATTTCTCGGTATAGTTAGTATTTTTTCAGTGTACATGCACATTTGTATTTTCTTAGTGAGCAAGAGTGTTTTGTAACTGCAATTAGCACTATACCCGCAATACTGTGGTAGAACAACAGAACTTGACTTCCTACATAGTACCAACGTAGGGAGTCAAACACACGTGATACCAATGTAGTGAATCAGACCAAAGTGTTTTGCACATCCAGGTTTAATACTCTAACCGATGGGCTACCCCAACACTATGGATGAGTGTGTGGACTGTGCATTTTATAAGTAACTATATATTTAAAATTTAATAGCCTATATGATTATGTCATTACATTTCTAGCCATCATATTCAGACAGATGAATTTCACTTGAAGTTCCTTCTTACCAAGTGCCAGTGATAGTTCAGTAATAGCACAACTATAATATGATCTGGTGCTTGAACAGCATATTTTCAAATCTTTTGTTTTTTCATGAGATGCATCTTATGGTGATGCTAAATATGAGGAGGAAGTGATAAACTTGCAATCTTATTCTAAATGGAAGGTGGGGTAACCTAGATGTTGAAGTGTTTGCTTGTCGTGCCAGGGTCCAGGTTCAATTCCCCACATGGGTACAATGTGTGGTGCCCTTAGAAAGTGGTATCTCTGAAATGTTGCCAATAAGGGTATAAAACTATACTCACTCACTTTTTGCTGAGTCTACTACAACACATGTTATTGTAGAAACAATAAAACTCTCTCATGGAACATACCTGTTGCACCACCAAATGATTGCTATAAGCATATACAAGATATCAGCTGTGAACTCTTAACTCACTCACTCAGTGCCAGCAGCCCCTGTCCACTGATTTTTGATCACAGAGATCATGTTCCAGGAAGAGAATATCTATAATCTGTGGCATCAGATCCTTTCACCAGGAGCACTCCTTCATTAGAGCCATTTATCTTTCCTGTCATCTGTAATGGATATCTTGCCATCACTATGTTCATTAATATGATTATTATGACAGTTATAGTTCCTGCTAAGTTGCACTCAAGAAAGAGAGCATTATGCGTACAGGAGGATAGCTTTCAACAGAGAGATCAGACAGATTGAAGATAAGGTCTGAATCCAGGATGCTGACCTGGATCTTTTCATAAAGCACTAAGGTGGATGCAAGTCACTAAGGTAACCTTAGTGCAGTGTTAAAGAATTTGAGGTAATGTTGACCTTAGTAAAGGTTGCTTCATGAAAGGAGCCCCTGTTAAACCTACTGAACTCAAACAGCATGGGTGAAAGAATCAAGCTTTGATCAGAACTGGAGAAACTCAGAACTCCTACAGATTATGGGTGGTTAAGTCCATATTAAAATATACAAGATAGTCTGCATTCTCACTGAAGATGGACGAAAGCTACACATGTAAATTACAGTTTCTGGCTCTATCCAGTATTGAAAACTTTGGCTGTATGTTAGAAGTTTTACTCCGTTTTAACAATATTCCAGCAATATCATGTACCAGGACACCAGAAATGGGCTTCACACATTGTACCCATGAGGGGAATCGAACCTGGGTCTTTGGCATGATGAGGGAATGTTTTAACCACTAGGCTACAGAACCACCCCTTGTCAAAGTGGTAACCATCTCTGACTTACTTCACTGTTGGCTTTCCTCACATGATAGATGAAAAACACTAACTGTAATCTTGAGAGAAATCTCCATGAACAACTCACCAAATCTAGCACTTGATATAATAAACCATTGTTTGTCCCTTTTGGTATCTGAAATCATTTAGGTCACTTGAATCACAGGTTTTACCACATCTGTAAACCAGGCAGACATTAAAAACCTATTCCATTAATGTTCCATGTACCAAACTAAATTAACCTAAGCACAACCAAGGATCATTGAACAAGTCTAGTCCAGATGAGGAGTCTTTAAATTTAACTCATCCCCAGCTCTTTATGAACTAGAGAGATTAGCTGTATGTTGTACTCAGCAATATGGCAAAGGACTGTAAATATCAAGTCTGGACCAGACAATCCAGTGATCAACAGCACGAGCATTGATTGGCGCTATTGGGAATTGATGACATGTGTCAACCAAGTCAGCAAGTCTGACCACCTGATTCTAACCCAGATCTTCATGGGCCTGCTCTCCATGACTTGCATTATTATGGCAATGTTAAGTTAAAAAAATATATTAATCTTTTGCATTAAAAGATTCTTGTTTATCATTCCCAAAAAGAGCTGATTAAATTTCCTGACCGCCTTTGTAAAACCTTTTTCCTCACCACCTGATCCCATTGTTCACCTCTTATAAAAGCGTTGGTTACTATAGACCAATTCTAACTTGGATCCTCAGGGGTTTGCTCTTCATGACCTGTATTATTATGACGGTGATAAGTTAAAAATATCTATCTACCTTTTGCATTTTAACTTTTTTGTGTATCATTCCAGACAAATTGGTGACTGAAATTTCCATGATCCTCTTTGCTTTATACATAATACTTGTTTCCATCCATGTTTTTTGTATGTGCTTTTATATAATAGTTGCATTAGTTTTGCGTACACACAACATCTGCAAAGTCAAGTCCAGTATTACCCTGCCGTATCATAGTTTCCTTACACCAATTGTTTGTCTCTTCAGGTGAACATGGCTCCAGAAATTACCCAGAATCCTGACCTTTCTGCTCTTTGATTGCCACTTCCTCTCTGGTTATCTTCTGTAGACACATGTGCAGTCTTTAACGGCTGATTTGCATCCTGCAGCAAGTGAAAGCAGCTCCTTTCTGCAGCAGCAACATGTGATAATGTTTTCTTGGGCAAAAACTTGGCTTCTCTACCAGAAGTATTTTCAGACAGTTACTGTCAAAACATAGGGTCTGACTGCATATTGCTCAAATGCTGTGTTTTCTTCATTTCAAGCTATCTTTGATGGTGTTGTTTGACATGAGCTAAATTTCATATTGTAGCTGGAATCATTGCCTTGACTGTACTCTGCAATTTTAGTCATATCAGTGTCTGTTTTGATGCAAGTGAAAAGTAGGATTTTCTGCTTGTCCTTTTGCTCTGGTTTACAATAAAACTTGGATTTTTTTAATTCTACATTGTCAAGATATATCACCTTCTCATTTAAGGGTCTCAGCAGGTAAGCAATGACCAACATTTGAATTGACCACCCAAATGGAAGGTTTCTGTTTGCTTTCTGAAGTATACCACATCTATGGTATGACAAATTGGGGTGATGGAGTAACCAAGAGATTAAAGTGTTTGCTCATCATGCCAAAGTCCTTGGTTCGATTCCCCACATGGGTTCAGTATGTGAAACCCATTTCAGGTGCCCCACTGTGATATCTGGAAAGTTTCTAAAAGTGGTATCAAACCTTACTCTTTTTTTCCACAATTTATAGGGTAGAGTTCCACACTGTCACCTACCAGGATCTGCCAATAATTTGGGTCACAGCTGGATGGGGTAGTACATTTATGGGAATGTTCCAGAGCAGAAACAGAAGAAATGAATATCTTGGCACGGTCAGGGGTGGAAATAACCCATTGCCCAACATTGCAGTCCAGTTATTATTTCCGATTGGACAAACTAATTTGTATATCATGCTGTACCAGTGTCAGGTTAACTTTCCATTGTTAATTATGTTGTTTAATTAAATAGTCAACAAGAAAATAGGCTGGTATAGTGGGAAGAATATCAGGGCAGGTGATTTTACAAGTGGCACTGTACTGGGGTACATTAGCAGTTCAAGAATTATTTCCAAACAGACATCTATTGCCAAGGTGGTGTTGACAGGTAGAATGAGCAATGGAGCCCTGTGTTCAGTAACCCGTAGTTCCCCAATGTCCTATTTTAATATTGAATGTTTGTGAGCTTTCGTGAACTTCACAGGAAATTTGCTGTTGCTGAATGAAGGGCTGCTTCTATATGTTGGCACACAATTGCCTATTTTTGTCTGATTAAAAATACCGTCCAGTCAAATCGCTCATGTCATGAATAATTTCATATTTTGCTATGCGATCGTCCATTGGTTTGGTTAAAAATACACTTTCATTGAAGAACATTCAAAAGTTGCTGGAGGAACCCGAGCTGACTGTGAAGGAACCATATTCTATTCGATGGTTGGGACTGAAGAAGGCTGTGGAGGCAGTGTTTGAAAGTTATGAATCAGTCCTCACAACGCTTTCAAGGTTTGCACAAGCACTTTGCAAGCTACAAAGTAGCACTTGTCACCGCATTTATGCTTGATGTTCACACAGAACTGGCAATTCTGAGTTGTCGTCTGCAGAAGCAAAACCTACTCCTCAGTGAACTGAAGCCTCTTATTGAAGGAACTCTGTGTAAAGTTGAAGCTGTGGCGGGTCAAGATGGCCAGGGCTTGAAGGACATGAAAACAAGGATTCAAATTGATGACAGGAAAGCATCTGTTGGTGAGGAAGATTTGTTGTACACACAAACCATGGATGAAGAACTTGAAACTCTAAAAATGGAGTATTTGAAGAATGTGACAAAAAAACATTAAGTCTGGGATCAGGGAAGGGGACAGTGTCTTATTCATGGGCATCAGCAAGGTGATGGAGTCACTCACAGTCAGCAGTGTACATGGTGAAGAGTCACTCACAGTCAGCAGTGTACCTGGTGATGGAGCCACTCACAGTCAGCAGTGTACATGGTGAAGAGTCACTCACAGTCAGCAGTGTACCTGGTGAAGAGTCACTCACAGTCAGCAGTGTACCTGGTGAAGAGTCACTCACAGTCAGCAGTGTACCTGGTGATGGAGCCACTCACAGTCAGCAGTGTACATGGTGAAGAGTCACTCACAGTCAGCAGTGTACATGGTGAAGAGTCACTCACAGTCAGCAGTGTACATGGTGAAGAGTCACTCACAGTCAGCAGTGTACATGGTGAAGAGTCACTCACAGTCAGCAGTGTACATGGTGAAGAGTCAGATGATGCTATTGCACATCTCAGTGACTTGTATGGCACCCAGAAAAATGTGAAGGTGATAGAAGGTAACCTTCAGGAAGGACTTGTTGAGCATGTAAAACAAGTTAGTTCCCTATTTGATCATGAACTACTCCTTGATGAGTGGCCCAGGTTGAAAGGTATGATAAATGGCACATATTCAAAGCTTTTACCAGCTCAGCTCAGCAATAGAGTGATTCTTCTCCATAAAGATGCTATGCCAAACTGAGCCATCCTTGCCGACATTGTACTCTGTATGCAACTCACCAGCGATGAGTGTGAGAGGAGTTTCAGTGCCCAGAACCGTCTGAAGACAAAGTTCAGGGCATCTCTTAGTTCCAACACATTGGATGTACTTCTCAAAATAAGCATGTCCGGCCCACCTGTGAGTTCATTTAACCCCAATCCTTCCATTCGTCATTGGTTGAGGAAACGAAGACGTAAAGGGAGACTTTTCAGTGATTACAAGTCTCATCCTGCTAAAGTACCTAAATCCATCAGCCATACCTAGTCACAATACACAAGGACTGTAACTTTACTCCAACGGTTAACAGACAGAAACATGAGGATGATTTAAAGTTCCAGAATAATAAAATCAAAGTCAGTGATACTTGCCTTGTTTTTATTGCTGTGTCAAAGATAGTCTATTGATTTTTGAGCACTCAACAAGTTATCATGAACAGTGGTTATACATTTAATACTCTGAACTGTTTAACTCAAATGCATTTATGTAGCACCTAATATCCAACTGAAACAGTTGCTCACTGGCGCTTCACAAATATCCATTGGTCACCAGAATAAGATGTCATTCTTCTGGCATTCCCCTCATCATCTCAACTCCCTGCTGTGTATGAACACAACTGACTACCAGCGTTTGAGGTATAACATCTTCACATGGTAGCTATTCCGAGATAGGTCGCAGCACTGTCCAGGAATACTGTAATTAGGTGTATGCTAGCATACAAACCTTATGTTTTGCAACGTTTCCTAATGACATATTCCGGGAAGTAAAATACCCATTTGTTTAAAAAACAGTGGGTAACGGAAACTACCACATACCCACATAATTTTCATAATACCCACTCCAGGAAAGTAGAGTGAGTACAGTACCCACATAAGCTTATCTAGACCTCTGGTCAACATTAATATCAATACAGAATGTAAAGGAAACATCATACCGACGCTGGAAAAAAGCTTCATAACATTTGTCTCAAAAAATAAAAAGGTACTTAACGAAACATCATAATTTTGTTTAGTGTAAAGTAACAGTAGCATCAATAGCATTTTGACCAAAACAGACTATAGATGGATCTAAAACTTCTACACCGGAAAGTTTTAGAAATGCAAAACACCTACGTTGGACATGAACATAAAAGAACATAATTCCATGCATTCAGTAAATGAATTATGAGACACAAGGTGTCTGCTGAATGAAATATCAGTCAGCATCATATTTTACACTAAAAGCAGATCTATATACAACAGATTGATGAAAGTCTGTTTTCAAATCTGTTGTATTTAAGAGTTCTTTGAAATTTTGCAGTTCAGAATAAACAGTTCGGCTGACTTTCACAGCAACACAACTGCTGTAGATGTTTTCCCCACAACTAAGTGTCGTAAGATTTTTCACATTTGGCGTAAAGCCAGAGTGTTATCTTGTTCCATTCTGTCCACATTTTATTTGTTTCGTGTGTGTTAATAATGAGGAGATAAAACCCATTGAAAATGCCATTTCCCTTGACTTTTGTTAGCTAATAAACAATTCAAGAGCTCATTATGAAGCACTATCCACAATTGCCATGTGTAGTTTAAAAACTTGTAGCATTTACATCACCAGAAGAACCAGTTAGTTGTTTCTATCTTCTTGGATTACAGGACTGGATGGGTGTTTAATGCTTCTTGCATTCCTGAAAGTATTTAGCATAAATTTTAGGAATAAAAAGAAACATTTCTTGTATCAGCTTCAATTATTTATATATTTTTTACTTCCATCATTTGAACCAAGCCCTCGTTCAATTAGTCAACAACATGAAACAATTTTGGGAAAAAATATGATAAATAAGTGTTTATTATCGCGTGTAAGGAACCCAATTAATTCAGCATAGGTGTGTGAAATGTCACACATTTAACAAATGAAAATGGGCTTATTTCTAGAGCATCTGGGTCTCAGTAGCTATTCCAGATATTTTCTCGGAATGTGTTTTATGTAGCAAGCCTATCTTGGCTTTTTTGGGGGTCTTTTTTTTTGTTCTTTAGAACTTTCCCTTTTTGATAACTTCACCACTTTCTGTGTTTTATTTAGCATCATTCAGATACCACACAAATAAGGACATTAAAGTTCTTCTTAGATGTATGTCAAGTTATCCATGGGTGTTAAAATTCTTGAACAGGACTAAAAAGTTAGTTTAGATAACTTTAGACTGGATGAGCCTAGTTGCTGTTGCAGACATTTTAGTTTTGATGTTTGGTGTTTTTTTTAAAATAGGGTAATTGGCATTTTCATTTTAAAATCAGTTTTTGATGGTTGTAAAAATTTCAAGAGCAGAACTGTAATGTATATCCATTGTTAACGTCTTAGAGCCCCAGAGTTATGAATATTTCATTTCGTAATGTTACAAAGAATAGCCTTTCATTGTCTGTTTCTGTCTACTAGATGTGATTCAACAATTAAAATGTTACTTTTTATAAGGCTGTGCATCTAGCTAGAATGATTCTGGCACCTTGTAATGGCATCCTGGGATGATGGGATATAGCAGTGGGTATAAAGTGGTTGCTCTTTATGCTGAAGACCAGGGTTTGATTGCCCACAGGGGTACATTGTGTGAAGCCCATTTCTGGTGTCCCCTGCCATGATATTGCTGGACTATTGCTGAAAGTGGCTTAAAACTAAATTCACCCACTCACTAATAGCATACTACTGATTTAACAGTACATGAAAAAGATAATACTGTTATCTTATACAATATGCTTCAATCTGTAAAGGACCCGTGAAGGTCCCGGGGTAGAATAGGACTTCAGCAACCCATGCTTGCCATAAAAGGTGACTATGCTTGTCGTAAGAGGCGACTAATGGGATCGGGTGGTCAGACTAGCTGACTTGGTTGACACATGTCATTTGTTCCCAATCGTGCAGATCGATGCTCATGTTGTTGATCACTGGATTGTCTGGTCCAGACTCGATTATTTACAGACCGTCGCCATATAGCTGGAATATTGCTAAGTGCGACGTAAAACTCAACTCACTCACTCACTCACTCACTCAATCTGTAAAGTTTTTGTAGCTAAATTAATTTGCAAATGGGGGATGGTTATACATCGTTTTATGCAGCATTTAAGAGATCTGAAATTTGATTCCAGTTGTTCAAGATTCGACTGCCTTAGTCTAAAGCAGCAGTCTTGTGTAAAGGAAACAGCACTAGTATTGGCTACTGAAATGGAACACAGATATTGATAATCAATTTACAGTCATCCCTCGCCCTAATGCGTGTCTTGGTGTCCACGGATGACCCCCTGTGTTTTTAGGCATCCACGTTATAGTACCTACTATATAACGTTTTCCAAGGACATAACAAAAACTGCTATGTTGTGTATTGTGCTCAGTCAAAACTATATTGTATCGTTGAAGGTGAAAACAAATAAAATAAATAACTTTGAAAACAAAAACATATATATATATGTACAGGAAACTTGCAATCAAAAATCACTAGACATAATTTAATTGTTGTTCCTGTTATGCTACCTGTTGTTCAACTAAGCTGGAAATAGCAATCAGCTATACACAGATGTTTTGGTCCAATGTACCACTGATTCAAAAACAATCTGATAATATTACATCAAAGAATTTCTATTTCATTATCAAAATATTTTATATATTAAGCAGTTATGTAACTGTATTGTAATATATAATATATTGCTATCGGATTAGTATATAAGTATATTAAACATATTTCACATAACAATGAACACAGGCCGTAATCTGTTTGCATACATTTTACGTAGGAGACAGTCTGACAAGTCACCGCAGACTTCTCACAGTACTTGCAACTTTGATGTAAAAAAACCCCAAAATGTTGGCCATTTAATTATTAAAAATTACTTCAATGAGTCAGTAACGTGGGTCTCAGAGTCCATGGATTGCAAGGCTGTAATCTGTTCATGAAAAACAGACCCTCACAAATGTGGTAAGCGCAAGTTGTGTGCGTATGGAATGAGGTAATCCCATTCTCTCATGGTGTCTCCCTTATTTCTGTCAACAGTTTTAATGAATAAAAATGTGACTGAATCTAATCAAATAAAATGTGTTTTCTGACACCATACATTCTTGGATGACTCTGGATGACAGTTAATGAGTATCAGTAAGGTTTGGAGAAGAAACTTTGAGCACACATGTTCATCAAAATCTGAAAGAAATCAAAATCTTTTCACTGTGAGTGGTGACAAATTTTGGGCTTGGATTACACTGTCAAAACACTGTCCTGAACATAAGTTAGAAACAAAACATACACAGAGACCTTCACTGTGTGGGTTAATGAAAACTATTGCAACAATTTACAATATTATTGATTACGCAGTTTTCAAAACGGTAATCATTAGTAAGTTTCTATTGACAATACTTCTCATAATGAATCTTTTTAGTCATCACTAAATGGTACTGCCAGAGTGAGTGAGGAACTGTTTTACACCGCTTTTATCAATATTCCAGCAATATCACATTGGGGACACCACAAATGAGTGAGTGAGTGAGTTTGGTTTAACGCCCGCTTTTGGCAATATTCCAGCAATATCATGGTGGGGGACACCAGAAAATGGGCCTCACACATTGTGCCCATGTGGGGAATCGAACCCGGGTCTTCAGCGTGACGAGCAAACGCTTTAACCACTAGGCTACCCCACCACAACAGTACTGACGTAACGTATGAGCATATTTGAAGGAGAATAAGTGAACACTTTCTTAGTTGATACTTTCAGATTGTTGATTTGTACTAAAGAAACTCACTTCATACTACACACCACGCTGAGGAGCTGGAATGAACCATTCGTCAGAAATCCCAACTGGGAATATTTTGCAAACAGTAATTTCCAGCCGTTTAATTTTGAGCGAACGTTGTGTTGATAAGATCAGACGAAATTCCCCAGAGATGAGCTAATGGTACAAGGCCAGTTTATGTTCCATCTGATGGTGGTCCAGTGGAAGGGCATCTATTGGTGTGCCTCAGGTTGTTGAAGTTGAATCACCGGGGACAATGGCAGAGATTGGGTTGTAGTACTAACTCGCAGATGGGTTGTGTTCATCACCGTTTGGAGGGTGATCACCGTGGTACATTTTAATGTAGTTTATCTTTTCTTTTGTATCATTCCTTAGTATACAGTCTTAACCCTTGTCTAAAAGTTGAAAGGACCTGCGTAGATACTTTGAGATATCCAAGGTTTCACACAACCAAAAACTAAGCAAAAGATAGCTTAATCAACAGGACCAAACTATTACTTTAAAACAACTGTTAAGTTAAATGCATCAAAGATGCTTGATGTATATTCAGGTTTAGGGATTTAGGAAGAGAAGGTCTCTTCTATTCCACATATTGCTGTAGTCAAGAGTCATATGAGAATGGGGTTGTTGCAGCATGTGACTATAGTTTATAGTTTTATTCATCTATAATCCTGAAAATCACAACAGTTAACAGAGAAATAAGCTCCCCACATTGCACAATATGGGGAGTCAAACCCAGACTTTGGCTAAATCAGCAAATGCATTAACCACTAGACAGTTCAACTGTTAGCATAATATATAATCTCAATGAGATTGAAACCCCAGCGGTGTAGATAGGTGCTCTTGTTGTCAGTCACTTGTTGGTATGGCTAATTTACACAACAGTGGCAGTAGGATAGCCAAGTGGATAAAGTGCTCAGTTGTCATGCCAAACACCTCGGTTTGATTCCCCACGTGGTACTATGTGTGAAGCCTATGTCTGGTGTTCCCCATGATATTGTTGGAATATTGCCAAAAGCTATTTTAAACCAAGCTCACTCACTCACTCACTATTATAGTGATATACTCACTGTATAGTGATAAAAGCAGATGTTCTGATTGGTTGCCAAGTTAAAAGTCTGTGAGTAAGAGGCAAACTGCTTTATGAATGACTTCTTCATTGTTATATTATGCTGCCAAGTTTTTTGTAAAGATCATTTGACCTGCTTAAAACATCCCATCGACATGAAGGAAGGAAGTTGTCATCAGAAAGGTGTTTTGTGCTTAATGTTGACAGAATATTGCTCTCTCGGGTTAAAACTACACATACACTTGACATTGTAAAAAGATATTCCAGCAGTCTCTGTATAACTTGACCAGACAATCCAGTGATTAACAACATAAGCATCAATCTGCAGTTGGACAAAAACAAGATCTGTCAACAAAAGCAACTGAACCTGACCACCTCATCTCATTAGCCCCCTCTTACAAGCAAGCATTCCGGTCGGTTACTGAAGAACTGTTCCAGCCTGGATCTCCTTGGGTACAGTGTGTGATGCACTGTGATTGGTTGAGAGACATTAATGAGAACTGTTTCGTATACTGGCGGAAATAAATGAGGATTTCTCAGTGAGGAAGGTGTATGGAAAAGGTTTGTTTGAAATAATTACAGAAAGCATAAACAGTACTTAATTACCAGTAGATAATTCTCTGATGTGTAGAGGCAGGAAATAGTTTCTGAATGGATCCTGTGTTTATGTCAAAATGATTTTGGTTTTTTAGTTGGAACTGGATTGCTCCTCTTTAGCAGAAAGGCACAGGACTCCATACAAAAATGGTTTCCAGTTTGTTAAACAGTTTTGTGAGACTTTACCTTGGCCTAGTAATCTAAAAAAGATGTACCTACCTCCATTTCTTAGCTGTTACCTGAGTATACAGAGAATACTTTTGGAAATTTCCTCCTATCCATAAATTTGTAAGTCTGTTATGTATATCTCAGGAGAATATAATCAAACATGTACAGTGTTATATTTATCATCATATATAAAAAGAAATATGTATTTAGAAACACTCTTGACTTCTCCTGTATTCTCTTGTCAACTATATATATGGTATATCTTGTATATGGGCCCTTGGTCTTGTTACAAATAAACTCCTTTGACTTGAATAGGGAGTGAGTATAGTTGTATGGTGCTCATAGCAGTATTCCAGCAATATCATGGAAATGGGCTGCACACATTGTGTCCATGAGGGGAATCCAACGCAGGTCTTCGGCATAAAGAGCCAATGCTTTAAGCACTGGCATGCCCCGCTGTCCAGATTGTAGTAATCTTTTACTTTCACACACAACTTAAGTCTGTCATACAGAGAAATATACATCCAGTACATTTCGTGCATGTGTCTAATATATTTTGGCAAATCTCTGAATATTAAGAAAGTGTTTTAACTCATTGTTATTATATTTTGTTAAGACAATTTGATGAAGGTGTTTTGTTTTTCAGTTTTGGATGTATTCATGATCATGTGTTAACCAGATCAGCGAGGCTGACCAACCAATAGTTGCCTCTTATGACAAGCATGGGTTGCTGACAACCTGATCTAACCTGGATCTTCATGAATGTAACAAAAGAGGTTTTTCACTGAAGATATAAATTCCTCTGCACTTAAACTTAATTGGCTTTGAGAGATGTTTTTGTCAATTTGAATATTATAAAATTAGTGCTGCCATTCCAGATGGTACCATTCTCGAAAACTCATTGGAGATTCTGCTGTCCTACCTTGGGAAAAGGAATCATCAATTGTTTGATTATAATGGTTCAGGACACAATGGCCTCTATGACAACAGAGGATGTCCATTTAAGAAAGTCAGTCACAGAGCATCGCTTAGCAAAACAAATAAACACTCTCTTTAATAGAATGTCTTCCTACATGTAAATTACATCACTTTAAGAATTGATGAACATGGCCAAGACAATCAGATTCTTTAATGGAACATGACTTTGATGATTGGATTGTTGTCTTGGACAAACCTCTAGAATGATTGTCATCTGTGTGATGGATGTGCAGGAAGCACAGGGGGGTCACTTTGTTGGTTTAGATAACTCCCCAAGAATTTTGAAACAGACCTGGAGGTGCGGGAGTACAGAGCTTGTCCCTTGGGCAGGGGAACAGGGTTGGTGTGAATGGTTGAAGCGTGTTCAACTTGCCCAACAATCATTGTGAAGCAAAGAAAATATTTATCTGTTATTTTATTGATTGCAGTTTTTATGTGGTCGTGATTAAGCAGATGGTTTGGATGTCAAAGAAAACATTGGAAATGGTGGGGAAATAATTTTGGAATTGTCAGGAACCAAACTTCTTGTTGGAATTTCTGGAATGAAGTGCATGAAATTGTATGGATTTTCAGCTCGGGTTATTATTAAAATGAACTGATAAATCCTTTTGTCATATGTATGTCATTTATGTGATATGCAAATATAGTAAGCAGAAAATAAGTCATACAGTGGAACTATTTTCAAACTCCAAGCATCAGTGATATACCTTTCTAAGAAAGAGATATACTGATCTTTCTCAATAAAGTTTCACTTTCATTCCCAATATGCAGTGATAGCAACTTTACATTGTGTCTCTGACTGGCTTCAGTTAAGTTGACGACATTCAATAAATTTGACTTTTCACTCAAAATTTGTATTCATACAGTTTCTGAAGGTACTTCATATAGTGAAATTATGTCTGAACGTCCAATATATTAGTTATTCATAAAAGTAATTGTAAGCCGAGTGTGATTCCTTATTTCAAATAGAAATAGAAATAGGTATTGTGCTTTCACATGGCTTAGATTATGCTATTTATTCCTGTTTATTTTGGTGTTTGCACATTTTATTGATAATAGATATTTACACTACTGAAACGTAGCCTGCCAATAATCCTGTATTCATCATTACTGTCATTGTCTTCCCACAGAAGTTGCTTGTCATATCTTCCATGAACCTCTGTGCTAATACGACCAAAATTTGCGGTTCTCATAAAATCTCTTAGCGGCCTAAAATGGCAGCAGATTTATCTCCCTTTTTTTCTGTCCAATCAGAACATGCGTTACATCGACTTATATTCAACTCGACAAATGCAAGCAATGTGGAGAAACAAAAATGGCTTGACTGAGTTCTGTCTAGAAGAAACATTTTAGTATCGCGCTCAGGAAGAGGTTCTAGTTTTCACGATGCATCCGGAAAATACCAAGATCTTTCGAACGATCACTTTTGAAACAAGGTCGCTGATTGCACTACTAAATCTGATTGCCTCCAATCACGAGTCTTGAACACTGGCACCATGAAATGGTCGTATTAGAACAGAGGTTTACGTAGGAAGATGTGACAAGGAACCACTGTGGGAAGAGAATGCATTATGGTTGAATATCAACTTATCAAAGTATTTTCTTAAAGATAATGTAATTTACTGTCTTAATTATTACTGTGATCTCATTTGTTGCAGTCAGTGTTAGTTTTCATTGTGTGTAGCAATATTTCAAATCCCATGTGACAGAACGATATCAGATCATACTCTCGCACCCATTTGGGGAATCAAACCCAGGTTTTCCTAATGAACAAACACTTTAATCAGTCAACCATCCCACCAGAGAATGACCATTTTAACACTGTTTTCATATTTCTTTGTTCAATTTCCCATGGAAACCTATTAAAATTGAAAAGAATTCTTGTTTTAACTATTTATTCAGTCCAGAGTAAATAATATTGATAAGGTTTGTGTACTACAATATTTATTTAGATGGTTAATTTTATCAAACTATTGCGTTAAGCAACATTCATTCATTCATTATCAAACTATTATTCACAAATACATGTGTCGAAAGTTATTTCCTCTGAGATGCAGCTACTATCTGAAGGAGGTTGGAAGAAGCTGTGCTCACATTTTCAGTCTGTGAAATTTGTTTTTATTAAAAAACTACCACGTTAATGCTTTAGATTACTTGATCTTAAGCTTCCCCGTTTCCTGTAGCTGAGAGGTGCATCTTGGTAAAATCAGTTTCAGATTCCCAAGTGTTGAAACCTACGAACCATTCATTCTCCACCATACCTAAGACATTTGCTAGGGCAAGATAATGTTAGCTTAACAGGATAAGAGCTGATTTCTCTGTGTAGAACCAATTGAAGGTGGAGCTAATTAAGATAAATGTTGCTGTTTCAGATATGCACCTACATGTGGTTGATTTAGGTAGCTTTTAACCAATCAGCTTTGTTCTTCTGGTATTACTTGCCAAAGGTGACCAATAAGATTTTGGTAAACAACTTGGTGTTCGTAATGTCAACATGTAATTAAAATGTCATCTGTAGATTATTTGCCATGCCTTACAATGATGCCATTTGTTGATTTCATGGAACTCTCAGATCTGAAAGCACCACAAGATGTTTTGTTGTTCAATGTATATTATGAACCTAATTTGTTGAGAATGGGTCTTTTCAAGTAAATAGAGAAAACAGCATTTCATTTTGTTTCAGCTCTGAAAATGTGTTAATTGACTTCCAGGAATCAGGTGTTACCTGTAAACATTGAGACATGAAATGGGAGAAGTCATCCAAGAGTTTATGCAATGGCAGTGAGATTTAATCATGGTAATTTCCTTGTATGTCAACATATTGGCCATAACAATGGCAGGCAAATTGCCGTCTGCTCTGAGTTACGTGCTCAGTCTCATGTAGATACTCAGAGATCTGAAACGTCCAGTCCACAGTGCTGGCGCAAGTCTAGAATTCTTCAGGCTCTAGAAGGGACTCTCTGGGTTTGTATTTTATGTTAGCGATAGTACTTAAGGGGAAATTATTAATTTTTTAAAATTTATTAAGTGTTTCTGTATATTATGTCCCTGCATACATACTTCTGCCTATTGGGGGGGGAGGGGAGGGAGTAGCCTGGTTAAATTCTAGCGTTTGCTTGTGACACCAAGAGCCAGGGTTCGATTTGCCACATGGGTGCCGTATGTGGAGCCTATTTCTGTTGTCCCGACATGATATTGCAACAAAAATTGCTGACAAGAAATTACTCACTCACAAACTAAATCCTTATAATACATACACACTGCAACAGATTCCAAAGGGTGAAAAAAGACAAGACAGTGGTTTAAATCAGTGCAATAGAATCACCAGTAATGATCATCAGCAAAACAAATTATGTTAGGAGAAACGGAAAAATTGTGTAAAGTGACCACTAAACATTTGAACAGGTGTTTTTGAAGTAGGTTGATAAAGTCCTGAACTAACAAAATCCTCATATGTGCTGCATTAGAGTGAAAAAAATCGAGAGACATGTGCATTTACTGACTTGGTTTGACACATAAAAACTTTTGAATTGGGAAAGACAGTGTGTTTTTAAGCCGCTTTTAGCAATATTCCAGCAACATCACAGCAAGGGACACTAGAATGGGAATTGAACACCAACATTAGTGGTAGTAGGTTCAGCAAAGAGCCTAAGCTTGTATTAAAAGCTTGTGTGCATGTTTCAGTCCACCTGCAGAAATATAGATTAAAAAACTGCTGATGGATCACCGAAAAATTGGCAGACACAAGGGTCCATATTTACGAAAGCAGTTTAGGCCTAGTTTTACACAAAGCCCCAGTTTAGCATGGGTTTAAACTACAACTCGTATTACAGAAGCAGGTTTGTCAATGTTAGTAGTTTTAACCAAGGTGTAGAGACTAGGTCTGACGATTTTGGTATTTTCGAACAAGGTTTAATATCATCGTCAAACTTCGGAAACCGTCGGGATCGTGAACGAAGTCAGCCGAAAATGAGAGTTTAAACCCAAATTGGGTAACACACCAAACCACTGATTTTCCAGTTCTGCTATTTTCGAAAGAGGTTTAGTGTTAAACCTGGTTCAGACGAGATCGTTTATCGTCCAAGTTACAGACCTAATAGGGAGGTAGTTTACACCTGGTTTCTCTGTAGAAATATAAGTAAAAATTCAGATGCATGGATCACGTTGGTGATTTATTGGGAAAGTAAAAACAAACACTTTCACTGACTAGTATCTTTCATTAACACAGATACACATTTTTGCACTGCTTGCTTATGGAACAAATTAGTGTTAAAAAAACACCTCGGCGTACTAGCTTAAAAATAACGACCAAATGATACAAATTATTCGTTTTCAGCTCTCAACATGAGCTAACATCTCAACAGTCTAACTACATTGAACATATTACTTAATATTCAAACTAAGTTGATAACATGAGAACAAGAGTAAGGCTGTGTGTGTGTGTCTGTATGTGTGAGATAGTGTGTCTGTGTGTGTCTGTGTCTGTGTGTGCGTGCGTGCATGCATGTGTCCATTGGCTGAATGCTGAAACAAAAATTGTAAAAGATTCTAGTTAAAATGAGAACACTTCGCACTACGGACTTCGTACAATGAGTAAAAGATTATCAAATTATACCATCTTCCGTTCAAAAACTGTTTTACATCATCGATGAACGTCTGCAGTTTCACAAAAGAGAATCTTGACAAATAGGATACACGCTGAAAGCATGTAAAACGGATCAATTATCTATCAGTGAAATTGTTAATAATGACTTGTTGACGCTGTCGGGTTCCCTGCCTCTCTTCAGCTTCCCAATGCCCGTCAGTTATATCGTTGTCATTGTCCATTTCGATATCATCCTCAAAGTCAGCATCCTTTCTTATCGTTGCAATGTTCTGTAACACCGCACATGCGATTATGACGCTGAATATAGTTGACAGTTTGAGGCGAAGTCCAAAACTTAGACAGGGAAATCTTCTCTTCCAAATTCCAAACAATCTTTCTACTAGTCCACGTGTTTTCCGTTGTGCCTGGTTGTAGCGTCTTTCAGCATCTGTTCTGGGATTGGTCACTGGGGTCATGAGATACGGCAGGCAAGGATAACCAGGGTCCCCTAAGAGATAGCCATCAATCTCTCTATTTTCAAAACGTTCATTAATTCTACTTTCCTGAAAAATACGAGAATCATGGGCACTGCCTGGCCATCGGGCAACAATGTTTGTTATGAGGGGTACGTTGTCACAGATCACCTGAGTGTTAATGGAGGAAAAGCCTTTCCTGTTTGTAAAACGTTGAGAATCAGCTCCTGCTTGTGTAGATATTGGTATGTGAGTACAATCAATTGCACCTATCACATTAGGAACCCATCAACAAGTGCAAATCCTTCAAGTACTCTTCTCGTCCTTATATTACAGGGAAACTGAATGAACCTTGTACGGAGCATAGCAATGGCCTTACTCACTCTTTTGACAATGACACTAACTGTTGACTGACTGACATGTAGCAGATCACCGACAGCTGTTTGGAAGGTACCAGTTGCATAGAATCGTTATGCAATCAAACCTTGCAACGAAGCAGATATAGACTTACTTCGCTTAGTGAATGGGTGGATCTTATCTGCCACTAGATCTATTATGAATCGAGCGTTTCCTTTATTGAAGCGAAATCGCATGTGAAATTCAAAATCATCATAACAATCAAATGGATCTGTACGGTCACGAAAGATGCGCTCCCGTCGCAATGCTCGACGGAGTGCCCAGATGTGACGCAAAGTCGCAATATGTCCTCTTGGCATTTTAATATACTGGCAGTGAGTAGGACAGTCGGGGATACCGAAGAAGACGTCTCGGTACAAAGTCTACAATGTCATGACCAAAACACACCCTGCCCCAAAAATCATTCAGTACAGCTGCAAGGTGATCATGGTTGCCTTTAACGTCAACAAGAACCTCCCGAATGTTTTTG
Source organism: Haliotis asinina (assembly GCF_037392515.1). Taxonomy (NCBI): domain Eukaryota; kingdom Metazoa; phylum Mollusca; class Gastropoda; order Lepetellida; family Haliotidae; genus Haliotis; species Haliotis asinina. Next base: position 43,777,542 of record NC_090289.1, read on the forward strand.
AAACTAGTTAGGAGACGAACCAGGTCATCTGCATCAAATCTGGCACCAACGTCACGAACACATAGACTGTACACACAGGGCACTGACTTTGCAAGATCTATGGTGCTCCGTGTAGATAAGTGTCCTGCTCCTCGTATGTCGATTTCCATTAGCTTGCTGTTGCACGACAAGCCTGCAACAATTTCACCCTCATTGTAAGAGTTACGTTGGTCACCTATGAGTGAAAACGTTTTCAACTTTTTTAAATGTTTCAAGAATCCCAAATCAGTAACATTAATGTGATATAACTTCAGACATTGTACATTTGTGGCTCCTGCCAAGTAACTATCAATACAAAACTGTCCTAACGAAGGTGTATTCCAAAGATCAATTGTCTTGAATTGTGCCCAAAACCTCCGAACGTTTATTAGATATTCCCATCGTGTGCACACACACCTTACTCCATGAATGATGTCATATAATGGCAAATTGAAAAATATTATGAACAAAAGTTCTTCGGGCAGATTATGAATGTGTGGATTCTGAAAAACAAAGAAACATAAATAAGTGAGCTCTCTGAACAGAAAATCAAGATGTGGTCATGTAACACTATGCATAACAGTACAATACTTGCAACTCAGATTTACAGACTTGTAAATGACTTGTCATGGTCCCAGATAATTTCAGAAGTTGATTCATTCGCTTTAATTGCTGCAGCCTTGTGCTTCAAGTGCAGTACCTCCATTTTTAATTCATGTTCTTCTTTCATATATCGAAGTTTCATGTCATGCTCTTCCCTAGCAAGCTGAATTATAACATTTTCAGATTCGAGTTCCTGAGATTTATGAGGAGCTTGTACCTTTTTCTTCTTTAATGTGGGTTGGTCATTGGGAGTAACGCAGGTTATAGTTGGAATGCTGCTTGATGTTGATGGAGTTGGTGAGGTAGTATCGTCGTGATTTGAGATTGCCCCTGGTGAGGTAGAGTGGTATGGTGCATACGCATCAAAAGGTACCGATATTGGCTCAAAGTGTGTTTCTGGAGGGGACTGGTCTGGTACGTCACAGGAAGCCCTGAAAATTGTAATGCCAATGACAATTAATGCCTGACAAATTGTTCTGTGCCATTAACATTTGCTTGTATCATACAGTGAACTTTTACGCTGGCTGTGGGATATACATAATGTTGGAATTGTATACACCATGTGGCGTGAAGTTAAATGGGGTTGGTATTCAACTAGCACTGTCAGGTAACATGTTTAATGCTGGTCGATAACATGTTAAAGGTAGGGGGATAGGCATTTACTACACATAGGGAGATGACAGCATAAATTTGCTTAACGCCTGGCAACATTTTCAAGGTATTACATTGTATGGGGAAAAAAAACAAGATCCACTAACATGCTTAGTCGGCTCTGCGATGCGACATCCTCAGCATCGTCATCATAAGGGTTACTTAGTTGCTGAAATTCCCTCGGGATCATGCTCGTGATCCGGGTGGTGAGAGTGCTGACATCCTTCGGAGGGGAACCTCCACCAGTTTTCTTTAATTTTTTTTCATATTCCCACATTTCTTTTTTAGCTGATAACTTCAGTCTTTTCCACAGAGCTTTTAGCTTGTCCGTGTTGTGCATTACTCCGTATCGAGCATGGTAGGTCAGTCTAATCCTACCCCATGCCTCTTGTTTTGATTTAACAGAGCCCGCATCACATCGTTTATCATCAATCACACGGATATTATCTCCTATACAGTCTAAGAGGAAGGCCTTTTGTTCGATTGTCCAGTTATTCAGTCTACTTTGATCACCCATCTCACCTTCTGAAATTGATTTCACCTTCTGAATATGTAAACACGTGAACCGGAACACGTGTGCGAATGAAAAGAGCATGCGTTGCCTGAAATTCCGAAATTCTTTTCTGAACGAAACGAACAAGGCAATATCTTCAAATTCCAGACCTGGTCTAAACTTCCGTTTAGCAAGACCAGCTTTCTGTAATACAGTTTAACTTAGACCAAAGGTCCTGGTTTACATAGACCTGGTCTCCCCTTAAACCTGGTTCAAATTAGACTTCCTTAATAAATATCGCCCAAGGTGTTCACAAACAGAAAAGTAGGCTCTGCTAGAATTAAACCATCGCTTGCTGGTTGTTATATAATGTCCACATATACATAATGTACAGTGAAGAAACCAGCTATGTAGAGACATTTTCTGTTGCAAACTTACACGTGTGAAAATACACTGCCATAATGATGGTTCCTGCTTGTTTTCTGCATCAAAGCTTGAAATAATAAAAACAACAGGTGTTCAGCAACAAGTGGTGAGGTGCAGCTTGATTGAAGAAGCAACCATCTCATTTTACTGCAGACATTAAAGTCATCTGGCTGTCTCACACCCTTACTGAATTTTCACAAGCTTCAGGTCTGGGATAGTCATCCAGTGGTCTGGTTTCTGAAGTTACGTTATTGCACACCGACATGGGTCATCTGATCTCTTCATGAAGCTGCTCGTTAGCAAGGTCGTATGATAAAAAAGGGAAAGCAACACGTGGCGTGGGGTAAAAAAATACCTGAAAGACTTACGTGTTGTAATTACTCAGTATCTTTGTCTGTTGGTACATGTGCATTCCTTCATGGTGCATGTGTGTTGTCAGAGATGAAAGAACTATGGTCGCCATGTACTCTGTTCAGTGACTTAAGATAACTCAGGGCCTGTTTCCTGATTAGTTTCATGTTGGTTAAAGTGACAGCAAAAAATAAACATTCAAATTATCATGGCAATTTGGCATTTTAATGATACAAGAATGGTCAGATTTCAAAGAGGTTATCATCATAATTGCTGAAATTCTCGGACAGGCATCAAACTCCAGATGGAGAGGTGATTAATTTTTTTAGAAAAGAAAGTCAATATTGTAACAATATCTGAATGCAAGATAGCTTTACATTTGATGTTTTTCTTTTCTATTAGAAAGAAAACAATTTATTTCAGTGCTGAAGTCTTAGGTTATTATGATTCATGCAGGAAAAGAAATGTGTCCAATGTGAATATAGAAATTATTCACAAAAATAACTAGCAAATTGGTGATGTAAGAATTGTTGGTTTATCAGTTGAAAGGACCTGCTTTGATTTACCCAAGGTTCTGCTCAAAACTGCCCCTTGTGAACATCCAGGTTAGAATTGATCTTCAGTGACCCATGCTTGTCATAAGAGGTGACCAATTGGATCAGGTGGTAAGATTTGCTCACAGGGACGTATCATCGTATCCCAGTTGCGTAGATTATGTTCTGATGTTGCTGATGATCTCTAGATTGCCCAGTCCAGACATAATTATTTATTTCATTGACACACATGATCTTATCCCAGTTTTTTAGAATGATACTTGTGCTTTTGATCTCTGGATTATCTGGTCCAGAGTTGATTATTTACAGACCGCCACCATATAGCTGGAATATAGCTATATGAAGCATAAAACTAAACTCACTCACTCATTCACTCTGCTCAACTGCAGACTGATCTCTGAACCACAGGGGCTTGTATCGCTTTGAAACGGCGTTCGAAAGACATATAGATGTATAGACCCTACCCTAGTACTATATAAAAGGAAAGGGATGTAACGAGGAAACCACCCCCTCCTCGATCAAAGTTACATGTTACCGCGTAAAATATTTTTAAGACCCCATCGAGGCCAACGGATCGAAAGCCAGATGATTTCCCTACAAAATGAGCTATAAATGGTCACAATCGGATCATTCTTTCAAAAGTTATACGCTACGAATCATCGCAAACAGCTACCTCCGCAATTTCACGCCAAAATCATGGATCACCCAATACGGCGAAAACTCACCTTTTAAATTCGTTTATTAATTCCAGCCACGTTGGCAGCACCAGCGCTGGGCTGGATTCGATCGGCCGCGGTATTCCGAGGGTCGGAAAACTTATTACAACATCTACATGTCATTTTTTCGACAGTAAGCAAGCATTTTCACCAAAATAGCCGGCAATCCTACTCACATGTCGGCCATAAGCGACCTTGACATTCAAGTGAACTGAGCAGATCCGCACAAACAGACTCGGGCCATCCGATTGGCCATTTCCACTGTATATTTTGTTTCCAACCAGTCGGATGGCCCGAGTCTGTTTGTGCGGATCTGCTCAGTTCACTTGAATGTCAAGGTCGCTTATGGCCGACATGTGAGTAGGATTGCCGGCTATTTTGGTGAAAATGCTTGCTTACTGTCGAAAAAATGACATGTAGATGTTGTAATAAGTTTTCCGACCCTCGGAATACCGCGGCCGATCGAATCCAGCCCAGCGCTGGTGCTGCCAACGTGGCTGGAATTAATAAACGAATTTAAAAGGTGAGTTTTCGCCGTATTGGGTGATCCATGATTTTGGTGTGAAATTGCGGAGGTAGCTGTTTGCGATGATTCGTAGCGTATAACTTTTGAAAGAATGATCCGATTGTGACCATTTATAGCTCATTTTGTAGGGAAATCATCTGGCTTTCGATCCGTTGGCCTCGATGGGGTCTTAAAAATATTTTACGCGGTAACATGTAACTTTGATCGAGGAGGGGGTGGTTTCCTCGTTACATCCCTTTCCTTTTATATAGTACTAGGGTAGGGTCTATACATCTATATGTCTTTCGAACGCCGTTTCAAAGCGATACAAGCCCCTGTGCTCTGAACAACAACTATGCAGCAACCAAACCTCTTCTGCAAGTTGTACGTCTAAGTTGGACTATGTGTAGATGAACCAGATTATTTTCACTATGGTTATCAAACTCACAGTGTGTAGAATATCAGTGAAATTATGGCTTGGATTAGAGTTCTGCAAGTGATTTGCTTAATAAAATGTGCCAGTGTATTCAGTTGAAGGGGTTTAGACTGACCAACCAGAAGTTGAACTGGACAGTGTCAAACAGTGTGTATGTAGGCGAAGGGATTTGATGGCAGAGAGTCAAAAACCACTGTCCATGAGACAAATATTCTCAGACAGTGATAGACCAGCTTCAAGATGATACCACCTGCTGGATAGAAAACTACACTTTCAACAGATAATATTTTAAGTATTAAACATGTGCAGCTGTTTACCATGTTAACACATGCCAGTAGATGAAACAAATGTTGTCAAATCTTCAACAAAATCATATCAATACTGTGACATGAAATGTAGTGGGCCATTTAGCCAATTGACAAAAGCCTAAATCAGATGGCACTTTTATTTACATTGAAAGTTCGTCTGAAAATGTCCATGTCTGTATGTTATTAGAAAAGTGCCAGTGGTACCAAAGGACCTTATTAACATATTGTTTGACCTATTCAGGTTATGAAACAGGAAGGACCATTGTTTCTAGATGTTTCAAGTACAGTTTCTAGATGAGATCTACATTGACATTGTATAACCTGAAACCGAAAAAACAGTAATTAGTCCAAACTTCCTCTGTCCCAGTCACAGATCGGCTGATCACAGAGTGAACTCAATTTCCTGCAAGAAATGTGGGTCAGATTGGAATATCAGATGACTGGTACTTCCTATTGTGGATATAAGTTCTTCTTGAACCATTGTCACCAAAAATATTGTAGAGCTATTCGAAGTTGTGACACTACAATATTTATAGGTTAGAAAAACATGGGTCAGATTGGAATATCAGATGACTGGTACTTCCTATTGTGGATATAAGTTCTTCTTGAACCATTGTCACCAAAAATATTACAGAGCTATTCGAAGCTGTGACACTACAATATTTATAGGTTAGAAAAACATGGGTCAGATTGGAATTCAAATGGCTATGACTTTGTAAATTCCTGTCTTGGATATAGGTTCTTTTTGAACCATTTTCATCAGTCATATAGCAGGAGTATTCGAAGCTGTGACACTAAAACTATTAGTTTCAAGAGATGTGGGTCAGACTGAAATTCAGATGGCTGGGAATTCCTGTTGTGAATATATCTTCTTCTTGAACCATTGTCACGAAGCATATTGCAGGACTTTTCAAAGTTGTGATACTCTGCAACTATGGGTCTGAGGTCCTTGTGCCCATTTTTGAGTATCTACATCCTTCCCATCTACATACAGGTCTCAGTATAGGTTATCATTGCCAGAATTGCATTTGTCTGCAATATGTTTTCAATACATACATGACAAATACTGAATTGTTAAAGAATCTTGTATCACAGTCTGTCACAGCATAAAGGAATTTTGCTATAAACATCTCCCAACTGCCAATACCCTCCTTGGTGCATCAAAGCCTGTAACAAACTGGCACAGTTGTTTTATCTTAGGAAGTACTTCCTTAATGAACCATTCACAGACTGCTCACTTCCTCCGGACATTATGTTTTGACATGCTGTCCTCAATCCTGAAAAAAAAATCAAGATTTTCATCAAAGGGGTGTAAATCATAGGGGATAGTTACCCTTACATTATAAGAACACTTGAGTGCAATATCCTAGACACATGGCCTGGTTTTAATTAAGTGTTGGTTTGTGTTTGAATTTGTTGATTTGTTTCATGGACTCTTAGGGAGATCTAGTGGTTCACAGTGTGCACTTTGCAGAGAGGAGATCACCTTTCATATCATGGCTTCAATGATCTCATGTCAGAGAGGTAGCTTTGTGGTTAAAGCCTTCACTTGTCATGGTGAAGTCTAGGTTTCATTGCGCACATGGGCTCCATGTGTAAACTAACTTCTGGCAGCCTGCTATGATATAGCATTAAACCCAACTCACTCACTCACTCACTCACTCACTCACTCTCAGCATCTAAGAGTGATAAATGACTTGTGTCCTTTTATCACTTTCCACCAATACAAGGCAGACTTTGAGTGACGAGGGACACATATGGCAAAGTCGTTGGAGTCAATCTATTTGTCTGCACATAGTTTGTCTCCATGTGGCTCGCCCAAAAGTAGTCTGTGACAAGAAGTGCTAGAATCTGTACTTAATTCAGAAACTGGAAACCCAATTATAACAAAAAGTACATTTTCTAAATGGCATTGTGTATATACACAAGTGATAATGGATTCAAATCGTGGTTGACCCTGATTATGGTTCCAGTACTTTTATCACCATAAGCATGTTTGTTGGTTCTATCAAATCAGGACCCATGAAGCTCCTGGGTAGAATAGGCCTTCAGCAACTCATGCTTATCATAAAAGTCAACTATGCTTATCCTAAGAGGCGACTAACAGGATCTGGTGATCTGGTGATCAGGCTCGTTGACTTGGTTGACACATGTCATCAGTTTCCCAATTGCGCGGATCGATGCTCATGTTATTGATCACTGGATTGCCTCGTCCAGACTCTATTATTTACAGACTGCCGCCATATAGCTGGAGTATTGCTGAGCGTGGCGTAAAACTAAACTCACTCACACTCACCAAATCGGTAAACAGATGACACCTACACTACTCCAGGCTCTTCTCCCACTATAAGCAGGCACAGTGATATGACTGAAATATTGGTCAGAGTAGTATTGAAAACTTGATAAAACTGTGAGGGTGGGAACATGATGTATCGGAAGATCTTTCTCCATCATCAGGTGAATGAAAGGCGATGATGGTTTTGATGATTTGGAGATATAATGTGTGCTTTGCAACATAATGCATATTTCACTCTCAGGAATGAAAGACTAGGAATCAGACTGCTATATATGTACATGTGAAACAATAGCTGTGTTAACAATCCATGATAACAACAAGTAAGCCAGTGGTTAATTAGCACTAAATTGGTAAGGTTGGTCATTCACTTCCCACAGAGGTTACTTGTCATATCTTCCTACGAACCTCTGTTCTAATACGGCCATATTTACTGGTTCTCATAAAATCCCCTTGCGGCAAATAATCGCAACTCGAAGTATCTCCCTTCTTTTTATCCAATCAGAATGCGTGGTACATCAACTTACATCGAGCTTGACTAACCTAAGCAAGTTAAACTTGTGTTTGTGTGACACACAAGTTTAATAGCCAGCTTGATTGTTGTCAATGATGGCGATAGTGATGCCATTGAATCGCCATTTCATGGATGTGCTCTGTCTGGAAAAAACATTTGCTCTTCATGTTGAGGAAGAGGTTCTAGTTTTCCCAATGCATAAGGAAATTACCGAGGCCTTACGAATGATTACTTTTGAAAGAACGTCACTGATTGCACAACTAAATCAGATGGCAACCAATCACGAATCTTGAACACTTGCACCATGAAAGAGCCGTATTAGAACAGAGGTTCGTAGGAAGATAAGACAAGGGAATAGAAGACAAATGAAAGCCAGAATTAATCCAGGTCTAACTAATGCTATGTACAAGGATAGTGAAGCTAGCAGTGAAGAATATTAACCGAAACATTGTGTCAACTCAAAATAGAGTTGACGTCTTTATGTGTAGCACTTCTAAATGCTGCTCAGAGACTATAAAACTAGACTGCTGAAAGACTGTAATGATGATTGGATGCTAGGTATGACTATTGTTGAAAAAACATATATTGTGATATGTATTGCAATATATTGCAAGATTTTTTCAACAAAAAACTACTATATAACTACACTATCTAAGTTATTGAGGCAAAGACAACAAAATCACCGTGCTTGATTAAGCTTTAATAAATCCTTCAATCATGACAAAGTTAGAACGTAAGTGCTATTTGGCACAAATAATACAAGGAAGAAAACCCAACAATTTAACATCAACAGAGTAGTTACTGGTTTGATCTAGTTTCTCCATGCTCAATAGAAAGCCCTGAGATTTTAGACAGCAGCTAAAAAAATGACCTGTTCAGGACATATCAGAGATCACTGGTCATTTATGAGTAAATATGTAAAACAGTCAGATCCAAAACATTGCGAAACACGTGAACAAACATTAAAAACAACATCAAACCAGGCTTGACCTGACTTCAGATGTGGAAAAAAAGGAAACATCTTAAACTTTCTGAGTGTTGCAAAGTTTTTTTAATGCATGTCAAAATACCGGTTTTCGATTAGCGATACCACTCTTGGAATAATATAGTGTATATGTAAGACTCACATATGCCATGTATTCAGATTTCAAAGTTTTCAGGTAGCTTGTAAATGGTTTAATATGAGAAAGTCTTAAGAACCAAGCTAAGTTTCAAGGAGATATAGACAGTGCAAACATATTCTGAGAAAATCATCTTCAATCACAGACTGCATCATCATTAGATTTTCTCTTGTAGTTCGGGGGACGTTGGGGTAGCCTAGTGGTTAAAGCATTCACTCATGCCAAAGACCTGGTTTTGATTCCCCACATGGGTACAAAGTGTGAAGCCCATTTTCTACTGTCTGCTGCTGTGATATTGCTGGAATGTTGCTAAAAGCAGCGTAAAACTAAACTCACTCTTGTAATTCATTAACCTTACCTTCCTCCAACATTTTGTACTTCAGGACATGCCAGAATATGCAGATGTCTAAGAATGACCGACTTGTGGGCTGTTCATGGCTCAGGTGAGGTTCAACGAAAATGTGGTGCCAAGTTATCATTGTAATCTTAAACCTTATTTATTCAACCTTGACTTCAATAATTCAGTGCAACATCGTGTGCATTGTACAAGTAGGTCAATTACATTGCTAACAATATGCCTTGTTGTGTCAGATTTAATTGCATATAGTTGCAATATTCTGCTTCTACAAGTGCTGCAAACACTTTAGCGTCAAGAACTTCATCAAGATTACATCTTTGTCAAAAAGCTTTAAGGGCGTTTGAAATTGTATGGCATTTTTAAACTGCAGGCAAAGGAAGGATGTTTATAACATGACGTGCATTTGCTGCTTGAAAGTCTAGCGCTGTCGTTTCCTTCTTGAGATCAGAATTGGACTCGCTACTTGATAGTAAGAAAATACATCCTCAATGAAATATTTGATTCATTAAAAATGAGCCTGAAGTGTTCAAATCCTGATTTATGAATGAACACCTTGTGGATATTACAAACTAGTAAGGTCACAGTTAAATGTGGGCTCCAAATTTCAAGTCAGTGTCCACCAATCGTGAGTATTGAAACTTATCTCGTAAGGAGAAAGTCCATTCAGACAGTGGGTGATAGAGGTTGTGAAAACATTAAATGCCAAAAAAAATTCTCTCTCACAGAGACATATTTTTTAACACCTGTGTGAAGGCTTCCACTCCATGTTGCATGGGTTGATTGTTGTTGATGAGACAGTCAGTAAATAATCTGGTCTGTACCCGACAATCCAGTTATCATCACCATGAGCATCGTTCTACACAAATGGGATGTGATGACTTGTGTCATCCAATTGTGAACACCATTTCTTAACCGAGACTTCACACAGTAGCTACGTGTATGAGTTTCTAATGGGGATCCAAGTCTAGTGCAAGATGAATACATATTTCTTACACACATGGATGATTCTGTTTTGTTTTGTTTTGTTTTCTTCTTTTTTGTGTTAAAGTCTTATATTGTATTAGGGCATTGATGACCCAGTTGTAGCAGCAGTTGAAACCTCTTGTGAATAGTTCCCTCCCTTTACTGTGCCTGGATCTGCTAAGCATAAGTTTGAATTCCAGATTACCTAGCTATGATCCATGACCTCTCTGCAATGATTTGTATTCCAAAATTGTAAACATAATTAACTGGTTCTTTTTTAGTAGCCGGTATACCATGAATAAGGTTGTAGTCATTGGTACTCAGACTTTGATGAGTGATGTGAGAAGCACCCTTCACAGGACTTCACAACTTGCTACAAATCTTTCAGCACATCTTCAGCATAGACTAAAGCTTAGTCTCAGAATACATAATATAAATTGTAACAAATACACCCATTTGAATTGACGAGCCCAAGGGAGACCAGTGATTCAGAGACTGCAGATGTTAACAGGCCCGGCACCTGAGGAAATCTAGACTTGCTTTATTTAGAGCTTAAACATTGCAGACAGGGTCAGTGTGGAAGATAATGTGGTTCAGGGTCAGTGAGACAGACTATGCTTCAGCACTGCCCTAAGTCATTGGTGGAGCCATGTTTATTGGAAGGGATGCAGAGGTGAAATATCAGTTTCAAATGTAAATATATTTAACTGCACAGTAATTGGTTTTGCATGTAACCGGGATTTGCCTCAGGTTAGGATTTCCTGCAGCGTTCAGTCTACATCCTCTGCAGAAACACAATTTCAGAGTATTCTGAAGAAGTCCATGTTGTTCTGTACAGTTAGATATTGGCAGACTTTCCAAAACTTTTCACAAAACTGACTTCAGAACATCAGTACATCAACTGAAACTCCGTTTTTGAAGATGGTAGACCAAAACAGCATTCCTACAACATAAAAATATAACTGGTTTCCTTAGTGCAGACAGATTAAAACTGCATCAATATAAGAAGATTGACCACATAAAAATTAGATGAGATTTTAACTCTTAAAAGAAGATAAGTCAAAACTGGAAATAGTTCAACCAGAAAGTCTTAAAGATGGGCCCAATACTGCATCCCTGAAAGGATCATTGAAAAATGCATTCCTTAGAAGATTGAAACAATCTGCATTCTTTCAGAAGGTTTACTAAATCTGCTTTCCTGAAAAGATTATTGAAAAATGCATTCCTTAGAAGGTTGAATAAATCTTTCAAAGTTCATGCCTTAAAGAAGGTTGACTGAATCTGTGTTCCTCAAAGGATAGCTGAAAAATGCATTCCATAGAGAAGGTTGACTAAATCTGCTTTCCTGAAAGGACATCAGACCAAAAATTCTTTCTCAAAAAGAAGACAGATCAAGACTGCGTTTCTAAATCTGTATTTCTAAGAACAGCTGTCATGGTAATTTCTTTAAGGTGTAATCAGCACATGTATACAAAGAATGTGACTAGTAAACCTAGGCAAGGTGTCATTCTATCTCAAATCAGAAATAAGCTGTAATGTAAAGCAGTAGGTCTGAGACTGAGGAGGAAAGTCCTAGAGCTGCTTCTCTCATTTTAAGAGATGCCACTACCGTAGTGAGATGGATGTCCAATTTTGACTGTGCCATATAGATACCCTGTTGGGTTATTCACGCATTTAAGTAATATCACCCCTGTGAACATGTCAGTGTTAGAATTGGCCTTCAGTATATCATGCTTGATTTAAGAGGAGAGTAGTGAGATCTGATGATCAAACCTGCTGACTGAATTGCATGATATCCCAATTGTAGATCTATACTCATGTTGTCAGTCACTGGATTGCATGGTCCAGGCATGTTATTTAGGGACAAGTGTTAAGTAGCAAGATTATTGTACGAACTTAATGATAAAGCATACTACATTAATCATAACAACTTCTTGTTCATTGCACATAGCATTTTTTTTTCTCTGTCTGTTTTTTTTTTTTTCAGTGCAGATTCACAAACAGTGACCTGTGAAGGTCCAGGGTAGAATAGGCCTTCAGCAACCCATGCTTGCCATAAAAGGTGACTATGCTTGTTATAAGAGGCGACTAACAGGATTGACACTTGTCATCGGTTCCCACTTACGCAGATCAATGCTGATGCTGTTGATCACTGGATTGTCTTCTATACTCGATTATTTACTGACTGCTGCCATGTGGCTGGTATATTGCTGTGGCGTAAAACAAAACTCACTCATTGACTTACAACAAACAGTAGAATAGAAAATACTATGGTGAATCATATGATGTCAAAGCAATTTGTGTAACCTAATGGTTCAGTGTGCTATTTTGGGATAGCCTGGTCACACTAAGTACCTGGATTTGAGTCCCCTCATGGGTATAATGTGTAAAGCCCATTTCTGGTGCCCATGTCGTGATGTTGCTGGAATGTTGTTACGAGAGTCTTTAACAAAAACTCACTAGTGTGTAATTGCATGTTATAACTTGCTCACATGATCAACCACTGGTTCACATCCTGTGTAAACTGTAAAGACATCTCAGCATTTCTAGGTTGACCTCCTATGCCAATCAAGGTCAAGAGAGTATAAGCGACTTTAAGTATGTCGTTGGCGTAAGAGTCGCCCCACGGAAAAGGAAGTCAAGTGTCAGCCTGACCCGGTATCCATGCTTCATGTCAATTGGTTGTGCATGACTTCAGGCACCGTGATTGGTTGTGCATGATTGTAGGCTTGTTCGTCTGCTTGACACCTCTCAATGGAGGCCGGGACAATTGGCACGCGTGAGAGGATATATTGTTTTTCATTGCCCCCCAGGCTGACGTCTTCAGAAACTATGAATAGACTTCACATTTGTCCACTTGTTCCAAGTGATTCATGTCGTCATTGCCAGGTTTATATTTCCAGTGGCAGGAACCATTTTTTCCCACTGATATGTGTATGATATCCTCAGCTGAACACATCAGCAGAATCATGCTGTCGGAACTTTCTTCAAAGAGCAGTTGATGCTAATCCTTTGCCAGAGATAGCTGAATCAAAGAGACTTCTGAAAGTAACATTACATAAGTTCATAAACTTTTTATAAACTTAATGTGTAGAGAGTTCGGTGCAAATCAATTCATCATTGATGTCCAAGTTTTATTAGTTACTCAGCGGTGTGTCAAGAGCCACTTTGCACTAGAGAAGAGTTGTGGGAGGAAAGCCCATAGTGAGGCAGGTGAAAAATGGTGATCATTTTGGCAGAGTAGGGTGGGGTAGCCTAGTGATAAGGTGTCCACTCGCAGCACTGAAGACTGGGGTTCGATCCCTCACATGGACACAATAAGCCCATTGCTGGTGTCACCCATTGTGATATTGCTTGAATATTGCTGGAAGCAGTATTAAACTGAGCTCACCATTTTGACAATGCTTTTAACCTATGGTGGCTATGGGTTTCCATGTATTGATGGAGTCAAATGGATTGGTTTCATAGGCTGTGTGAAATCTCATTGCAAGATTATCAGTAGTAGCACAGAATAACTTTATGTTAACAACTGTTGTTGCTGAGGTAGGAGCAATATTGCGTGCTATTTGTAAGAGTGAGTGAGTTTGGTTTTGTGTTGCTTTTGGCAATATAATGGCAGGGGACACCAGAAATGGGCTTTGCACATTGTACCCATGTGGAAAATCAAACCCAGGTCTCCAGCATGATGAACAAGCACTTTAACAACTAGGCTACCCTACCTCCCCCTATTTGTAAGAGCTCCCTGAGACAATATTTATTATTTGTGGGTCCAATCAAGTCTGTTAATGATACTTATTTCTATCATGTGGTTCAAGACAAATGACGGCAAATGAAGACACATTAACTTATTTGCAGCCCTTTGTCTTTCAAAAGTTCATTTCAGTCTCATATATTTCATCACAATTTCATCCTGGTCTGAGGCTGAGGTTTCTTTAGGGGTCTGAATAGCCCTGTGGTATGAGACTAAAGTTTAACTAGGGATTTCATAGCCCCAAGAAAAGGTGCAATGGTTTTCTATGATAAATTGCTAGCTGAAGATGTTAAACCCCACAGGTGCCAAAAATGGGAAACATTATTTAATTGTATTGATTTTGATTGGTGTTTCATTTTTGGTACTTGCAGAAAGAATTTAAAAGATGTGAAATTATTAGATTTTCAATCTAGATTTCTGCATGGAATTGTATATACCAAAAAAGAACTTTTTAGGATGAATCTGGTTGACAATACATTGGGTTTTTTTGTAAAAGATCTGATGAGACCTTATGCCATGTATACTGGGATTGTGAGGAAACCAAAACTTTCTGGAAGAAACTTGAACAGTGGATTACTACACATATCCAAGCATATCATTTGACAAAAAAATTGATTTGGTTTGGGTTTTTGGGTAAGAACCAATTACTGACGCATGTATTGTTATCTGCTAAGAGGTATATTTACACTTGCTCTTTGAAAAAAACAATTCCAAAAGTTGATAAGTACTTGCAGATATTGAAAGACATATTTACCAAGAAAGATTTTGTTGCCAGAAGAAATAATAATGTTGGAAGATTTTTAGCCAAATGGTTTCCTCTCGACCATGAATTCAAACCCTGAATGACCACAACTAAATACCACTGATATTGATATTAATATGTGATGTACACTTAATCAACTGTATGCTTTTTTATATCTATGTACCCACTACACTGGGATATGTGATGTACTCAATTTATTCTATTCACCTCACTTGTTGTATGTACATTTATTCTATTACATTTTCATATCTTTGTACTGACTATAAAGGGAACAATAAGAAAGATGGTAAAAAAAGAAGAAGAAAAAAAGAGTTTAACTAGGGGTCTGAATGGCCTCCGAGGACTGAAGCTAAAGTTTCACTAGGGGCTTGAATGGCCCAGTTGTCTGAGGCTGAAGTTTCACTAGAGATCTGACTGGCCGACAGGGGTGTATGAAGCTCAAGTTTTACTTGAGATATGAATGGCCCAGAGATGTGAGGCTTAAGATTCACCATGAGTCTGAATGGCCCCCCGAGGACTGAAGCTGCAGTTTCACTAGGGGCCTGAATGACCTAGAGGTGTGAGACTGAAGTTCCTCTTCAGATCTGAATGGTCCAGAAGTCAAATGCTGAAGTTTTCCCATGGGTCTGAATGGCCCCTGAGGTCTGATGCTGAAGTTTCACTGGGGCCTTGAATGGTCCTGATGTCTGAGGCTGAAGTTTCACAAGGGATCTGAATGGCCCACAGATGTCAGGCTGAAGTTTCACAAGGGGTCTGAATGGCTCAGGTTTGATCCTGAAGTTTCACTGGGGTTTTGATTGGGCCAGAGATCTGAGACTTAAGTTTCACTACGGGCCCTAATGGTCCTTAGGGCTGAAGTTGACTTTTCACAAGGGGTCTGAATGGTCCCGTTGTGTGTGTCTGTCTGTGTCTGTGCGAGAGTGAAAGACATCAAAGATGAATTTTTCCACTAATTTGGGGAACCAACAGCAAACCTAGTGCACATGAATGACATGAGAACCTTGTATCAATTTGCTGAAACGTTTCACTGAGTTTCATAACATATTGAACTTGTTGAACTATATTCAACTCATGACAATCTTTTCAATGTTATGAATTTGTTTCACAATGCATCACTTCATGTGTAAACAGGACCTTTAAAAAGCATGGAATATTTTGCAAAATCTGTTTTAGAACAGTTGCTTGTAGTAAGTGAAGTTAGTGAACGTTTTATGAGTAGAACATTGATGTTAGGTACATTAAATGATTGCACTTTGCATTATCAACTTTATCTGTTTTTGCTGCTAAAGATTTATAATTCTGAGGATTAAATTTAAGTTTGCATTGCTAGTGTTTTATCTGAAATCCACCTGTGATGATTTGGGATTGATTGCCACAAGGTACCATTAAGTGTTAAATTAACATTTCCGGTTGTTAACATGTTAAACATGGGATGGAACATTAGGAAATAGGATTGTCTCAGTATAATTGACATGTCCCTTGTATAATCCATGAGTAACTGTCAATTACCTGTGTTATTCACAAAGTCACAATATGTACTCGCAATGATGACAGATGCTGAAATTGTTTGCCATTCAAACATTATGTAATTATTGTAATCGGATTGAGTTCCCGTGACGTTGATAATAATTTACTAAATATGTAATCATAAGCTGGCTAATTCTGGCGTATACAATTCCTCAATGGTAGCAATAAGTTATATCATCTCGCCTACGTTTTCTCCGTTCTTGTCAAGTGCAGCATGGGAAAATGGGCTCATAGCACCGTATCCATCATCTTCTCACGACAACTGATAGACACATTTTGCAATGATGACACATTTTCAAGTTTATTTTACAGAAAACAGGTTATTTCCCATATTATTAAAAATGTTTATTGCAAGCTTTGGCATCAAGTTCCTTTCATCATAAGTAGAGAGCTCTTCTGGGGCGGAAAATCAACTTAAGCCACTTCCTGTCCGGCTTCTGTCGACGTCCTGTTTCCCTGATCTCAGAGGAAGAAGGGTCTCTCTTTCAGTTGGGATTGTTTGACATCCTAGCTAATACATAAAGTATGTGATAGTAAACCATTTACGATTGCTTTTGACCTATGCTGCTGTAACCTTTTGTACATTATGTACTATAAAAGACAAATAGTTTGGTGCCCTCTAGAATATTCTACAAAATATTATCTCGAAACCAAAACAGACTGGAAAAGGTTTTAATGCTCAGATCTGGCCTGGCCATGTTTTATATAGTTGTAGATTGCAGTCCAGTCAGCAATTTTCAAGGAATAGTCCCCCTATTCCACCGAGGCCTTTAATAATTGAGTGAGTGAGTTGTGTTGTATACTCTTTGAAGAGTATTGAGTCAGCCAATCCAGTGATTGATGTCTAGGTCAATATCCAATGTAGTCAGGGTGTGATGGCAACACACAAATACATCACATGAGAACACAAGTTATGTGTGACTTTCTTTCTCGGTTCACTACAGGTATGGGGGAGGTGGGGTAGGTTTGATTCCCCACATGGGTACAATGTGTAAAGTTCATTCCAGTTGTCCCCTCTGCCATGATAGTGTAGCAAAGTTGCTAAAAGCGGTGTAAAACTTAACTAAAACACTACAAGCATGAGTCTCTCAGCTCCATGTGTGTGGATTAAGATGAGATTTTCCATCAAATAAGCTCATGTTGTGGGGTGCATTGTAATCATCTTCTCAAATACACTGGATCTGTGAACCTAAAACTTCACATACTTTCTCCTACCAATCAGAACTTGTTCAAGAGATTCGGATATGGCAGCCATATTTGATATTTATGGCTAGCAGTCAGCCATTTCTTTTCAAAATCAAACATGTTGTTAGTGAGAATATTATGTTTGACGTATACTGAGAGGAAATACAGAAAATGGCATTATGATGTCTTATTAGCAGTACTGCAGTGTTTACAGATTATGGATGCAACATTGCCTTTGTGAACATCTCCAAAACAAGTGGCATGAGAACACGCAACTGTATAATGGCACGTCTCAATACCATGTGTGTCCCTCTTGGGCAGCCATGCATGCCTGGAGTCTGCCAGGCATTGATAAGCACAACCTGAAACGATTCCTAAGGTGGCTGACAATGATGTATGGATCTAGTTTTTGTGACTTCACATGATGTGCTCCTGGATGTAGATGGTCTTGGACACTTCCTCTTGCCCAATGATGTTGCAACCTCAAAATAGTCATCTGGTGGACATGGAAGTGATTAACAACACCTCTCTCAGTTTGGCCAGTATGCAGCATTCCAAATGCTTGGGTCCTTTGGGCATTGGTCAACCATGGCATTGTGAATGATAGCCATTTCTCATCCTGTGCTTTTATGGGAACTGTGTCAGATTGCATGTGCATCATGGCTTTCTGTTCATCCAACTGCATTGTCATTACAAATGCTCTTGAGTTCGAGATGTCACGTCCCTGAGATTTGAAAATGTGGGATTCAAACAAATTACACCCCCATGATATTACTGGTATTTTGATAAAAACATCATGAAACTTTACTCACTCACTCTCTTGAGACCCCCAGAATATTGCTAAAAGCAGCCTAAACCTCACTCGCTTACTCACTTTGTGGAGATACCCCCTACAGTGGTGTACACAGTACAGTTGAGAATGCATATTTATGATGAACTTTCAAGTTACAAAAGTGTTCCAAGTTTACCCCAAAGTTTGACAAGCAGCAGTGTTCTGTATGTGATATTCAGAATTCAGAATCCTGCACACCTTCACCCAGACATCAGAAACATGTACAGTCGAGGCTGTCTGAACTGACACTCATTGGGACTGAAGAAATTATCCTGTTTAGACATTGTGCCAGATTGTAGAACTGATGATAAATGTACAAACCATAGATGGGACTGGGATTTTATGCTGGTGTTTAAAACTTGCCGTATTAGGCAGATGCTGGTTTTGACAGCTTCCCTAGTATTGACAAGCTGAAAAGGCGCATGTGTACATGAATTAAAATCACCACTACTGAACTACAAAATACATGGTGAGTAGAGCCCATCCTTGTAGCACTGCAGCATCCTGTGTACCATGCAATGTAAGACTTGCCACATCCCTCATGGACATGCTTTTTCAACTGGTTGCATTTCAGGCTTGAGTTTGAAAGAGTGCAGCTTCCTCTTTGGAAACAGGAAGTTGTAAATATTGTTGAAATATGAACTTGTCACATCACATGCTTTAACAATCCGAACATATGAAAACTCTTGTCTTATATAGCTCTAAACGTTGAAGTCAGAGTTCATATGCATTGAAGAATACTTTAGCTTGTAATACAGTCGATGGTAATGGTGATGTTGCTGTAGACCTGTAACTGTAATGTTTATCGTACATTGTGGTATTGTAAGAGCAAATCCAAGCTTTAAATCTGGAGACTGCACTTTAAGATGCTGAAGTTGAAACAGTTTGGTGGAAAGTCCATTTTGGGGTATTTTCCAATTTATTGACAGTTTAATATGATGTTGTAAAAGTGTCCCAACTTTAATAAAACACACAATATGTTGTAAACCCTTAAAACAGAAGACACTCTGGACACATTGTGTAAATTGCACTATTCTGTGCATTTGATGGAGGGGCATCATGTATGACCTCATCGGAACAGGTGTTAATAAAAGTTGCACCTCTGCCCAATTCCATTGTCTTTGTTGATAATATGTATAATTTCAACTGATCATATGTATAATTTCAACAAATTCAGTTGGTTGACACTTCATGCTTGTGACTTGGCCTGTCAGATGTGTACTTCTGCTCTTGTATTTCTGAAATAGTTATTACTTATTTCTTCACTCACTCACTCACTCACCTGCAGTAATTATGAACTAGTTCCATTGCAGATTACAGCATGAAGTCATACACCTGCTCACCTTATTTGAACCTTAATAATGAAACTAGATAATTCAAACAGAACAACTTTGTTTATTTAAAAGTGAAAAAGTTACACTTTTGTCTCCTGCTTCATTCTCGGTTTGTCCCAAAACAAAGGTAAGCCAATATTTTCCAGCTCCTGTTGAAGAAGTGACACTCGAGCGTAGAGCTGGGACGATGTCAGCTTCATCCTCTGCATCATCACTGCAGCTATCCCAGCAGCCTCTCCAGTCATGAAGTCTGACGGATGCATCCTGGTAGCAGCCTGGGCCAGGAACGTCTGAGCCAAGGTAATCCCGGCTACCAGGAGGTTGTCAAAGTCCTGATTGGTCAGTGCTCGGAATGGGATGTGATAGGGCAGGATGGAGTTGTTGTTGATATAGTCAGGCCAGGGACAGTTGAGAGACCGATGGACGTCTGCATATAAGTAGTTGCCAAGACCAATGCTGTCTTTGAACTTTAGGGCAAATTTGTGGGGTGGAAGTGGTTGTGGATTTGATGTGTAGTAATGATCTGGCAGGAGTTGATTTCTTGTCCAGTAGAGACTGGTGTTTTCCAATGGTAACTGTGGCTTGTATTGTCCTTCATCCAACTGTGCTGGCTTGTCCATGTCACTCTTTTTAAGGACAAATCCCCCAATTCCGATGCTCCTCCTGCTGTCTCTGATGTAAAGATACTTTGGAAGGCCAGTCTCAGTCTCCAGAGCTTCGTAGTCTAGGTAGAGATGTGGTATTCTGTCTGACTCTGCCTTCTGCTTGTAGTAATTGAACCATCCATATGCCCTCAGTTCAGCCGAAGCCAGAGCACCTACAACGACACCTCCCTGCCAGGCAGACGTCTGCTTCGCACTGTCTTCATGTGAGAGGAACAGGTTATGAACACAGTAATCATTTCCACCTCCCCAGTTCTGGTTGGATATTTCACCAAGTTGGAAAGATTCTGTTGAACTGTTTGGCATTGCAACAGATCTTCTGTAAGTCCATATTTTTTGCCATGAGTCCTTATCCAAACTGAATGTTCCTCCAGGATTAGGAACATTTTGTTTAGGAGCAGGCCCTGGACTTGCACCAATGTAGAAGGGGTATGTGATGCACTGGCCACAGGACTCTATAGTAGAACTTGACTCTTCATCCGGCGCCTCCACCCCAACTCGGTATGTGGCATTGGCCAGCACTAATACCTCCCCAAATTCACTTGCTTCAATCACTGTTGGAGTATTCCCATTAAGTCCACCAAAGTGTATCATCTTTTTCTCAAAGAATGGAGTGTCAAAAGGGGAGTACCAGTCTGCAATGTTCTGAGACAAAGTCTTGTTCCATCGATATGGACCATATTTGGGAATTCGCTGAATCGCCTTAACTGACACAACAGTCCTGTCTTTTGAAGATACAGATATAGGAACAGTATTGTAGAATACTTTCAGATTTGGTAATCGTTCTACCTCAGGCTTGATCCATTCATAGATGAGGATTCTTGGCAAGAAACATTTAACACTGACCCAGCAATTCCCAGGGTTACCCACACCGACACTCGTCATCATTGACTGGAACCTCTTGGATTGGAACCACCACTTACTGTTATACTCTCCAAAATCGACGGCACTAACTGCAGCTGTGGTCAGTTGACCTCCCAGCCAATCAGTGGGCTCGGTTAAACATATCACATGATCACTTGATGCAGATGCTGATGACAAAGCTGCACCAAGAGCAGCAGCACTGCCTCCTACGATTATCACATCACATCCTTCTTCAGTCCACTCATGAGATTCTTTACCAGCCTTCCTTTCATTTCCTTGTGTCTTCAGAGGTGATAAGTTTTGTATTATGTGCATTTTTTGACACACTGGTTCACTAACCTGTAACAAAATGCCGAGGATCAGAACCACCAAGTAAAACATCATGTTGCATCAGGATCTAAATTGTTGTTGAATAAATGTCTGTTTTTCTCCCACTCATGTCATGAGATATTACAGCTTAATTGGGTCAAAGATAAGTCAAATAGGTCATATATTGATAACCCACAGGGTGAAATCTAATCTCAAAAATGAGATTAACACTTCTTCAGTCATCTTTGTACAATATAACAAAAAGGAGGCCAAAGGCTCTTTTCATTTTCAGAATCTGCAGTAATCTAAACTTGCCACATATTCTAGACTTGCATAGACTGCATTGTATATATTTCCTCCTGGATCTGTATGACAAATAAAACATTATATGGACAGATCAGCACAATATCTGATTATTCCAGAAATGAGGCCAGAGGGTATTGGGAAGCCTTGTGGTTCAAATGTTCGCTCATCACACTAAGACCAGTTTTTCATTCCCCACATTCTGTACAATGTGTGAAGCCCATTTTTTTATTGTTCTCTCCTGCCATGATATTGCTGACAGTGGAGTAAAACAAATCTCGCTCACTCACTCACTTACTCACTCACTCACACTGGAATCAAGGTGCTAGGATTGCCTGACTGGAGAATCTACTTTTCAGGCAATAGCTTTGATATCAAACTGCCTTACAAATTCACATAAATGTTCCCTGTTCACATAAATGTTCATTTAAAAATGAAAAAGGATACATGCACCTGAACTAAATCAAAAGAAATTCAAACGTTGGGTTACACTGACCTGAAATCAGCAAAACAAACCAGCAGCTCATATCTTGTGAAAACATTATTATTAGCAATACATTGCATCGTTGAGTAGCAAGTGTCTTATCATTATCCACCAGCTGGTCGGTATTAACACATGAAACTATAAATATATTGCTTCCAACCTTCATTCATGGTCTGACTGTTCAGATAGCTCCATCTTGCAGTGGAGCTGATAACAGGAACTTTTCTACAAAGGTAATAATGTCCATCATTCAGTGTCATTAATAGGAAATTGTTTACTACAATATAACAAATTGGATTTGACAAGATATGAGTATCCCTCCCAAGAAAACATGGTTTTGAGAACCCTGGGCAAACTGTGACCACCCAATCAGAAAGAAGGATGCTTTGGTCCTTTAGCCAATACGTTTGCAGCATTCCTAAATGAGTGGGTCTTTCCTTTCCCTCTTCAGTTCACAAGTTCCCTTTGTAACACATGGAAACTCATATACAACTTCTCCTTCCAAGGTTCCTTTGTGTGTAGACCTGGGAACGTTCGGGGTAGAATAGGCCTTCAGCAACTGAGGCTTGCCATAAAAGGCAACCATGCTTGTCGTCAAAGGTGACTAATGAGATCGGGTGGTTAGGCTCGCTGTCTTGGTTGAGACATGTCATTGGTTCCCAATTGCACAGACCGATGCTCATGTTGTTGATCACTAGATTGTCAGGTCCAGACTTGATTATTTACAGACTGCCGCCATATAGCTGGAATATTGCTGAGTGCAGTGTAAAACTCAACTCAGTCACTCCCTCACTCCTCTGTGTGTATGTACCTACACATATTGAAAAGACAAGGTGTGAATACATTCACAATTTAGAAATGAATCAGCTTTTATTATTTACATTCAGGACTGGATTGTTTACTTTGTTATTTATTACATTTAGATATACTGCTGTATACCAGATACTTCTGCAATTATGTAAGCGCTTATCTTACAATTGTTCAGATCGTCAACTGCCATCTTTAGCTGGCACTCAATGAACAGGTAGTTGCAATTAGAACTTTTCTGTTATTTGCTGGTTGGTTGATTTTACTGCACAAGAACACATTGATGGTATTGATTTCTCGACTGAGCATGCTGTAATCTGTAAGAACATTTATCCAAAATTTGAAGTTTCTCACAAATTTTTCCAGTTGTTCATAATCTACATGTTAACATTGTTACACCAGAACTAGTTGTATGGTTTCTTTTTTCCTTTCCCACTGGAATGCCAATCTCACTGAGATACGCATGACATTTAATATAAGTTGATGTTTCATAATGTGACATGCTGGGATTGTCACATGGCCTGAGGTTAGTCCTTTAAGACATCCATTTAGTCAAAGCCTTGATGATCACAGACTTTGAAAATATCGTGCATGTTTCCTATATAAGAACTTGTCAAGAGCAAAAATTTCACTAGCAAACACTATTCACATGCACATCAATCCACTGTGAAAATATTTCGCTTATGATAAACCGAGCATGATGTCATGAAAGAAACTTATGAAAGCTTAACAGCTATCAAGTATCCCTGACGCTGAATGTTCAATATATTAAGCATGCTATTTTACAATAGAAGGAGAGGGAAGTAATAGACACCCCTGCCTCACACCTCCCATCAAGACTTAACTCGCTGATTCCACAAGCTACAGTGAGTATTATATGACATTTCTGAGTGACATAAAGAAGAAAAATGTAATTGCTTTCAAGATTTGAAAGATTAATTTGAAAATCTTTCAAGTCTTCATTTCATTTCTGTACGATTTATTAAAAATTATTGTATTTAAAGAAATTCCTCAGTCCAGTGCTGTAAAATATCTGTTCACACATACATGACAGTTAAAGTTTGGACATGAAGTATTGAAAAATATGTTGATTCAGTCATAGTTAAGAATTTTCAATTACCATTAAGAATTTGCATTAGAAATAGCTGAATGAGGCCACCCTGACTGTACATATTATTAACTGTAAATTATGTTGTGGGTTCATGAGGTTGGGAGTGAAGGAGTACGGAAACTATGTTAAATCTTTATCAAAGCATGAGAATAAGGGAATGGTGTTGCAGCTAAATCAAAAGAGTAGAGGAGAAGTGAGTGAACTTAGTTGTGCACTATTTTATAATTTAGCAGTATTCCAGGAATATTACAGCTCAGGGTACCAGAGTGGATTGCAGGGATTCGAACCTGTTTCAGCATGACGAGTGAACACTTTCACCACTAGGGTGTCGTACTGTCCTGATCCCGGTAAAAGGATAACTTGAACTCATTTCGCTCGCTCACTGACTCACCAGGCAAGGGTATGGTGCTAACTAACCTAGAAACATAATCAGGGATCAGGATTCAAACCCAGGTCTTGTACTCATAGGTTCCTAGTGTGCCTAATGGAAGCAGCTCAGCACAGCAGATAACAGCGCCTTAGACGACAGGCCCAGCTGTACCCCGCAGTGTTATGACAGCACAACGATTTCCTCCAGATATAGATACATTCAGGTGTGAATTGTGCAGCACTGTGTCTGCCCTCAGGCCCTGCTTAAGTGCTAGAGCAGAAATAAATGATCAGGCAAGATATCTTCCCTGACACCAGATAAAGACAGCATTATGAAGGAGCAGAGGTTGCTGAGAAGAATATTTTTAAGTGTCAAAGCGAATTTTTCAAGGCGCAGAATGCAGAGTTATTTTAAATCCCTGTATTCTTATGCAAGGGTGAAGGGTAGCAATATGTCGGCAATTTCTTTTTAGTCATGGTTGGGATATTTTCTATCATAAACATACACTTCATTTTGAGTTTACCTCAGTGTTACCAGTTTCAGCATATATTTATCCTCGTAAATCAAACTCCCACACTAACTGCCCAGACCTGTTGCACCAACTCCACCCCTCAACCCAAGCCAGAAAACCAGATTCAAATAGTTGCATAGTTGCATAACAGACTAGTAAATAGAAGAATCACTATTCAGGCTTACTTCATTCATTTGAATGATTGAGATAATTCCTTCATAAACATTCACAAGAAACAATTTTTAATGTTATGTTTCGATGCGTACTAAAAACTGTTTGACAGGTAGTCCAGTAAAAGAGCTTATCTGAGTGTTTCTGTGTCGACTTGCAACCATTTACGATTCTGAGAGTGAGTCGCTACCGTTGCTGTGTGTGACATCGTTATCTGGTGTTGCTGCCATTACTGTGTGTGACATCAGTATCTGGTGTCATTACCATTACTGTGTGTGACATCAGTATCTGGTGTCACTACCATTACTGTGTGACATCAGTATCTGGTGTCGCTACCATTACTGTGTGTGACATCAGTATCTGGTGTCGCTACCATTACTGAGTGACATCAGTATCTGGTGTCGCTACCATTACTGTGTGTGACATCAGTATCTGGTGTCGCTACCATTACAGTGTGTGACATCAGTATCTGGTGTCGCTACCATTACTGTCTGTGACATCAGTATCTGGTGTCGCTACCATTACTGTCTGTGACATCAGTATCTGGTGTCGCTACCATTACTGTCTGTGACATCAGTATCTGGTGTCGCTACCATTACTGTCTGTGACATCAGTATCTGGTGTCACTACCATTACTGTGTGTAAGACCACTATTTCATGGTATTGCTGGAATATTGCTAAAATCAGCATTAAGAAAATCATTCATTCACTCTATTCAGCGGCTATGATGAGCATCATGCATCCTTAAGAATGACTTAGTGCCTGACCTCCCAACTTGATACCTCCCATAGTTTTCTGTATACAGCACCAGGGATAAGACAACATGGTTGTGCCTGACCCATATGCAAACACATCAAACAATTTCAATTATCGACTAAGCCTTGTTCTTTTATCAACCAGCATGTTGAAGGAGCCCTGTGTCAAACGAACCCATTGGCCAGTGTCAAACAGGGGAGGGTGAAGATGCTCGTGGATTCATTTCACGTCCATTGGGGTAATGCCTGTTGAAAACTGCTTAAGTACAGAACAAAGATAGGTGCAATAGAGGCTATGGCCGAATGAATGGAGATTGGAACTGGCTCATAAAAAAACATGCATACAAGGTTTGATCTGAGGATTACAGGGGTCAAGAGGTGTTCCGTACAACTGTTTATACAAGAGTCTAAATATCTGTGTCACATGTATTTATGTCTTGTTAGTGTCTAAAATATGTTTTGCAACCATTTTACTTTCTTTAAAGCCTCTTGGAGATTTTAACAAGGTAATTGAATATTCAAAATATATATAGGGCTAAAAATTTGTTTACCTGAGCTCTTTGCAAATTAGGGCACAGTAATTATGTTCATGATTAAGCATCAAAAACCTTTTCGATAACTGTTAGTAGGGCTTGATTTAAGCATTTAGAACTTGCACTGGTGCAACCTGAAACACAGCAAATATAACTTCATGTTCATATCAACATGAAGAATATGGAAGTTAACATCACCAGAAAACATAATGATTCTGAACAGCTTGAGCCAGCAGCTGTTCTAATGGTTTAAAGGCACAATATCTCACCGCACTTCTCTCAAAATGGATTTCTCAAAAGAATACAAGTTTATGCATAGTTGCATTAAATCAACTCTGGTGACCTCTGCTGGAGGAACATTTTCACGTGAAAGCCATAGTTAGGTCCCTTATAGTCCTTTTTACGAATTTCTTAAATGCCACTTATGATTGAAACCAAATTTGCCAAAGACCAACACCATTGTGTGCAACAGTTTTTTATTTATGGAGCAGTTATTTGAGGCAAGTCTTCTCTGTTTGGAAGCTGTTTGTCTCGAAATTTCCGTTACTGGTTTCAGGTAAGTTGTAAGGGATAATAATCATTTATTGCATCAGTAGAAAGCTAAAGGGAGTGTATATACCCAATGTATACTAGACAAAATAAGTTTTGGATATTGGTATTTTTATGATAGATATTTCATCACTGTGTCAATGACTAGACGTATTATTCATAATTTCAATATTGAGATATATCCCTAACTATTTTGTCCAGTATATATAATATGGTCCAAAATATTGTAGAAAATGTGTGACATGTGTTTAAGATAAAAAGAGACAGTACAGTCTTAATGATGCTTCTCTTCTTTGTCATAAGACCCGGGGTAGAATAGGCCTTCTGCACTCATGCTTCCCATAAAAGGAGACTATGCTTGTTGTAAGAGGCAACTAACAGGATCAGGTGGTCTGGCTCGCTGACTTGGTTCACACATTTCATTGGTTCCCATTTGCGCAGATCCATGCTCATACTGTTGATCACTGGATTGTCTGGTCCAGACTCGATTATTTACAGACTGCCGCCATATAGCTGGAATATTGCTGAGTGCAGCATAAAACTAAACTCATTCACTCTTTGTCATAAAGGATGTAAACCAAGGATATTGTCCTTCCACCTCAGGATATCACAGCAGCGCCAAACAACCTAGAAATCATGGTGAATCTCTGTCCGAGGAAGCGTTGAACAAGAGATGTAATGTCTGTACAAAATACATCAAGAGTATCGGTAAAATTACTTGCACTTTTGATCAAGATTGAAAAGACATTTCCTCATGCTTAATAACATGAACATTATTTGCTTAAATTGACATTTTGCCTGTTTATAAATTTTATTTCATCAGTGGAGTTCATCACAATAAATTTTAAGAAATAAGAGTAAACTTATGAATGGCCATTCAAGTGCACTTCAGTGTTTATTTATGAGGTAAATAATTAAAAACTGAACTTGTTAAGAGTTAAGAAAATGATGTGCCTTGTATTCTTCAGCTGATAAAGTTATGAGAATATTTGCAGTAACAAAGCATCTAAATGAGATTTAGCATGAATATATCAAAGGCATATTTACAATGATTTTTTAAACAAATTCTAAACAGATTCTATACAATTGCCATTAAGCATAATAAACCATTTGGAGCAGCAAAGTTAATTTGATAAGGTGAGTTTTTTCTGTCTTTTAGCAGTTTTCCAGACATCACAGCAGCAATATCACTTCACACATTATGCTGCTGTAGGATTCAAACCAGACCTTCTTCATAAAAATGAATACATTAACTACTGGACTACCTAAACGCAGTTGTTAATTAAACATTTCCAGGTGTAAAGATGTTGTATGGATGCGACATGTTCTATGCAGTCCATGAATTAAAGATCCGTGAAGGTATGGGTTAGAAAGGCTTTCAGCAACCCATGCTTGCTACAAAAGACGACAATGCTTGTCGTAAGAGGCGACTAACAGGATCGGGTGGTCAGGCTTGCTGTCTTGGTTGACACATGTCATCGGTTCCCATTTGCGCAGATTGATGCTCATGTTATTGATCACTGGATTGTCTGGTCCAGACCGGATTATTTACAGACGGCTCCATATGGCTGGAATATTGCTGAGTGTGGCATAAAACTAAACTCACTCACTTGCCTACTCCATGAATTAAAGTAATATTGTAACGTTTAGATTCGGATTTCTGTATTGACAACCATATGAGTGAGTTAGTTTGGCTTTACGTCGCTTTAAACAATATTCTAGCAAAGTCAGGGCACGGTACACCAGTGGCGTAAAACTGAACTCACTCACTCATTCACTCTTTACTCACCTTACCCGTCAACTCTGCAACCCATTCACTCACTCACCTGTAATTTTGATAAAATCATCTACAAATATATTCTCTAAGTCTTATACCTTTAAGAAAATTCCTCACGTACTTATAATCCTTGTACTACATCTTTGACATGTCTGTTTATACAAGAGAAGTGTGTCAGCCGTATGCAAGTGTCTTATTGCTTTATGTAGCTGTGTGCACCATGCTTAGCGAAGTGTATACCCCTCACAGCACACCCCCAGGGGGCCCACACACCACACGCCCGTACCCCTTTTTAAAAATCGTTTTGTAATTAAAGTTTATGTCCCAGCAGTGCTCAGCAGGACAAAACTATGTCAGGACACCTCCATTGTAAAGCTGCAGCATATGAAAATGGTTCACATTGTAATGCATGTGTTGAAAGATGCATGAGCCTTTACAAAGAAACTTGGAGGTCAATCACAAATCTGAGACTGACTGACCTCAGTATATTCCATTCTAAACATTGATGTCTGAGATTTGATTTGTTTTTCACACTTCTCTGAAGTGGAGTGTTGATACGATAGCCCAGTTGTGTGTTGGTGTGTGTAGCATAACGTCTTCGTGAGTGGAGGCAGATTGTGTCATGCATAAGGCCTTGAACATGGAGATAATGTATAAGTGGTTGTGGTAATAGTGTGAATGCTTACATTGCGCTGTGAAGCTTATAGCACTAATTTTATTATCCCAGCAGGATTTTACGTGATGCACAAATGTGCATCCAGTCCAGTGCTCTGAAGTATGATCACCTGATTGTCTGGTCCAGGTCCAACTATTTACAGAACGCTGCCATGTAGCTGGTATACGAGGGCTGGTCAACAACCTCTAAGTCTAACACAGACAACAAACAATTTGGTCAGATTGATTGCAATGCAGTTCTCATAACGGTGTTTCAGTTGCTCAGTTCCATGTGCATAGAACTCTTCTGGAAGTCCTGTCAAATATTCGTCTACAGCAATTTGAGCCCGTCATTGCCAGCATGTTGTTTTCCACAGAGATGTCCATACAATTTTGGAAATAGGTGAAAGTCGCTTGGAGCCAGGTCAGGTGAATATGGAGGATGAGAAAGTTCTTCTAAGCCACATTGATGTACTGTGGACTTTGCCAATCGAGTGGTGTGAGATGAAGCATTGTCTTGTAAAATCAGAACTCCAGCCCTTAACAAACCACAGTGCTTTTTGTTGATGGATGCTCTCTATCTGTGGAATAGATCAGTGCAGCTGGCACCAGTGATAGTCTTTTGACCCTCCAGGTAGTTAACATGGATGATGCCCTTCACATGCCAGAACACTGTGGCTTTAACTTTCTTAACTGACCTTTAAGACTTGAACTTCTTGGGTGGAGAAGTGTCATGGTGCCACTCTGTATTGTAATGATAAATTCATGTTTTCATAAGTCAAGGTAAAACCCTGCCCAGTCAGTGCATAAGATTGGACTGCAACCTCAGCTTTCTGTGAGGCGCTAGACAGTTAAATCATATGTCCAGCTCATCCCACCAGGTACCCATTAACTGCTTAGTGAACAGAGGCAATTTTAAGCAAAGTCTCTTCACTGGAAGGGAACTTGATTACAGTGAGAGTGGAGTCTTTGTGATTTTTACGACAGAAACTTTGCGATTTGTCACAGAGTCTTTGTGATTTTAGTATCAGCAAGGGATTGGTAAGGTAATAATTGGCCTATTATGTAAAACTAATTAAAATTTAGAAACATAAGGTCTAAATCCGATTGACAAGATTGGATGAATCATACCCATCAACTATTTTGGGGTTGGGAATCATCTGTGACCATGAATGTATTTTCTGTTACATCAATTTCGTAATCACAAAGTTTCTGTGCCATTTGACCAATTTATGGAAATTGATAATACTGCTTTTTTGGCACATAAAACAGCAAATGTTTTATGATGAAAGGGACAAATCCTCACTGGAGCACTTTGTATTATTCTTTCACCTTTTTTTATGGGATCATTTGTCACAATATTTATCATAGGTCCTGACATACAGCAAAGTTTCCATCACAGAAATCACAAAGAGGTCACTATCACAGTAACCAAATTCCCTACCAGTGCTCTGCCTAAGGTGAGACCACTTGATTTCAATGTTTTGGGGCAGGAACTATGGCATAGAAACTCTTTTCAGCCATGCTGCCAGACACGGCAACCCCACCCAAGAATAGCCCATGAGTAGCATGCCTCAGCTGATACACTACTGTATACAGGGACATCAGTCCAATCTCTATCTCAGTGTCAATTCTGTGTACCTTTTATTTTCTGTATTTGCAAATACTTGGCAAAAAAGTCATTGTTGGTGGTCACATAATTTTAATAACAACTTTTAATGTAGTGATGTATTGATAATGAATGAAAAGAAGTGGATGAGCTGAGTTTGAGTTTTTCACATTTTATCCATCTCACTCACTCGTGTCATTGTGTTCCAGTTGCATAAATTGATGCTTCTTCTGTTGATAACTGGATTGGTCAAGCTTCAATTATTTATAGGCACCATGATATAGCAGGAATGCTGACTACAACCTTTAACAACCAACAATGATAATCTAAATACTGTAAACAGTGTACGCACGCAAACCCCCACTCGCTCAGTCACTCACTCACTCAAGCTTTTACAGTTGTTTATTGTGGGTCATTATACAGCAATACAACATCATCAGGTGTTAATGTACTTGATTACAGCCTGTTATCATATGGCTGGAATGTTTAAACAATGCTCAGTCATATGCATTTGTTTACAGTTTGACCATTACACATGATTACTTCCAGCCCTGCTGTGATTCTGTCACCCCAGCCCTGGTGTAACCCCACCCAATGTACTGCACTGACAACTCCTAGACAACATGGCTCACACTGATACAAGATTAACTTGCAGGTGACCCTGGTGAATGTTTGCATGCTGCAGAGAGTGACCACAGTCCATCAGATGGTCTGACTCTAGGTTGACCACCAACATGGATGTTATATTTGACAAACATACTTGATCAAATTGTTGTGTCGCTGGATACAGACTACTTCAGTGGACAAATGTTTGATGTTGACCAATATCCTGATTACTTTCTACACTGTTGTTGTAGCACGGTCAGCAGGATATGGCGGATGGTTAATCAAATCTACTGGAGTTATGGTTGCTCCTACACCTTGGTGGACAAACGACTGCCTCTGTTGTACAGTGGTTAGAGTGTCTGCATGGAGAGTGGCAGGTGATGGGTTTAATCCCTGGCCATAGCATAGCAAAAGATGGTATTTCTTGGACCCTGTCAGGCGCTCGGCATTAATGGGTCTAACAAGGATCGGACATCTGTATAATTTGTCTGTGTGAAGCTTCATGACAGATAGCTCTGCAAAAGCAGCTTGAGTCTTGGCTAGTACAAGAAGCTACACATATACACACACATGAACATCATCATGTTAGCAAAATAATAAAGTGTGACATTAAATCCCACCTCACCTCACCCCACCCCACCCAGTGGACATGCACGCTCACACGAACATACATCTTCATGTCCTGTACACTGCATACACACTGTCCATATACACCTCACACACAAGTAATGGGATAGGGTGGTCACGGATGTCAAACACTGGATTGTTTGTGTACACTGCTTCAGATGACCCCAGACATCCTACATGCCAGTCCCTCTTCAGTCATACATCCTATGCTTCAAATGCTCCATCCCTATCCCCACATATCCCAATCCCAATC
Source organism: Haliotis asinina (assembly GCF_037392515.1). Lineage (NCBI taxonomy): Eukaryota > Metazoa > Mollusca > Gastropoda > Lepetellida > Haliotidae > Haliotis > Haliotis asinina. Next base: position 43,810,199 of record NC_090289.1, read on the forward strand.
CCAATCCCAATCTCAATCCTGAATTCCACCCATCCACATCGACCTTTCCAATGCTCCAAGACCCACTTGTACCCAGGTTTCACATTCCAGTCGACCCTTGAAGATCCCAGGGTAGAATAGGCCTTCAGCAACCCATGCTTGCCACAAAAGGCGACTATGCTTGTCATAAGAGGCGACTAACGGGGTCAGGCTCACTGACTTTGTTGACACATGTCATCGATTCCCATTTGCGCAGATCGATGCTCATATTGTTAATCACTGGATTGTCTGGCGTAAAAACTAAACTCACTCACTCACATCCCAGTCCCAACACCTTTCCCAAGATTCACAAACCCACTCAGACCTCCCATACACCCCTTTATGATACTGCTTTCCCTGTACCCCACTGACATCCCCCTCATTCCTTGCACCCAGTATTTAACACTACCCGCAACACCGTAACATACTGCTTCACAACTACCATAGGCTAACACTTAGTCTCTAAGTGTGTATAAATATATATTTGATTGTAACAAACCAACCCATGAAAACTGAAAAGGAGACTGAGGAGACAGAGATTCAGAACCTTAGGAAATCTAGACTTGATTCACTGAGGGCTAGGCAGCAGGGAAAATAATGTGGTTCAGGGACTGAGATAGACTACAACTACAATACCACATGCAGTTATTTATAGCCAGTCCTAGGCCTATTGACTGTTTAGAGTCCACAATCATTCCATTATGAAGTGGATATCCAAATCCTAAAGCATATGTAAATTATATTTCATCCAGTGTATTTGTTTGAAAGTTGTGCTTTTTGGCATTGCTAACATCTTCATATTCCCTCATTACAGGATTCACCTTTCACTGCTGTCTAATTGTGTTGACTTGTCTCAAAGAAAACAGTACATCACCATGCAGGGAGGCACATCTGTTATTACAAGATTTGTAATAAAAATATCTCATTGCACTTGTTAGGACACAAAAATGAAATACTAGTATTTATATTTCTAACACATGTCAGAATTCTCTGTGATGTTCCATTTACTTTGGTATGAATTCAGCACTTGCTTCTGGGAGCTTTGACACAAGTGTTTACTTTTGTTGTATTACGTTTGGATAATCCACCACAGAGAGATACACTTGTGAGTCTTCTTATTTGAAGTAATTGAAGAACCCATACAGTAGGCGAGATTACACAAATATTTTTATTAGGTATTGGACACTCTAACATGGGTCAGTAGAGCATCCCTAAACAAACAGCTTAGCTAACCTAACCTGGCAGAGGATATCATTAGTTCCCAGTCAAAACACCTGAAGGTCCTTGCTTGTAAGAGTTGTTGTGAGGTAAACAGCAGGATTTCCTCAAAACCAAATATACTAATCACCTGTCAACAGGTTGTTATAATTATTGCACTAATGAACAGATGTTAAAGTGGTTGAATCTAGTTTTTGTTGCATGCTGCTTTAATCAGCAGCTACAGGAACTTCTGTTTATAAGATTAATAAACGGTTCATAGTCATGGTACATTTTTATAGCTTCAAAATTTGTAGCAACAATTTTAAGTTCCATCAGGGTTGGGGGTAGTTGTTAAAGTGTTCGCTTGATGCCCCATAGGCCTGTATTTGAATTCCTTGTGTGAAGCTCATTTCTGGTGTCCTTTGATGAAAAATACTGGAATATCGCTGACCTCAACATTGAACAATGCTTCCTAAGTACACCTGGGTTCTAGATAAGTTTTGAGTCATGAAGACTTTGCACACAAACTATCGCTCACATTGGGTTTTGTGAGTATAAAAGAATACATTGGGTAATTTGTGTGTTGTTATTGTTTTGTTACAAAACTCAGAAAAGCAGGATGTCCACTCCTTCTTGCTCCTTTCTCTCAGTTTTGGACTAAACATTTTGAAATGCTAGTCATTGTTCTTTATAGGTCAGTTTCAATGTCTCAAATAGTCTCAAACTCAAACTACGAGAGAGGTTCTGGGTCAGTATGTCACATGTTTTAGTTCTGATTCCAACATTCAAACAAAGAATTATGACAATGGTCCATCTGCCTTTTGACACAGAAACGGAACAGATGTCAGTGTGTTTCAATACCTTTGTTTTTTCAGTGTGAAACAATCCTTGTGTTATTGTTCAGTATTGTGACACTCCTTGACACTCCGTGGCCCAGATCAGTCCATTTTTTAAAAAAAATTTAAGGTCATTTGTTGTAGCTTATGTGGATAGTGAATTTATGATATTTAGGCTAGTTTTCTTGATCTGCCATCAATCATCATCATCATCATCATCATCATGTCCGTGGTTGATTTCAGAAGATTTGAACGATTACTCAGACTTAAAATGTGTTCTGGATCATCTCAATTTCTCTATAATTTTGACTAACAATATATAGTTGTGGCCATTTAAATGCATATTCAAAATGGCCCAATTCAGCTGCAACAATAGTGTGATGTCATGTCATCTTAATGGTTTAGTATACTTTAGATTATAAAAAGCTTTCCTTTTGAATGTAAATATTTTCCTCTTTTTTATTTAAATACCTTATTTTGTCATTTTATTCTTACATTAATGTCACATTTAGAATTCTCATTTCTAGTGTTTGTCAGATATTAGTGCATTTTGTGTAACCATTAATATGTTTTGTCTATATTGACTGCTTTCATTCTGACCTCTTTTTTTACCTGAAATGAAAACACTACATGTTGAAAAGCCACCTTTCACAGAATAAAAGAAGTTGTATATCCATAAATATTGTCATCATTCTTCATTACAAAGTGTGTGTTAAATAACTTAATCAGTATTCATGACTGATTTGAAATTTGGGCTGTCATAAAGTGACCTATGTTGACATAGTTTAATTCTATGCAATCACCACACACAATCTGAAAAACCCTAAATTCCTTCTTAAACAAAGCATACCATGACAAGTGCCAACTATAAACAAATCTGAATGAATGAAACTGAAAATTCTGCACAGATTTTGCGAGTCGTACGGTATTGTTCATTATGACTCACGTTCCCACTGTCGGAGGGATTAGCCTCAAATTGATGTTTTTGCTTGACCTTAGATTATGCCTTGTCTTCCCTGTTGTTAACCTTCAACCTAAACAAACAGGATTTGGTTAAAAACAAACAGTGTCAACATTGTAAATCTCTTCAGAGAGGTTTCTGTCTCATCACCATTATACTTGCATAATACTTACTATATAATCCTTGAAACACTGTCAGAGACGTGTTGTGGCACTTGGGCTGCTATGTATTGATGATATTTTGATATATAGTATTTTGTGTTGTGACATAATGTGGGCATTGTTTTGAAAATGCAGGTGAGGATTTTCACATGGATGTCATTGTCACCTGTTCAGGTGATAAAACAATTAAATCCTGTATCTGGTTACAGGTGGGTATTATGTTATTACAGTACACAGTGAATTTATTGTTGTAAGATGTATTGGTAATTGATAACTTATACTATGATGAGTTGAATATAATCAACTTATGAGATGATAATGTCAGTCTTTTATCTGATGTGGAACATGAAAAAACAGGAAGCTTGTGACCGCTAATAAAGAATGACTTAGACTCAGTACTTGCACAATCTAAGCTTGACAACAATGAAGATCTGGAGTAGAATAGGTCTTCGCCTTCAAGAGGCAACTAAAAGGGTCAGATGGTCAGGCTTGCTGACTTGGTTGACATGTCCTCGGTTCCCATTTGCGCAGATTGATGCTCATGTTGTTGATCACTGGATTGTCAAGTCCAGGCTCCGTTATATAAGCTAAAATATTGCTGAGTGTGCCATAAAACCTAAGTCTCTCACTCCTATACCACAGAAATCATTTGGGCAGCAGAGCTCAAATGTGGCAGGAGAGGATTAAGTCTGGTCACCAGCAGTGATCCTCAAGATCATTGATATGGTGATGACAGACCTATGAATGACTCGGTGCAGCAGAAATATTCCCGGGGAGCATACATTTCATCATCACATATACTTAAACAGTGAAAGAAAGTGTCAGTTACAACATCTAAGGAAAATGCACCTGGCACAGTCCATATTGTGATAATCTCTGCCTTTGTCTGATACTGATGAAGAATGGTCATTGACAAGACTTGTGAGTATGTATGAAACTGTATTCACCACATGCCAACAGCCATCTTGAAAGACTGGACATCATCGTCTCTAAACAGATTGTAGTCTTCAGGAAAAAGTCTCATAAAAAAAAAAGTCCTATTGTAATTAGAACCTATCTATTCTTCAACTTTTCAATCAAAATGGGACTTTTTTTGTCTGGAGGACTTTTTTTCTTCTCGACACAGTTAGGACTTTTTTTCCCCTGAGGGCTTTTTAGCAGCACACTACCAAGCAAAGTCAAAGATGGCACCATCATCAGGATAGGTCCTGGTTTCTCTGTTCTGGTTTGCTGACAATGTGGCAGACTATCTTCAGAAAGGCCTGACAATTAATGGACCATGCACCTTCAAGGCAGATAAACGTTGAAATTCAGACTAAGAGACATGGGAAAAGGTGTGTTCTTACTTCAGGACAGTGTGACAAATCAGTCATTGCCATGGCAACAATCCAGAAAACTGACTTTGAGCCCCCTCAGCCAAACTTTGTTGCCCTGTTCTACCTCCACCAGACTTCATCTGTTCTCAAGAATGAGTATGAACTAACAGGCACACATTTTAACTGGAATAATAAGGTTGAAAGAATTGTGGGAAGCTGTTTTTAATTGTCAAGAGATGGATTTTTGAGAAGTGGCAATAAAAGTAACTTTGTCATCATTGATAATAGTTTGCCAGTGTTGAAAGGGGAAATGTTGAAAAAGATAGTCATTAAAAAAGCCTTTTCTATGTCAATTTTGTATCTTAATGAGCTTGCATAAAAGAACTGGGATTAGTGAGGACTGGTACACGCATGCCACACACACACACACACATTCACACTCTTTCTCTCACTCACTCACCCACTCACTCTCAAACAACCTTCCATGCACACACAGCCATGCATGCATGCACACATACACTTATCTAATAGCACAAATTATTACACCTCACCTCACTCAGGTACGGATGGGAGTAGGGTTCACAGTACACAAGGGACTCCTCCTGGGAGAGGCTGAAAACACAAGGGCTGAATACCCGTCCTTAGTGCACTCCTCTTGACATTCTTCTTTTGATGACATTCAGCAGATAATGTTCCCCCTCCCTCCATACAACATGCATTCAAGTGTAATCTGATATTTTAATGGATCAAAAGACACACACTGAACATCGATGGATGTGCACGAATCATGCATTACCCATGGGTGTTTGATCACAGGTGAAATGAGCACTCCATCCCTCCTTGGGTTTATCCAGGTGTGAAAGGGGATCACAGGTGCAAAAAAAGCTTTTATAAAGCTTGTGTTTATACCTTTATGCTATAAGATGAAATACAAATCTTTGCAGGTGAAATTAGGTATGACATGATATCAAATCTACTTGACAAGTTGAAAGCATTTGAGAGAGAGCAGTTCATAGAGCATTGAGCTCAGTTATATTCTTCACCCCAGGTTAAGAGGATTTTCAAAATAATAGAGATTTCCTATATATTTTATAACAGTTGTATTGATATTGACAAAGTCTTATTTTTTATGAACTGATCATGTCATCTTCGACAGCACCCCTCTGTGTGGGAATATTGTTGACAGGTGTTATTCACTCACTCACTCAATCCACCCACTCACCTCTCCGTTCACTCACTCACTATTCATTCTCTAAATCACTCACTCGCCCACAAAATCACATACTCTCAAAATCACTCTCTGGTTTGATGCTAAATCTGTCTCATGCAGGTTTCTGACTTATATTACCTGATTTTTCACATCACCATTCCTGCTGGATGCAAGGTGACCAAATAAGATAAACTAATCTATGTGGAAATATGTTTTCCTTCCGCACAGTCATCGAAAATCAACATGACAAAGTAATTGGAAAGTTCTAAAACCTGGAATGTGAGAAATGCTGATGAACTTGGTCAGTGTATCCATCATGTCTAAAACCTGATTCTTATGGTACAAGGTTGTCACTGTAGACGACTATCGGATCAGGTGGCCAGACTCACGGACTTTGTTGATACATGTCATCATATCCCAATTGCACAGATTCATGGTCATGTTCTTGATCACTCGATTGTCTGGTTCAAACTTGATTATTTCCTGACCACCACATACAGCTAGAAAATTAATGTGAGGGTAAACGTCAAACAAACCAAACAACCAACCACATAAGTATGTTATTTGAGGGTCATTTGTCTAATTTCTTCATAGATTCATCTGAAACAATCAAGCCCTACCTCCTACCCTCCCTACAATTCTCTCTCTCTCTCCTACCTTTCCCCACCACCACCCACCCCACCCAAGTGCACACATTCCCAGCACCCATCATAGTTCTGCATTACATGAGCACCTGCGTGTGGGTATTTGTTCTTGCTGTAGCCACACCGATGACTCAGCCCCTATCGGTGACAACTTATCAAGACAGGGTGATGAGCTTGATAAATGATGATTCATAAATTTAGGCCACAATAATATATTGTCTGGTTTTGTTCCCTTAAACACGTCCATCAATGAGAGTAGAAAGGTTAAAAGGCATAAATTATGTTGACAAACATTCAGACAGGGGTATTAAGTAAGGATGAGGTGAGATGAACCTTAATCCACCTATTTTATATACACTTTTTAGAGTAATCCCTTTTGTTGTTCTTTTGTCTGACAGACATGGGTCAGTGAGAGGGTTAGGTTACATGATGTTTTTAACAGCGTGCTAGTTATATATTTGTGAGTTAGCTCATGTAAGAGTTTTAACCTGTGGGTTTCAAAACCAATCAGGATTCAAACCCAGAATGATAGGAACCGAAGGTTTGCATCTGTGGTAGAATATTTTAGCTCTTCTTTCTGTTTCGTCTTTACGCTAATGTGAAACATTTTAATATGCATGTACAAATGAATGCAGTTTGTAATGTTATTACTAAATCTCTTTAACAAACAAACTCATTACATGTTATTGTGTATATTTGAGGGTCTATATGTTCTATATTGTAATTTAATCGTAAATCCATTGTAATGAAATATGTTGTTATGAGAGCTGCTGTATGTGCAGACTTAATTGCCATGATCCTCCTGGCCTCTCTTTGAAAAGCTATATCTTTGCTTAAACATATATTGGGCAAATTAGGATTTGGATTTACTAATCTTGTATTCCTTGCATGCCCAAACTCTGTGCACTGTGCCACTTCTCATTCACATGTGCTCTAGTTACACACACATGTGCCCCTTCTCATTCAGATGCGCTCTAGTTACACATACATGTGCCCCTTCTCATTCACATGCGCTCTGGTTTCACATACATGTGCCCCTTCTCATTCACACGTGCTCTAGTTACACATACATGTGCCCCTTCTCATTCACATGCGCTCTGGTTTCACATACATGTGCCCCTTCTCATTCACATGTGCTCCAGTTACACATACATGTGCCCCTTCTCATTCACATGTGCTCCAGTTACACATACATGTGCCCCTTCTCATTCACACGTGCTCTAGTTACACACATGTGCCCCTTCTGATTCACATGTGCTCTAGTTTCACATACATGTGCCCCTTCTCATTCACATGTGCTCTAGTTACACATACATGTGCCCCTTCTCATTCACATGTGCTCTAGTTACACATACATGTGCCCCTTCTCATTCACATGCGCTCTATTTACACACACATGTGCCCCTTCTCATTCACATGTGCTCCAGTTACACATACATGTGTCCCTTCTCATTCACATGTGCTCTAGTTACACACACATGTGCCCCTTCTCATTTACATGTGCTCTAGTTACACATACATGTGCCCCTTCTGATTCACATGCTCTAGTTGCTCATGTGCCCCTTCTTATTCACATGTGCTCTAGTTACACACACATGTGCCCCTCCTCATTCACATGCGCTCTAGTTACACATACATGTGCCCCTTCTCATTCACATGCGCTCTAGTTTCACATACATATGCCCCTTCTCATTCACATGTGCTCCAGTTACACATACATAGCTATAGGTTTCCTCTCAAATGCTTGGACCCCTTCTTACACCTATGTGCCTGTGTTAATTTATATGTAACATCAAAATATGTATCTATGAATGAAATATGTTTGCAGTTTCATTGGATAAGTTGTCTAGAAACAAACTCACAACACTTGAAAGCATTTGTCTGAGGGTGTAAGTATTCTGAAAGAGGACATTTTATTATGAGTATTGTCGACATGATGATTGACATAGTATATATGGTATATACCATCCTGCAACCTTCAACGCTGCTTTTAGCAATATTCCGTTAATATCATGGCGGAGAACACCAGAAATGAGCTTCACACATTGTACCCTTGTGAGGACACAAACTTTGGTTTTCAGTGTGACGAGCGAACACTTTAACCACATGGCTAACCCACAGTCCAAAATACTGCAGGAGAGGCTGGGTCATGCATTTGGAGGACACTCCTAATGTTTTTTCATGACCCTCCCCAGAAAGTGTTTAAAAAAACAACCTGAAATGACCCTTTTCTCCCTGATCCACTGAAAATCTTCATATTTAGGTGACCTTCCTTTGATTCCCTCTGCCCACAGTACTCGCTCACTCACACACTCACTCATTCACTCACTCAATCACAGGAAGCAATGAATAAACTTTTCTGGCCTGACAGTGTTGAGCTGGACAAGTGCATCATGACGCATTACCTCCAAACTTCACAAGCTTCATGTCGGAGTAGGGTGCTATATGTGACTGCATACATCTTGCATCTGTCAGTGCATACAAGAGATAACTTTTCCCTTTCCTTTCCAGGTCTACGTATCATGGTGGCCCTCCCTGACTGATGTAAGTAAGAATGGATTTACTCATCATTATCCTTGTTCATGTCATCAGGCTTTTTCATTGGCTTCTGGTTCAGTAACTGCAAGGGTGGTGGGGTAGTGGTTAAAGTGTTTGCTCTGAAGACCCAGGTTCGATTCCTTATTTGGGTACAATGTTTGAAGCGCATTTCTGGTGTCCCTGCTGTGATATTGCTGGAATATTGCTAACAGATTGAGTCGCTCTTTCAGTAACTGTAACATCCAACTGCTAATGACTTTATTAAAGTGAGGGAGGGAATTTGGTTTAACATCACTGCAACAAGTACATACTCACGGTACGTTCATGATTGTTCAATCGACTGTGATTTTAGCAGAGACTGTGAATGTGGAAAGGGTATTTTGCTTCTATGTCAGCAGTACTTCAGGTATTTCACTGTTTGATATCAGCTTGATGTTGTTGGTGTGCCAAAAGTCAGATTTCTGTTAAACTCATGGCCAGGGATCTGGTGCAGACAAATCTTACTCTGGATTCACATACAGGAAGTCCAGATGTTTACAGCGCTTTTACAAATGGACCACAAGTGCCATCCTGATTCACATGATGCTTATAGCTTAGTTTTAACCTCTTGCCTGCGTGCAGATAACGTTGACAACATATTAGGGCAAATCTTTATTTTACCCCACACATGAGTGTGCCTAAAGGATGCAACTCTGCCTCGCAATTGTGTTCCCCTAGACGACAAAGTGCCTTGAGCAGCTGATCTGAACTGGATATTGGCGCTGTACAAATGCATAAATATAAACATAATAATAATAATAATATCTCACAAAGCCTCTCTGCTGCATTTATATCTTATTCTGTAAATCATAAAAATATGAAATTTATGACATGTTAAGTGCTGACAGACTCTTCTTCAAATTGTTGCCTGAAGGGAGACAACTGAGCACATACCTTTCCAAGTAGCCCCTTGAAACAAGTACTGTATGGAGAAGTATGTCTATTACTGCATACACTTCAGTCTGGATGCTAGCATATAAGAGCAGAATCTGATTACTCATGTCAGATGTGAAGTCAACACCATCCATTCCTGAACCGTTTCCAACCTTGTGCATCTTGTACAAGAACGACTGTGTGGAAGCATGGGTTTTCGGCCTAAATTTAGATGCCCAACCTAACCAATTACACAGCATCAATTGTAATCATGTTCATTTTTCTGATCGTATTTCATTTACGAGATAAATATTATGTGTTTATGTTCAAAGGTCTTCCTGCGTATTCAATTCCAAGAAAATATATTTGGAACCAACAGTGTTTGTGTAGTTTCTGATAAAACAACATGATCAAAAAGTTATCTTCAATCTTCACGAACTCTCACAGTGGAGAGACAAAGATCACATTATGCTGAAAAAGAATGAGTGAGTTTAGTTTTACGCTGCACTCATTAATGTTCCAGCTATAGGGTGGTGGTCTGTAAATAAGTGAGTCTTGATCAGACAATCTCGTCATCAACAGCATGAGCACAGATCTGCGCAATTCGGAACCAATGACATGTGTCAACCAAGTCAGTGAGTCTGACCACCCGATCCTGTAAGTCGACTCTTATGACCAGCATAGTCGCCTTTGATGGCAAGCATGGGTTACTGAAGGCCTATTCTACCTTGGGACCTTCACAGGTCTGAAAAAGAATATTAGATTGGAATACAAATATATTATGCTGAAATGCAATGATGCTATGCTGAAATGTGAAATGATGTTATGCCAGAATGCAGTGACATAATACTGAAAGGCACAAATATTTGGTTGGAATGCAATTACCGGTACATTATGCTGAAATACAATGACGTAGTGCAAGAATACAAAGACATCATACTGAAATACAATTCAGATTAGATTCATGAGATTATGAATTATATTATGTTATTCTGGAATACAATGACATCGTGCTTGACTCGCTGAAATAATTGAAAGAAATTTTAGATACCATTCAAATCATACAAAATATGTGTCAATTCTGTGCCGCAATAACATCCATCAGCATTTTCAACCAATCATCATTGCTTCACACAGTCCCATTCATTTTTCAATGCTTGTATGAATTGTGGGGTTCATGTACAAGTTTACTCTTGTATACAAGTGAAGCATGGTAAGTCAACAGTCAGCAGATTATTTTCCCTTTGAAAGAAATACCTCCACTGATGTCGAATGGCTTAGCTGACAGGTTGAGAAAGGCGATCTGACCACACGTCTGTGGTACTGGAGACCTCATGCTGTGAGACTTACTGTTAGGGAAATAGTATATCACAGTGTGACAGTGGCAATGTGTTCTGTTTGTTGATGGACCAAACTGAACGATTTTGACTCCTTGTTTCTTGGGCACAGTAGTCCAGGTCATCTGATGAGTGGAATTCATTGTGCAGAGTTGTGTCCCTTAGGTGTGCCAGTAGCCAGTGATCATGGTCCAAATCCCCTATTCATCCTGATTAGGTTTCAGTGTTTGTCTGCACCATGCCAATATTTGGGGATTCTTCCATTGTATAGTGGTTAAAGTGTGGGCCCAGAGAGCGAAGGTTGTGGGTTCAATCCCATGATGCGTCATGCGAAAGACATTAAATTATGGTACTTGTTGATCCTTGCCTGGAGTTTGGCATCAATGAGTATAACAAGGACTGGTCAGCTAGATGTTAGTAGTATGTGTCTGTGTGGGGTATTAATACTTAACTGCAGCATGGTGTCAAAGTGAGCTATCACAACAAAACCACTAGTACAAGCAGCCACAAGTACACATGCATGCACATCGTCATATGAGCGAAATATTCTTAAGGACAACATTATATCCAATGTCACCTCACAACCAACATCAGACCAACATCAGACTATCCTCCAGCGTTAAATCAGCACGAATTAATCAAAGCAGCATTGTTCCAGATGTTCTCACTGGTTCCTTTTCTTTCCAGATTAATGGTACCTGTTTTTGTTAAAATTGTCCTTTTTACTAAAGACATTATTATTTATCCATATTGTAAAAACAACTTCTACGCCGAGGAGTTAATTCATTGTATCTTGTTTTGCAAGAATCTACACATCCTTACAACCTTCTCCAAGCCCTGTGATACGGCTGAAACAATGTTGATATGTAGGGAATATAGATAATATTATGGCTGTTGCTGATGGCAGTTATACAAAGATAATACACAAATACTCCCAATGTTCTGGTAATGATGCCTGTAATGTTAACATTGTGTATACTGGCAGATGCTGCAGAGTATAACATGATCAACATTGTGGGTAACTCGCACAAACAACAAGCAGACAGTGATGGATGAGTATATGGATATATCACATAGTAGCTATATCCATATTCATTCATAATATCTAGATACGAGGACCCTTGTATAGTCGAACCTTGCTTATGTGGATTCTACAAGACAAGATAAAAAGTAGTTAATCCATGAACTAATTTCATGCTGGAAATAGTGTCCATCTTGACAACGTACTGTGTGCATGTATTTGCAATTCTGGTGGGGACAGTTCAATGGTTAAAGCATTTGCTCGTTACATCGAAGGACCAGTTTTGATTCTGGAACAGGTGTATAAGTGGAATATTGCTATTAGCAGCTTAAACCATACTCTCTCACTTCTGTAGTTGGTACTTGTTGTTGCTTTGCCTGGCACATGGTGCTAGAGAGACAAAACAAGAACTGGCCAATTGAGTCAGTATAATATGTATGAGGGAGCTTCTGCTTTAACATTGCAGGGAGGGCTGGGCAATTGGGAAAGAAATGTGGTAGCGAGTTTGTGAGACTGTAAAACAAGGTCGAGTTCAGGCAAACACAAGCATTCCCACGTGTGCATATATGTCACTATATAGGCTTACTGTTAGTATGTGTGTCAGTTTGCATAATATGACTGAAATATTGCAAGTACACAGCAATGGTGAAAGTGCGTGACAACATTTTTGCCAACATCAAGGAAAGATGGCCATTACATGCAGGTCTTAACAGTATTCTGATTCAGACTTTGGAGACTTGTTGTCCGAAGAAGGCCTAGATTATACCTTGTCCTTTCACATGCAGTACAGTATTGCTCATGATCAGTTTTGACATGCGGAAATTAATACTGAATGATAGTTGATCATGGACAAAGTTTCAACTTAAAGCAACCATGACTGGAACTTTTACCCTCACCTTCAGTATTAGAGAACCCAAGTGATAATCAGATGGTTTTAGCCTGTGCCCTTATTGATTATGTTATCAACCACTGGTTTGACTCACTCACTCTGCAGGATCTTAGTAGGGTAGCATTTTATAAGTCTAGACTAATGTCCGCATACATAGTGACACAGACTAATTCCAAAAAGAACAACACTCACTCGCTCACTCACTAACTCACTCACTCATTCACTCACTCACTCACTCACTCTGCTGCATGATATCTATGTAAGCAGCACTAAACCACCAAGAGAAGTCCAGACTAACACAAGCACATGTGCATGCACATAAGTATGACAGTCATAAATGCTGAGCCCATTTCATCTCACCATCAAAGTTACAGAAAACGGGGGCAGAATATGGCATGTCCTTTGTTGCTGCTGTGAGTATTTACCTCCATTCTTCATAGTGACTGACTGTACCATCTGTGTGCGACGTCACTTCGGGCAGTGTTTGCTTTTTGCCGGATAAAAGCCTTCGCCATGAATGAAAAGTGTTTTCATTGGACAAAAAGTATATTTGCACATTTTAGGGCCAGATATGTAAGTCCGATTGAGTGTTTACGAGTAATTATGTTTGACCTGTATGATCCCTGACATGATGTGGTTGAAGACGGTATAGGAAGGAGACATGTTCTCGTGTTTGACTGTTTGAAACTGTCACTCTCTGTATCAGTAGTTGTATTATGTGGTTGGAAAATAGTATGGCAGCTCACATGGTATTGGGAAAGTATGATTTATGTCTTTGTGTCTGCAAGTGGACTTCTTTATCAGTGCAGAATTGTCTCCCTTTGACTGGCTGAAAAGGGTGTGAATTGTAGTCATTATTTTCTTGTTTTCTGTAAGAGATTCTATTGGATTCTTCATTTGGAATTGGAAAAAAACTGGGAAATACAATATAGACAAACTCAGTGGATAGCAACTTCTTTATCACATGAGTGCAACAGTTCCATACAGATTTTTGTACCCTATTTGACAACAGAATAAGAATCTGTACTGAAGAGTCATATTTGCAAGTCGTTATCCACAAAGTTTGTTTATGTTATAACAGGATCTATTAGCTTCTGTTTTAAAATTTACCATACTTGATAGGGTAATCAGGAGTTTAGCTTAGACACCATTACTGAAAGTACCATTATTCCCAAAGAAGAACTTATGCAAGATCTTCTTGACTCGATTAGTATCAGATCATCTACCATGTCCAGTGAATGACTTTACCGTCATTAAATAATTATCAACAATAAATTATTCTTTCTCTTGACCCATGAAGGTTCGCGGTAGAATAGGCCTTTAACAACCCATGCTTGCCATAAAAAGCGACGACTATGCTTGTCGGAAGAGGCGACTAACAGGATCCAGTGGTCAGGCTCACTGACTTTGTTGAGACATGTCATCGGTTCCCATTTGCTCAGATCGATGCTCATGTTGTTGATCACTGGTTTGTCTGGTCCAGACTCAAATATATACAGACCGCTGCCATATAGCTGGAATATTGTTGAGTGCAGCATAAAACTAGACTCACTCACTCACTCACTATTCTTTCTCTTAATTTTGAGGAACAATACATTTTTGGAACATATCTCTGTTGAAGACATATGACTGAATCATCTTAGTTGCTAAAATCTCCCGTGCAGAGTTGTGTCCCTTGATCAGAAATGGCATTCTGTGTTTGAATCCTGCTTTACCTTAAGAATGATTTTAGGTTTGCCTGCACCTAATTCATGTAAGATATACATTGCTTTGGGATTTTATTTCTCATTATGCTGATATATCTTGATACAAGTGAAAACAAAACAGCAGTAAACCCAAGTCACTAACTCACTCACTCATTGCTTATCATACTGTTCAAAGTCGTGTTTAACTAAACACCTAAATCTGCAACAGGAATATAAATCTTGTCGTTCAGCTTTATAATACTCTAGGGTTATGCTGTTTTTGTTCTTTGTCGCATTGTGATTTTATGGCTGACTTGTAGAGTGCTAGCAATAATTTGCTGTTCACCCCTCTCCACGATTATGAGTGATTTATTGCCATCCACTTCACACGGCTACAATGTGTGGATCACCTTTATCCTATCACCATCCAGTTTTCTGTCTTTTTTTCTTGAGAAGGAGTTCTACATATTTTTTAACATTGGTGATCTGATCAACAATCCATCACCTTTTAGTTTGCATAAAAGACACTTGTAAGTCCCGCACAGACTAATTGTTACAAGGACCGGCTACACATACGATGGGCAACGGCCTTGACAGGGGTCATTAATCACTGTTGATCTTCTAGCCTTGACACCACCAACAGCTCCCTCTTGGCTGTCAATGACTGCTAAAGAGAGAGTGATTGGACTCGCTCTTCAGTGCTGGTATCAGAAAATTAGAACTACTTCATATGTGAAACCAACCAACAGGTGATACCTGATGAGTGTGGATGTGTTGAACAGAACAAAATATGCATCTGCTTGGCTACAGTCTTGTATCAGAAACAATAACACACTGATTATTTCTGTGAGTCCCGGCCTAATTTTCTAGTTACAGATTAATTCTGAAGAATGGATATTATCATTTGGAGACAAAACTGAACAGATATGTTCATACCGTGATCTAGATCAAGACCTGTGAAGGTCCGGGATAGAATAGGCTTTCAGCAACCCATTCTTACCATAAAAGGCGACTGTGCTTGTCGTAAGAGGCGACTAACAGGATCGGGTGGTCAGGTTGGCTGACTTGGTAGACACATGTTAGCAGTTCCAAATTGCGCAAATCGATTCTCATGCTCTTAATCAGTGTATTGTCTGGTCCAGACTCGATTAGTTACAGACTGCCGCCATGTAGCTAGAATATTGCTGAGTGAGGCATAAAACTAAACTCACTCACTCACTCGATCAAGATCAACGTTTATGTTTTCAGTTTCCAATTGTTGATGAGTTTTTCTTTGTCTTTGGTACCGTACTGAAAAAGTCTTTCAATGCTTCAGTTCAGGAGGGACAATGTCTTGTACACATTCCCGTAAAAGTGGGAGCATGGTAATTTTCCAACATTTAGGCCCAAACATCAAACGATAACCTGACATTCAACTGATACTAGACAGTTTCTTGAGGCTAAGTTGTTTAATCTGGTTGGACGTTCAGTTGATGCTAAACATTTTATTGGTGATCAATCATTTAATCATGAACTTACATTCAGTTACACTCAACTACTATATTAAGGTCCAATATATAATCATGACCTGATGCCAATTCGAGAACCAATTATTTCAGTTCAACCAAATGTTAATTGTTTTCAGAATGCTCAGACCACTGCTCTGATCACCTAGTAGGAAATGGGTACCCAATGGGATAAGTCATCGAACTATTAATCTTCTGGTGCCACACAGGTAGCTTGGTATATCCCTGGTAATAATAATCAGATTGTAGCGCTTAGAGCATGCCCCACTGTGGTGCCAAATTCAGAACATTATTAGTTTCAGTGTTAAAATTGTCTTACAGTGGCACTCTGGCCATACTGATATTTGTAAGTATTAAACTTGTCTTTTATTTGTTTTATTTCACGCAGTATAGGTGGTGGAAAATTGCTGTTTTTGCCATGTATTCACGCTCAGTCATTCAGATAGGAAACACACCAAATGTAAACTTTTTTGAAATGATGATGTATTCTTGTGGACTGCTCTTATTGCTTTCATCTCAGTAACCATTCACCATCAAATTAGCTTTATTAAGTAACTGATATGTCCATTATTTATAGGACAACTTTAAAAAATTTGAAAATTTACACTAGCAACTTTGTTTGGAACATTTATGAATCATTATGGTTCTAAAAAGTGCAAATGACGCTTAAAATGAACAAAAAAAAATATACATTCATCATGTAAGAACGTACAGATTGACATTTCAAGGTTTTTGAGCTTTCTTTTTTTGAGAAATTTGTTTTCAACCTTGATTCCAATAAAGCTTTCACTTGAGAAAATATTGTTAGGTCATGACATAAACAAAGGTTAAATGGCAGTTAACAAAGATTGATGTGGAACAGGAGGCTTGGGTATCAGCAACATTGCCTGCTTAAACTGTGGGTCATTCCTAAATTTGATTTTGTAGGTCATTCAAACTTTTCACATCTTGAACATAAGCAATTAAGAATGGATAGACAACTTCTTTATTGCAATTTATGCAATATTTTGGTGTAGGTGGTAACACTGTTACCAATCAAGTCACTTACTAGATGTTGGTGTTTGTCTATCCATTAAAAATATGGTCCTATTTATCATACCAGTTTATGCCTCACAAGGAAGATTTTCACATCTTGTTGATTATTCCAACTGGTCACATTTTAGAGGTCATTCCAACTTGTCACATTTTAGAGGTCATTCCAACTGGTCACATTTCATAGGTCATTCCAACTTGTCACATTTCATAGGTCATTCCAACTTGTCACGTATGTCAATCCAACTTATCAGAGTTTAAAAGTCATTCCAACTTGTCACATTTTAGAGGTCATTCCAACTGGTCACATTTTAGAGGTCATTCCAACTTGTCACATTTTAGAGGTCATTCCAACTGGTCACATTTTAGAGGTCATTCCAACTTGTCACATTTTAGAGGTTCCAACTGGTCAGATTTTGTGTCTGGAGGAGTTTCTGCTCAGTTTGCTTGATTGTGAAATCCAATGAGGAGTCTCATCAGAAGGACATTATTGGTCTAAAGCAACCTATATTGACCATCAAAGAACACCAGGGTTTACTTTTTTTTTTAAATCTACTTGCCACAGGGCAAGGGACCGTAAGAAACTCACTTTTCCTGACTAATTTTTCACTTGCCCTGATTTTTATGATAGAAATGAAATGATATGAAAGAATAAATCAACATGGTATTTGATGTTAATGTTTACTAGACTGTTTATCATAGTGCTAAATATGAAAGAAAGAAAACTCTACTATGTGATCAATGCGAAATTTAATAGCTAAATTTTGAGCAGATATGAAATGAAATCCAAGTATATTTGCAGTTTGAGACTTAGTGGAGATTATCTAGTATGCCACTGACAAGTAAGATATCATTATTTTGATTGCGCAAAGTGAAAACTGACTTGTCCCATCAGGCGATGGGAATTTTGAACCCTGAACACTCTATCGATCATGTGGTCAGGCTGATGATGCCAATGTGCAATTGTTGTGGTAAGAGCTGACTAACGAGGTCAGGTATCACAATTATGTAGACTGATGCTCGTAATATGGATCACTGGATTGTGTGGTCCAGATTCAGTTATTTACAGACTACCATCATACAGTGGAGCATGAAATAAATGAGCAGTATTTGTTAACATATAATTTACTCAATGCTGATCCTTCAGAGCACATGATATCCATCACTGCATTGTCTGGTCCAGGTTCAATTATTATACGGGGATGTGATATGACTACAGTAACAATAAACAAACACAGGTATTTTGTTCAAATACTGGTATTTTGCACATTAATAAGTGCCCTCATTTGTCCAGTGACTGAGTGTGGTGTAAAACTAAACTCACTCACTCATTAACCAAGTGATTGGACAACAGGTCTTGTCAGCTACATCTAGCTTTGTCCATATTGTCATAGTTTAATGAATATTAAATATACAAGTATAATCCTGTTTAAACAGTTTATATCATGTTGTGAAATTCATTTGAATGACAAGGCACATTTTAGTCAGAAAACTGTACCCTGTCACTAACTCTATGTAAAGTATTTGATAACCTTTTTCGTAATGTTTGTAATACAATCTTACTGAATGTCTGAAATGCACATTCCAGCTTCACGATATATGCATGAATTTGGACATGAAAAGACACATACATCACTCTTGACAGGAAATAAAAAAACAAGATATATTTTCAGCACATGCTTTTCAATAGAAATGCACAAGATTGTTGACATTTTCCAATTTTCAGTGTTTGTGTATGGTTCAAGAACAAAGCAATGCTGATATCGTTCATGTTTATTGTTAAGAAAAGATGTGCATTTGTCATCTTAAGTTATTTTCTTGACAAAACAAAACCGTATCTGATGATTTCAGCTGTCTTGTACCAGCCTCTGTATTCAGTGCAGCGGCACTCATGTCTCCTAATATAATCTCTCTCTTTTCCAACATGGACAGGCTGTAGTTATCTCTTGTGGAGACGATTTGAAAACGGATGATTCTTGAAATTCCTTGTATTGATTACAAGTTTATCATAAAAACAACAAGCTGTGAAAATGTGCATTTTTTTTGTAATCTGTTGATAATGTAGGTTTAGGGGTTTTTTTAGGAATTAAAATTCCAAACTTCATGTTGAAAATATAGCCATTGAGCTCACTTGAATGTTTCAACATCAGTGAATTTTATGTAAAAAAAAAATGAAACATGTTGAAATTTGAAAGGTTTTATGAAGCATTTGCTTTGTTATAGGTATTTCAAACACGACATGCATGTAGTTGCCGTTTTGTTAAGCTTGATGGCTCTTGACTGATAGTTGTCTAACTGTGCATTTGGCAATATTCCAACCCAATGTTAGTCTGTACATAATCAAATGTGGACCAGATAATCTAATGATCAACAGCATGAACATCTGTCTACACAGTTGGCAAAGTTGAAGGGATCTACATAGGTACTTCTAAGGCAGTGAACACAAATACAATATGATAACTAAATGAGATATATGCAAGGACAACAGTTGTACATCAAAACAACATCACATGCTTACTGTAATTTAGTGCATACATAATTCATGTGTTAAAGGGATCTTCTAAAAGTGTGATGGTTGACTAGTACTTTGATTAAACTGTTGTCCATGCTTTAGGTCTGAGCAAAATTACCTACGTGATCGTGATGTTGGAAGTCCATTTCTGGTGTTTCCCACCATGATATTGCTAGAATGTTGTTGAAAAATTGTATAACCATGCTTAATCACTCACTCTCTCTCTCTCTTTCTCTTTCTCTCATGCATACGCACACACACACGCAGGCAGAGAGACCATGATGAGATCTCTTTGTTCCTTGTTTTATTGACATACCATGACTGGGACATGTTACTTGTGGTCAGTTCAAATGCCTGATACACTCACATTATGCAACAGACCCATGACTCACATTTCACCAAAGTTTATATCTAGTACTAACAACTCACATGCACACTCACACGCTCACACACTTCCTGTCTTTATATGCCCATTTATGGTATTTCTGTTCACTTCATGAGAGTTGTGTCCTGGGGGCATGGAATAAACCAATGAATGCTGGTTTGAATCCTGGTTCCTTCCAACCATGTTTCTTAGCAACATGCAATCAATCAAATGGTAAACACCTGAGACTTCAGACATTACAGACTGACAGGCTTAGATATTAAAAACAAACCATGCATGACACCAAACTCACTGAGAATTGCTCACCAGGCTGATCCCAGATGCACAGATTGATGCTCATGCTGTTGGTCACGGGATTGTCTGGTCCAGACTCGATCATTTGCAGACAACAGCCATATATCTGCAATATTGCTATGTGGTGTAAAACTAAACTCACTCACTCACTCACTCATCAGTTTCAGGAACCAGGTTCAGTTTTGCACATTTGCACAATGTGTGAAGCCCTAGGGTCCTTGCCATGATAATACTGGAATATTGCTAAACACACTCACTCAATCAGCCACTGACTCACTCATTCAGAAACCTTCATCCAGCTCTGCAGACCAACCTCAGATATTCAAGAAGCATTTATTTACAAGTGTGTCACAGTATTTCACTTGTAAATCAAGTTGTCAACAATAACTTACACATATGTCAATATCACAGAATGAAACAGATTTAACTAAAAGCTGTGTCAGTCTTGACATTCAACCTTATAAATCCATGCATCACATTTCAAACTGTTTCAAAGAAGGAAATCTAACTAGGGTTTTCAGGTACATATCAGAATGTAAAACCTGAAATCTAACAATATATGAAGACATGTAAATTGACTCCTATCTGAGGCGTCAGAGATTCGGATATCATTGATCTGGTGTGAAATACGCACCAGGTTAAATAGATTCAATACAATCCCCCAGCAAATATGACACTGCAAAGCCAACAGGGATTATGCAGAGGATGAGAACATTAAGGCAAACTTGTGTCATTTGCAACAAAGGATTTACACAATAGTGGTCATCCAGAGATTTGAAATGGGTGCTCAGGAATTTGGGCGTGTGCACCTCTCTTCTTTCATGACTACTTCACAGGAATTGTTTTGCTTTGTAGTGGTTGATGTTTTACTCTGATTTTTTGCAACTGATCAGTCAGCTGGCTTTCAGTGATATAGCACAATATTATGTTCCCTACATGGGTTCATTGTGTGAAGCCCATTTCCGGTGTTACCTACCGTGATATTGCTGGGATATTGCTAAAAGAGGCATGAAACCCAACTCACTCACTTATGATATAGTGATATGGAAGACCTGCAAAGGGTTTCATATATTGTAACTTTTTTCGATTCAAACAAGTTTGTGTGACAAACAGGCACTTAAGCCATTTGACCACCCATAATTTGTCCACTGATCCAGACACAGATAGACCCAAAACAGCCTGTGCAAGTTTATGAAATCTGGCAACTATAGATTATCACAGTTTCAAGCGAAGAAAGTCTGTGGGCTCCTTTTCAATATATTTGATGACTATCCTTTAGGAAGTGTTATTCCTGTAATATATATTCATGTTAGACTGGATGTTAGTCTCAACCACCTTATACTGCAAGGTGGTCAGTTAAAAACTGGAATCAATTATACTTTATGATGCTGTTTAGTTGTATTATTATAGGATATCAAACGAGCTTCCCCATTCATATCAAGTTTATGTCCCAAGTGAAATAATCTTGCTTTATCACAAGCTTAAGTGAGTAAAATTTTGACCTGTATCACTGGGCTTTCTTTCCGCCATAATTGAAATTGTTTGTGGCTTGTTTGGCTGAATGGACGGCTGCTTGGTTGGTTTATTGTTTGGTTACTTGGATGGATGTATGTTTGGCTGCATCCATACTCTGATGGATGTATGCTTGGCTGCTTCCATACTGGGATGGATATATGCTTGGCTGCTTCCATACTGGGATGGATATATGCTTGGCTGCTTCCATACTGGGATGGATATATGCTTGGCTGCATCCATACTCGGATGGACGTATGTTTGGCTGCATCCATACTCGGATGGACGTATGTTTGGCTGCATCAATACTCGGATGGATGTATGCTTGGCTGCTTCCATACTGGGATGGATATATGCTTGGCTGCTTCCATACTGGGATGGATATATGCTTGGCTGCATCCATACTCGGATGGATGTATGCTTGGCTGCTTCCATACTGGGATGGATGTATGTTTGGCTGCATCCATACTCGGATGGATGTATGCTTGGCTGCTTCCATACTGGGATGGATATATGCTTGGCTGCTTCCATACTGGGATGGATGTATGTTTGGCTGCATCCATACTCTGATGGATGTATGCTTGGCTGCTTCCATACTGGGATGGATATATGCTTGGCTGCTTCCATACTCTGATGGATGTATGCTTGTCTGCATCCATACTGGGATGGATGTATGCTTGGCTGCATCCATACTCGGATGGATGTATGCTTGGCTGCTTCCATACTGGGATGGATATATGCTTGGCTGCTTCCATACTGGGATGGATATATGCTTGGCTGCTTCCATACTGGGATGGATGTATGCTTGTCTGCATCCATACTGGGATGGATGTATGTTTGGCTGCATCCATACTCGGATGGATGTATGCTTGGCTGCTTCCATACTGGGATGGATATATGCTTGGCTGCTTCCATACTGGGATGGATGTATGTTTGGCTGCATCCATACTCTGATGGATGTATGCTTGGCTGCTTCCATACTGGGATGGATATATGCTTGGCTGCTTCCATACTCTGATGGATGTATGCTTGGCTGCTTCCATACTCTGATGGATGTATGCTTGGCTGCTTCCATACTGGGATGGATGTATGTTTGGCTGCTTCCATACTCTGATGGATGTATGCTTGGCTGCTTCCATACTCTGATGGATGTATGTTTGGCTGCATCCATACTCTGATGGATGTATGCTTGGCTGCTTCCATACTGGGATGGATGTATGTTTGGCTGCATCCATACTCTGATGGATGTATGCTTGGCTGCTTCCATACTGGGATGGATATATGCTTGGCTGCTTCCATACTCTGATGGATGTATGCTTGTCTGCATCCATACTGGGATGGATGTATGCTTGGCTGCATCCATACTCGGATGGACGTATGTTTGGCTGCATCCATACTCGGATGGATGTTTGGTAGGTAAGTTAGTTTGTTGGTTGGTTGAGTGGATGGATGGCTTGAAGTTTTTGTGGGGTGTGGGGTAGGGTTTGGGGTTGGTCAGTTGCTTGGCTGGTTCATGCTCTAGAGAGCTAGTTCTAGCTATATTCACCTAGAATACCATATTCACCCAGAATTCTTTATTCACCCAGAATGTGGTTCCAAGTGATATTGCATCTGTAAGTGGTCTAGTAGCAATCAAATGTACTTTCATAATAATTTATAGTGTCTAATAACAATCAAATTTATAGTGTCTAGTAACAATCAAATGTACTTTCATGATAATTGATATTTGTTAATTTATTTATATTTATATCATGGTTCAAGATATAGTTGACATTTTTCTTCAGATTTCATTACCCGTGAAAAGTGACTTGTGAATATGTCAACATTGAAGTAAAAAGAATGAAAGTGGAATCATCAAACTCTGACAGCAAGTGTCCTTTCAGAACAAATACTATTTAAATAGACTGTGTGTTCCAGTATATAACTGACCGGAATTTGCATTTTCTTGACCATTAAGCACATGGCATGGTCAACTGTCAAGATGGCAGCTGCCCCCAAAAGAGGCCGTAAATAAAGATTTAAATATGGGCAAATTTGCTTGAATATTGATGACAATTCTGAAGAAGATTGCTGAGTCCACTCACTTCCATATCACCGAGACGGAACAAAGTGTGTCAGTATACATGAAGCATTTACTCTGACAACATGGAACAAACTGTTCTTTGAAAACTGATTTTACATCTTTATGTGCACAAGAAAAGCCTGGCAAATAGAGGTCAGCTGAGTTGGGGTGTAAATTCACACAACTGTACATCATAATTAAAAGGCCCTCAAAGGAGACAGATTTTACATCCACATAGCATGCAGGATGAATATAAAGAAAACTGAATCATGCCTTGGATGGAACAGAGAATAAAAATGAATGTGAACAGGTTTTTTTCTTTCCAGGATAGAGAAAGCTAAGAGAGAATGGTTAGAGACCCATCTTCTTATGTTTTGGGTAAAGAGCTTGGATGTTTAGGCGACACAAAAAATTTGTGGTCATTGTTTTGACAGATACTATTTTATTATCTCTTCAAAACTATCAGGATGCTGTGTCATAGGATTATTCATTAACAGAATATCTTTTACAGTCAGTGCTTTGTAAAAACACCCTTTCAAATCACGAGTCAAATAATTTATTTATGACCAGTATGTTTCCCAGTACCCTGCATGTTAAGTGACTAGAAGCTTTCTCCGGCAAATCGTTTATGCACTTTTCTTCTGAACTTAATGGAAGAAATGTTTCAAATTAAAGGCCGTAAGAAATAATTTATTCACTTTCCCTCAGTTATGGGAATCTGATCATGTTAGAAAAGCAAGATTTATTGATGTCAACCTCTTTATTGTAAAAA